>NC_090027.1:11434895-12034895 GCF_037176765.1 Anolis sagrei | reverse complement strand
CAGATTTTCCTGTTTGTATTCAATTATCACCATTCATGAATCAATAGAACTGCTTGATTAGAAGGCCCTTCCTGGGACTCATTAAGCCGCTGGCATTTCCTTACTTCATAATCCATTCAAGTATCCATTGTTTTTCCCTCATTCCACCTCCCTTCTTCCCTCCTGATTCATCGAGATGCCAGAGTGGTAGAAGCCTTTTCATTGGCCCTGACGCACTGCAGTGGCTCCCTGATTGGTCCCGATGTGCCGAGGGCGGACGAGCCCCCTCCCAGCTGTTGGCACGTCAGCCAATCATGATGAACACCGGCTGGGGGGCAGGCGCGGGAGATTTGAACCATACAACTCTGTATTTCTATAAAAATAGCATTTATTTCTGTAATCACATGCTCTGCTTGGTGAATGATTGCTGCATTGCATCCTTTTTAGCCGAATCGTAAATAAAACATCTCGGTGGCGCTTCCTTCAACTTGGTGAGACCTTTTATTGGGAAAAATCAGGGATTGGGTGCTTCTCTCTGTCTCGCCAGGATAACGAACTCCTTAAAGACTCTGATTGGTCTCTGCCTCCTGGCAAAGACCCCTAAATTCATGCTCTATAGCAGTCATGCAGCATCAGAGTGTAGTCACAATAGAAAAAGTTATTAATTAGGTAGAGGGCACATGCTAGAAGAGGCTACAGCAGTTTGCTTTGGCCTGACTTTACTGGATCCACTAAGATTATTGCTGTGGAAGCAGCCACCAACAGCCAAGAAGCCTTTATTTATTTATTTATTTATTTATAATATTTTTACCCCACCCTTCTCAACTCCTTGGGGGGGGGGAGCTCAGGGCAGCTTCCAGCCGGCAACAATTCGATGCTACTGTCTATATAAATAAAAATGTAATGTTCGTTTGTGGGATTAACATAACTCAAAAACTACTGGACAAATTGACACCAAATTTGGACAGAATACACCTATGAGGCCAACAAGTGTCCATCACTCATAAAAACATTGAAAAACACAACAGAAGAAACTTAAAAAGCAAAAAAAAAAACCATTACAATGCATGCGCAAAACTACATATATACACAAAAACACATACACAAATATATGCATATATACACACACAAAACACATATACACAGAAAGGAAGGGGAGAAGGAGGGATAGAAAGAGGGAAAGAAGGAGAGAAGGAGAGAAGGAAATAAAAAAGTGAAATAAGAAAGGAAAGAGAGGGAAGGAAGGAAAGAAGGAACAAAAGAGAGAGAGATGGAAGGAAGGAAGGAAGGAACCAAAGAGCAAAGGAAGGAAGGAAAGAAACAGGTAGAGAAAGAAGAAAGAAAAAGGGAAATAAGAAGGAAAAGAAAAAGAGGGAGGGAAGGAACGAAGGAGAGAAAGAAAGGAAAGAAAGGGAGGGAAGGTTTGCCCAGAGTCACTCTTAAAAACACTGAAAACACAGCAGAAGAGACTTAAAAAGCAAAACAAAACAAAACAAAACAACCCAGTATTTTGTTAGTATTTTCCTTTGCGTTTCTCTAATCCTTATATACTTGATATTTTTCATTGAATTGATCCAGTGTTCAATGTCTGAATCACTGTTATTTAGATCCTCTTTCCATATTTCTACCAATGCTTGTTTCAAATTATATTCCATAGGGCTGGGCGGTTTCGTTTCGTTAATTCGTAATTCGTTAATAATTCGTTAATTTTGTTGATTACGAAGCGATAACGAACCATTCTGGAGCAATTTTTTAAAAAAATGAATTTTTAAAGACGTTTTGTAAATGCTTCGTATTTTGTTATTGTATTCGTTTCGTTATTGTTCCAAGGTCGTTTTGTTATTATTTCCGCATGTCTGGGCCAGTTTTATGGTTTAATTAGTGAAAAAAAATTATAATATCACACCAACAGTCAACAACAGAGGGAGAGGGAAGCTTCAGAAGTTTTTGGAGGTTTTTTAGCGTATTTCGCGGTCGCGTCCGCCATTAACGAATCGATTCATTATTGTTTCGGAAATCGATTCGTTATTTTTTTACCATTTACGAAATTTCGTAAATATCGAACTTTTTAAAAGGAAAATTTTGTAATTATTTTAAATATCGAAACGCAGAAACCCCCAAAAAACGAATCGATTTTAGAAACAAATTTTTCCGTTGTTACCCAGGCCTAATATTCCAACTAATTTCTTGTATATGAACCCCATCAGGCCTTTCTCCTTTTCTAGTTTCCACTTTAAAATTTGATCAAAATCTGTTTCTGGCCCTTCTTCTTTACTCCTCCTGCAACCCATTGTCTCCTCGTCTGTTGAAGATGTAGCAATGGAATGTATGTGAGGTAACTTCCTTTTAAAAGGTATTTTTCTTGCCCTGGGATATGCCATGTGGCCTTTTGCCATTTTCCATCTTTCTGCCTTTTTCCTCCTTTCAGTGAAGACGCATTTTGCCTCTCTCTTTAGGCAAAATGTAGCTGCACGGATTCTTTGACTTTTTACCTTTTTTACCTTTTTTAGAAGATGATCCTTAGTATGCTAGTTAGCTCCAAGACCTTTTCTATCAAGAATGCATTTCTTCTGCTTCAATACATTCTTTTGAACCTAAAGTTCTGACTGTGCAATCCTATGGAGAGTAAGCTTATCCTAGCTCGCCACAGATAAGTTTATGCTGGTTATGAAGTTTGCTTCTGGTACTCTGCTATATTTATGGTGGAATCACCCCAACTGAGAGTTACTTTTGAGCCTAACAGCTCAGATTCCTCAGCAGGTGCTGACAGGGTAAATCCATGGAAGATTACTCTGAATTGTGATTGGAATATTTATCTGGTAAAGGCAACACCAACATGTGGTAGTAATAAGTTTGATGATTTCAGTAGGTGAGGTCCGCTCCTTCCTTGCTGGTTGTGTAGGAAACCAATTATGACATCAACAGATACAACAGGCAACAGCTCCACGCTCAGTGGAGAATACTTGCAGGAATGACTGGACTACAACAAAACAACTTTTGATACAAAATCTAGGCCTATGAATCTATCATTTTTATTGTTTTTATTGTGATAATTTTTTACAATAAGGTAAGGAGGGAGGAAGAAGAGAGAAAAAGAAAAGAAAAGAAGAAGAGAGAAATAATAAAAGCAAGAAAAAAGAAAAAAAGGGGATGGAGTGAGGTGTGTGAAGTGGGGGTGGGGTGGGGTGGATTAAGTAAAGGAGAGCGACTAAAATGATAAAAGGTCTGGAGAACAAGCCCTATGAGGAGCGGCTTAAGGAGCTGGGCATGTTTAGCCTGAAGAAGAGAAGCCTGAGAGGGGATATGATAGCCATGTATAAATATGTGAGAGGAAGCCACAGGGAGGAGGGAGCAAGCTTGTTTTCTGCTTCCCTGGAGACTAGGACGCGGAACAATGGCTTCAAACTACAAGAGAGGAGATTCCATCTGAATATGAGGAAGAACTTCCTGACTGTGAGAGTCGTTCAGCAGTGGAACTCTCTGCCCTGGAGTGTGGTGGAGGCTCCTTCTTTGGGAGCTTTTAAACAGGAGCTGGATGGCCATCTGTCAGGGGTGATTTGAATGCAATATTCCTGCTTCTTGGCAGGGGGTTGGACTGGATGGCCCATGAGGTCTCTTCCAACTCTTTGATTCTATGATTCTATGATTTCCTCCATTGTGTCGTTTTCCTTTTCCTTTTCCTTTTGTTTTTTTAGTTCATCCGTATTTTTTTTGAGGTATCTTCTTATTGAGAGTCAATCCGTTTTGCTCCCTTTATTTTGATCTTGAGTCAAGAACGATAAAGAATCAATGTCCATATATTCCCTTCATTTTCCGAATTAAGGCTACACCATCAATATTATAAAAATACTAGCTGCCCCCTGCCACGCGTTGCTGTGGCCCAGTATGTTGATCTGGAAAATAATGATAAAGTGTTGGTTTCTAATATATGTAATTTCTTTATGCTTGTGGGTAAACAGTATTTCTTGTTGTTCCTTTCTCAGTGTTGATGTGGAGAGTGTCTGGTTTGCCCACCCTGGAACATGCCACATATAATTGTCCTTCTTTAAGGGTCCCTTTCAAATCTATGATACTGTATCTGTGTGTGAATCATATCTATCTATCTATATTTATGACTGGATGGCTATTTGTCAGGAGGGCTTTGATTACATTTTCTTGTCCTGGTGAAGGGAGTTGGACTGGATGGCCTTAAGTAATTTCTGTTGGTCGTGGGACTTCTTTGTGGGAAATTTACTCCAGTTCTGTCGTTGGTGGGATTCAGAATGCTCTTTGACTGTAGGTGAACTATAAATCCCAGTAACTACAAATCCCAAATGTCAAGGTCTATTTCCCCCAAACTCCATCTGTGTTTATATTTGGGCATATTGAGTATTTGTGCCAAGTTTGGTCCAGATCCATCATTGTTTGAGTCCACAGTGCTCTCTAGATTTAGGTGAACTACAACTCTAAAACTGAAGGTCAATGCCCACCCAACCCTTCTAGTGTTTTCTGTTGATCATGGAAGTTCTGTGTGTAAAGTTTGGTTCAGTTCCATCGTTGGTGGAGTTGAGAATGCTCTTTGATAATAGGTGAACTATAAATCCCAGCAATTTCAACTCTCAAATGATAGTCATAATTTTTGAGTGATGGTCACTCCTTGTGTTGTGAGATGTTTTGTTGCCAAATTTGGCATGATTTAGTTCATTGGTTATTTTGCTTTTAAGGTACTCATTATGCACAGAGCATTTATATATATAGATGGTTGCATGTAAAACCTAAGAGGTAATGTTAATCAGAAATGCAAAGCAACAACGAGGGACCATAGGAGAGTTGAGGAATCAAGAAATATCTCTAACTGTGAGCCTTGGATCAGAAGCCATAAAGGTCACTGCAAGAACATGCCAAGACCCTTCTCTTCAGCATTTGTAATGGTATTAGCAGTGACTGCTTCTTACTCAATCATACTCCCAAAGGATTTTCAATAAACTTTTTATGTGCCATAACTGTTACATTAAATAAAGCTGAAAGTATTGAGTAAACTGACGGTAAATCACTCTCGATGCCTTGGAATTACATTAAGTGTGAGAATTATAGATCTTTCATTGCTTGCAGAAACAGAGAGATGAGAGAGCCCAACATTTTTATGCTGACAGTATGGCTGAATTTTTTTATATACTTATTTTTAAATATGTGCAACAGGTTTCCCCTTCAATAAATGGCTTGCTCAGAGCCACAGAAGTGAAGGCAACTAAGCAGTTTGGGTATACTTTGGGTCTAAATGTTTCCTTTCCTGTGGATACGAAAATGTTTGTGGCTTCAAGAGATAATGAAGTGCCTAAATTATCAAGAATTCTACTCTGTATCTGAGTCTGAGCTCCTGAAAACTCTTTCCTCCCAGCTTATATATGTTGAGATTAATTTCACAATTCAGCAGCAGATCAGTTGCACAACTTCAGTGCTTTCCAATGACTGTTGGAAGAGCATTTTGGTTTCTCGATGTTTATGCAGTTACTCTGTCAGGTTTTACAATGTATTGTAATGTAATATAGCTGAGTCATGCATTGCTAATGGGCTTCTATTGGAAATACTGAGTCATGCATTAACTGTATATAGGGAATCATTTGGGGAATGTGTTCTGGCGTAGTCCAGGTGATTGTTATAAAGATACGCTCGATGGCCGTCTGAGCAGGGGGTCAAACAAACCCACCACTGTCCCTCCTTTAATAAGGAATTCACACCACTTTGGCACTTAGATAACACTTGAGGGGATGACTCTCTATTTTAAAACCTTTGCTGCCACCATAAACCAAATAATCAGGAACCCTCTAGCTATTTAAAGATACTAGAAAGGCTTTTCTAGGACCACCAGACATTGTGTATTACCAAGGGCTTCTTTGAAAGGAAACAGGTTGAGGTTGAATAAAAAGAAAAGGGACTGAATCCACAAATGGCACTTGACTCAGGCTTAAGTTTTAAAAATAACAAGAAATGTTTATTGAAGTAAAAGTTACAGAATAAAGCGAATGCAGTTGTAGAGGCTTGGCTGTTACAATTAAAGTGTTCTTGTTCTTAAAAGCGTAACGGTTGCATGAGAGAATGGTTCTATCTTTGTTACAGTTCCTATATAAGACCCAGCTATTTCTTCTCTAAAATAGCTGTAACCAGTTTGCCACAGCCTAATTTCACTGTGCAAACTTCAGGCAAACTGCCTATTCTAATCACGAACTCCTAGTAGCTTCTCTAACCCTGTTCTATCTCTAACATCAACCAGAACTGAACTGAACTGACAAAATAAGCTTCTCTCTTTCCCTCCAACAGTCTAACTCCGCCCCCCTTTTACAAACCAATCCTGGCTGTTTCAGGGCTGGCCCAGGCCTAGGCCACTCCCCCTCTCTGAACTGGAGCTTTTCCCTAAACTAAGATGGCTCCTGCTGTTCTCTGCCAGGCCTTCTAAGCTGAAACTACCTAGCCTGTCTCTTCCTAGGCCCTGCCACCCCGGCTGGCAAGGTAAGGGATCTTCACAATTGTGAATGATGTAATCCTGGGTCTGAGTTAAGTTAATGAGTTGTGCTGTGATGTTGTTCGTCGAAGTCACCAGCCAACCACTCTCCAATGCCAAAAATACAGCTTATTGGTGTAACATTAGAAAATGTTGATCATTTCCGCTACCTTGGCAGCCACCCCTCCACAAAAGTCAACATTGACACAAATACAACACCATCTGAGCTCTGTGAGTGCAGCATTTTTCTGAATGAAGCAGAGTGTGTTTGAGGACCAGGACATCTGTGCTTGTTTATAAAGCTATTGTCCTCCCAACCCTGCTATACGCTTGCGAGACGTGGACTGTCTACAGACATCACATGCAACTCCTGGGACGATTCCATCAGTGCTGCCTCCAGAAAATCCTGCAAATCTCTTGGGAAGACAAGCGGACAAATGTCAGCATGTTGGAAGAAGCAAAGACCAACAGTATTGAAACCCTTCCAGTATTTTCTGTTGGTCATGGGAGAACTGTGTGCCAAGTTTGGTTCAATTCCATCATTGGTGGAGTTCAGAATGCTCTTTGATTGTAGGTGAACTATAAATCCCAGCAACTACAACTCCCAAATGTCAAAATCAATTTTTTTGAGTGAAGGACATACATTGGGTTGTTAGGTGTCTTGTGTCCAAATTTGGTGTCAATTCGTCCAGTGGTTTTTGAGTTCTGTTAATCCCACAAATGAACATTTCATTTTTATTTATATAGATAATGATAGTGAATATTATTATTATTATTATTATTAGTAGTAGTAGTAGTAGTAGTAGTAGCAATAGTAGTAGTAGTATTTTGGCAATCTGTACAGGACTCAGAGGGCCTTAGGAAGAAAATTGCCCTTTGATGCAGTACAGTTGCTCACCTTCCATTTTAAATGGCACCAGATAACAATCTCCTTCTCTAGAGAGACTTGTCATAACTTGGCAAGGTCAGTGAGATCAGTAGATGGTATAATTGTTTGACAGCCCCCATGCACATGCTTCAAGCAGTCCACATGATCTACGGGGGCAAACTCTTCTTTTTCTTCATTTTTCCCCTGCAATTTTGTGCTTTTCTTACTCCAGATCCCCCTTTTTCCAATTTTTTAAAGAATTGCCTAAAGATCAGCCCTGGTGTAAATGAAGTGTCATCTTGTTCCTGTGCAAAGCTATTTTCATCATGGGAAAAAGGAAACTTGCCTGCAGCAGATCTACAGCTGCTCTTAATTCTGAGAAAGCAACTAAGAAAAGCAAGGCAAAGAACTTCTTGGCACAACCGACTCTTGCTAACTGAGTAAAAGCTGACAAGATCTCCCGTGGGGTCATGTTAGTGGTCCCTTAAAAGCAGCGATTGCTGTTTACACTTTGGCTGTCATGCATCTTATTGTACGTTTCAAAACGTACGCTGTCAATCAGCTGTTTTTAAAACCCCAAGCAATTTTTTTTCCTTGTCTTTCTTGGAATTACACCACAGACGTTAACAGTTTTCTTCTAAGATTGCACATGCCTTTTTGGTTTTGGTTTTGTTAGCCCACATTCAGCAGCGTGGGATTATACATGGAGAAGCCGGCGAAAGGGATTTCTCTCTAGAAAGGTTTTTGTTTTGTTCTTCCGTAGTTTAGATTGTTTTCTTCTCAGGAAATAATCGCATTGAGCCCTGATCTTGCCAAATATGTTTGTGTTGGAAACTTAACAAAAGCACCTAGAGTTTAATAAGCCTCTGCGTTACAGGATCGTGGGCATTACCTGGTGGATCAAGAGGTCTTCTAGCAAGACTGTGAATAATACGGCATCTAGAGTTGTTTTTCCAAACCACAATCCTTCCAAACTCCTCTGTTCATTCTTTTCAGGGCTCAAAAGGATAAATTTCCAGTTTTGAACGCCTCTAGGAAGAGCAATTCATATTTTAAACTGATAACAAGGCACTCTTATGGACTTCTGTCTTTGGGCATTCTATATTGTTAACAGTCTGAACAATGCCTAGTGTGCTGGTACGGCTGTACCAGGAGCTTCAGCTTCATTTTCTTTCTATTGAGTGTTTGCATATATTCCAAGGTTCCATGCATTTTGCAGTAAGGTTGCTTCCCTTGGTTTGCAATTATAGGGCCAATGACCTGTCTATCATTGTTCTGGAACAGCTGTTCCAGGAGCTCCAGATTTATTTGCTGTGTTTATATGTTTGTGTGCAAACTAGGCCTGAGTAACAACGCAAAAATTTGTTTCTAAAATCGATTTGTATTTGGGTGGTTTTTTTGTTTCGATATTTAAAATAATTACAAAATTTTCCTTTTAAAAAGTTCGATATTTACGAAATTTCGTAAATGTGAAAAAAATTACAAAACATTAACGAATCGATTTCCGAAACAATAACGAATCGATTCGTTAATGGCGGACGCGACCGCGAATTACGCTAAAAAACCTCCAAAAACTTCTGAAGCTTCCCTCTCCCTCTGTTCTTGACTGTTGGTGTGATATTATATTTTTTTTTCACTAATTAAACAAAAAACTTGCCCCAGACATGCGGAAATAATAACAAAACGACCTCAGAACAATAACGAAACGAATACAATAACGAAATACGAAGCATTTACAAAACGTGTTTAAAAAATCGTTTTTTAAAAAAATTGCTCCAGAATGGTTCGTTATCGTTTTGTAATTGAAAAAATTAACGAATTATTAACAAATTACGAATTAACGAAACGAAACCGCCCAGCCCTACTGTCTATCATTGTTCTGGAACAGCTGTTCCAGGAGCTCCAGATTTATTTGCTGTGTTTATATGTTTGTGTGCAAACCCATGCTTGGGATTTTGCAGCAGGGGGGTTCCTGTTATAATTTGCATTTACAGGGTAAGCCACCTGCCAGTTATAGTTAGGATCCCTGGTCCCGCCCCCTTTTTGCCTTTTGGAGGGAAGGGGCCATTTTTCAGTCACACAAGGAAGCCAGCCTGTAGGACGCAAATCAGTTTGTCCCGTAGGAAAGGCTTCATTCCTCAAACCTTCCGGGGAAATAGAAACAGCCATCCGGGGTCCATCCAGTGACCATCCAAGGGTCATCCAGTTCCAGGAATACGGAAGGAAAAGGTCCCAAAGGCTCTGGGTGAGCTCACAGCCTCTCAGCCTCACAGCACCAGAGGGGAAAACAGACCTGAAGACAGCATCGTAGAACCACAGAACTCTAGCTGCTATATCTTCAAGCCTCAGCCGGTAAGGTCTGCTCGATACCCAGACGCACGTGGATTTCGGTAGCAGCACCCACGCCAACTAAGCATAGATAGAAAGTGGCCTGGGAGAGATTATAAAGAGTTCTTCCTTATGCTGAGATAGTACAGTCAAACCAAGTTAGTGCCAGTCTCTTAAAGACTTGAATAGTAAAGCCTTGAAGTTGTTTGAAGATTTGTTCAATAATAGAGACTTTGTTGTACTTTTAAAGACTCTAAAGCCCATTACTTCTGGAAGTCTCTAACAATCTCTCTTCGGGCACCCCGGCTTCCCACTGGGTTTAAAGTGTGCGTCCTGTAGAATAAAGACATGTTGTTCGGACCCAGTGGCGACAGAACAATCATTGTTAAGTTTTGGTTCCGCCCCTTTTTCCAGGGCTCTGGGAGGGAAAGGGAACCATTTTTAGTTCAGTCTTATAGTGGAAAGCTTAGCTACAGGACGTGGATCAGCTCCATCTGTAGACAAGCTTCGTTTCTCACAGCATCCAGGAGAAACAGCTCCACATCTTTTGTGGAAAAGATCCAAAAGAACTCCAGCTGGAGAATCTACAAAGCCTTGGCTGGTAGGTCTACTCAGGTAACCAGAAGCAATTGGAGCCGGGAGTACAGCCCATACCAGCAAGCATAGAAAGTAGATTATATATTATTTATAATATTATAATGTAATACAATATAATACTAGTAATAATAATTCAATATTATAATTATAATTATATATTTACATTACATGTAATATTACTAATAATATTACAATATAATGGAATAGTGCAATATAGTAATATATAATACTGATATTTTACTATGCTAATAATATACTAAATTATATGAAAATATATATTGTAAGCCACTCTGAGTCCCCTTCGGGGTGAGAAGGGCGGCATATAAATGCCGTAAATAAATAAATAAATAAATTGCCTGGGAGGAGTTAAAAAGAGTTTTCCTCTTAAAGAAAAGAAACAATTCACAAAGCCAGTTACCTGTCCATTTGGGCAAGTTAAGAAGCATTTGTTTGACTTGTTGAAGATCTGAGAAGTGTTTGTTTAAATTGTTGAAGATCTAAGCAATAATAAAGGACTTTGTTAAACTTTTCAAGTATCTAAAGACTTTTGTATAGGAAAATCCTTAGGGCCTCTCAGCCAAGGCAACCCGCCTTCCCGCTGGGCACAAAGAGCACGTCCTGTTCAAAAGACAATTATTATAGGCCCAGCGCGTGACAGCACACCTAGGGCATCCCAAGGGCATCAAACTAGAACCCAGAACAAACCTTGATAAGGTAAGGTAAAGGCTTTCCCCTGACATTAAGTCCAGTCGTGTCCAACTCTGGGGGTGGTGCACATCTCCATTTCTAAGCCGGAGAGCCGGCATTGTCCATAGACACCTCCAAAGTAATGTGCTGGCAGGACTGCATGGAGCGCCGTTACCTTCCCGCCGAAGGTATTGATCTACTCACATTTGCATGTTTTCAAACTGCTAGGTTGGCAGAAGCTGCGGCTGACAGCAGATATATATTATGAAAAAATGTTCCAAAAGTTGATCTTTGGGTACACAAAATGGCACTTCACATGCTGAAGGTAATGGTAAGCTGCGAGCAACCATGACTGGTACTGAATGCATAATAATAATAATAATCATCATCATCATCATCTTTATTTATACCCCGCCACCATCTCCCCAAGGGGACTTGGGGTGGCTTACATGAGGCCATGCCCATCAATACAATATACACAATATAACACAAAAACACAACAGAAAATCAAAAATAAAATAACCTAAAATACAAAACCAATGTATTTAAGCGACATAACAATATAAAATCAAAACATTATGACATTAAAAATGATCACCATAGGCAGGGCCAAATTCAAGGATTAAAATGTTGAAACACTGGGAGATAGGGCAATGTAAAATATCAAGGAGGGGCTCCGGAGGATGAGGTAGGAGTTAATTGCACAACAAGAAAATAAAGTGCTTCTGAGGGCATTTTATGCAGAGCTTGGTCAGAGATTATCATGTAATCAATCATTGAAGGCACATTGGAACAGCCAAGTTTTCAGGCTCCTCCTGAAGACTGCCAGATTGGGGGCTTGCCTAATATCTCTGGGGAGCAAATTCCAGAGCCGAGGGGCCACTACAAAGAAGGCCCCTCAGCTCTGGAATTCTTAAGACCACCAGTGGCCATCCCTACTTCTCATGCTTTGGCCTGGAATCTCAGGGCTTATTCTTTAAAGAGAGAAAAAACATGGGTTTTGCGTATGTGTGTGTTAAAATCCTATTGTGTATACAGATGATACGCTTCTGTGCATAAAAGTTTTCTAAGCAAGAAACCCATTTTCTGTGCAAAAAAAGTTTATATAGACAGTTCAGAAATGAATTTTCAGCCAGTGAATGAAGACATACCGTATATACTCGAGTATAAGCCGACCCGAATATAAACCGAGGCACCTAATTTTACCACCAAAAAATGGGAAAACTTATTGACTCAAGTATAAGTCGAGGGTGGGAAATGCAGCAGCTACTGGTAATACAAAATAAATATATATACCAATAAAATTACATTAATTGAGGAAACAGTAAGTTAAATGTAATAATAATAATAATAAATAGAGTAAAATAAATATAATAAAATAGTAATAGAGCAAAATAATGCAAATGTAATAATAACAACAATAATAAAGTAAAATAATAAATGTAATAATAATAATAATAATAATAATAATAAATAGAGTAAGATAAATGTAATAAAATAATAATAGAAATTAACTTTAAACAATAACACCATGACACATTTAAAACTAAGGCTGGGCCAATGTAATGATTAAAAAATTTTAAATGCTGGGCATGACAGGTGAAATAGATAGAATTTTGGAAATAAGTGCAATGTGCAGACAATCTTAAATCTCTAGTAAAGTTTTTTGATGTGTTGGGCCTCGGCCTCTTGTAAGCCGCACCGAATCCTTCGGGAGATGTTAGTGGGGTATAAATAAAGGTTAATTATTATTATTATTATTAAAGAGTAAAATAATGCAAATGTAATAATTCCAATAATAGAGTAAAATAATAAATGTAATAACAACAATAATAAAGTAAAATAATATATGTAATAATAATAATAATAAATAGAGTAAAATAAATGTAATAAAATAATAATAGAGTAAAAAATGTAAATGTAATAATACAAATAATAGAGTAAAATAATAAACGTAATAAAAATAATAGTAATAGCAGAGTAAAAGCTCAAGCAGGGAGCTTTGAGATGATTGAACAGAAGCTCTCCGAAGCTCTAGGTGCTCTTACTGCATATTACAGGGAAAACCAGCTGATCCCTGATCCATCTAAAACACAGACGTGTGCTTTTCATCTCAAGAACAGACAAGCATCCTTAGCTTTGAAGATCACCTGGGAAGGAATCCCACTGGAGCATTGCAGCGCACCCAAATACCTGGGAGTCACTCTGGACTGTGCTCTGACCTACAAGAAGCACTGCCTGAACATCAAGCAAAAAGTGGGTGCTAGAAACAATATCAATAACTGACTGGCACAACCTGGGGATCACAACCAGACACAGTGAAGACATCTGCCCTTGCACTATGCTACTCTGCTGCTGAGTATGCGTGCCCAGTGTGGAACTCATCTCACCACGCTAAAACAGTGAACGTGGCTCTTAATGAGACATGCCGCGTTATCACGGGGTGCCTGTGCCCTACACCACTGGAGAAATTACACTGCTTAGCTGGTACTGCACCACCTGACATCCGCCGGGAAGTAGCAGCCAATAGTGAAAGGACCAAGGCAGAGACATCTCCAGGCAGAGACATCTCCAGCTCATTCCTTGGTGGGTATCAGCCAGCATGTCAACTACTTAAGTCAAGAAATAGTTTTCTAAGATCTACAGAGACACTCATTGGAACACCCCAGCAAGCGAGAATCCAAAAGTGGCAGGCTCAAACACAGAACCTCAACCAATGGCTGATACCAAATGAGACTCCCCCCTGGGCACACAGAAGACTGAGCGACTTGGAAGGCACTGAACAGACTGCACTCTGGCACCACGAGATGCAGAGCCAACCTCAAGAAATGGGGCTACAAAGTGAAATCCACGACATGCGAGTGTGGAGAAGAGCAAACCCCTGACCACCTGCTGCAATGCAACCTGAGCCCTGCCACATGCACCATGCAGGACCTTCTTACAGCAACACCAGAGGCACTCCAAGCGGCCAGATACTGGTCAAAAGACATTTAACCAACTACCAAACCCACAAATTTTGTATTTTGTCTGTTTGTTTTGTTCTGATAGAAATGTAATACAATTGACTGGTTGCCCTGATACGACAAATAAATTATTATTAAAGTAAAATAATAAATGTAATAATAATAATAATAATAATAATAATAATAAATAGAGTAAGATAAATGTAATAAAAATAATAGAGTTTTTATTATTGGTAATAATACCAATAATAGAGTAAAATAATAAATTAATAAAAATAATAGTAATAGCAGAGTAAAATAATAAATAAATTTGACTCGCGTATAAGCCGAGGGCAGCTTTTTCAGCCTTAAAAAGGGCCTGAAAAACTACGCTTATACTTGAGTATATACAGTATATTCTTTCCAAGTTTAGTAGGTCTGTTCTTGGTATATGGCACTGATTCATGGAGTACGTGGGGTGAAGAACTTTGTTCCACTTCTGATGTTACTGTGGGAAGCTTTAGGTCAGTTCATCACAGGACTCAGAAAGATCAAATTCCTGAAGCATCGGTGCTTTTAAACCTGCAAAGCTTCTTGATTCCTCACCCTCGACGCCCAGGATCAAGGAAGAACTCATTTCCTTAGTCAATAGGAGAGAGAGGGAGGGAAGGGGACAGTGAAAGGAAGAGGGATGAACTGGTCTGTTCCAGTTACGGAGCTCTGCGAGGGAGAGGTTCATCATTAACTGTCAAACAGTGGTTTTAATCAGCCCTGCTCCTCTGTGGAAGATAGATTTAATATCAAGGCCCATTTTCAGAGCTATTAGTTTAATTATGACAGGTGTCTGCAAACTGGATGGCTCCGTGTTCCTTCTCTGAAGGACAGCCTTTAATTCCGTGGACCCAGAGGGGCCAAGGGGGTACTTTGCAAAAATGAGATGCCATTAAAACCTAAGTGTTTCTCATGCTCTCTCTCTCTCTCCCCCTCTCTCGTCTTCTCTACTTGCTCAAAGCGCCTGAGAGTCGGAGCTGATCAGAAAATTGTCCTTGAAGTGGAAGGCAAATAATTTGCCTGGACAATCAGAACCATTTTGAAATCTGTGTATGCAATTGGCGTGTCATGATCAGGTCAGGCAAAGAGCTTACACACCATCTTTTAACCTTGTTATCAACCCAATTTTGCAGAACTTCTTCATATGTAATAATTAATTTAAGAGCCAGAATTCGACACCGTGGAGGCAGAGCAGAGGTTTCCCTTCAGAGTTATATACAAAATGCACAATAGATGTCTTATTAATGATTCCTAATACTAACTAGTAAAATGTATACTTGAGTGCATGTGCATCTGTGCAAATTAGGGCTGGGCAACCACGGAAAAATTTGTTTCTAAACTCGATTCGTTTTTAGGGGGGTTTTGCGTTTCGATTTTTAAAAGAATTCCGAAATTTTCCTTTAAAAAAGTTTGAAATTTACGAAATTTTGGAAATTACGAAACAATTACGAAACGATTACGAAACGATTACGAAACGATTACGAAACGATTCATTAATGGCGGGCGCAATCGCGCAATACGCTAAAAAAAACCTCTCCCTTTGTTGTTGACTGTTGGTGTGATAATTATATATTTTTTTCACTGATAAAACAAACAGCAACCCTAAAACTTGCACCAGACATGCGGAAATAATAACGAAACGATTACGAAACAATTACGAAACAAATTGGAAAAATTCGTTTCGTTTTTTAGTTGCTCCTGAATGGTTCAATATCGCTTCGTTATCAAAAAAATAACGAATTAATAACGAATTATGAAATTAATGAACGAAACCGCCCAGCCCTAGTGCAAATGTATTGTGTGTAGTGTGCAGATCCAAATGCCCGATCACTGTTGCTCTACTCCGAACTCAAGAACGGAAAATGAAATGTTGAGAGTGTTTGAGGATTGGGACATCCGTAGGGATGCCAAGGTGCTTGTTTATAAAGCCATTCCCCTCCCAACCCTGCTATATGCCTGCAAGAGGTGGACTGCCTATAGACATCACATGCAACTCCTAAACTATTCCATCAGCACTGCCTCCGGAAAATCCTGAAAATCTCTTGGGAAGACAAGCAGATGAATGTCAACGTGCTGGAAGAAGCAAAGACCACCAGCACTGAAGCGATGGTCCTTCGCCATCAACTCCGCTGGACTGGCCATGTTGTCTGGATACCCGACCACCATCTCCCAAAGCAGTTGCTCTATTCTGAACTCAAGAACAGAAAACGGAATGTTGGAGGGCAAGAAAAGAGATGTAAAGATGGGCTCAAAGTCAACCTTAAAAACTATGGCATAGACACTAAGAACTGGGAGGCCGTGGCCCTTGAGCACTCCAGCTGGAGGTTAGCTCTGACCAGCAGTGCTGTTGAATTTGAAGAGGCACGAATGGAGGGCGAAAGAGAGAAATGTGCCAAGAGGAAGGCACGTCAAGTCAACCCCGACCGGGACTGCCTTCCACCTGGAAACCAATGCCCTCAAAGTTACAACAACATCTGTTATAGAACTCCAGTAGGCTGATGACAATGTCATCTGTGCATTCAGAAGAAGACCTACAAGTCACTCTAAACACCTTCGCAGAAGCATACGAGAAGCTCAGCCTGCCATTGAACATCGAGAAAACCAAAGTCCTCTTCCATCGGTCACCAGCCAATCCCTCTGCAATGCCAGAAATACTGCTTAATGGTGTAACATTAGAAAATGTTGATCATTTCTGCTCCCTTGGCAGCCACCTCTCCAACAAAATCAACATTGACATCGATATACAACACTGCCTGAGCTCTGCGAGTGCAGCATTTTCCCGAATGAAGCAGAGAGTGTTTGAGGACTGGGACATCCGTAGGGATACCAAGGGGCTTGTCTATAAAGCTATTGTCCTCCCAACCCTGCTATATGCCTGCGAGACGTGGACTGTCTACAGACATCACATGCAACTGCTGGAACGATTCCATCAGCACTACCTCCGGAAAATCCTGTAAATCTTTTGGGAAGACAAGCAGACAAATTCAGCATGCTGAAAGAAGCAAAGACCACCAGCATTGAAGCAACGGTCCTGCCATCAACTCCGCTGGACCGGCCACATTGTCCGGATGCCCAACCACCATCTCCCAAAGCAGTTGCTCTACTCTGAACTGAAGAATGGAAAACAGAATGTTGGGGGGCAGGAAAAGAGATTTAAAGATGGGCTCAAAGTCAACCTTAAAAATTCTGGCATAGACACTGAGAACTGGAAGCCCTGGCCTGTGAGCACTCCAGCTGGAGGTCAGCTGTGACCACCAGTGCTGCAGAATTTGAAGAAGCACGAATGGAGGGCAAAGGGAGAAATGTGCCAAAAGGAAGGCGCATCAAGCCAACCCCGACCAGGACCGCCTTCCCCCTGAAAACCAATGTCCTCACTGCGGGAGAAGATGCAGATCAAGAATAGGGCTCCACAGTCACCTACTGACCCACCCTAGAAGATTATCCTACTCGGACAGCGAGGGATCGCCTAAGTAAAGTAACTAAAGCAATGCCCTCACTGTGGGAGAAGATGCAGGTCAAGAATAAGGCTCCACAGTCACCTACGGACCCACCGCCAGTACACTGATCTTGGAAGACAATCCTACTCAGACACCAAGAGATCGCCTTAATAAGTAAGTAAGTACCTATGCAGGAAAAACATAATCTTTGTATTCTAAGTTGCATTGTTTAGGTCAATGCCATATACTTCAGGCATTAAAAGCTTGGGCAGAAATTAGAAGAAATGTTTGAAAAGCATCTCAAGTTGCAAAGCATCCATTCAAGAGAAAGAGTCTGAATGATAAGACATAGGAAGTCCCTTCCAGGATTCAGCTGAGCATGAGCCCCCAAACCGCACTGTGTCTGCAATGTATTAGATGTCCATCGGCTTTCTTACCCAGCAAGAATGCCTTCCAATGCCACAGCAGTAATTACCAAGAGATTAGGCAGCATTAAGCACTCCTTAATTTGACACAGTGCAATGATCTCTACTTCAGCCTTTCTGCCTGAATGGTTTCCCATAAATAGTTTGCAAGGCCACCAATATAAACAGAGGCTGCAGTGTTTGCACAGCTGAGGATCTCCTGGCTTTCAGATATCCAAGTCACTAGGTGTGAGTTTTAAACCAGAGTCTGATGGGGCAGAAAGTGAGGTCCGGATACAATTACAGGACTTGATTTTTTTTTGTCCATATGCCATGGATCCCCGGTGGCCTTATGTATTTTCTGTTGGTCATGGGGATTCTGTGTGGGACGTTTGCCTCAATTCTGTTGTTGGTGGTGCTCTTTGATTGTAGGTGAACTATAAATCGCAATAACTACAACTCCCAAATGTCAAGGTCTATTTCCCCCAAACTCCATCTGTGTTCATATTTGGGCATATGGAATATTTGTGCCAAGTTTAGTCCAGATCCATCATTGTTTGAGTCCACAGTGCTCTCTGGATGTAGGCGAACTACAACTCCCAAACTCAAGCTCAATGCCCACCAAACCCTTCTAGTGTTTTCTGTAGGTCATGGGAGTCCTATATGCCAAGTTTGGTTCAATTCCATTATTGGTTGAATTCCGAATGCTGTTTGATTGTAGATGAACTATAAATCCCAACAACTACAACTCTCAAATGACAAAATCATTTTTTTTGGAGTGATGATCACTCCTTGGGTTGTTAGGTGTGTGCTGTCCAAATTTAGTGTCAATTCGTCCAATGGTTTTTGAGTTATGTTAATCCTACAAATGAACATTACATTTTTATTTATATATATTTTATATGGAAGTGTATTTATATTTAACTAGCCATCCCCTGCCATGTGTTGCTGTGGCCCAGTCTGTGTATATGTGTTCCGTGTGTATATATGTGTGTGTATATGTATATGTGTGTGTTTGTGTATATATGTGGTTTTGCGCATGGGTTGTAATGATTTTTTGGGTTTTGCCTTTTTAAGTCTCTTCTGCTAAATTTTTCAGTGTTTTAGTGAGTGATGGTCACTTGTTGGCTTAATAGGTGTCTTGTGTCCAAATTTGGTGTCAATTTGTCCAGTGGTTTTTGAGTTGTGTTAATCCCACAAACGAACATTATATTTTTATTTATATAGATAAAAGCTACCCACTGCATGGCTATCAGCCTCCTCCCAGTAGATCCAAATCAAGGAAAGCGTTCATGAGAACCACCACTTAATAATAATAATAATAATTATTATTATTATTATTATTATTATTATTATTAATATCCCGTCACCATCTCCCCCAGGGGACTCAGGGTGGCTTACATGAGGCCATGCCCAGCAATGCTGTTCTGTCCTCCAGGAGCATGGTTTACATTGCCTTTTAGCTGCATGGGATAGCATTCCTTTGCATTTCCCCAGGGTTGCTATAGACCCAGCAGCACCCTGGAAGTTAAACAGTATCAGAATCTGGAAAGCCAGGCTGCAGGCTCTCTGCAGTTATTGGTTTAGAAAGTATCTCTTTGGGTTAGGAGTCCACCCTTTTTCCTGGGCTTGAGATCTCCATTTTGGAATCTCCCCTGCCTCCGTCAGTAGAGAAAAGAGCCTCAGATGTGCTGTTGGTCAGGCAGGGAGCTCTGAAAAACACATTGTGAGTACTATTGAGTTATAGATAGATACAGAGATAAAGAGAAGCTTATTGAGTTATAGATAGATATTGAGTTATATAGAGAGAGATAATAAGATATTGAGATAGTAATTGAGTTATTGAGTTATTGAGAAATAGAGAGAAATAGTTTATTGAGTACTATTGAGCATTACTTCATCTCCAAAACTGACCTTGAGCTTAGGGGAAGACCTGTTCTTTCTAACAACAGCAGCTCAGGGTTAGGGTGAAATATCTCAGGATTTTTTCTACCATTTGGAGAAAGGTTACCTCAGTAATTGAAGAAAAGGGGAAAGAAAGAACATCTCTATGGTTCCTCAAATTGACTGTTTGTGTTGTAACTTTATCAAGCTGTGCCAAGTCTGCCAAGGACTTTGGAAATAAACATTTTGTTGATTTTCATACCTTGACTGGCATCAGTTGCTGAAAGTATTGAGTTATTGCTTCAAAGAAAGACCCCCAGCGGTTCACCCAGATAAAGAGAGAAGCACATCTTAGTTTTAATGTTATAGGGTCTGGGTGTGATGGCACAAATGCAGTAAAATAATATAACACAAGAACACAACAGAAAATAAGGAAATAAAAAAGAACATAAGTTACAAAACCCAATATAGATAAATAGAGCAACAATATAAAATCGGGACATTAAAACACAGAAAATTGATCACAGTGGGTAGGGCCAATTGCAAAGATCAAAATTTAAAACTTTAAAATACTGGGTGAGGGGGCAATGTAATGTATCAGGACAGGGGATCCGGGTGATAATGTTCTGGTACGGCTGTACCAGGAGCTCCAACTTCCTTTTCTTTCTTTGAGTGTTTGCATATATTCCAATGTTCCATGCACTTTGCAATAAGGTGGCTCCCCTTTGTTTGCAGCCACCTGCCTATCATCATTATGTTCTTTAGTTCCGCCCCTTTCCCCAGGGTTCAGGAAGGAAAGGGAGCCATTTTAGCTCCGTCTTACAATTAAAAGTTTAGCTACAGGACGTGAATCAGCTTCACCTGTAGTGAAGCTTCGTTTCTCACAGCATCCGGGGGAAATTCCGGAGGGAAACAGTTCCAAAGGACTCCAGCTGGAGAATCTACAAAGCCTTGACTGGTAGGTCTACTCGGGACCCAAGAAGCACTTTGGAGCCGGGAGTAGAGCCCACACCAGCAAAGTTTATAAAGTAGATCACCCAAGGAGGGGTTAAAAAGGGTTTTCCTCTTAAAGAAAAGAAGTAGTTAAAGAAACAGTTCACGAAGCCAGTTGCCTGTCCCTTGTGGACAAGATTAAGAAAGCCACCAGTTGATTCATAGCCTTTAAGTATTTGTTTGACCTGTTGAAGATCTGAGAAGTATTTGATTGTTTTGTTGAAGACCTAAGCAATAATAAAGGACTTTGTCAAACTTTTCAAGCTTCTAAAGACTTTTGTATAGGAAAATCCTTGCAGCCTCTCAGCTGATGCACTCGGCTTCCCACTGGGCACAAAGAGCACGTCCTGTTCAAAAGCCAATTGCTATAGGCCCAGCGCGTGACAGCACAGATAAGGTAGGGTTTAATTGCACTAACAGGTAAAATAAAGTGCTTCTGAGGGCATTTTATGCAATGTGGTGCAACTTATGGAATTTTTTTCAAGATTTAATGGAGGAGACCCCCAGATAATTTTCTGTAAGAAGAAGGTGGTTTAAGAACATAAGTAGAACCTTGCTCAGTTGAATTTAATCTAGCTGTACATCCTGCCACTCAAAGCACCAAAAGAGATGCTCATGGTCAGGGTTTAACCTGGTCCTATTAATTTCCCGCAGCAGCTTATATTCAGAGGCCTCTCAGTATTGATCCTAGAGGGATACTTTAGCTGTTCTGACTCATAAAGTAGCCTTGGGTTGTCATCTCTTTAAAGTTGTACAAATCCTTTTAACCCCATCTAAGCTCCAGACTATGCTGGTCTCCCACAGAAACAAGTTTTACACATTCATCATGCCATGGATAAATAACTATTTCTTGTTGTCTGTCTCAAATCTTCTACCCATAAGTTTAATCAGACAGCCCTGTATCCTCTTCTCTTAGGAGAACTGGTGCATCTCCACTGTAGAGTTGACACCACTTTAACTGCCATGGCTCAATGCCATGGGATCCTGGCGGGGGTTATTTTGTTGAGGTTCCAGCATTGTTTGAATGGAAGACAGAAGACCTTGTAAAATTACAGCTCCATTCATTCCATAGCACTGAACAATGCAAGTTAAAAGTGGTGTTAAGCTACTGTCATTCTATTGTGCAGAACAGTGGTTCCTAGCCTTTTTTTGACCAGGGGCCACTTGACTAGGAACCACTTAGACCAGGGGCGACTTGACCAGGGACCACTTTGACCAGGGGCCACTTGACCAGGAACCACTTGACAAGGGACCACTTGACCAGGGACCACTTTGACCATGGGCCACTTGACCAGGAACTACTTAGATCAGGGACCACTTGACAAGGGACCACTTGACCAGGGACCACTTTGACCAAGGGACACTTTAACCAGGGGCCACTTGTACAGGGACCACTTTGACCAGGGACCACTTGACCAGGAACCATTTTTACAGGGACCACTTTGACCAGGGGCCACTTAGACCAGGGACCACATTGACCAGGGACCACTTGACAAGGGACCACTTGAACAGGGACCACTTTGACTAGGGACCATTTGACAAGGGATCACTTGTACAGGGACAACTTTGACCAGGGGCCACTTGACCAGGAACCACTTAGATCAGGGACCACTTGACAAGGGACCACTTGAACAGGGACCACTTAGACCAGGGACCACTTGTACAGGGACCACCTTGACCGGGGCCACTTGACCAGATACCACTTAGACCAGGGTCCACTTGACCAGGAACCACTTTGACCAGGGACCACTTGAAAAGGGACTAATAATAATAATAATAATAATAATAATAATAATAATAATAATTTATTTATTTATTTGACTAGTCATATGACTATTTCAAAATACAACACGAATAAAATACAAAGCAAAAGGGAGACCACATACAGGGATCACTTTGACCAGGGACCACTTTGACTAGGGAAGACTGGACCAGGGACCACTTTGACCAAGGACCACTTTGACCAGGGACCACTTGACAAGGGACCACTTTGATCAGGGACCACTTTGACCAGGGACCAGTTGCTCTCATTGCAACAATGTAGTAATGGTGAGGCTGCGGACCATGTGTGAGTTCTTGTGGACCACTGGCGGTCCACAGACCACAGGTTGGGAACCGCTTGTGTAGATGGACCTTGAGTTGAAGTCCATCAATATCATGCAGTCCATATGATTCCTTCTCATGTTGCAGTCTTCATCACATTGCTGCTTCTGTTTCACTTTCAAGATGTAAAATGGAAATGTTGTCTGACAATTCAGTCTAAAAAAAGAATTCCTGGAAATTTTGTCATAGAAACATGTGAAAACCCTAACCTCGGTACTGCCTCTGGGATATTTTAAAATGGATCTGTGTTCAGTTTTATATAGCAGCTCACTGTTCTACTTATAATGGATGGATTGGACTTGAGCGGTATTTCTTCTTGCTAATGAGAAAACTCACCCTGAAATAAAGTGGTCAGCTTTTTGAAGACGCTTCTTGGTTGCTGATCTTTCTGCAACCAATTGATTCTCTCTTGGAATACATTTCTTCTTGAAGCCGCTTCTTTTTTAACAGAAGTGAAACCTTCTCAAATGTCTCTTCCTGGAGTGGTAAGTAAACTGTCTCCATTTAAGGTGTCAATAGCCAGACAACATCTTCCCTGTTTCTTGAGAAGCCCTTAACAGATTGTGGTTGCCTTACATGCCACTGATTCCCATGCCCAATGAAAGATGTCAATAGATTTGTCAATAAGATACTGGGGCTATTGATTGGCACAGGCATTTGGGGTCATTGGTCAATGAGAACTCTCCGAGAGCAATGTCGGAAATGAGCACTTTCAAATACAGGCAGCAAAGTGAGACTCCCTAAGGAGGAATAATATGACTCAATTTCCTCCATTCTCCTGCTTTGTCACTTTTTTTTTTTCAGCTAGAAGAGAAGAAACCAGAGTGATCCCTTCTGAACATTTCCAGGCAAATAAACAATACCAGAGCTGAATACTTGTGAAAATCCCCATTGAGATGAAAGAGGCCTAACTCACTGTCAGGCGCATTGTGATATCTCAAGAGAGGTGCCCTTTTGCTACAAGACGTCCAAGGCATCCTATGTGGCAACAACACTTAGGACTGTGGTTCTCAACCTTCCTAATGCTATGACCCTGTGACGGCGTGAGTGGTGCCACCTGTGTGTAGAATTTTAAAGTGCAAAGGTTTAAACTGTGTAACATGCCCAAACTTGCTTACTTTATAAATGTATAGTTGGATTGATTGGTTATTTATAGCTGTCAATCAATATTGTTTGCACCAGTTATATTGCTTCCTCAGCCTAATTGCTTGGCTCCACCTCTTCCTGGAGGAGGGCAGAGCTTTTCCTTTTCCATTCTACCATCAAACTTTCTATCAGATAGACGTGAGAAAGAGACTTGGCTCTAAAGCCCTTAATTAAGTTACCTCTCATCAACAATTCTAAGGTTTTTACCCTTGGGACTCATACTCAATGCTCTGGACAACATTGAGGAGACCCAAGCACCTTCAAACCAGTCCTTTGGCATCAAAAGGAAGACTCTGTGCCTTCAACATAGGCCATTGGACTGGGGGTTGTGTTTGTTCCGACCTTCGCAGCCATTGAGAAAAGAGGGAACAGGAAAAGCTTCTCAGCTGCGAAATCTCCTTGGACCCAAGACAACCAGAGACTGTAATGTATATTTCCTTTACCCCCTTTGAAACTTCCATGGAAGCATGGAAGCATGGAAGCAAAGAACGAAGGAAGGAAAGAGGTAGAGAAAGAAGAAAGGAGAGAAAGTAGTAGGAAAAGAAAAAGGGGGAAGGAAGGAAAGAGAGAAGGAAGGAAGGATGGAAGGAAAGAAAAAAGGAAAGAAAGAGCAGAGGAAGGAAAGAAAGAAGGAAAGAGGGAGGGAAAGAAATAGAGAAGGAAGGGTGGAAGCAAAAAGCAAAGGAAGGAAGGAAGGAGATAGAGAAGGAAGAAAGGAGAGAAAGAGGAAGGAAAAGGGGGAAGAAAGGAAGGAGAGAAGGAAAGAAGAAAATGGGAGGGAGGAAGGAAAGAGGGAGCGAAGGAAGGAGGGAAAGAAGGGGTGAAGGAGGGAGAGAAGGTTGGCCACAGCAATGTGTGGCAGGTACAGCTAGTCTATATATATAATAAAGAAGAGTGTTTGTTTGTATGGGAAGGACAGAGGAAGTGTGGAGGGCGGAAATGTATGTGGCAGCGTTCTGATTGGCTGCCGCTGTGGTGCTATTTGCATATGGTCTCTGATTGGGCAGCTTCAATAGGAGCCCCTGGTGGAGAAGAGGGTTCATGACAGAAACGGGGCATGACAGAAGGAAATTTGCATATGGTCTCTGATTGGCCAGCCTCAAATCCAACATTCCGAGATGACAAAGAGAGGAAAGGAAAGGCCAAAGGGGGCTGGGTCAGAACACTCCCAATACAGACCGAAATAGGCACACAGAGCCCCCATCACCCACTCTACATCCTACTGCAGTTTGGAGGAGGATGAACCATGGATGATGGGACTTGCAGTACCACCACTCACATTCTGAGACCGCTGTTAACCTTATCCAATGACTGATCAGGACCAAACTTCACACAGAGACCTCTCATGACCCACTTTACGTCCTGGTGTGGTTTGGCCGGGGATGGACCGTGGGTTATGGGACTTGCAGTACCATTGCTTAATTCTTCATACCACTGCAACCCTCATCCAATTACCAATAAAGACCAAACTTGTCACACTGAGTCTCCATGACATACTCTACATCCAGGTGCAGTTTGAAGGAGGATGCACCATGGACGATGGGACTTGCAATACCTGCACTCCCTTCCTAAGATCATTACAACTCCCAACGATGATGGATCAGGACCACAATTTACACAGAGACCCAGCATGACCCACTCTACATCCTGGTGCGGTTTGGAAGAATTTAACAATGGATGATGGGACTTGCAGTCACTTCACTCACTTCCTGAGACCACTGAGACCCTCGCCAATGACTCATCAAGACTAAACTTGGCACATGGAGCTTCAATGACCCACTCTACATCCTGGAGCAGTTTGGAGGACGACAGACCATGGATGATGGGACTTCAAGTACCTACACTACCCAAGACTGCTGCAAAACTCATCTAATGACCAATCAAGACCAAAGTTGGCACACAGAGCCCCCATGACCCACTCTACATCCTGCTGCAGTTTTGGAGAAGGGTGGACCATGGATGATGGAACTTCCAGTACCTTCAATCACATTCTGAGACCTCTGCAAACCTCATCCAATGACGGATCAAGACCAAACTTGGCACATAGACCTCTCATGACCCACGTTACGTCCTGGTGTTGTTTGGAAAACTTTGGAGATGGATGATGGGACTTGCAGTACCTTTGCTCACTTCCTGAGACCACTGAGACCCTCGCCAATGACTAATCAAGACTACACTTGGCACATGGAGCTCCAATGACCCACTCTACATCCTGGTGCAGTTTGGAGGAGGACAGACCATGGATGATGGGACTTCAAGTACCTCCACTCCCTTCCGAAGATTGCTGCAACCCTCTTCTAATGACCAATCAAGACCACACTTGGCACACAGAGCCCCCATAATCCACTCTACATCCTGCTGCAGTTTGAAAGGGGATGGACTTTGGATGATGGGACTTGCACTACCTTCACTCACTTACTGACACCACTGACACCCTCATCTAATGACTGATAAAGACCAAATTGGCACACAGAGCCCCCATGACCCACTCTATATCCTGCTGCTGTTTGTAGGAGGATGGCCCATGGATGATGGAACTTCAAGTACCTTCACTCACTTCCTGAAAATAATGCAGCCGTTATCCAAAGACCAATAAAGACCAAACTTGGCATACAGAACCGCCATTACCCACTTTCTCTAATAACCCGGGCAACGCCGGGTCCCCAAGCTAGTATAGAATAAAATAGGGGTGAAAAATACAATCAGTTCCCAGAGGCAAGCAAATGTGATCTAAACCTATGGTTTCGCTTTGTGGACTGTACACTCAGCTACCCTCACACCCACTGCTCAAATGATAAACCAGTTGGTGGTGCTGTAGGAGGAGATTTCCCACTGGCAGGACTTCAGCTACACAACCAGCACAAGAAACAATTTGCAAATAAATAAAAAGGATTTGCAAATACTGTGCGAAAAACATGTTTGCATCCGCACTGCTATTAAGTCCGCTCATATCATATCAGCAAACATCATGTCAGCTTGGAGAGGTTCCTAGTTATTTTTTCCTCCCCTTCTCTTCCCCTGCGAAATGTTTTTCAATGCCTGAGTGAATTAAAATGAATGTAAATGAGGTTTATTAAGTCAACCCCACACGGCGCTGCATTGTTGGCGTTTGTAGGCTGTGACAGGTTAGTTATTGAAGTCTGAGGGAAATGTCACAAGCACAGCGGTCTACAGGAGAAACTTTTTAAAAATTATGATAATATTAATGCAGTGACACAGGGCTTCTGGCACTCTTTGAGAATCATTTAAGCAAACAGGGGACCTGCAGGCAGGCTGGCCTAGAAACAAAGGGAATAGAGGACTTAAGAACTGCATTGCCAAAATGTGCACTTCTTGAATTGAGGCATGGCCAGGGCTTTCGACTGGAGACATCCATGGAGGATAGAGGGCTGTTAGCTGGGGTAGCTAAATAGGATCTCACATTTTGAAGGCGATTGAGCTACCAAAATACTGGAACTACCTCATTGTACAAAAGGTACCTCGGGAAATTTTGACTTTTAGACTAGGACGCGCAGAGGCGGCCCTAGGTAATTTTCAACGGTAAG
The DNA here is from genome assembly GCF_037176765.1 of Anolis sagrei. NCBI lineage: Eukaryota > Metazoa > Chordata > Lepidosauria > Squamata > Anolidae > Anolis > Anolis sagrei. The sequence goes on along the minus strand of NC_090027.1, from coordinate 12,007,453 downwards.
CAAACAGTATTTTGGCACCCCCCCCCCCCCAACCAATCACTAATATATATTTTCTGTTCGTCATGGGATTTCTGTGTACCATACTTGGTTCAATTCCATCGTTGGTGGAGTTCAGAATACTCTTTGATTGTAGGTGAACTATGTTGTTGTTCATTCGTTCAGTCGTCTCCGACTCTTCATGACCTCATGGACCAGCCCACGCCAGAGCTCCCTGTCGGCCGTCACCACCCCCAGCTCCTTCAAGGTCAGTCCAGTCACTTCAGGGATGCCATCCATCCATCTAGCCCAGGAGTCCTCAAACTAAGGCCCGAGGGCCGGATGCGGCCCTCCAAGGACATTTACCCGGCCCTCGCTCAGGGTCAACCTAAGTCTGAAACAACTTGAAAGCACACAACAACAACAACAATAACACAACAACAACAGTCCTATCTCATCAGCCAAAAGCAGGCCCACACTTCCTATTGAAATACTAATAAGTTTATATTTGTTAAAATTGCTCTTCATTTTAATTATTGTATTATTTTAAGTGATTTTTGCACTAAAAAATAAGATATGTGCAGTGTGCATAGGAATTCATGTGTTTTTCAAATTATAATCCGGCCCTCCAACAGTTTGAGGGGCTGTGATCTGGCCCTCTGTTGAAAAAGTTTGTGGACCCTTGATCTAGCCCTTGGTCGGCCCCTCTTCCTTTTTCCTTCTACTTTCCCCAGCATCATTGTCTTTGCTGTCTCCTCATGATGTGGCCAAAGGACTTCAACTTTGTCTCTAGTCTCCTTCCCTCCAATGAGCAGCCAGGCTTTATTTCCTGGAGGATGGACTGGTTGGATCTTCTCTCGCAGTCCAAGGCACTCTCAGCACTTTCCTCCAACACCACAGCTCAAAAGCATCTCTATTCCTTCGCTCAGCCTTCCCTAAGGTCCAGCTCTCACATCCGTAGGTGACTACAGGGAATACCATGGCTTTGACTAGGCGGATCTTTGTTGCCAGTGTGAACTATACATCCCAGTAACTACAACTCGCATATGTCAAGGTCTATTTTCCCCCAAGAGCACCTTAAGAGCACCCCTGGGCAAAATCAACTGTACTGCAAAGGCTTACTTTGCATTATGTTAGTATTATTATTATTATTATTATTATTATTATTTCGTGTACTTCTACCCTGCCCTTCTCAACTCCCGAGGGGGGACTCAGTGCGGCTTACAAACAGGCACAATTTGATGCCTACACAATAATACAAAAACATATAAAAACAGCAGTTAAACAGTTATAACAACTGAAACAATTAAAACAATCAATATATATTACAATCAATAAACCAATCTCATGCTCAGCGTTCGCCAACTCAGAGTCCATACTTCATTCCACATTGTCTATTCCTATCCGTCGTCACAGTCCTTTATTTATCTGCCAGATTGCCCAAACGCCTGGTCCCAAATCCATGTTTTTAATTTCCTGCTAAAGGAAAGGAGGGATGTCGCTGATCTAATTTCCCCGGGGAGTGAATTCCATAGGTGAGGGGCCACCACTGAGAAGGCCCTGCTCCTTGTCCCTGCCAATCTCACTTGTGATAGAGGCGGGGCCGAGAGCAGGGCCTCCCCAGAAGATCTTAAACTCTGAGGTGGGATGTAGAGGGAGATCAGTTCGGACAGATATGCTGGGCCGGAACCGTATAGGGTTTTGTAAGTCAAAACCAGCACTTTGAATTGTGCTCGGAATTGGATCGGCAGCCAGTGGAGCTGACATAGCGGGGGGTGGTATGCTCCCTGTATGACGCTCCGGTGAGTACTCTGGCTGCCTCCCGCTGGACTAATTGAAGTTTCCGAACAGTCTTCAAAGGCAACCCCACGTAGAGTGCGTTGCAGTAATCTAATCAGGATGTAACAAGAGTGTGGACCACTGTGGCCAGATCCGACTTCCCAAGGTACGGGCGCAGCTGGCGCACAAGTTTTAATAATGGTTGAGCCGCCCCTGAGGATGCGGAACAATGGCTTCAAACTACAAGAGAGGAGATTCCATCTGAACATTAGGAAGAACTTCCTGACTGTGATAGCTGTTTAGCTGTGGAACTCTCTGCCCCAGAGTGTGGTGGAGGCTCCTTCTTTGGAAGCTTTTAAACAGAGGCTGGATGGCCATCTGTCAGGTGTGTTTTGAATGCAATTTTCCTGCTTCTTGGCAGGGAGTTGGACTGGATGGCCCATGAGGTCTCTTCCAACTCTATGATTCTCTGATTCTCTCTCTTTCTCTCCTAGAAAAACCCATTCGATCTTTGCATATTTATTTCTACTTTAAATCATTTCCAAATCACTAAGCCATTTTACAAGCTGAAGGAAAACAGCACTTCCAATTAGATTGTGGGAGAAAAGCTTTTCAAAAATCAGCTCAGGTAGAAAGAAAATGTGTCCATCGAATTGTAGTATTCTTTAAATGCCCCATAATATGACAATACATCTGAATTATTTCCATCTGTTTGGTGAAAGGCAGGTGTAAGGATTGTGACTAGAACAGAGGCGGCCCTAGGTAATTTTCAACGGTAAGCAAACAATATTTTGGCGCCCCTCCCCTAACCAATCATTGATATATATTTTCTGTTCTTCGTGGGAGTTTTTTGTGCCATATTTGGTTCAATTCCATCATTGGTGGAGTTCGGAATGATCTTTGATTGTAGGTGAACTATACATCCCAGTAACTACACTTGCCGCACTTGCTCCCTTGCCTGGCCCGCTTTGGGTCAGAGGCGTGCCTCTTCTCCTGACTTTCTCCTCAGCCATTGGGACCAAGAGAGAGAGAGAGAGGTGGAGATGCCCACCTTTCCTGAAGGTAGGCGCAAACACAAAGGAGGGAGTGGAAGTGGGAGATACCTCCAGCCGGAGGGGCTCTTTCTCTCTCTCTCTCTTGGTCCCAATGGCTGAAGAGAAAGTCAGGAGAAGAGGCGACTTTTGGTGCACATGCTGGGGTCTTCAAACACGCCTCCGGACCCAAAGCGGGCCAGGCACGGTGGCTCCGCCCCTTGGCCCACCCGCAGATTGGGGAGAAGAGAGGAGGCGGGTGGAGCGCCGAGGGATCGGGAAAGGGAGCCGGTCATGGGGAAGGGATCGAATGCGGAGAACGATTGAGCGCCAGCTCTGCTCGCGCACCCGGTGGCTGGGTGGAGCAGGAACGAGAGGGGCTAGATGAGGCTCAAGGGCCCTGCCCCTTTGGGAACAGGATCGCCCAGCAGTGAGGCAAGAAAGCCGAGGCTCCCCCCAGACTGCTAGGGCTGTTGTGAGCTGAGGGGGCGCTCCTCAAGTGGCGGTCGAGGGGCATTTACAGAGGCGCCTCTGCGCCCCTGGCAAAAAAAAGTGTTCTGCGACCGCTTACTTCATGTAATGGATGAGCCGCCCCTGGACTAGAAACATAGTCAGAAGAGTTAGAAGGCCTTGAGTCTACACTGGCATTGTGATCCAGCTTAATGACATTAATCTGAATTCTGAAACTGGATTATATGTTAGTGAAGATCCAGCTAGAGAAGGTTCTCTTCCTCATCCTCGCCAAACACAGCTATGATGGTGATGGAACAGAAAGAAAGTCAATAGATTGAACTTAAAAGTCAGATGGACCTCACAGAAAAAGACATGGTCTCTCACATAAAAAGCCCCCTTTAATTTCCAAAGCGAACCCAGCCAGAAATAGTGTGATTTAAAAATAGTGATATAAGTACTGCTGTTCATCTCTATAAAGAGGTTTTTTAAAAAAGAAATAATTTTTGATTTTGATTGAGCCAAATAATCTATGGCAGAATATGGATTAAGAGAGCTGATAGATCTGTGTGGACGCCCTTGCATCTTCCAGTTGGTTCATGTGCTGCCTGTATAGACACTCAAAAACAAACTGGATCTTTCTAATCCACATTTTACTCTGGATTATTTGCCTGTGTAAGATCAGTCGGAGTCCAATGGTCAATGTGCCGTCGCGCCTGGGGGCTATTATTCTCAATAAAGGAGGGATGGACGTGGCACCTTTCCCCCAAGGGATTGCTTCTTGCCCTCCTATAGGAAACTGGAACTCCCAAAAACCCAAAACGCTGTAAATAGCTCAAAATAAATTTGATTTATCACAAAGTCATTTCTTCAAAGCAATGAGCTGGAAAACTTTAGCGGGGTGAAGAAAAACATACGTTACAGTCTCAATTAGTCCTGGGTCCAAGGGGTTTGAAGCTGAGAAGCCTCACCAAGTTTCCTCCTTCCTCAATGGCCGTGAATGCTGGAGCTAACCACAACCCCAGTTCAGATGGCCTATGTTTTGAAGACTCAGGATCTTCCTTTGGTGCCAAAATAACCGGCTTGAAGGCATTTGGGTCTCCTCAATAATTGTCCAGGACTATCTGGACATAAAGCATGAGTCCCAGGCAGGCCCGTAGCCAGGATTTAAATTCAGGGGGGGGGGGGCTGAGTTTGTTTTTTTGGGGGGGCGGAGTCCGAGTGAAAGAGGGTCTACCCTAGCAAACCTTTTGTATCGTTACTCCAATACCCCCATGCATATTGAGTAGGGTGATCAGATCATGATATGAATAAACATAACACTTTAAATAATGCACCAGTAATAAACCACCATGAGAATTTAGGGGGGGGGGCTGAAGCCCCCCAAGCCCCCCCCCCCCCGGCTACATGCCTGGTCCCAGGGGTAAAAAACCTCAGAACTGATGCTAAGAGGTAACTTAAATCAGGGTCCTTTAGAATCAAGTCTCTTACGTCCATCTGGTACGAACTCTGATGGCAGAATGAATAGAAAAGGAAATTCTCCCCTCTTGCAGGAAGAGGTGGAGCCAAACAGTACTGATTGACAGCTAGAAACAACCAATCCATACAACTATACATAAGCAGGGTAAAAAGGGGCAGGATTAAGCATGATACAACAGTTTAAGTCTTACAACTAACAGTTCTATACATAGGTGACGCCACTTGTGCCGTCACAGTCAAACCACCACATAATGATGGTTCTCATGTGTGTCACAGTAATCCAAATAAATGCAAGATTGTGTGATATTCCCAGATTTAGAGTGGAATATATTTTATGGTTTAATTCATTCTTAAAATGTTGGATTACCATTGCCAACAGAAGCAGGACCAAGTTCTACCTGTCATTATTTCACTTCTCACTGCCATGGTACCTGTCAGAACCTGGAAGCTTTTGGAATTAAGACACACTCATAATGAAGATCACTCGAACCAAAGTATTTACTTTTCCAGCATTCAAGACAGTGAGTTCTAAATATCCTCTCTACTTCCCCTGGCATATACCTAGAAACTAATCCACCACCCCCATTTTGCTAGTTTGCATTCTCAGAGTTTACACTTTTGATTCTCAAAACACTGCCAGATGCTCTTATCTGTATAACATTCCCTAGTTTTTTTCCCATCCTTCCCCTTCTCTCCAGTATAAAGGTAAAGGTTGTCCCCTGACATTAAGTCCAGTCATGTCTGACTCTGGGGTGTGGTGCTCATCTCCATTTCTAAGCCGAAGAGCCAGCGTTGTCCGTAGACACCTCCAAGGTCATGTGGCCGGCATGACTGCATGGAGCGCCGTTACCTTCCCGCCGGAGTACCTATTGATCTACTCACATTTGCATGTTTTCGAACTGCTAGGTTGGCAGAAGCTAGGGCTGACAGCGGAAGCTCACGCCGCCATCGGGGGCTCCAGTATAGTCTCTCTTCATGTCCTAATGACCTGGGCAGCCTCTTCACATGGCTGCATCGGGCTTCCTGACAGTATCCTTAGAAAAGAATCATGGCAGATTTACTTTGGAAGAGCTCTTGTTGATTCAATTTCCAGGTAGTGTTGATCTGAAATCTGGGCAGTTATGACTTGACTTAATTCAGGGGGTATAAATACATATATAAAACTTCATTTTTAAAAATGGAATTTAACGTGACAACTGTACGTGTCATTTTGTCAATGTTCCTGTTCACATTTTATTTTGTTTTGGAGTGACCTCAGGACTCAAATCAACAGAAAGTGTTGTTGAAGTTTGCGTCTGTATCTACCATGGTGCTCCATGAGCAAAGGAGCTCTCTGCCATAATTCAGGTCAAGCAAATTAAATTAGTGACTAATTGGTTAATTTGTGAGAGGCTCGGCAAAACAGATAAGAGCATGTTTAGCTCAAATGAATGAAAGTCTCATTCACAAGATGTGAGATAGTTCTTTCCAAGGACATTTGGTCAGTAAAATCAGAAACTGGAATATTAACAAACAGGCTCAAAATAGGATACAATTCTGTTTCACTGGTGAGCACAGAGTCACTTTTGAGCAACCAGGATAACTGTTTCATATCCTTCAACATTTCACAGATGAAAAACATGACATCTGTGACCAAGGAATATCAGAACATAGGAAAGATAGCAAAAGTTAGTAAAGGTAAAGGTTTTCCCCTGACATGAAGTCCAGTCATGTCCGACTCTGGAGGTTGATGCTCATCTCCATTTCTAAGCTGAAGAGCCGACGTTGTCCATAGACACCTCCAAGGTTATGTGGCTGGCATGACTATATGGAGTGTCGTTATCTTCCCGCTGGAGCAGTACCTATTGATCTACTCACATTTGCATGTTTTCAAACTGCTAGATTGGCCGAAGCTGGGGCTAACAGCGGGAGCTCACCCCGTCCCCAGATTCGAACCTACGACCTTTCGGTCAACAAGCTCAGCAGCTCAGCAGTTCAACCCACTGCATCACTGGATCATAGAATCATAGAATCGAAGAGTTGGAAGAGACCTCATGGGCCATCCAGTCCAACCCCCTGCCAAGAAGAAGGAATATTGCATTCAAATCACCCTGGACAGATGGCCATCCAGCCTCTGTTTAAAAATTTCCAAAGAAGGAGCCTCCACTACACTCCGGGGCAGAGAGTTCCACTGTTGAACGGCTCTCACAGTCAGGAAGTTCTTCCTCATGTTCAGATGGAATCTCCTCTCTTGTAGTTTGAAGTCGTTGTTCCATTGCGTCCTTGTCTCCTAGTCATGGAAGCAGAAAACAAGCTTGCTCCCTCTTCCCTGTGGCTTCCTCTCACATATTTATACATGGCTATCATATCTCCTCTCAGCCTTCTTCAGGCTAAACATGCCCAGCTCCTTAAGCCGCTCCTCATAGGGCTTGTTCTCCAGACCCCTGATCATTTTAGTCGCCCTCCTCTGGACACATTCCAGCTTTTCAATATCTCTCTTGAATTGTGGTGCCCAGAATTGGACACAATATTCCAGGTGTGGTCTAACCAAAGCGGAATAGAGGGGTAGTATTACCCCACCTGGTTAATAATGACTCCTGGTTATTAATGAGGAAAAACACAAGAGCCAGGAGAAGCTGCAACAGTTTGCTTTTGCCTATAGGGAAAAACATGAATGCATACACAATCATTAAAAGTGTGCATTTTTTTGTTTGCCTCATAATTCAGATCAAAGTTGTTAAATTTTGTGAACCTGACCCACGACAAAAATTTAAAAATCAAAACTTACCCCAAACTTTTTTGTTTTGTAAATCTCAGAAGGCTCCCAAAGTCAGTTTCCCTTTCAGTGCAAGGAAGCAAAGCAAAGCCAAAAAGGCTGCCTTAATGCCTTGCCTTTTCTCTAAATTAATAGAGTCTCAGCATTCAGAGTGGGAAAAAGAGGGAGGCATCATTTGGACGCCTTCAGTAAAAGAGCACAAGCCTGTGCATCTTGGCCCCTGTCTGGATGGGACCTCAGAAAACTAGATGGTTCCTTTTCTTTGGTAAAAGTACAGTGTTCACTTTGGACTGTAGATAGGTCGAGCTGGGTTGTTTTAGTTGATTTCTTGACTAAAATGTCTACATTTATACACCAGGACTGTGGCGCAGCTGGCTGGGAGTCAGCTGCATTAAGATCACTACTGACCAAAAGGTCATGAGTCCGAAGCCAGGCTGGGTTGGAGTGAGCTTCCGACCAATTTGTGTAGCTTGCTCTCGACCTTTGCAGCCTGAAAGACAGTTGCATCAGTAGGAAATTTAGGTACTGCTTATGCAGGGAGGCTGGGCTTTTTTAGTTTATTTCTTGACTAAAATGTCTACATTTATTGTAGCGCAGCTGGCTGAGTGTCAGCTGCATTAAGATAACTCTGATCAAAAGATCATGAGTTCGAAGCCAGCCCGGGTTGGAGTGGGTTTCCAACCAATTGTGTGTAGCCTGTTGTCGACCTTTGCAACCCGAAAGACAGTTGCATCTGTCAAGTAGGAAAATAAAGTACCACCTTAAAGTGTGGGGAGGCTAAATTAACTGATTTATGAGGCCATAAAGAAGCCTCCAGCAAAGCATTCCAGTGGGGAAGCATGCGGGGAATGCGGAAGTGCTTCATCAGTGTCACAGATGGACAATTAAAGCGATAGCTTCCCTAGTGGCCAGAAAAAGTTAAATAGCCTCTGTGTATGTCTGTATATGTTGTATGTTAAAATTGGCATTGAACGTTTTCCATATATGTGTACACTGTAATCCGCCCTGAGTCCCCTGCGGGGTGAGAAGGGTGGAATATAAATACTGCAAATAAATAAATAAATAAATAAATTTATGATGCCATAAAAATCTTCAGCAAGCATGCAAAGAATAAGAAAGTATTTCATCAGTGTCGCAAAGGGACGGTGAAGCAACAGCTCCCCTGGTGGCCAGAATACCCTCATGAAAAAGCTGGAATGTTAAATAGCCTCTGTGTGTCTGTCTATTAGGGCTGGTCAATTCGTTTCGTTAATTCGTAATTCGTTAAAAAATTCGTTAATTTTTGAATTACGAAACGATTACAAAGCATTTTTTTTAACCTGGAAGTGTTTTTAAATATCAAAACGGCAGGCGCCAAAAAATTTTGTATTTCCGTCCATTTCGGAAATACGTAAGATGGCCGCCTGCCGATGCTTGCTGAGAGGGGCGAGCGAGAGGGGCGAGCGAGCGGCGAGCGAGAGGGGCGGAAGCACTCTCTCCTGACATTTCACCCACATCTATGGCAGGCATCCTCAGAGGTTGTGAGGTCTGTTGGAAACTAGGCAAGTGGGGTTGATATATCTGTGGAATAATGTTCAGGGTGGGAGGAAGAACTCTTGTCTGCTGGAGGCAAGCGTGAATGTTGCAGCTGGCCAGCTTGATGAGCATCGAATGGCCTTGCAGCTTCATGGTCTGGCTGCTTCCTGCCTGAATGTTGCAATTGGCCAGCTTGCTTAGCATTGCCTATTAATAATAATAGCGAGCGGCGAGCAAGAGGGGCGAGCAGGCGGCGAGCGAGAGGGGCGGAAGCACTCTCTCCTGACATTTCACCCACATCTATGGCAGGCATCCTCAGAGGTTGTGAGGTCTGTTGGAAACTAGGCAAGTGGGGTTGATATATCTGTGGAATAATGTTCAGGGTGGGAGGAAGAACTCTTGTCTGCTGGAGGCAAGCGTGAATGTTGCAGCTGGCCAGCTTGATGAGCATCGAATGGCCTTGCAGCTTCATGGTCTGGCTGCTTCCTGCCTGGATGTTGCAATTGGCCAGCTTGCTTAGCATTGCCTATTAATAATAATAGCGAGCGGCGAGCGAGAGGGGCGAGCGAGCGGCGAGCGAGAGGGCCCGCCAGAGTGAGTGCCTGCCTTCCCTCCTTAATAATAATTAATAATAATTAATCCCTATTCTACTAAATTAATAATTAAATTTAAAAAATATTTTAAAAATATTGAAAAAAAAAGGGCGCCATCTTTACAAAATGTTTTGTAAATATTTACGAAATTTCGTAAATACCGAAACTTTTTTGGGGGAAAGTTTTGTAATTATTTTAAATATCGAAACAAAAAAAAAAACCCAATTACAAATCGATTTTAGAAACAAATTTTTGCGTTGTTACCCAGGCCTACTGTCTATATATGTTGTGTGTCTATGGCATTGAATGTTTGCCATGTATGTACATTGTAATCCGTCCTGAGTCCCCTGCGGGGTGAGAAGGGCGGGATATAAATAATATAAATAAATAAATAAATAAATAAATAAGTATATAGGACTAGCTGTGCCCTGCCACGCGTTGCTGTGGCTTTTAGTAAGAGTTTTGAATTCTCTGCCTGGCCTCTCTTCCTTCCTTCCCTCGCTCTCTTTCCCTCTCTCTCTCTCACACACTCCTTCCTTTCCCCTCTTTCTCTCTTTCCCCCTTTCTCTCTCTCACACTCCTTCCTTTCTCCTCTTTCTCTCTCTCTCTCCCTCTTTCTCTCTCTCTCACTCCTTCCTTTCCCCTCTTTCTCTCTCTTTCCCTCTTTCTCTCTCTCTCACTCCTTCCTTTCCCCTCTTTCTCTCTCTCTTTCCCTCTTTCTCTCTCACACTCCTTCCTTTCCCCTCTTTCTCTCTCTTTCCCTCTTTCTCTCTCTCACACTCCTTCCTTTCCCCTCTTTCTCTCTCTCTTTCCCTCTTTCTCTCTCTCACACTCTTTCTGTTGGGTCATGGGAGTCCTGTGTGCCACGTTTGGTTTATTTCCGTCGTTGCTGGAATTCAGAATGCTTTGATTACAGGTAAACTAAAAATCCCAACAGCTACAACGGAGGGGGGTGGGTGGAGGAGGAGTGCAGGGGCGGGGCGTCGGTGGGTGTGGGCGGGGCTTGGGCGGAGGGGGTTGGAGGAGGAGTGCAGGGGCGGGGCGTTGGTGGGTGTGGGCGGGGCTTGGGCGGAGGGGGGTGGGAGGAGAAGGAGTGCAGGGGCGGGGCGTCGGTGGGTGTGGGCAGGGCTTGGGCGGAGGGGGGGTGGGAGGAGGAGGAGTGCAGGGGCGGGGCATCGGTGGGTGTGGGCGGGGCTTGGGCGGAGGGGGTTGGAGGAGGAGTGCAGGGGCGGGGCGTTGGTGGGTGTGGGCGGGGCTTGGGCGGAGGGGGGTGGGAGGAGAAGGAGTGCAGGGGCGGGGCGTCGGTGGGTGTGGGCGGGGCTTGGGCGGAGGGGGGTGGGAGGAGAAGGAGTGCAGGGGCGGGGCGTCGGTGGGTGTGGGCGGGGCTTGGGCGGAGGGGGTTGGAGGAGGAGTGCAGGGGCGGGGCGTTGGTGGGTGTGGGCGGGGCTTGGGCGGAGGGGGGTGGGAGGAGAAGGAGTGCAGGGGCGGGGCGTCGGTGGGTGTGGGCAGGGCTTGGGCGGAGGGGGGGTGGGAGGAGGAGGAGTGCAGGGGCGGGGCATCGGTGGGTGTGGGCGGGGCTTCGGCGGAGGGGGGTGGGTGGAGGAGGAGTGCAGGGGCGGGGCGTTGGTGGGTGTGGGCGGGGCTTGGGCGGAGGGGGGTTGGAGGAGAAGGAGTGCAGGGGCGGGGCGTCGGTGGGTGTGGGCGGGGCTTGGGCGGAGGGGGTTGGAGGAGGAGTGCAGGGGCGGGGCGTCGGTGGGTGTGGGCGGGGCTTGGGCGGAGGGGGGTGGGAGGAGAAGGAGTGCAGGGGCGGGGCGTCGGTGGGTGTGGGCAGGGCTTGGGCGGAGGGGGGGTGGGAGGAGGAGGAGTGCAGGGGCGGGGCATCGGTGGGTGTGGGCGGGGCTTCGGCGGAGGGGGGTGGGTGGAGGAGGAGTGCAGGGGCGGGGCGTCGGTGGGTGTGGGCGGGGCTTGGGCGGAGGGGGTTGGAGGAGGAGTGCAGGGGCGGGGCGTTGGTGGGTGTGGGCGGGGCTTGGGCGGAGGGGGGTGGGAGGAGAAGGAGTGCAGGGGCGGGGCGTCGGTGGGTGTGGGCAGGGCTTGGGCGGAGGGGGGGTGGGAGGAGGAGGAGTGCAGGGGCGGGGCATCGGTGGGTGTGGGCGGGGCTTCGGCGGAGGGGGGTGGGTGGAGGAGGAGTGCAGGGGCGGGGCGTCGGTGGGTGTGGGCGGGGCTTGGGCGGAGGGGGTTGGAGGAGGAGTGCAGGGGCGGGGCGTCGGTGGGTGTGGGCAGGGCTTGGGCGGAGGGGGGGTGGGAGGAGGAGGAGTGCAGGGGCGGGGCATCGGTGGGTGTGGGCGGGGCTTGGGCGGAGGGGGTTGGAGGAGGAGTGCAGGGGCGGGGCGTTGGTGGGTGTGGGCGGGGCTTGGGCGGAGGGGGGGTGGGAGGAGGAGGAGTGCAGGGGCGGGGCGTCGGTGGGTGTGGGCGGGGCTTGGGCGGAGGGGGTTGGAGGAGGAGTGCAGGGGCGGGGCGTTGGTGGGTGTGGGCGGGGCTTGGGCGGAGGGGGGTGGGAGGAGAAGGAGTGCAGGGGCGGGGCGTCGGTGGGTGTGGGCAGGGCTTGGGCGGAGGGGGGGTGGGAGGAGGAGGAGTGCAGGGGCGGGGCATCGGTGGGTGTGGGCGGGGCTTCGGCGGAGGGGAGTGGGAGGAGGAGGAGTGCAGGGGCGGGGCGTCGGTGGGTGTGGTGGGGCTTCGGCAGAGTGGGGTGGGAGGAGGAGGAGTGCAGGCAGCATGGGCAGGGTAAGATGAAGGAGGGGGCGGAGAGATGCTTTCGACAGGGCAGGAAGCGGCGTGGCGGGGCTTGGACTGGGGGAAGAGGGTGGCAGGGTTAGAAAGGGGCGAGGCTTGGCAGCGGCGTGGGTGGGCTTAGCAGGGGGAGGGGGGAAGTTGCGTGGTGCATGTGTGGGCGAGAAGGGGGCGGGGCGAAGTTGGATGTCGGTGAACTACAACTCCCATACTCAAGGTCACGGAGGGAAGGGGTGGGGCGAAGGGAGGGGGCGGGTCTTTCCGGAGGGGGTGGAAGGAGGAAGGAGTGAGTCAGGGAAGGCAGGGGGGTTTGTTACCGCCGTGTTTCAGGGCCGGAAGGGGTGGGAGGAAGTTGCGATGCGTGTGTGTGTGTTTGTGGCGGCGACGTGTTCGTGCTGGGCGAGGGAGGGAGGGAAGTGCCGTTCGGCCGTTCGGCCATGTGTGCGCGCGCGCTGGGGTCTTTGCGGCAGTGCGCATGCTCAGTTGTTTTGCCACTTTGTGAGTGTGTTGTTGTGTTGTTTGTAATTGTGAGTGGATTAGTTTGTACCGAGTGGGTTGTCCTAGGGCCATGGCAATTTTGGTGCAGTTTCGTTGGGGGGGTTTAGAGTTTACCTGTCCGGTATAACCAACCTAACAGATTTATATATATAGATAAGTGCTCTTTGGTTTTGTTCAAAGTGATGAGCTCATCTTCCATTTTGGCAGAGACAAAAGTGACAGCATTAAAATGGCGATGGACACAGACTCAAAAGCATGAACAGAAAGAAGGAAATTTCAGCGATGGCATCAGAAGATGCCATTGCTTCATGAAACCCATTCCTTCAGTACATGATTTTTCAGATAGTGACCCCTGGAGCCAAAGTGCTTTGGTAGAGGTGCTTGGATACTTGCAGCTTTTTCTAATTATATCAGCCCTTTCTCCCCGCTCCCCTGCAAAAGCCTGGAGAAAATACAACTATTTGTGTCATTGAGCTGTTACACATGCATTGTGTACCAAAAGAAGGAATCCTAGCTTTGTAGATTTTCACTCGTCACAATAAGCCACCCCTGATTTCCTCTCTTTCCCCCAGTTTTCTTCTGCTGTCATTTCAAAATGTCAACAGGTTTGGAAAAAATTACCACTTGATAACTTCACTAAGCACAGTGCCAAAAAGCATCATGTCATGATGTCACCAAGGATTATGTGTGGTGCAGGTCTAAGCTTTAAAGCACACTTGGCAAGGTCTGCAATCATTCACTCACACATGCAAGTTGCCACCTTCTGTTGCTTCCATGAAATAATGAACATGCATTTCTGAAAAGGTCCAGAGTACATTTGCTATCGTGCGTTTCTTTGGACTCCCCCAACTATCCAAAACCAAGGTTCAGAGTATCAATGAGGAATACTACACTGCATCTACACCGTAGAATTAGTGAATTAGTGCAGTTTGACATCATTTTATCCATCATGGTTATGAGTCCTAGGATTTGTAGTTCACAGAAGCATACGAGAAGCTCGGCCTGTCATTGAACATCAAGTAAACCAGTGCTCTTCCAGCATTCACCAGTCAAACCCTCTGCAGTGCCAGAAATACAGCTTAATGGTGTAACATGGCTGCCAGTTTGCTACTGGGCACAATTCAAAGTGCTGGTACTAGCCTATAAAGCCCTAAACAGTTCTGGTCCAACTTACCTGTCTGAACGTATCTCCCCTTATGAACCATCTAGGACCTTGAGATCGTCCGAGGGGGCCCTGCTCCCAGCCCCGCCTTTGTCACAGGTACGTTTGGCGGGGACGAGAGACAGGGCCATCTCAGTGGTGGCCCCTCGGCTATGGAACACTCTACCTAGAAAGATTAGATCTGCCCCCTCCCTCTTAACGTTTCGGAAACAAGTCAAAACATGGCTGTTTGAGCAAGTGTTCACAAACACAGAGTAGCGGATACAGGTAATTGACATAGAAAATGGACGACTGACGATGGAATTGGACAATGCTTGACAATAAAGAGACGCCAATGATGTTGTTTATTGTTGTGTTATGTAATTTTAATGCTGATATGGTTATATTGTATTTGATTCTATGTATACTGTTTTTTTGGAAACCGCCTTGAGTCGCCGATTGGCTGAGAAAGACGGTATACAAATACAGTAACTAAATAAAATAAATAAATAAAATGTTGATCATTTCCGCTACCTTGGCAGCCACCTCTCTGCAAAAGTCAAAATTGACACTGAAATACGACACCATCTGAGCTCTGCGAGTGCAGCTTTTTCCCGAATGAAGCAGAGAGTGTTTGAGGACCGGGACATCCGTAGGGAGACCAAGGTGGTTGTTTATAAAGCCATTGTCCTCCCAACCCTGTTATATGCCTCCGAGACGTGGACTGTCTACAGATAACACATGCAACTCCTGCAATGATTCTAATAGTGCTGCCTCTAGAAAATCCTGCAAATCTCTTGGGAAGGCAAGCGGACAAATGTCAGTGTGCTGGAAGAAGCAAAGACCACCAATATTGAAGTGATGGTCCTCTGCCATCAACTCCACTGGACCAACCAGTGGTACAGCTATACCAGGAGCTCCAACTTCATTTCTTTCTATTGAGTGTTTGCATACATTCCAAGGTTCCATGCATTTTGCAATAAGGTGGCTTCCCTTGGTTTGCAATTATAGGGCCAATGACCCATCAATCATTGTTAAGTTTTGATTCCGCTCCTTTCCCCAGGGCTCTGGGAGGAGAGGGAGCCATTTTAGGTCAGTCTTGCATTGGAAAGCTTAGCTACAGGACGTGGATTAGCTCCACCTGTAGAGAAGCTTCGTTTCTCACAGCATCCGAGGGAAATTCCGGGGGAAAACAGTTCCAAAGGACTCCAGCTGGAGAATGTACAAAGCCTTGACTGGTAGGTCTACTCGGGACCCAAGAAGCAGTTTGGAGCCGGGAGTAGAGCCCACACCAGCAAAGTTTAGAAAGTAGATTGCCCAAGGAGGGGTTAAAAAGGGTTTTCCTCTTAAAGAAAAGAAACAGTTGACGAAGCCAGTTGCCTGTCCCTTATGGACAAGATTTTAAAAGCCACCAGTTGATTCAAAGCATTGAAGCATTTGTTTAATTTGTTGAAGATCTAAGAAGTATTTGATTGTTTGTTGAAGACTTAAGCAATAATAAAGGACTTTGTTAAACCTTTCAAGACTCTGTATAGGAAAATCCTTAGGGCCTCTCACTTGAGGCACCCCGGCTTCCTGCTGAGCACAAAGAGCACGTCCTGTTCAAAAGCCAACTGCTATAGGCCCAGCGTGTGACAGCACAGGCCATACCTGACCACTGTCTCCCAAAGCAGTTGCTCTACTCCGAACTCAAGAACTGAAAATGGAAAGTTGGTGGGCAGGAAAAGAGATTTAAAGATGGGCTCAAAACCAATCTTTAAAACTCTGTCATAGACACTGAGAATTGGGAAGCCTTGGCCCTTGAGCGCTCCACATGGAGATCAGCTGTGACCAGCAGTGCTGTAGAATTTGAAGAGGCACGAATGGAGGGCAAAAGAGAGAAACGTGCCAAGAGGAAGGCGCATCAAGCCAACCCCGACCGAGACCACCTTCCACCTGGAAACCAATGCTCTTACTGCGGGAGAACGTGCAGGTCAAGAATAGCACTCCACATTCAGACCCTCGAGCACACTGATTTTGAAAGACTATCCTATTCAGACAATGAGGGATTGCCAAAGTAAGTAAGCAAGTTTGGTGAGGCACACCTCTTTGGCAGAGGTTAAATATCTTGTAAATACTGGAGAGAAAAGCAAAACATAGCAGCTGTGGTCTTGTGATTGAAAACGATCTGAAATTATGACTACGTGAACATGCAAGAAATGTCTTTTATACCAAATTTATTTCAGAGACAGGGCTGTGTGACTTTCAATTTGCATTGGGATTTAAATGGGTGATTGTGACCTAACTGTGGTCCTACTGGGTCAGATAAAAGAGCATTAAAGCTGGGAGATATCTCTCACATGGATGCCGGAATCACACAGCTGGAGAGTTGCAGATTCTCACTGTTAGAAGTACACCCCCTCACCCTATATTAGTAGAGCCAAAAGCCAATAATACCTTTTGTGAAACGTTGCTGTTTCACTTCAATTGCATCTCACCATGATGTCTCCAGATGGCGCTCAAGCCAGCCAAATTCCAATGACTAAACCATGAAAAATCATGCTGTTTCGTCTGTGTTTCAAAAAGTGCCTATTAAGCAAGATCAAAACTTTTCTGCAGAAACATGGAGTTACGGAAATCTTCATTTACAAACAAAACAGCTAACAGACTACTTCCGAAGTCAAATATGCTACCCGATCAGCTAAACAAGCTCTGCATTTCACAGCTGAAGGGAAAGACTCTGTATATATTTCAGAGTGTGCCGTGGCACTTTAAATACCAGTGAGATACCATATTGGCTTCATAGACCTGTCAGCAGCCTATGATACTGTGAACCACCGCCTCCTCCTGAGAAAAATGTATAATATCACAAAGGACGACCACCTCACCCGCCTCATAGGAAACCTGCTACAAAACAGGAGCTTTTTTGTTGAGTTCCAGGGCCAGAGAAGCAGATGGCGGAAACAGAAGAACGGCCTGCCTCAGGGGAGCATGCTTGCTCCATCCATGTTCAACATCTACACAAATGACCAGCCACTGCCAGAAGGGACAGAGAGTTTCATCTATGCTGATGATCGCGCCATTACCACTCAAGCAGGGAGCTTTGAGATGGTAGAACAGAAGCTCTCCGAAGCTCTTACTGCCTATTACAGGGAAAACCAACTGATCCCTAATCCATCTAAAACACAAGACATGCGCCTTTCACCTTTAGAACAGACAAGCATCCGGAGCTCTGAGGATGACCTGGGAAGGAATCCCACTGGAGCATTGCAACACACCCAAATACCTGGGAGTCACTTTGGACCGTGCTCTGACCTACAAGAAGCACTGCCTGAACATCAAGCAAAAAGTGGGCGCTAGAAACAACATCATACGAAAGCTGACTGGCACAACCTGGGGATCACAACCAGACACAGTGAAGGCATCTGCCCTTGCGCTATGCTACTCTGCTGATGAGTATGCATGCCCAGTGTGGGACACATCTCACCACACTAAAACAGTGGATGTGGCTCTTAATGAGACATGCTGCATTATCACGGGGTGCCTGCGCCCTACACCACTGGAGAAATTACACTGCTTAGCTGGTATTGCACCACCTGACATCCGCCGGGAAGTAGCAGCCAATAGTGAAAGGACCAAGGCAGAGACATCTCCAGCTCATCCCTTGTTTGGGTATCAGCCAGCACGTCAACGACTTAAATCAAGACATAGTTTTCTTAGATCTATAGAGACACTTGCTGGAACGCCTCAGCAAGCGAGAGTCCAAAAGTGGCAGGCCCAAACCCAGCACCTCAATCCATTGGTGATACCAAATGAGAGACTCCCCCCGGGCACACAGAAGACTGGGTGACTTGGAAGGCGCTGAACAGACTGCGCTCTGGCACCATGAGATGCAGAGCCAATTTTAAGAAATGGGGCCACAAAGTGGAACCCATGACATGCGAGTGTGGAGAAGAGCAAACCACTGACCACCTGCTGCAATGCAACCTTAGCCCTGCCACATGCACAAGGGAGGACCTTCTTGCAGCAACACCAGAGGCACTCCAAGTGGCCAGATACTGTCAAAGGACATTTAACCAACAACCAAATTTGCAAAATCTGTGTTTTTGGTTTTTTTAATCTGTGTGTTTGTTTTGTTCTGTTGGAAATGTAATACAATGGTATGGTTGCTGATGACATGATAAATAAATACCATATTGGCTTGCGTGACTCTTTGTTTAATGTGACTTGAGTCACGTAAGGCAAAAGGAGCCAAAGTTTATAGGGAAAGACACCGAGTTTGGAGGTCAGGTTTGCACCTGATTTGAGCTGGCAGTGGGCATGTAGATGTTTCTGCAAACCAGCAGATACCTCTACTTTGCCAGAAAAATCAATGGGTCTGGTAGACTGCTTCTAAAATCAAAGCCAGTGCTGACTGAATCATGCCTGGGAAATATAAACCCAATGCCGCAAATGTACATAGCATTACTTAGGCGATCCCTCGTTGGCCAAGTAGGATAGTCTTCCAAGATCAGTGTACTGGTACTGCCTGAACATCAAGCAAAAAGTGGGTGCTAGAAACAAGAGCAGTGGGGTTTGCCATTTGTTAAGGACAGGGGAAAGTACATCATGCAGACAAACAAAGTGGATTGAATGGTCACTCTCCAAAAGCATATCGGAAGAGCCAAGTTTTTAGATCTTTCTTAAAGGCTACTAGGGTGGGGGCTTGCCTACTCTCACCAGGTAACGAGTTCCAAAGCCGAGGGGCCACAGCAGAGAAGGCTCTCTCCCTCATTCCCACAAGTCATGTCTGTGATAGAGGAAGGCGCAAAAGGAGACCCTCTCCAGAGGATTGAGTAGATCGTGCAAGTTTATGGTAGGAGATGTGGTCACAAAGTTAGGTGGGTCCCAAACCGTTCAGGGCTTTATAGGTGATGACTTGCACCTTGAATTGGGACCGGAAGATGAACCACAGCCAATGGAGCTCCTTGAACAGTGGGGTTGATTGCTCCCTGTAATTTGCCCCAGTTAATAGTCTGGCTGCCAAACGTTGGACCAATTGAAGTTTCCAGGCCGTCTTCAAATTGAGCCCCATGTAGAGTGCATTGCAATAGTCCAGTCTAGAGGTAACTAAGACGTGACTCTAAGGGAATTACTAAATTATATAAAATCTTATTAAGCTGGAAGACAGAAAAAAACAATATCAACAGCTATATTACAAAATGGACAGCTAACTTAGGACACACCATTGATACACTGGAATGGGAAAAGATCTGGAAGACCAAACTAAAATGGATAAATTCTCACAACCTGAGAGAAAACTGGATCAAAATGATGTTCCAGTGGTATCTTACACCAAGTAAATTAGCGAAATACTATAAAAATGTATCAGAAGACTGCTGGAAATGCAAGGAAAAGAAAGGCACCTTTTTCCATCTTTGGTGGACCTGTGAGAAAGTCAAAAAATTCTGGAAAGAAATCCATGAGATAACCAATAAAATACTAGAATTTAGAAAAGAAATGAAAGCGGAGTACTATTTACTTGGAATCTTGGACTTTGAAGTGGAAATGAATAAAGATAAGCTCTTTATTCATATGGCTACAGCCGCAAGACTAGTATTAGCTAGAAAATGGAAAAATGATGAAATACCAACGGTAGACGACTGGAAACTAAAACTAATGGATATTATGAATATGGACTCGCTGACACAATATTTGCGATCTAAACAGACGACCGGGGTGAGCAAAACCGACTGGTCTCCAATCAAGAAATATCTAGAAGCCAGTTAGATATTGATACAGAAAACTAGAGAGAAGAAAAGAAGACAACCTCAGTAGAAGACAACACCAATACTAACAAAGCTATAAGGGACACAATCAGTAGATAAGAATTCTAACACGCTCCATGTCCCACTTTCCAACCCCTGCACACACACACACACACCCCCCTCTTTTCCTTAGTCGGGCGCGCTTTCCTCATTTCTCCCCCCCCCCTTTTTTTTTTTAAATATTATTCCCCCTTCCCGGGCAGCTTCCCGACTTCCTTACCCATCATACCCTCACCCCCTCTTTTATTATAACGATAGATATGTCAATGATTAATATCTCAATTGATGTATCGCAAATGCAAAAATCTCAATAAAAATATTTTTTTAAAAAATAGAGGTAACTAAGGCTTGGACCACTGTGGCCAAGTCAAACTTCGCGAGGTATGGTCGCAGATGGTGCATGAGTTTTAAGTGTGCAAAGTCCCTCCCAGGCACCACTGACACCTGCGCATCAAGCGTCAGCGCTGAGTCCAGGAGGACCCCCAAGTTGCAGACCTGGGTCTTCAGGGGGAGTGCAACCCCATCAAGCACAGGTTGCCACCAGAGGCGGCCCTAGGTAATTTTCAACAATAAGCAAACAGCATTTTGGCACCACCAACCCCCCCCCCCCCCCAAGCAATCACTGATATATAGTTTCTGTTCATCGTGGGAGTCCTGTGTGCCATGTTTGGTTCAATTCCATCATTGGTGTTCAGAATGCTCTTTGATTGTAGGTGAACTATACATCCCAGTAACTACAACTCGCCTACGTGGGGTTGCCTTTGAAGACGGCCCGGAAGCTCCAATTAGTCCAACGCTCGGCAGCCATGATACTAACAGGAGCGGAGCGCAGGGAGCATACAACTCCTCTGCTGCACCAGCTCCACTGGCTGCTGATTTGCTACCGGGCTCAATTCAAAGTGCTGGCGTTGGCCTTTAAAGCCCTAAACGGTTCTGGCCCAACTTACCTATCCGAACGTATCTCGGCCTATCAGTCCACCAGGACCCTAAGATCTTCTGGGGGGGCCCTGCTCTCTATCCTGCCTGCTTCACAGGTGCGGCTGGCGGGGACGAGAGACAGGGCCTTTTCTGTGGTGGCCCCGCGGCTATGGAACGCCCTTCCCATGGAGGTAAGATCAGCTCCCTCATTGATGGTATTCAGGAAAAGACTAAAAACGTGGATGTTCGAGCAGGCGTTCGGTTAACTCAGTGCAATAAGTGTAACGATTGAAGGACTGGCAATCTGGACGACGAAACTGGATCACGATTTTAGTCAAGAGATGAATTGGATTGTTTATTGATATATGTATTGTGGATTATGTTTTTATGCTTTTAAACTGTATACTGTTGTTTGTTATAAGTTGTTGTAAACCGCGTTGAGTCGCCGGCTAGGCTGAGAAACGGCGGTATACAAGTATAGCAAATAAATAAATAAATAAATAAAATATGTCATGGTCTATTTTCCCCCAAGAGCACCTCAAGAGCGCCCCTAGGCAAAATCAACTATACTGCAAATGCTTACTTTGCATAATGGGTTGAGCCGCCCGTGGTTGCCACCCAATACCCCATTCAAAGCCGCAAGTCGGGGGTGAGCTCCTGGCTGTCAGCTCTAGCTGCTGCCAACCTAGCAGTTCGAAAATATGCAATGCAAGTAGAACAATAGGTACTGCCTTGGTGGGAAGGTAAAAGGTCATTAAGTCATTAAGTTACTGTGTTATTTACTGTGTCACTATTCCTTGTTACCCTGAAACCTGTATATATGCTACACAATTATTACTGCAAAAGATTGGGATTTGGAGGGGTGGGGGAGAGGAATGAAAACATGCAAAAGGTTTGAAATGGCTGTAGCCCCCATTCCTAATTCTTTTTCTCCAAGCAGAAAATCATTCTTCCACTGATCTCACTTGTGGTCAAAGCTCCGAGCCGGCCCATCCGTCAGCAGGCTGATTTGGTTCAGCAGGTGTTGGTTGTGCAATCATTCATTTGAAGCTAATCGGCTGGCGGCTGTCAAGGGTTATGGAGTATTTATTGAGTTTATGTCAGGTCCAGATGACCAATAGCTGGCAGGCGCTGGATTCCCATTGACATTGATGATATTGCTGAATTAAACTGGGAGATGTTGACAGAACTTGCTCGGAGCTAGCAAAGTAGCCCTTGGAAACACAATGCAGATGACTGCAAGCACTGTTATTTTTTTATTCTCTCTCTTACTCCCTTAAATAAAATATTATTATTTTCATGGAAACTTCAGGAAAGCTGTGAATTGAAGACCCATGAAATATTTAGTGAGAGAAACTGTCAGCCAGTGGGAATGAGACTCCTTTCTCCTCAACAGATTTACTGCCCATTTGCTAGCTGGTGATTTGAAGAATTTCCTGATGGATCTGTAGAAAGGAACCCAGGGAATGATAAATTGAGTCTTTATTGTTCTGAGGGGAAGGTCATACATACACACACACACACACACCCTATGTGTGTCTGATCAATGCCAGGCAGAAACCACTTACAAATATGCTGCTTAGTAGCCTCACCCAATATATTAACCAATTTAATCACCGGAGAGTAGATTGACTCTGCAATCCAGCCACACAGCTTCCTTGACTAAAATGAATGGAAATAAATTCTGGTGCTCATTATGGCTCTTGTAACCCTTGTTTTCCTTCCCTACTCTTTTTCTTCATCCCTAATCTTTTGTCTCCTGTTGATATATGGTAGTTATTTATTATTTAGTTATTATTTATTTACAGTATTTATATACCGCCTTTCTCCGCCCTGGGGGGGACTCAAAGCGGTTTACACATAAAGCCAATGGGATTTTGGCCTGCATCAATAGGAGCATAGTGTCTAGATCTAAGGAAGTAATGCTACCCCTCTATTCTGCTTTGGTTAGACCACACCTGGAATATTGTGTCCAATTCTGGGCACCACAATTCAAGAGAGATATTGACAAGCTGGAATGTGTCCAGAGGAGGGCGACTAAAAGGATCAACGGTCTGGAGAACAAGCCCTATGAGGAGCGGCTTAGGGAACTGGGCATGTTTAGCCTGAAGAAGAGAAGGCTGAGAGGAGATGTAATAGCCATGTATAAATATGTGAGAGGAAGCCACAGGGAGGAGGGAGCAAGCTTGTTTTCTGCTTCCTTGGAGACTAGGACGCAATGGAACAATGGCTTCAAACTACAAGAGAGGAGATTCCATCTGAACATTAGGAAGAACTTCCTGACTGTGAGAGCCGTTCAGCAGTGGAACTCTCTGCCCCGGAGTGTGGTGGAGGCTCCTTCTTTGGAAGCTTTTAAGCAGAGGCTGGATGGCCATCTGTCAGGGGTGATTTGAATGCAATATTCCTGCTTCTTGGCAGGGGGTTGGACTGGATGGCCCATGAGGTCTCTTCCAACTCTTTGATTCTATGATTCTATGATTCTAATGGCAAAATTCAATGCCTTGCGTTGGGCAATGCCAATACAACAATTACAACAGTATTTATTTATTTATCGTGTTAGGGGCAATCAGACAATATTACATTTCTAACAGAACAAAACAAACAAACAAACAAACAGACAAAACACAAAATTTGCAAGTTTGGTAGTTGATTAAATGTCCTTTGACCACTTGGAGTGCCTCTGGTGTTGCCGCAAGAAGTTCCTCCATTGTGCATGTGGCAGGGCTCAGGTTGCATTGCAGCAGGTGGTCAGTGGTTTGCTCTTCTCCACACTCGCATGTCGTGGATTCCACTTGGTAGCCCCATTTCTGAAGGTTGGCTCTGCATCTCGTGGTGCCAGAGCGCAGTCTGTTCAGCGCCTTCCAAGTCGCCCATTCCTCTGTCTGCCCAGGGGGAGACTCTCATTTGGTATCAGCCATTGGTTGAGGTTCTGGGTTTGAGCCTGCCACTTTTGGACTCTCGCTTGCTGAGGTGTTCCAGTGAGTGTCTCTGTAGATCTAAGAAAACTATTTCTTGATTTAAGTCGTTGATGTGCTGGCTGATACCCAAACAAGGGATGAGCTGGAGATGTCTCTGCCTTGGTCCTTTCACTATTGGTTGCTACTTCCCGGTGGATGTCAGGTGGTGCAATACCGGCTAAGCAGTGTAATTTCTCCAGTGGTGTAGGGCGCAGACACCCCGTGATAATGCGGCATGTCTCATTAAGAGCCACATCCACTGTTTTAGTGTGGTGAGATGTGTTCCACACTGGGCATGCATACTCAGCAGCAGAGTAGCACAGCGCAAGGGCAGATGTCTTCACTGTATCTGGTTGTGATCCCCAGGTTGTGCCAGTCAGCTTTCGTATGATATTGTTTCTAGCACCTACTTTTTGCTTGATGTTCAGGCAGTGCTTCTTGTTGGTAAGAGCACGGTCCAGAGTGACTCCCAGGTATTTGGGTGTGTTGCAATGCTCCAGTGGGATTCCTTCCCAGGTAATAATCCTCAGATCTCGGGATGCTTGTCTGTTCTTAAGGTGAAAGGCACATGTCTGTGTTTTAGATGGATTAGGGATCAGTTGGTTTTCCCTGTAATAGGCAGTAAGAGCACCTAGAGCAGCGTTTCTCAACCTGGGGGTCGGGACCCCTGGGGGGGTCGCCAGGGGATGTAAGAGGGGTCACCAAAGACAATCAGAAAACACAATATTTTATGTTGGTCATGGGGGTTCTCTGTGGGAAGTTTTACCCAATTCTATCATTGTTGAGGTCCAGAATGCTCTTTGATTGGAGGTGAACTATAAATCCCAGCAACTACAACTCCCAAATGTCAAGCTCTAGTTTCTCCAAACTCCACCAGTATTCACATTTGGGCATATTGAGTATTCGTGCCAAGTTTGGTCCAGATCCATCATTGTTTGAGTCCATAGTGCTCTCTAGATGTAGGTGAACTACAACTTCTAAACTCAAGCTCAATGCCCACCAAACCCTTTCAGTATTTTCTGTTGATCATGGGAGTTGTGTGTGCCAAGTTTGGTTCAATTCCATTGTTGGTGGAATTCAGAACACTCTTTGATGAATGCTCTTTGGTGAACTATCAATCCCAGCAACTAAAACTCCCAAATAACATCAAAAAAACCCCTCCGAACCCCACCAATATTCAAATCTGGGCGTATCAGGTATTTGTGCCAAATTTAGTCCAGTGAATGAAGATACAACCTGCATATCAGATATTTACAATACGATTCATAACATTAGCAAAATTACAGTTATGAAGTAGTAACAAAAATAATGTTATAGTTGGGGGTCACCACAACATGAGAAACTGTATTGAGGGGTCGCGGCATTAGGAAGGTTGAGAAACACTGACCTAGAGCTTCGGAGAGTTTCTGTTCTACCATCTCAAAGCTCCCTGCTTGAGCAGTAATGGCATGATCATCAGCATAGATGAAACTCTCTGTCCCTTCTGGCAGTGGCTGGTCATTTGTGTAGATGTTGAACATGGATGGAGCAAGCACGCTCCCCTGAGGCAGGCCGTTCTTCTGTTTCCGCCATCTGCAGATGAATGTTGGGTTTTGGTTTTTCACTTTGCTTTATTTGGACCTGTAATCTTGCCACCAGAATTAATGTGTCATTAATTAATTACTTAATTTTAGAATTAAATGAACTCTGAATTTCATCTGAAGTCAATCATTTCAGCTAAAAATACACTTAATTAAGTTGCTCCTTTACTCTACAAAATGTCCACATTAATGAATAAATTTATTTTATTTTATTATTACTAATTAGCTCCTTAGTTTGTGCGTGTTGCAGTTCAAAAAAATTCTCTAGTCTTTGTCACTGACTGGTTTTTGCTTGTCAGGTATGGAGAGGAGGTCTTTATCTAATTTACAGATAATATAAGGTTGGGTGGATAGGAATGGTGTTTTCTTCCTTCATAGGTTATTCCAGAAGTTCTTATAAATAAATTAGTCAGGAGATGGCCCATTAGATCTATTTCATCATTATTTCATGGTGGGAATTCAAAGTGTAGGGTGCCTTCTCGTCTTGGGCCTGTAATAATTGTCTTTTGAAATAGGACGTGCACCTTGTGCCCAGCGGGAAGCCAGGGCGCCACGAAAGAGGCCCTCAAGGATTTTCCTGAAGAAATGGTCTTTAGATGGCTTGAAAGGTTAAACAAAGTCCTTTATTATTGAACAAATTCAACAGATATTTCTCAAATCTTCAGTGAGTCAAACAAAATGCTTCAAGGTTCTTGTGGGTTTTTTCAGGGCTATAGGGCCATGTTCTAGAGGCATTTCTCCTGACGTTTCGCCTGCATCTATGGCAAGCATCCTCAGAGGTAGTGAGATCTGTTGGAACTAGGAAAATGGGTTTATATATCTGTGGAATGGCTGGGGTGGGGCAAAGAGCTCTTCTCTGCTGGAGCTAGGTGTGAATGTTTCAACTGACCACCTTCATTAGCATTTGAAGGCTGAGCCTGGGAAAATCTTTTGTTGAGAGGTGTTAAGCTGTGCCTGGTTGTTTCCTCTCTGCTGTTTTGCTGTTGTAATTTTAGAGTTTTTTAATACTGGTATATTGTAATTGTTGTAATTGTTGTAATTTTAGAGTTTTTTAATACTAACAGTATTAAAAAAACTCTAAAATTACAACAGCAAAACAGAGAAAACAGAGAAGAGCTCTGTGCCCCACCCCAACCATTCCACAGATATATAAACCCATTGTCCTAATTCCAACAGACCTCCCTCACTACCTCTGAGGATGCTTGCCATAGATGCAGGCGAAATGTCAGGAGAAATGCCTCCAGAACATGGCCCTATAGCCCGAAAAAAACCCACAAGAACCGAGTGATTCCAGCCATGAAGGCTTTAAATCAACTGGTGGCTTCCTTAATCTTGTCCACAAGGGACAGGCAACTGTCTTCGTTAATTGTTCTTATACTTTGAGAGGAAAACCCTTTTTTAACCTCTCCCAGGCTGTCTGTTATCTAAGTTTTGTTGGTGTGGGATCTACTATCGATTCCAAACTGCGTCTTGGCACCGAGTAAACCTACCAGACAAAGCTTGTAGATTCTCCAGCTGGAGTTCTTTGGGTCTGTAAAGCTGTTTTCCCTCTGGAATTTCTTTAAGACTTTAGGGCTGCTTCCCTCAGATGCTGTAAGGCTGAGAGGCTGCAAGCTCCCAGCCAGAGCTTTGGGAATTTCCCCCCGAAATGTCTTGAGAAATAAGCTTTTCTGCAGGTGAAACTTGTCCACGTCCTCTAACTTGGCTTTTCTCACTAAGACTAACTAAAAATGCCCCCCTCCCTGGGAGAAGGGGCGGATCCAAACTTAACAATGATAGACAGGTGGCTTGCCCTATGACTGCAAACCAAAGGAAGCCACCTTTTTGCAGAATCCCTGAAACGTTGGAATGCATGCAAACACTTAATAGAAAGAAAATGAAGTTGGAGCTCCTGGTACAGACGTACCAGCACACTTAGAGAGTAGAACGAACTCTATTGGTTATAAATTACAGGAGATTGTAATTGAAAATTAGAAAGAAGTTATTAACAGTAAGACTGCCTTGATAAGGTTGTGGTGTTTCCTCTTCTGGACATCTTCAAAGAGAGGCTGAGCAACTTCCTGTAGAGATGGTCTAGCTGGAGATCTTACATTAAGCAGAGAGTTTATTTATTTATTTGTTTGTTTGTTTACTTTACTTGTATACCGCCTTTCTCAGCCTTTAGGCAACTCAAGGCGGTTTACAGACAAGTAATATAAATAATATCAAAATGCACATAAATAATAAACAAAACAGAAATAATAAGCAACAGCCAGGAGACAGGTGTTTTTAAAGTCTCTTCCTCGGTTCCCTTTCTCCTCTTAGCTGGCTTGGGGGTGGGGGATGGGGCAGGAGAAGCAGGAGGATTTCTTCCTTCTCTTCCTGAGGTGGCAGTCAGATGTAGTAAGCAACAGTCAGGAGACAGGTGTTTTTAAAGTTTCTTCCTCAGTCCCCTTCTTCCTCTTAGCTGACTTGGGAGGGAGAGAGTAGCAGCAGGATTTCCTCCTTCTCTTCCTGAGGTGGCAGTCAGATGTAGTAAGCAATAGCCAGGAGCCAGGTGTTTTTAAAGTCTCTTCCTCAGTCCCCTTCCTCCTATTAGCTGGCTTAGGAGGGAGAGAGTAGCAGCAGGATTTCCTCCTTCTCCTTCTGAGGTGGCAGTCAGATGTAGTAAGCAGGAGACAGGTGTTTTTAAAGTCTCTTCCTCAGTCCCCTTCCTCCTCTTAGCTGGCTTGGGAGAGGGAGAATACCAGCAGGATTTCCTCTTTCTCCTCCTGAGGTGGCAGTCAGATGTAGTAAGCAACAGCCAGGAGACAGGTGTTTTTAAAGTCTCTTCCTCAGCCCCTTCCTCCTCTTAGCTGGCTTGAAAGGGGGAGAATAGCAGCAGGATTTCCTCCTTCTCCTCCTGAGGTGGCAGTCAGATGTAGTAAGCAATAGCCAGGAGTCAGGTGTTTTTAAAGTCTCTTCCTCAGTCCCCTTCCTCTTAGCTGGCTTGGAAGGGGGAGAATAGCAGCAGGATTTCCTCTTTCTCCTCCTGAGGTGGCAGTCAGATGTAGTAAGCAATAGCCAGGAGACAGATGTTTTTAACGTCTCTCCCTCAGTCCCCTTCCTCCTCTTAGCTGGCTTGGGAGGGAGAGAGTAGCAGCAGGATTTCCTCCTTCTCTTCCTGAGGTGGCAGTCAGATGTAGTAAGCAATAGCCAGGAGCCAGGTGTTTTTAAAGTCTCTTCCTCAGTCCCCTTCCTCCTATTAGCTGGCTTAGGAGGGAGAGAGTAGCAGCAGGATTTCCTCCTTCTCCTTCTGAGGTGGCAGTCAGATGTAGTAAGCAGGAGACAGGTGTTTTTAAAGTCTCTTCCTCAGTCCCCTTCCTCCTCTTAGCTGGCTTGGGAGAGGGAGAATACCAGTAGGTTTTCCTCTTTCTCCTCCTGAGGTGGCAGTCAGATGTAGTAAGCAACAGCCAGGAGACAGGTGTTTTTAAAGTCTCTTCCTCAGCCCCTTCCTCCTCTTAGCTAGCTTGAAAGGGGGAGAATAGCAGCAGGATTTCCTCCTTCTCCTCCTGAGGTGGCAGTCAGATGTAGTAAGCAATAGCCAGGAGTCAGGTGTTTTTAAAGTCTCTTCCTCAGTCCCTTTCCTCCTCTTAGTTAGCTTTGGAGGGAGAGAGTTGCAGCAGGAATTCCTCCTTCTCCTCCTGAGGTGGCAGTCAGATGTAGTAAGCAACAGCCAGGAGTCAGGTGTTTTTAAAGTCTCTTCCTCAGCCCCCTTCCTCCTCTTAGCTGGCTGGGAGGAGGAGAGTAGCAGCAGGATTTCCTCCTTCTCCTCCTAGGTAGCATGATGCCCCATATGGTGCCCTCCAACTCTAAGATTCTACTGTTATTGGGTGCCTCTACTCCAGCTGCTTAATAGACCTGTTCTTCTTATGACCAGGATCACAAAAATGCACTTTTTTGGAACCTGTGATACAACAAAAGTGTAAGATCTGAACAGTAGTATTTCCATTTCTAGAGAACATGATTTTTCTTCCTTTTAGGCATGCAAGGAACAGGAGAGTTGAGGGCAAATTTAATTTTCTTCTTTTTGATATGGTTTGTTGACTTCCTGAACCTACAATGGAAACAAGATACCATGGGTCATAGCAAATGCCATTGAAATGAATAACGTCTGCTGAAGGTTGTCATAAAGTCACCCTTCCTTTATGACTTTATGACACCCATGTGCTTATTTTGTAAAATGTGCTTATGTCAAACTGCCAATATTGTTCCCACAGGAGTCCTAATATCCAGCAGGTCCTTTGCTCACCCAAAACCTGTGTCTGTATCACATTAGAGAATGAATCCACTTTAAATTTATAATTGTTTTAAACTGTATTTTTATAATTGCTAAGGCATCGAATCGCTGCCGACTGTGAACCGCCTTGAGTCGCCTCTAGGCTGAGAAAGGTGGAATAATAATAATAATAATAATTATTATTATTATTATTGTTATACATCACACAGTCCTAGACCCTTGGGAAGTGTTAGACTTGTGATTTTGTGATATGAAATACAGCATATAGATCTTGTTTGCTGTGACATACTGTGCTTTTGTGTCAATAATAATAATAATAATAATAAGCTGCTGCAAGAAGCTCGCACAGACAGACTACAAGCAGAGGCATAACACCATTGCTCAGATGATTCATTGGAACTTGGGCCACAAATACCATCTGACTGCGACAACTAACTAGTGGGATCACAAGCCGGAAAAGTTACAGAGAATGAACACGCCAAACTCCTCTGGGACTTCCGGATTCAGACAGACAGAGTTTTGGAGCATAATACTCCTGACCTCACAATCATGTTAAAAAGCAAAGTATGGATTGTTGATGTCGCAATCCCAGGTGACAGCAGCATTGCAGAGAAACAACTGGAAAAGCTAACATGATACGAGGATTTAAAGATCGAACTGCAAAGTCTCTGGCACAAACTAGTCAAGGTGGTCCCAGTGGTGATTGGCACACTGGGTGCAGTGCCTAAAGACCTTGGCCTGCACTTAAACACAATCGGTGCTGACAAAATTACCATCTGCCAGCTGCAGAAGGTCACCTTACTGGGATCGGCACACATTATTTGCCGATATATCACACAGTCCTAGACACTTGGGAAGTGTCCGGCGTGTGATCCAATTCAACAGCCAGCAGAGTGTCTGCTGTGGACTCATCTTGTTGTGTTTATAATAATAATAATAATAATAATAATAATAATAATAATAATCTTTATTTATAACTTCTCCCCAAAGGCGACTTGGGGCGGCTAACATGAGGCCAAGCCCAAAGATACAATACAGCAGAATAAAATGCAAAAAAAAAAAAAAAACAGACAAAAAATTACATCAAAATAAAATACACACAATAGCAAAGTAAAATAAATAAAGCAAATTGACATAGCATAAAATTGGACACAATGGGCAGGCCAAATGGACGAGGTAAAATGATAAAACCCTGGATGAGGTAGGAATAGAAAAAAAGTGTAATTGAGAAGAGCCCAAAAAGGATGACCAGTGGGGTTAGGATTTCAGTTTAGGACGGGGGGAAAGTGCATCATAGGGGCAACACTGTGGATGGAACAAGCAGAATCATAGAATCAAAGAGTTGGAAGAGACCTCATGGGCCATCCAGTCCAACCCCATTCTGCCAAGAAGCAGGAATGTTGCATTCAAATCACCCCTGACAGATGGCCATCCAGCCTCTGTTTAAAAGCTTCCAAAGAATGAGCCACCACCACACTCCGGGGCAGAGAGTTCCACTGCTGAACGGCTCTCACAGTCAGGAAGTTCTTCCTCATGTTCAGATGGAATCTCCTCTCTTGTAGTTTGAAGCTGTTGTTCCGCGTCCTAGTCTGCAAGGAAGCAGAAAACAAGCTTGCTCCCTCCTCCCTGTGGCTTCCTCACATATTTATACATGGCTATCATATCTCCTCTCAGCCTTCTCTTCTTCAGGCTAAACATGCCCAGCTCCTTAAGCCGCTCCTCATAGGGCTTGTTCTCCAGACCCTTGATCATTTTAGTCGCCCTCCTCTGGACACATTCCAGATTGTCAATATCTCTCTTGAATTGTGGTGCCCAGAATTGGACACAATATTCCAGGTGTGGTCTAACCAAAGCAGAATAGAGGGGTAGCATGACTTCCTTAGATCTAGACACTATGCTCCTATTGATGCAGGTCAACTTAGGTTGACCCTGAGCGAGAGCTGGGTAAATGACATTGGAGGGCCGTATCTGGCCCCTGGGCCATAGTTTGAGGACCCCCTGGTCCAGATGATGAGCAAGGTGTATTCCAATCCCCCCTTTTTACATCCCAAATGGAGCTGCTTGGCCTCATTGCTAACCAAAGCATGGAAAAGTTTGTTTTTTGAACAATGACCAAAATTTCTTTGCCATTATAGCTGTTTTATTCTTGGAATTCAGAGATAAGAAAAAGAAAGAGTGTGTGTGTTAATTGTTAAGCTAAAAATTGCTCGCTATTTCAACTGAGTTTATGTTAGAAAAGAAGAGAGAACCATTAAATTTTGCTATTTAAATTTAAGTTAAAAGCTTGCACTAAAAGCCTTTTCTGAATGAAGATGCAAAAGTACAACCCACAATTTTAATCCTGTCACCCTCCATCTCCATTTTGACTTTAGGAATTAAAAAGCTGCATGAATGTTTGAAAACTTCATTTTTCGCTGAAATCCCGCTCTTGCTTTCCATTTTTTTCTTCCTTTTTAATATGATTTCTGTGCCCTTTTCTTTAGCTTGCTGATTATCAAGTGGACTTTAGCAAAAGTCTCAGAGCTATGGGTCTCAAAGTTCAAGGTCCTGGAATAGAGAAAAAGCCTATAAGCAGTATTTATTTATTTGTCGTGTCAGAGCAGCCAGTCCATTATATTACATTTCTAACAGAACAAAGCAAACAAACAGAAAAATACAAAACTTGTGAGTTTGGTAGTTGGTTAAGTGTCCTTTGACCAGTATCTGGCCACTTGGAGTGCTTCTGGTGTTGCTGCAAGAAGGTCCTCCATTGTGCATGTGGCAGGGCTCAGGTTGCATTGCAGCAGGTGGTCAGTGGTTTGCTCTTCTCCACACTCGCATGTCGAGGATTCCACTTTGTAGCCCCATTTCTGAAGGTTGGCTCTGCATCTCGTGGTGCCAGAGCGCAGTCTGTTCAGCGCCTTCCAAGTCGCCCTGTCTTCTCTGTGCCCAGGAGGGAGTCTCTCATTTGGTATCAGCCATTGGTTGAGGTTCTGGGTTTGAGCCTGCCACTTTTGGACTCTCGCTTGCTGAGGTGTTCCAGCGAGTGTCTCTGTAGATCTTAGAAAACTATGTCTAGATTTAAGTCGTTGATGTGCTGGCTGATACCCAAACAGGGAATGAGCTGGAGATGTCTCTGCCTTGGTCCTTTCACTATTGGCTGTGACTTCCCAGCGGATGTCAGGTGGTACAATACCGGCTAAGCAGTGTAATTTCTCCAGTGGTGTAGGGCGCAGACACCCCGTGATAATGCAGCATGTCTCATTAAGAGCCACATCCACTGTTTTAGTGTGGTGAGATGTGTTCCACACTGGGCATGCATACTCAGCAGCAGAGTAGCACAGCGCAAGGGCAGATGTCTTCACTGTATCTGGTTGTGATCCCCCAGCTTTCGTATGATATTGTTTCTGGCACCCACTTTTTGCTTGATGTTCAGGCAGTGCTTCTTGTAGGTAAGAGCACGGTCCAGAGTGACTCCCAGGTATTTGGGTGCGCTGCAATGCTCCAGTGGGATTCCTTCCCAGGTGATCTTCAGAGCTCGGGATGCTTCTCTGTTCTTGAGATGAAAGGTACATGTCTGTGTTTTAGATGGATTAGGGATCAGCTGGTTTTCCCTGTAGTAGGCAGTAAGAGCACCTAGAGCTTCGGAGAGCTTCCATGTTCAACATCTACACAAATGACCAGCCACTGCCAGAAGGGACAGAGAATTTCATCTATGCTGATGATCGTGCCATTACTGCTCAAGCAGGGAGCTTTGAGACGGTTGAACAGAAGCCTATAAGCAGTGCCAAGTGAAAATATCGGAGAATTGTCCGGATTCAAAGAGGAGCATTACCCTTAAAGTTGCTCTGAGGGTTTTGAATATTTTAAACATGGAATTAGAATCATAGAATCATAGAGTTGGAAGAGACCTTGTGGGCCATCCAGTCCAACTCCCTGCCAAGAATTAGGGAAATCGCATTCAAAGCACCCCTGACAGATGGCCATTCAGCCTCTGCTTAAAAGAAAGAATTAATTAAATGTTCAAACAAATCATGCTTGATAAATGGTTTGTATCCTTTGAGCTAAATGTTGTAATTCACTAACAATAACAAAGGGAAGTGATTTATAAAAATCAAAAAGAATCAGCCACCTCATCCCACTTTAAATCCAGTTGCTGCCTCCTGCAGAATTGTGGGGTTTGTAGCTCAGGGAAGAGCCTTTAACGGCCTCACTAAACTACAAACACCAGAATTCTGCAGGAGGCAGAAACTGGATTTATTTATTATTTATTTATTTACCGCATTCGTATACTGCCTTTCTCAGCCCAGAGGCGTCTCAAGGCGGTTCGCAGTTGGCAGCGATACGATGGCTTAGCAATTATAAAAATACAATTATACAAAAAATGTTGTAATTCTTCAACAATAACAAAATCAAGTAATTTATAAAAATCAAAAAGAATCAGCCACCTCATCACACTGGAGCAGGGGTCCTCAAACTAAGGCCCGGGGGCCGGATACGGCCCTCCAAGGTCATTTACGGTGATTCTGGGAGTTGTAGTTCATCCTTACCCAGAGAGCACTGAACCCAGCTGACTTCGGATCTGGACAAAACTTAGCACACACACCCAACATGGCCAACTGAACATACAGACCCACTTTAGGGGATGATTGACCTAGGATCTGGAAGTTGTAGTCCACCCTTATCCAGAGAGCACTGACCCCAGCCAACAACCGATCTAGACCAAACACAGATCCAACATGGCAAACTTTGGATACAGGAGGGGTTTGGGGAGAACTGACACACAATTTTGGGAATTGTAGATCACCCACACCCATTTTCCAAGGGGAGCATTCATAAAAAACTAAAGACTGAGTTTTTCCTAATAAATAGTGTTACACATTACCAAACTGATAATACCGAATACCCCAAAACAAACAATGCCCTTTTCTAATAACCCAGGCACCGTTAGGTCCCCAAGCTAGTTAGGAATAAAATTCAGCTCTTCAATTTATGCCGTCGTGCCTGGGGACTATAACTATTAGTAAAAGAGACATAGACGTGACATCTTTTCCCCAGGGGATTGCTTCTTGCCTTCCTTTAAAGAACTGGAACTCCCAAGGACCAAAACACTGTAGATAACTCAAAATAGGTTTTATTGTTCACAAAGAGTTACCTCTTTAAGGCAATAAGCTGGAAGTTTCAAAGGGGGTAAAGGAAATATACATTACAGTCTCTGGTTGTCTTGGGTCCAAAGAGATTTCGCAGCTGAGAAGCTTTTCCTGTTCCCTCTTTTCTCAATGGCTGTGAAAGTCGGAACAAACACAACACCCAGTCCAATGGTCTATGTTGAAGGCACAGAGTCTTCCTTTTGTTGCCAAAGGACCGG
Source organism: Anolis sagrei (assembly GCF_037176765.1). Classification (NCBI taxonomy): domain Eukaryota; kingdom Metazoa; phylum Chordata; class Lepidosauria; order Squamata; family Anolidae; genus Anolis; species Anolis sagrei. The sequence goes on along the minus strand of NC_090027.1, from coordinate 11,972,603 downwards.
TTTGAAGGTGCTTGGGTCTCCTAAACATTGTCCAGGGCGATCTGGACATGAAGTATAAGTAAAAACCTTAGAATTGGTGATGAGAGGTAACTTAATTAAGGGCTTTAGAGCCAAGTCTCTTTCTCACATCTATCTGATAGAAAGTTTGATGGTAGAATAGAAAAGGGAAAGCTCTGCCCTCCTCCAGGAAGAGGTGGAGCCAAGCAATTGAGCTGAGGAAGCAATATAACTGGTGCAAACAACATTGATTGACAGCTATAAATAACCAATCAATCCAACTATACATTTACAAACTAGGCAAGTTTGGGCATGTTATACAGTTTAAACCTTTGCATTTTAAAGTTCTACACACAGGTGGTGCCACTCGCACCGTCACACAATTAGTTTGGATCCAGTGCTTAAAAAATAGAAAACAAAGGCTATAAAATAAATCACCACATTTTTTTTCAACATCAGTTACTTTCCACGTGTGTATATAATGTCATTTTAAAAAACCTGCGCATCTGATAAATAACATCAGGAAAGTCTACCTTGCAATATTCATTTGTATCTCTTCTAAACAATGTAGAAATTGTTTCCAATTAATCTTCATTTTAAGAAGCTAAGAACACAATGTACAAATAAACTATTTATTTAATATAATCACCATCATTATCATCATCATCAATCTCCACAAGATATCCTTTTTCAGGTTCATAAAATTCATGGCTAGCATTGCTGTGCACTGTAGAAAAGGGTAGGAAAGGGATAATGTGAGAGGCAGACTCGTGCAAAATTCTACATCAGTGGAGAGAATAAGAAACACTGAGGTTTCTGTAGTTGAGGAAATATATAAAATCTAGGATGAAGATATACCCCTTGCGTGGTGGGCAGTAAGGTTGCACTTGGGTGAGTTTGGACCAAAAATTATTTGTAAAATTCAGTGATTCGTTTGCTAAATCCCTGAAAACAAGACAAGGAAAGGGGAGCCGGAAAGCTATCCGAAACAAATCAAGAGAGCAGGATTTTTCGGGTCCAATAAAAAGCCTGGTTGTGTCCATGCTCTGATTTGATGAGAATGGACACAACCAGCAACTACAATTCCCTGAACCCTTTCTTGTGGTTTGTCTTATTTTAAAAAATGTTATGGTAAAAACTTAAAATAATTCCAAAAAATCGGTAGATTGGTAAATTGTTCTGAAACTTGGCAGGCATGCAGTCATAAATGGGGTCTAAAACAGAGGTAGGTTTCATGCAGATAGGCCTTAAAATGACTGGGGATTGTGCCTCAAAGGTTTCCCCATTGTAGCCAATGGGCCAAATCTTTGCCCAATGATAATAGCCACCCTCCCCCCTCCAATTTCAGCAATTTCTTGGTGAACAGAGTAAGGGTTTAGCCAAAAACAGGACCGAAAATGTGCACAACTCTAGTGGGCAGCATTGTGTTTGTGGAGGACATTGACAGAGGTTAATGGCTCTTGTACATGGTCATGGTGCTCTCTATAACCTGCAATGTAATCGGAGGGAGGGCCTTTGGTGGCTCCTCTGCACTGAGGATCATAGTTGTCTGTAGAAATGGGAGCCCCAGCCACATACCTACATACTTTCACTTTTATTATGGAATATACAATATACAATAACATATAGAATAGAATATAGGATAGATAGATAGATAGATAGATAGATAGATAGATAGATATATCTTTCTTTTTGTTGCTTTTTAAATGCTAGACTTATTCAGTCAAATAGCAAGGAACAATGAGTTGTGAAAGGTTCAGGAAGACGGGCTTACAAGATGAAGCAAAGAGCGTTAGAGGTCCAGGACATTCGTAGGGATACCAAGGTGCTTGTTTATTGTGCTGGTACGGCTGTACCAGGAGCTCCAACTTTATTTTCTTTCTGTTATCTGTTTGCAGTCATAGAGCAGGCCTCCTGTCCATCATAATTAAGCTTTGGTTCCGCCCCTTGTTCAGGGCCCTGGGAGGGAAAGGAGCCATTTTTTGGGCAGTTTCACACAAGGAAGCTAAACTATAGGACGTAGACCAGCTTGTCCCGTACAAAAGCTTCTTTTCTCAATAGCATCCAGGGAAACAGAGCATCCGGGGAAACAGAAATTCCAGGGAAAAGGTCCCAAGGCTCTGGCTGAGAGCTCACAGCCTATCAGCCTCACAGCAAATAGAGGGGAAAACAGCCCTGAAGTTTTCAAAGAATTCTCTGAGGAAGGACAGCACTACAGATTCATGGAACACAAGCTGAAATATCTTCAAGCCTTGGCTGGTAGGTTTACTCGATACCCAGACGCATTTGGAATCGGTAGTAGGACCCACACCGATGAGGCATAGATAGTAAATAGCCTGGGAGAGGTTAAAAGGGGTTTTTCCTACAGAGAAAGTTCAGTTAATCAAAGTCAGGTACCAGTCCATTGAGGACTAGACTAAGAAAGCCTTGAAGTGTTGTTTGAACCATTGAAGATTTGCTGTTTGTTCCATAATAAAGACTTTGTTGTATCATTAAAGACTCTAAAGACCATCACTTCAGAAAAATCCCTGAGAACCTCTCTTTGAGGTGCCCCTAGCTTCCCGCTGGGCTTAAAGTATACGTCCTATATCAAATCAAACCATTTATTTATACGTCCTATAGAAAAGTACAGCTGTTACAGGCCCAGTGCGCAACAGAACATTTATAAAGCTATTGTCCTCCCAACCCTGCTATACATCTGTGAGATGTTGACTGCCTACAGACATCACATGCAACTCCTGGAACAATTCCATCAGCACTGCCTCTGGAAAATCCTGCAAATCTCTTGGGAAGACAAGCAGACAAATGTCAGCATGCTGGAAGAAGCAAAGACCACCAGCACTGAAGTGATGGTCTTCCGCCATCAACTCCGCTGGACCGGCCACGTTGTCTGGATGCCCGATCACCATCTCCCAAAGCAGTTGCTCTCCTCTGAACTCCAGAATGTAAAATGGAAGTCGGTGGGCAGGAAAAGAGATTTAAGGATGGATTCAAAGCCAATCTTAAAAACTCTGGCATAGACACTGAGAATTGGGAAGCCCTGGCCTGTGAGCACTCCAGCTGGAGGTCAGCTGTAACCAGCAGTACTGTAGAATTTGAAGAGGCACGGATGGAGGGTGAAAGAGAAACGTGCCAAGAGGAAGATGCATCATGCCAAACGCATCGGGGACCAACTTCCACCTGGAAACCAATGTCCTCATTGGGGGAGAAGATGCAGTACTTTATTTACTTACTTACTTTGGCGAACCCTTGTTGGCTGAGTAGGATAGTCTTCCAGGATCAGAATTCTTGTGGGTCCGTAGGTGGCTGTGGAGCCCTATTCTTGATCTGCATCTTCTTCCGCAGTGAGGGCATTGGTTTCCAGGTGGAAGGCGGTCCCGATTGGGGTTGGCTTGATGCACCTTCCTCTTGGCATGTTTCTTTCTTTCACCCTCCATTCGAGCCTCTTCATATTCTGCAGCACTGCTGGTCACAGCTGACCTCCAGCTGGAGTGCTCAAGGGCCAGGGCTTCCCAGTTTTCAGTGAAGAGAACTCAGAAGATGCAGATCAAGAATAGGGCTCCACAGTCACCTACGGACCCACTGCTAGTACACTGATCCTAGAAGAGTATCCTACTCGGAAAATGCGAGATTGCCTATGTAAGTAAGTAAGTAAGTAAGTAAGAATCTAATAATTGGACTATTAAGTATATTATTAACTATGACTACGACGATGACGATGGTGCAAAAATATTGTCCCAACTCTGTGATCTTTGCATTTCTCGGCATGTTTGATGACCCATTTCAGCAGCCAGAGGAACCCCTTTGAAGCCCACCTGTCTCTTTAGGCATCCATGGTGTGGTAAATATCCCTGCTGGCAGTAATTGGTGGCATTTTATGCTAATTGTCATTTCCTTTCCTGTCAAACTGTTGAACTGTCGGCGTGTGATTTACAAGCCCAGGTTGTCAAGTTTCCTTTTGCCTTAATGACTTCTCTGTTTTATCAAAAGGCACCTGGTCACTTCTTAGCTGGTGACTAATTGTTCAAGGCCATCTGATGCTGAATTAATCTATAATTGCTTAATCTATCTGTGTCTGCACAGCCAGGCAGAAGAAGGCAAGGAGGAAAGCTCTCTGCAGAGATCAATCACTTAAAATTCATCAAGCAGCACTGGATATTGGCACCCAGGCCTCTGCTTGCTTCCCAGCTGGGAATGTGATGGAACCGAGAAACGAAGCCTCCCAGAAAGCTCTTCTGCGAGCCTATGTTGATTTGGATCCATGGGGTGAAGAGAGACAGGATATTACAGCCAAGACTGCAACAGCTTTTCACCTCCTAGAGTGTGGACCCAACTTCCCATTAACTATAGAAGATAAAGGAAAGTAGAAAGTTCTTGAATATAAATAATTCTTTAAAAAACTGGAGAAAGATGACTTTAAGGGCAAGGTAACTATTAATTTTGATATGAGAAAGCAATATTTAAAGGGTAAGATGGGGAAAATGGAAGATGGAAAAAATCAACTTATATCCTCATACCAAAAAGGGGAAATGCGAAAGACTGCTCAAACTTCCGTACAGTGGCCCTTATTTCTCATGCCAGTAAGGTAATGCTCAAGATCCTGCAAGGAAGACTCCAGCAATACATGGAGCGAGAGTTGCCAGATGTTCAAGCTGGGTTTAGAAAAGGCAGAGGAACGAGAGACCAGATTGCCAATATCCGCTGGAGAATGGAGAAAGGCAGGGAGTTTCAGAAAAACATCTATTTCTGCTTCATTGACTATTCTAAAGCCTTTGACTGTGTGGATCATCATAAATTGTGGCAAGTTCTTGGTGGGATGGGCATCCCAAGCCACCTTGTCTCTCTCCTGAGGAATCTGTACAAGGACCAAGGAGCAACAGGAAGAACTGACCACGGAACAACAGACTGGCTCAAGATTGGGAAAGGCGTACGGCAAGGCTGCATACTCTCACCCAACCTTTTTAACTTGTATGCAGAACACATCATGTGATGTGCGGGGCTTGATGAATGCAAAGCTGGGGTGAAAATTGCTGGAAGATACATTAACAACCTCAGATATGCAGATGACACCACTCTGATGGCCGAAAGCGAGGAGGAGCTGAGGAGCCTTCTAATCAAGGTGAAAGAAGAAAGCGCAAAAGCCGGGTTACAACTAAACATCAAAAAAACCAAGATTATGGCAACAAGAATGATTGACAACTGGAAAATAGAGGGAGAAAACATGGAGGCCGTGACAGACTTTGTATTTCTAGGTGGGAAGATTACTGTAGATGCAGACTGTGGCCAGGAAATCAGAAGACGCTTCCTTCTTGGGAGGAGAGCAATGTCCAGTCTCGATAAAATAGTAAAGAGTAGAGACATCAGACTGGCAACCAAGATCCATTGCCTAGTCAAAGCCATGGTCTTCCCTGTAGTAACCTACGGATGTGAGAGCTGGAGCTTAGGGAAGGCTGAGCGAAGGAAGATCGATGCTTTTGAGCTGTGGTGTTGGAGGAAAGTGCTGAGAGTGCCTTGGACTGCGAGAAGATCCAACCAGTCCATCCTCCAGGAAATAAAGCCCGACTGCTCATTGGAGGGAAGGATAGTAGAGACAAAGTTGAAGTCCTTTGGCCACATCATGAGGAGACAGCAAAGCCTAGAGAAGACAATGATGCTGGGGAAAGTGGAAGGCAAAAGGAAGAGGGGGCGATTAAGGGCAAGATGGATGGATGGCATCCTTGAAGTGACTGGACTGACCTTGAAGGAGCTGGGGGTGGTGACGGCTGACAGGGAGCTCTGGCGTGGGCTGGTCCATGAGGTCACGAAGAGTCGGAGACGACCGAACGAATGAACAACAACAACAAGATGGGGAAATCTACCTTATATAATAACGATGAAATTTTAGTCAAAAAAGTGACACCCCCCCCCCCAAAAAAAAACTTGGGTTAATTTATCAATGTACGAGGGATCGTTGTTTTACAGGTGCTGAAGTGGTGTGAGGTTTGATAGTGGACCCAGTGGTATACAGAGTAGTCCTCAACTTCTTTTACTTGAAAGACTGCACACCAAAGGAGACATTCAATGAGATGAAAGAAGTTTATGGTGATTTATTTTTATTTGTCGTGTCAGGGCAACCAGTCAATTGGATTAAATTTCTAACAGAACAAAACAAACAAACAGACAAAACACAAAATTTGCAAGTTTGGTAGTTGATTAAATGTCCTTTGACCAGTATCTGGCCACTTGGAGTGCCTCTGGTGTTGCTGCAAGAAGGTCCTCCATTGTGCATGTGGCAGGGCTCAGGGTGCATTGCAGCAGGTGGTCAGTGGTTTGCTCTTCTCCACACTCGCATATTGTGGATTCCACTTTGTGGCCCCATCTCTTGAGGTTGGCTCTGCATCTTGTGGTGCCGGAGCGCAGTCTGTTCAGCACCTTCCAAGTTGCCCAGTCTTCTGTGTGCCCAGGGGGGAGTCTCTCATTTGGTATCAGCCATTGGTTGAGGTTCTGGGTTTGAGCCTGCCACTTTTGGACTCTCGTTTTCCTCTGACATGAAGTCCAGTCGTGTCTGACTCTGAGGTGTGGTGCTCATCTGCATTTCTAAGTTGAAGAGCCGGCATTGTCCGTAGACACCTCCAAGGTCATGTGGCCAGCATGACTGCATGGAGCGCCGGGGCAGCCTCCCTGATGGGCAGCGTGAGCCCGCCAAGGTAGGAGCAGCACCCAGCGGCCTACTTGCACGTAAAGCACCTCACAAGGTGCTTTACAGGCAAGTAGGCCGCACGGAGCAGCTGCCCTTGGCTGACTCACGCTGCCCATCGGGCCCGATGGACAGCGTGAGCCTGCCAATGGAGGAGCAGCACCGCGCAGCCTACTTTCGCGATGGCCCGATGGGCAGCATGAGCCTGCCAAGGGAGGAACAGCACCCAGCGGCCTACTCGCACGTAAAGCACCTCGCGAGGTGCTTTAGAAGTGAGTAGGCCACACGGAGCAGCTGCTCTTGGCTGGCTCATGCTGCCCATCAGGCCTGACGGATAGCGTGAGCCAGCCAAGGGAGGGGCACTGTGTGTGTGTGTGGGGGGGGGGGGGGTGCTTCTCCTTCGTGGGCCGGATAAGTGCCCTTGGTGGGCCGGAAGTGGCCCATGGGCCATAGTTTGGGGACCCCTGCTTTAGAACATGGCCCGAAAAAACCTACAACAACCCATTGTTTTTCTTATTTTTATTATTTTATTAGCTTGTTTTTTTCTAATATCAAGTTCGCAGCAATTAAAATAAATATAAAATAATAATTATTATTCTCAATATAAAGAAACCAGTACTGTGGGCAGTATATGGTGAAGCTTCTCCTTTGAATTAAATTAGTAGGAATTCCGTAAATGGCAACAAAGATTAAGTTGCAGGGACTGGAAAACATAACCTCTTTCAAGGTTGTTCTTCTCTTTTCTCATACAATATGTGCAATGAGTATATAAACAGTCCATATTTTTAACACACTCAGTGTTGCTTGTCACAACAGTAATGTGGTACATCCAATTACTTCCTATATGGACACAGTATATATTCTTTTAGCAGCTCTGTACTGAAAGAGAATTTACATTGCATTAACAATGTGTTATATAGAAATGTAACAAAAATTAACATTAAATTAGAAATGTCTTGGGGGGAAAAAACAAGGGAAGAAAAACATATCAATCCATATTAAAAGTCTTGAAATCTGTGGAATTTTTGGAATTTTGGAAAAAATTACAAGCACCCCTATACCGGATATTGAATGTCTATAAATCTTACAGTTCATTGCATTATTATCAGTATAGTCTAGTCCAACTGTTGTGCTGTCACTGAAAACTTGGCACCTCTAAGCATTACACACTTCACTTGATTGGCCATAAGGTATCTTGCTTTAAATATGCCATACAAATGAGACAAGCCAACTAGCAAATTTGCAGTGAATTTCTTATTGCATTTCACAAAAATATCACAATACAGAATGTACTGACATACGCTTTCTGCCGCCTTGCACTTATAAACACAGAGTTGTTTCACCAGGATGTTACAGCAATGTCCTTCTACACATAGAAAGGACCTTTTTATTAAAAAAAAAAAACCACTTTAACATCCACCCCATTTCCCATACACACAATAAATCATGGAAACAGCTCTCACCTTAAAATACTACAGGACAGAATGACATTCAAATCTTGCCTGTATTCAGCAGAAACATATGTTTCCCAAACCCATCTATACACATAATAAAAGTGAAAATATGCATGTGTGTATGTGGCTTGAGTGTCCACTTACACAGACAAGCTCCTGCCTCCACAAACACGAGGGTTGAATGAAAAGTAATGCCTCCACCTTCGTAATTCCTCAATAGATGGCAGTACTGATATGCAGCAGGTACTGGCTTGTTCAGTAGACTCTCCTCTACAGTTCCATTTTGGCGGGAAGTCTTAGCATTACATGGTTGTGCTGTTAAAGTGCAAAGTATGGAACCCTGCTTAGACGGTCGGTCAATGCAACTTAAGCAACATGCAGTCATTGAATTCTTGACAGCAGAAGGTGTCACCCCAAAGGAGATTTGTCAGATAATACAAGCTGTTTATGGTGATTGTGTTGCTGTGAGTATTGTGCGTCGTTCGGTGAGTAAGTTTAAAGATGTTGAGGTGGGAACATCTGACTTGCGTGACAAACCAAGAGTTGGATGTCCCGTGACAGCAACCACCGAGTTTCACAAGCAAAAGGCTGGCAGATTGATTCAGGATGATCGTCATACCACTGAGAGAGAAATTTCAAGCATAATTGGCATTTCACAAGAATGTGTGGGTCACATTATTGCTTTGCTTGGCTATTGGAAGATCTGTGCACAATGGGTTAAGGAAACAGAGTGTCGACTTCTTCTGTGACGGCTTCAGAAAACCTGTTCATCGTTTAGAAGGCGCTTGAAAACATGGTTGTTCCAGTGTGCCTTCCCAGAATAATGAACCCTTAGCACTTTGCCCTCTAAAGCACTTTACATTGATTTAGGTCTGCCCATATGCCCCCACCAACGCCTCACCTCTTTATCTTGTCCATAACCAGCATCATCTAAAATCTTAATTATTTGGCCTAGCCATAGATTTTAAAAGTGTGTTGTACTATTGTCAATCGCTTATGTTATTGTCTATGTGATTTATTTTAATTGCATGTATTGTTGTTGTTGTTGTTGTTCATTCGTTCAGTCGTCTCCGACTCTTCGTGACCTCATGGACCAGCCTACGCCAGAGCTCCCTGTCGGCCGTTACCACCCCCAGCTCCCTCAAGGTCAGTCCAGTCACTTCAAGGATGCCATCCATCCATCTTGCCCTTGGTCGGCCCCTCTTCCTTTTGCCTTCCACTTTCCCCAACATAATTGTTTTCTCTAGGCTTTCCTGTCTCCTCATGATGTTGTTGTTATTGCTTGTATTTTGTGTTGCGGGCTCGGCCTCATGTAAGCCGTACCGAGTCCCTTGGGGAGATGGTAGTGGGATATAAATAAAGGTTCTTACCTACAAAGCCCTGAATGGTTTGGGACCCGCCTACCTGCTTAACCGATCCCTTCGATCATCCGGGGAAGCCCTGCTCTCGATCCCACCAGCATCGCAGGCGCGGTTGGTGGGGACGAGAGAGAGGGCCTTTTCGATGGTGGCCCCTCGACTCTGGAGCTCACTCCCTAAAGACATCAGACAGGCCGCAACCTTGGCAATCTTTAGGAGGAGCTTGAAGATGTGGGGAGATGGTAGCGGGGTACAAATAAAGTGTTATATTATTATTATTATTATTATTATTATTATTATTATTATTATGTACTGATGGAGTTTTTTGCAGTTAACCTGGCATGATGTGAGTTGTAGTTCACCCACAACCTTATTTTGTACAATTATAATATTGACTTTTTCAAATAACCTGAGCAACCCTTGTTTTTAATATTTGTCAGTCCAGTTTTTTTTTTTTACTCCTCAAGGGTCAGTGTTAAAAATGCTACGTTATACGTCTACATCTGTTTGTTCGCTAGTTCAATTTTGGGTCAGTGCCTTGCTTTATAAGCCTGTTCTCAGCCAAAGCACACAGCTTGAATGCAGGAAAGTATGCATTTTTATGGATTACCATTAGCCAGAAAAGGCTTGAAGGCACACAACAAAACAAACAGCAGCTCAACTGGGCGTGAGCATATGGGTCATCTGGCATCATTCCTTCCTGTGGCCACCCTTAAAGAACTTCTTTGCCCTCCACTGGATTAAACGAAGGATCCAATGTCTCTGTCCATTGCCGGTATGTGATGCTGTGAGTGCCCATCTTTCTTCTCTGTGTTTCCAGAGGAGTGGAGCACCATTCTGAATGCAACACAAGTCTTTTGATGCCAAAGTGTTCAATTTCACTGTGCCTGAGCATCAAGTGTAATCCATCGAAAGGGCACTGTCCTTCAGGCCTTTCAGCTGGGCTGACAGCTGCCCACTGATTAATTGACAGGTTAAAAAGATTGATTCCACATGTCAGAGCTGTAACCCTGCCAGAACAATGTGGCTGTCAATTGGGCTGTAAAACAGATGCTTGCATTAACTGCCCTGACAGCGGCAGTGCACAGGAAAGCATGCACCTGCCTTTATGGAGCTGGAACGTACAGCCATGCACCAATTAATCATACTGAGAGACTCAGTGGAAGACTCAAGAAAAGAGTCCTGTGTGCCAGTCTGGTTTGGCAGGTCCGTCCCTTTCCTTGAAAGGAGAAAGAAAGGATCTAAGGAAACGAGGCTGAGAAAAGGCAGGCAACCTCCCACCCACTCCCTTCTCCAGCTTATCATTCCTTTTTCCAAGCCATATGTCCATCCACCACCACCACATGTAGAAACATCAACACCTATTCAGGAGTTATTTCCTCTACCTTATGTTACCGTGCCCTTTACCTGTTTACACATGAAATTGGAAAAGTGAGATGTTTCATGTTGGTCGCCTTGGTGGATGATCTACGAAGAGAGCTAGACGGGGAGTGTGTGTCCCTGTTGGTTCTCCTGGACCTCTCAGCGGCTTCTGTTACCATTGGTCAGGGGTCCTCAAACTATGGCCCAGGGGCCAGATACGGCCCTCCAAGGTCATTTACCCGGCCCTCGCTCAGGGTCAATCTAAGTCTGAAACGACTTGAAAGCACACAGCAGCAGCAGCAACAACAACAATAGGTTCTTGTGGGTTTTTTCGGGCTATATGGCCATGTTCTAGAGGCATTTATATATCTGTGGAATGACTGGGGTGGGGCAAAGAGCTCTTCTCTGCTGGAGCTAAGTGTGAATGTTTCAACTGACCACCTTCATTAGCATTTGAAGGCCTGGCTGAGCCTGGGGGAATCTTTTGTTGAGAGGTGTTAAGATGTGCCTGGTTGTTTTCTCTCTACTGTTTTGCTGTTGTAATTTTAGAGTTTTTTAATACTGGTAGCCAGATTTTGTTCATTTTCATGGTCTCCTCCTTTCTGTTGAAATTGTCCATATGCTTGTGGATTTCAATGGCTTCTCTGTGTAGTCTGACATGGTGGTTGTTGGAGTGGTCGGGCATTTCTGTGTTCTCAAATAATATGTTGTGTCCAGGTTGATTCATCAGGTGCTCTGCTATGGCTGACTTCTCTGGTTGGAGTAGTTTGCGGTGCCTTTCATGTTCCTTGATTCATGTTTGGGCAATGCTGCGTTTGGTGATCCCTATGTAGACTTGTCCACAGCTTCAAATGCTAATGAACGTGGTCAGTTGAAACATTCACACCTAGCTCCAGCAGAGAAGAGCTCTTTGCCCCACCCCAGTCATTCCACAGATATATAAATCCATTTTCCTAATTCCACAGACCTCACTATCTCTGAGGATGCTTGCCATAGATGCAGGCGAAACGTCAGGAGAAAATGCCTCTAGAACATGGCCATATAGCCCGAAAAATACCCCACAAGAACCTAGTGATTTCAGACATGAAAGCCTTCGACAAAACAACAACAATCTTATATCATCAGTCAAAAGCAGGCTCACATTTCCCATTGAATTACTAATAAGTTTATATTTGTTAAAATTGTTCTTCATTTTAATTATTGTATTGTTTTTATGTGATTTTTGAACTACAAATAATATATGTGCCTTGGTGGATGATCTATGAAAAAAGCTAGACAGGGGTAATGTGTCCCTGTTGGTTCTCCTGGACCTCTCAGTGGCTTTTCTTACTATTGGCCAGGGGTCCTCAAACTATGGCCCAGGGGCCAGATATGGCCCTCCAAGATCATTTACCTGGCCCTCGCTCAGGGTAAACCTAAGTCTGAAATGACTTGAAAGCACGCAGCAGCAGCAGCAACAGCAGTAGCAGCAGCAACAATCCTATTTATTATTTATTATTTATTAACTGCACTTGTAGACCGCCGTTCTCAACCCTAGGGCGACTCACGGCGGTGTACAACATATAAAAGCACTTTACAATAAGGCAATTACACAAACAACAACAACATCACTATTAATACTACAATTACACTAAATCATTCGTGACGTCTCATCATAGAATCACAATCCAATCTCGTTTTCCATATTCCGTTCCAATCATCATTGCCCATTTTCGTAGCACTTAATCAAACGCCTTCTGAAACAACCACGTCTTTAGTCTCTTACGGAATGTCATGAGGGAGGGCGCCTGTCTGATGTCCACAGGGAGGGTGCTCCATAGCCAGGGGGCCACCACCGAGAAGGCCCTATCCCTTGTCCCCGCCAGACGTGCCTGTGAGGCAGGCGGGATCGAGAGAAGGGCCTCCCCAGACGATCTCAAAGTCCTCGTGGGCTCATAGGCCGAGATGCGGTGAGACAGGTATTTTGGGCCGGAACCGTTTAGGGCTTTGTAGGCCAGCACCAGCACCTTGAATTGGGCCCGGTAGCAGATTGGCAGCCAATGGAGCTGGAACAACAAGGGAGTTGTGTGCTCCCTGCGTCCCGCTCCTGTTAGTAACATGGCTGCCGCGCGCTGGGCTAGCTGGAGCTTCTGGGCCGTCTTCAAGGGCAGCCCCACGTAGAGAGCGTTGCAGTAGTCAAGGCGGGATGTGACCAGAGCGTGTACTACCGTGGCCAAGTCAGACTTCCCGAGGTACGGGCGCAGCTGGCGCACGAGCCTAAGCTGTGCAAATGCTCCCCTGGTCACCGCTGAAACCTGGGGATCCAGGCTCAGCTGTGAATCCAGGATCACACCCAAGCTGCGAACCTACGCCTTCAAGGAGAGTGCGACCCCATCCAGCACAGGCTATCCTATCTCATCAGCCAAAAGCAGGCCCACACTTCCCATTGAAATACTAATAAGTTTATATTTGTTAAAATTTTTCTTCATTTTAATTATTGCATTGTTTTTATGTGGTTTTTGAACTACAAATAATATATGTAATATATGTGCAATGTGCACAGGAATTCATTCATATTTTTTTTTCAAATTATAATAGCTTTTCAAACTAGATCCAAGGCATGGAGGGCATTTAATAGCATCACCAGGAACCCCCAGTGGCACAATGGGTTAAACCCTTGTGCTGGAAGGACTGCTGAATCCAGGGAGTGGAGTGAGCTCCCAAATGTCAGCTCCAGCTTCTTATGCAGGGACATGAGAGAAGCCTCCTACAGAATGGTAAAACATCCAGGCATCCCCTGGACAACATCCTTGCAGATGGCCAATTCTCTCACACCAGAAGTGACTTGCAGTTACTCAAGTCACTCCAAACATGGGAAAAAATAGCATTTTTTGTGTTGGCATATAAAATCCTTCCTTCAAGTTAGCATTTCTTTTTGTGACTAACAAAATGAAGTTCAACAGTGACAAATGCAAGATACTCCACTTTGGCAGAAAAAATGAAATGCAAAGATACTGAATGGGGGACAATGCCTGGCTTGAGAGCAGTACGTGTGAAAAAGATCTTGGAATCCTCGTGGACAACAAGTTAAACATGAGCCAACAATGTGATGTGGCGGCAAAAAAAGCCAATGGGATTTTGGCATGCATCAATAGGAGCATAGTGTCTAGATCTAGGGAAGTAATGCTACCCCTCTATTCTGCTTTGGTTAGACCACATCTGGAATATTGTGTCCAATTCTGGGCACCACAATTCAAGAGAGATATTGACAAGCTGGAATGTGTCCAGAGGAGGGCGACTAAAATGATCAAGGGTCTGGAGAACAAGCCCTATGAGGAGCGGCTTAGGGAACTGGGCATGTTTATCCTGAAGAAGAGAAGGCTGAGAGGAGATATGATAGCCATGTATAAATATGTGAGAGGAAGCCACAGGGAGGAGGGAGCAAGCTTGTTTTCTGCTTCCTTGGAGACTAGGACGCGGAACAATGGCTTCAAACTACAAGAGAGGAGATTCCATCTGAACATTAGGAAGAACTTCCTGACTGTGAGAGCTGTTCAGCAGTGGAACTCTCTGCCCCGGAGTGTGGTGGAGGCTCCTTCTTTGGAAGCTTTTAAGCAGAGGCTGGATGGCCATCTGTCAGGGGTGATTTGAATGCAATATTCCTGCTTCTTGGCAGGGGGTTGGACTGGATGGCCCATGAGGTCTCTTCCAACTCTTTGATTCTATGATTCTATGATTCTATGATGGTGCATTTCCTTCTTTTCAGTGTTGTGTTAAGTGGCCAGTCTACTTCTCTGCACTCATATATTCTCTCCTAGACTCCCAGTTTACACTGGTTTCTTCCTGAAGTTGAATCAGTTATGTTCGGAAACTTCCATTGTTTGTGTTTTTACAAAGTCGCATGCATTGTGTTTGTCATAGTTTTCAATCAACTCACTTCATGTCTTGTTCCTGCTTCCATTGACTAAGGAACATAATATGTTGGGAGAACAATTACCAAGTCGACTAATGAAGTATACTGTGACCATTTCAGGGGTTGAAAGGACATGCATAGGAAGGAAACGGTCCGCCTAAAATAATAATACAGACCAGTGTTGAAAAATGATTTCAATTAAATGAGGAAAACGTTATTTAGTAGAAGTTGCGATCTACTGCTGTACAACCTCTTAGTTTGCAGCGTGAATTAAACTTTTGCAAGGGCTAACCAGTGGGGTTCAACCAAGCACAAAGAGCACAGCAGCATTATAGAAGGCCATGCATTTTCAGAAATGGGAAAATTAATCCAAGAAATGGAGATAACCCTTACACCAAACACCCTCCCGCCCACACATCTTGAGATTTTTCCCAGTATTGTGAGATCCCTGTGAAATCTTTTGGGAGATAAACAAAGGGTCACCTCTGAACATGGTTCTGCCAGAAGATGCCTTAAAGCTTTTATGGTGAGATTCAATATAGATATACAGAGATCCATTATCTTAAAAGCTGCAAGGAGGTCTAACAAATATTTCCAGCCTGAAACAGGTTTATTTCCATCTGCACTTATCGGTGCTATTTAAACTCCATTGCTTGCCGTTAATCTTTTCTAATGCAGCATAAGAGGGCTTATTTACTTTCTAATGACATCAATTGGCTATAAATATTAGACATCTAAAGTTGGCTGGTGCTGGAAGGCCCATTTTCCATTCCAGCTTGGCATTTGACTATTTGCAAAGCTGCCTTTCTGTTTGTTCTCGTGTGAGTTACTTATCGGCTGTCATAGGCCAATGTTCAATTTATTTAAATTGAATGAATGAGTACATTAGGAAGAACTGTCAGGAGTCGAGATGATGAGAGACACACCGGGATGAGTGATAAGTCCACAAGCAATAAGGGAGATTCATCAAAGAAGTGAACAAATCAAAGCACTAAATAGAGAAAGAGAGATAGCAACGTGGCAGGAGGAGCGTAGTCATAGTGAAGCTATAGATCTCAGTGTAAATAAGGTCCACCAACCATCTATTGGCCATGAAATGTTGACCATTTCTGCTACCTTGGCAGCCACCTGTCCACAAAAGTCAACATTGACACTGAAATACAACACCTCTAGAGCTCTGCAAGTGCAGCATTTTTCTGAATGAAGCAGAGAGTGTTTGAGGACCGAGACATCCATAGGGATACCAAGGTGCTTGTTTATAAAGCTTACTTACTTAATTAGGTGATCCCTCGTTGGACGAGTAGGATAGTCTTCCAGGATCAGTATTCTTGTGGATCCGTAGGTGACTGTGGAGCCCTATTCTTGACCTGCATCTTCTCCCACAGTGAGGGCATTGGTTTCCAGGTGGAAGGCAGTCTCGGTGAAATTTGATCTGAAACCGGAATTTTATCTTTTGAACATTATAAACTGGAATTTAAGCAAAAACGAAGAGAAATTGTTTCTTTATATCTCAGCTGCAGCAAGAATGACAATTGCCCAAAGATGGAAAGAAAAAGACCGTCCACAAGTTGACTATTGGATAAATTAAATTTTAGAGTATATGAGTATGGACAATTTATCTTACTATATCGGCAACAAGATTAAGAGTAAGCAAACGAACTGGGAACCTTTGAAAAGGTTCATGCGAGAAGAGATGCAGATCCAACTCTAAGGATGAAGGTCCAACTAACCGATACAGAGAAATGTAATTAAATCACAATGAAAAAGCAAATGGACATAGTTACCCCTGTCCCTGCGGAACGAACCTGAAAGCATCACCTCTTTCCCCCTTCTTCCCTTCCCCCTCCTTCCTTTTCTTGTCTCCCCCCTTTCACCTCCCCTTCCCCCCGCCCCCTTGTCCCCTCTTTCCTGCCCCATCCCCAATACTTCACTTTCCTTTTTCAACTTTCTCTCTAAAACGATCACATTGTTCTCCCACTTTCACTGTAAACCTTTGGAAATTATAAAAATCAATCAATAATAAAAAAAAACAAATTCTGCAGCATTGCTGGTCACAGCTGACCTCCAGCTGGAGTGCTCAAGGGTCAGGGCTTCCCAGTTCTCAGTGTCTATGCCAGAGTTTCTAAGGTTGGCTTTGAGCCCATCTTTAACCTCTTTTCCTGCCCACCAGCGGAGTTGATGGCGGAGGACCATCACTTCACTGCTGGTGGTCTTTGCTTCTTCCAGCATGTTGACGTTTGTCCGCTTGTCTTGGACAAACATTTATAAAGCTATTGTCCTCCCAACCCTGCTCTATGCCTGTGAGACGTGAACAATCTACAGATGTCACATGCAACTCCTGGAATGATTCCATCAGCGTTGCCTCTGAAAAATCCTACAAATCTCTTGGAAAAACAAGTGGACAAATGTCAGCATGCTGGAAGAAGCAAAGATCACCAGCATTGAAGCATTGGTCCTCCGCCATCAACTCCGCTGGACCGGCCACGTTGTCCGGATGCCCGACCATCGTCTCCCAAAGCAGTTGCTCTACTCCGAACTCAAGAATGGAAAATGGAATGTTGGTGGTCAGGAAAAGAGATTTAAATATGGGCTCAAAGCCAACCTTAAAAACTCTGGCATAGGCACTGAGAACTGGGAAGCCCTAGACCTTGAGCATCCCAGCTGGAGGTCAGCTGTGACCAGCAGTGCTGTAAAATATGAAGCGGCACAAATGGTCAAGCCAACCCTGACCGGGGCCACATTCCACCTGGAAACCAATGCCCTCACTGCGGGAGGAGACGCAGATCAAGAATAGGGCTCCACAGTCACCTACGGACCCACCGCCAGGACACCGATCTTGGAAGACAATCCTACTCTGACAACAAGGGATCGCCTAAGTGAGTAAGTAATGAAGCAACATTTGTTTTGCAAGTTTCCTGCTCAGACGGAAGTTAGTAATTTGGGAGTGCTTTAAAGAGGACAAAGATGTATTATAGGATAAAGGCCACAGGGTTATTATGAAACACAGATCTAGGAGCTGTGTAAACAGCTAGATACTTTATTGCTTAGGACAGCAGTTTGCAAACTTCTGATACATGTGGGAAATATAGACATCCTTAAGCACAGTCTTCAAAGTCACATCACATTCCCTCGCCACTTATTTTAGAGTCTTTAAGAAGAGGAATCACCAACCATTTTCTGCATTTTGGCCCATGGTTTGTCCATCTTTCTAATCCCTTCCATCCTCTGAGAAATGTGGAAAAGCTAGCAGTTTGAGAGGTGGGGAAAATATCATTCTGAAACATTTTATCGAGCATCTTATTTTTTTTATGCTGACACTGGTACATCTGTTCCCAGCATGGAGTTCTTTGTTGTTGTGTGCCTTCACATAATTTTGGACTTATGGTGACCCTATCACAGGGTTTTCACAGGCAAGATTTATTCAGAGGAGGTTTGCCAATGCTTTCCTCTTAAACCGAGATAATGTGACTTGCCTTATTTATTTATTTATTTATTTATTTATTTATTTAGGGCTTTTATATCCCATCCTTTCTCAACCTCTGCAGAGGGACTCAGGACGGCTAACAAAGTGGCACCCCATGGTGCCCACATCAAAACATAAATATACAATTAACAACAATGTAATAATAACAATATAAAACAGTATAAACAGTATAAAACTGTATAAACTATATAAAAACAATATAAAAACAGACAACAAATAGTCAGTGGTCACTGATTTAAATCATTATCTAAGGGCAGTCCATCAGTTCTAAATAAGTCAACACATCAGTAGGTCAGCCTATTCTCCAAAGGCCTGATCTCATAGCCAGGATTTTACTTGTTTCCGGAAGGTCAAGAGAGATGCAGCAGATCTAATTTGACTCGGGGGGGAGTTCCACAGCCAGGGGGCCACCACAGAAAAGGCCCGGTCCCTTTTCCCTGCCAGACGTGATTGTGACAATGGGGGGACAATGAGCAGGTCTCCTCAGATGATCTTAGGGCAGGAGATACATTCTGATAAGTAAACTGGGCCAGAACTGTTAAGGGTTTTATAGGCCAAGGCCAGCACTTTGAATTGTGCTCGAAAGCTGATAGGCAGCCAGTGGAGCTGGCGTAACAAGGGTGTTGTGCGCTCCCTGTACACAGCCCCAGTGAGCAGCCTGGCTGCCGAACGTTGGACTAGTTGAAGCTTCCAAGCAGTCTTCAGAGGTAACCCCACGTAGAGTGCATTGCAGTAGTCTATTCGGGATGTAACAAAAGCATGGACCAACATGGCCAAGTCAGGCTTCCCAAGGTACGGGCACAGCTGGCGCACAAGTTTTAATTGTGCAAAAGCTCTCCTGGCCATTGTTGAGAACTGGGGTTCCAGGCTCAGCAATGAGTCCAGGATCACTCCCAAGCTGCGAACCTGTGTCTTCAGGGGACGTGTAACCCCATCATGCACAGGCTGTAACCCTATGCCCTGTTTGGCCTTGCGACTGACCAGGAGGACCTCTGTCTTGTCTGGATGAAGTTTCAATTTATTCGCTCTCATCCAGTCCATTACAGCAGCCAAGCACCGGTTCAGGGCTTGGACAGCCTCCTTAGTAGCAGGTGGGAAGGAGTAACAGAGCTGGACATCATCTGCGTACAGATGGCACCGCACTTGCCTAATGTCATCCACTGGGCTTGCAAAGTTGAACTGGGATGTGAACCTTGGTCTCCTGAGTCTTAATCCAATATTCAAACCACTGCACCACGCTGTCTCTCCAGCATAGAGACATTCCTGTTATATCTTATTGTTTTGCAGATTTATTTATTTAGAATATTTATATACTACTTTCCTCACCCCTGAGGGGACTCAAAGTGGTTTGCAAAAAATAATAACAAAATTTATTTATTTATTCATTTATTATTCAAACTTATATGCCACCACTCCCTGGGGGCTCGGAGTGGCTTACAAGAACAGGCTAAAATTTAACACAATTTAAAAACAATTTAAAACCATTTAAAACAGCAATATCAAAGATCAAAGGCCTGTCGAAAGAGATATGTCTTACATGCCCTGCGGAAGGCTGATAAGTCCCGTAAGGCACGGACTTCAGGTGGCAGAGTATTCCAGAGTGATGGTGCCACTGCTGTAAAGGCTCTGCGTCTAGTTGCGTCTAGTTGCTGTTAGACGCAAGGTCTTGACATTGGGAATTTCCAACAAATCTTGCTCCTCAGAACGGAGGGATCTCTGGGGTTGGTAGGGGGTGAGGCGGTCTGTATGTATGTCTTACATACATAAATCAAATATCATATGACTAAGCATGCAATACAACAGGACAAATCCACCATAAGATAATAAGACATTTAAACATGAAGTATAAAAATTAAAAACACCTAATAAAAACATTAAAATCACATGATCCAAACTTGTAGATTGGACCATTCCAGATGTCAATGACACATATCCATATTTACTTCTTGTAATGCGTTATTTTACTTGTCAAAAGCTTAGTTCCATAACCATGTCTTTTTTCTCTTTCTAAAGGCCAGGAGGGAGGGCACTGATCTAATCTCACTGGGGAGAGAGTTCTAAGAGCTGGGGAGCCACCACAGAGAAGGCCAAGGAACTGAGAGCAGGGCCTCCTCAGAAGATCTTAACCTCTGTGATGATTCATAGAGGGAGATATGTTCGGACAGGTAAGCTGGTCCGGAACTGTTTAGGGCTTTGTAGGCTAAAGCCAGCACTTAGAACTATGCTTGGTAGCAGACTGGCAACCAATAGAGCTGACATAACAGGGGAGTTGTTTGCTCCCTGTATGCTGCTCCGGTGAGAAACCTGGCTGCTGCTCATTGGACCATTTGAAGCTTCCAAACAGTCTTAAATGGCAACCCCACATAGAGCGCATTGCAGTAATCTATTCTTGATGTAATGAGAGCATAAACCACTGTCAGACTTCCCAGATATTAAAGTGGAGGACAAAAAGCCCAGAGACTGAAAGAAAAGGAGGAGGAGGAGGATCAGTATTATGAACTCAGTTGAACATGGTTATTCAAAATCCTCAAATATACAAGGACTGAAAAATGAAACATTGAAAACACTTAAAACATGATGAGCAAATTTGTCAGCCACATTCACAATTCTCCTCGACTCATTCTTGGCATCCTTTTGGGAAGTTGCATCATCATAACATGGCTTACAGTCACATAAAATTAAATGCTGCTCTAGTATAATGCTCATATTTTCATGAAGGGAACAGATATGTAGCTGTACCATTGGGAACATTGTGGGAGCAGAACCATCAGCATGGCCATTGCAAAATGGTCCTGCATTACTATGTTTCCTGTTGTGCAATATCCAATTGGTCCCAGTTGCAATGAATCTCATTACACAGTGCGGGCCCCTGCTGTGCAGCAGGATAACTTGTGTAGTGCACCACTATGCATTGTTGCAATTCACTAGCATAGTTGTGTATCATATCCATGACATAGCTCCATCACCATAAAGTGATGCATGATAGCCTCTGGTATGTGATTATTACTATCTTGATAGGAGCCCCCGGTGGCACAGTGGGTTAAAGCTCTGTGCCGGCAGGACTGAAGACTGACAGGTCACAGGTTCGAATCCAGGGAGAGGCGGATGAGCTCCCTCTATCAGCTCCAGCTCCTCATGCGGGGACATGAGAGAAGCCTCCCACAAGGATAATAAAAACATCAAATCATCCAGGTGTCCCCTGGGCAACGTCCTTGCAGACAACAGAAGTGACAACAAAACCTATCTTGATTATGAAGACATTCATAAGTGTCTTGTCCAATAATTAACAAAATGGACCTAGCTATAACTGCAAGTACTGCAAGTGTACAACGGTGTTCATAAAGGTCCTTTCTTACATGCTCCAGACTGAATCCGGTTTAAATGGCTGGTGTAGACAAGATCTCAATGGAGGCTTGCCATGGCCTTCCTCTAAGGCTAAGTGTGCTGAGTGCAATTTAAAGATTTCCCTGTGATCAATTTTTACCCTTGCTAAGTCTGGATTCTAATCATTTCTGCCAGTGATACGCATTGGCTTGATGTGTTTTACTCTGCAGTGGAATTCCTGGTTATGCTTGTCATTGTTGCTTGCATTTGAAACGCACACACTCCAAAGTATGTGAGTTAAAATAGCGATTAGTTCTCTGGAGAATGTTTATTCTCTTAAGCCACCTCTTCCTTGCATTTGACAGAACCATTTTCTTTTTCCAAACAGTTTATATTTCTGATTCCAGCACTATCTTCCTTGCCAAACACACCAGCGTTCTTTCACTTAAAGGCCCTTCTGCTCTAAATACAACTGTATTTATTTATAGGCATCTACAAACAACACTTGATATATCTCCGTCTGTTTGTTTGTCTGTCTATAGCGGAGTACGACACAAAAGCTGCACACAGTTCCCAAGATTGTTTCTGTGGTTTTCAAACTTTTCCTGGATATATTGTCGAAAGCTTTTATGGCTGGAATCATTGGGATGTTGTGAGTTTTCCAGGCTGTATGGCCATGTTCCAGAAGCATTGAAGCGATGGTCCTCCACCACCATTCTCTCCTGACCGGATGGCTTTGTTTCTAGTCATCTGAAAAGATGAAACAATCCTCCCAATTCTTCCAAAAGCACCCAGGATAATTCAGATTATCAAATTAGCCCCACCAGACCATTTCCCTATTAGTCTTAGGTGAAATTGGGACAAGAAGGCTTGTTTCTATGTAATTCCAAAAGGCAAAGCATCTTGTGGCTCATCTCCTTGTCTTTGATGTGGTTTCTCCAATGTCGAATAAATCTATATAAATAAAAATGTTATGTTCATTTGTGGGATTAACAGAACCCACTGGATGAATTGCCACCAAATTTGGACACAAGACACCTACTAACCCAAGGAGTGACCATCACTCAAAAAATTGATTTGTTATTTGGGAGTTGTAGTTGCTGGGATTTATAGTTTACTTTACAATCAAAGAGCATTCTAAACTCCACCAATGATGGAATTGAACCAAATGTGGCACACAGGCAGAGGCGGCCCTAGGTAATTTTCAATGGTAAGCAAACAGTATCCCCCCCCCCCCCCAACCAATCATTGATATATATTTTCTGTTCATCGTGGGAGTTCTGTGTGCCATATTTGGTTCAATTCCATCATTGGTGGAGTTCAGAATGCTCTTTGATTGTAGGTTAACTATACATCCCAATAACTACACTTGCTGCACTTGCTCCCTTGCCTGGCCCGCTTTGGGTCCGGAGGCGTGCCTGAAGACCCCGGCGTGTGCACCAAAAGTCACCTCTTCTCCTGACTTTCTCCTCAGCCATTGGGACCAAGAGAGAGAGAGAGAGAGAGAAAGGTGGAGATGCCCACCTTTCCTGAAGGTAGGCGCAAAAACAAAGGAGGGAGTGGAGGTGGGAGATACCTCCAGCCGGAGGGGCTCTCTCTCTCTCTCTCTCGGTCCCAATGGCTGAAGAGAAAGTCAGGAGAAGAGGCGACTTTTGGTGTGCACGCTGGGGTCTTCAGACATGCCTCCGGACCAAAGCAGGCCAGGCACGACAGCTCCGCCCCTTGGCCCACTCGCGGATTGGGGAGAGGAGAGGAGGCGGGTGGAGCGCCTGGGGATCGGGAAAGGGAGCCGGTCATAGGGAAGGGATTGAACATGGAAAATGATTGAGCGCCGGCTCTGCTCGCACACCCGGTGGCTGGGTGGAGCAAGAACGAGAGGGGATAGGCGAGGCTCAAGGGCCCGGCCCCTTTGGGAAGAGGATCACCTGGCAGCGAGGCAAGAAAGCCGAGGCTCCCCCTGGACTGCTAGGGCTGTTGTGAGCTGAGGGGGCGCTCCTCAAGTGGTGGTCGAGGGGCATTTACAGAGGCGCCTCTGCGCCCCTGTCAAAAAAGTGTTCTACGACTGCTTACTTCGCATAATGGACGAGCCGCCCCTGCACACAGGACTCACATGACCAACAGAAAGGATTTGGTGGGCATTGACCTTGAGTTTGGGATTTGTAATTCACCTACGTCCAGAGAGCACTGTAGAGTCAAACAATAATGGATCTGGACCAAACTTGGTACGAATATTCCATACGCCTAAATGTGAAAACAGATGGAGTTTGGGGAAAATAGACCTTGACATTTGGGAGTTGTAGTTACTGGGATTTATAGTTCACCTACAATCAAAGAGCATTCTGAACCCCACCAACGACAGAATTTGGCAAACTTTCCACACAGAACCCCCATGAGCAACAGAAAATACTTAAGGCCACCCAGTCCAACTCCCTTTACTGGTTCAAGAAAACATAATCAAAGCCCTCCTGACAAAGAGCCATCCAGCCATAGATATAGATATATATATGATTCACACACAGAGAGATATAGTATCATAGATTTGAAGGGGACTGCTAAAGAAGGGCAATTATATATTGCATGTTCCAGAGTAGGCAAACCAGACAATCTCCACATCAACACTGACAAAAAAAACAACAAGAAGAAATACTGTTTACCCACAAGCATAAAGGCATTGCATATATTAGAAACCAACACTTTCTCATTACTTTATTTTCCAGATCACCAGACTGGGCCACAGCAACACGTGGCAGGGGACAGCTAGTTAAAAATGAAAATATTACTCATGAGTATTCTTGAGTATTATTGGTAAATTTCAGAGGAAACAAATAAACAAAGCATTCTCTGAATATTCCTTGCCTAAGAAAACTTTACAATATTCATAGAGTCACCATAAGACGACAGGTAACCTGAAGACACATAGACACACACCAGTGAATAACACCAGGACCATCCATGTCACAGTATTTCAGATTTCTATGTATGGCATGGAAACTGGATAGGGAAGAACAACGACAACAAGAAAATCCACTGGTTGGAAATCAGGTGCCGGAAAAAAGTTCTTAAGACATCTGCTGGAAGAGACATATGAATGGATATTAGAACAAATCAAGTCTGAACTTTCCCTAGAAACCAAGCTGCTTAAAGTGAGACATCTTGGACTTGTCATGAAAAGACAGGTCTCATTAGAAAAGGCAATCATGCTTGATAAGCTAGCAAGCAGCAGAAAGAGAGGAAGATGGCATTACAGAAGGGCATACTCAACCCATAAAGAGAGGACCCTGGGTTTGCAAGAAGGCAGCATAGATGTTGATAACAGAGTGACTTGGAGGTCTTCCATTCATAGGGTCACCATGAGTCAAAGTTGACTTCACAGCCATTAACAGCAGCATTCTTAAGTAATTCTAATTCAAGACAGTATACAGCTCTCTTTCCTTCAAGAGTAGGATTCCACTGCTGAGCAACTAAATATAATGTATCTCTGAATATACTGAAATTTAAATCAGTGGTTCTCAACCTTTCTAATGCCGCAACCCTTTAATACAGTTCTTCATGTTGTGGTGACCCCCAACCATAAAATTATTTTTGTTGCTACTTCATAAGTGTAATTTTGCTGCTGTTATGAATCGTAATGTAAATATCTGATATGCAGGATGGATTTTTATTCACTGGACCAAATTTGGCACAAATACCCAATATGCCCCAATTTAAATACTGAGTTGGGAGACGGCTTTTGTCATTTTGAGTTGTAGTCGCTGGGATTATAGTTCACGTACAATCAACGAGCATTCTGGACTCACCATGATTTATAGGAGTTGTAGGTCCTGGCATATATAGCTCACCTGCAAGCTAAGAGCATTCTGAACTTCACCAACGATGGAATTCAGCCAAACTTGGCACACAGAACTCTCATGACCAACAGAAAATACTGGAAGGGTCTGGTAGGCATTGATGCTGCCATACACCGAACATGCCTGCTCTCCCCTCCCCACTTGGAGTCTCAGAAACAGCCCTCCTCTTGGCTGAGAGGCCAGTTGAGAGGCCAGCCAATCACAGAGGGAGGAAGGGCTTTTGGTGTCCGTTTCCAAAAAGGAAAAGAGGGACAGGTGGAGAGATATTCACCCTTCTATGCCACAGGGATTCCTATGGCCATCAGAAATATGTTTTCTGCTGATTTTTGATGACCCCTCTGAAACCCCCCTTATGACCAAGAAGGCCCTGTCCCTCGTCCCCACCAAGCGAGTGTGAGACAGAGGCGGGGCCAAGAGCAAGGTCTCCCCAGAATATCTTAAACTCCGAGGTGGGACATAGAAGGAGATACGTTTGGACAGGTACAGTGGACCGGAACCGTATAGGGTTGTAAGACGTAGGTTCGCAACTTGGGAGTGATCCTGGACTCATCGCTGAGCCTGGAACCCCAGGTCTCGACGGTGGCTGGGAGAGCTTTTGCACAATTAAAACTTGTGCGCCAGTTGCGCCCGTACCTTGGGAAGTCTGATCTGGCCACAGTGGTCCACGCTCTCGTTACATCCCGAATAGATTACTGCAACGCACTCTACGTGGGGTTGCCTTTGAAGACTGTTCGGAAACTTCAATTAGTCCAATGGGCGGTGGCTAGAATACTCACCGGAGCATCATACAGGGAGCATACCACCCCTCTGTTATGTCAGCTCCACTGGCTGCCGATCCAATTCCGAGCACAATTCAAAGTGCTGGTTTTGACCTACAAAACCCTATATGGTTCCAGCCCAGCGTATCTGTCCGAACGCATCTCCTTCTATGTCCCGCCTCGGAGATTAAGATCTTTTGGGGAGGCCCTGCTCTCAGCCCCACTTCTATCACAAGTGAGATCGGTGGGGACGAGGAGCAGGGCCTTCTCGGTGGTGGCCCCTCATCTGTGGAACTCACTCCCCGGGGAAATTAGGTCATCAACATCCCTCCTCTCCTTTACAAGGAAATTAAAAACATGGATTTGGGACCAGGCCTTCGGGTAATCTGGTGGATAGATAAGGGACAAGCGACGACTAGAATTGATGGATTGGATAATGTGGAGCTGGTAAACGTTGAGCACTAGATTGTTTTTAGGGATTGTGATGTATAATGGATTGTTTTAATTGTTTTAATTACTGTTTATATGTTTTTTACCTTGTTGTTGTGCTGGCATTGAATTGTGCCTTTTTGTAAGCCGCCCTGAGACCCCCCCTCGGGGGTTGAGAAGGGCGGGGTAGAAGTGCGAGAAATAATAATAATAATAAGCCACCTTAGGGGGCTGAGAAAGGCAGGTTATAAATAGGGTAAATAAATAAATATTGATTTTCAATAAATGTGCACATTCTTACAAAAGAAAATCAAGTGAAATCCTCATGCAACAATTAGAATTATCCAACACAAGTCAAACCAAGTGAGGTGAGAGAAAAGATGCATAGCTTCATATGTGATCTTCCCCAAATCGTAACCCATGAGCAGGCTTGGTTGTGGTCTCTTCCCCACAACTTGCTAAAGATTCATGAGTAAATAAAAGTCTGCACATCTGAGAGCTCAGCATCTCAGCTGTATCTTCTCGAAAATAAAGAGTCCCCTTCGCTCCACATCTGGTGCGTTGGCAGTGCTGGGAAGGGAGAGGAGGGAGAGGAGAGAAACAGGCCTGTACAGCAAGAGAGACTTGGCATCGCATGGCCATAAATCTGCTCCTCCTTTCTCCCATTTATCTGAGCTCCCTCTTTGTCAGGGCTGAAGCCAAAGGACACCAGTTTCAAACAGTACGACTTGTCAAGTTGCTCGGTGTGCCATAAATCATTCACAGCATCTTCTCTTTCATGTCTGCTGAGCTGGGAGATTCATCTGACGCTGCTTAAACACTTCCATATTTGCCAGAACACTGCTTGCTTCAGCTCAAACTCTGTGCCTTGGCCACAATGAAGATATGTGCTGTCCACCCCAAACAATTCACTTGGAGAGCTGCAAAGAATGAAAAAGGCATTCCTTGAGTTGGGAGAATGCTATTTCAACCAATGTACTCTTATAATCTGCCTGTTTTTCTTTAGTGGTGGAACGTTGTGGGGCTGCCAAACATTGTTGTTGCTGCTGCTGTTCCACCAGCAGGTAGACAGTTGGAATCCATTGACTACGTGGGCAATGGGCCTGTCCATTTTGTAATCCAGGAGTTTGAGCTAATAACCATGTGTCGTGGTGGCATCATTGCAAAGACTGACATTGCTTTCTGCTGAAGGTGAGAGGAGTTTGCTTTGTGCGATGCCAACCCATCATCTGACAAGTAACATAGACATTGGTTGCTCATGTTAGACCAGTGGGAGATCTTGCATAATCCAGATACAAGGGTTGAATGAAAAGTAATGCCTCCACCTTCGTTACTTGGGTCTGGATGGGAATATTTTGTCAGAGTGTGACAGAAGCTTTAAAGCTTAGAAGAATGGACACTTTGAGACTTCAGTAAAAACAAATGTATATCTTTACTGAGCAGAAGAGCTCATGAGGATCAAGTATCCAACACCGCGCAGGGGAGCTCAATTGCCATTCTTAAATATCTTAGGACAAGAGGGGGCTACTTCACACCAGCAGCGCTCAAGATGTTTGAAGCCAAGTCATTAGCCCAACTCTTGTATGGTGCTCAGCTGGGCCCTTTCCCCAGTTTTGCCCCATTAGAGCTGGTTCAGTCAAAGTTTCTGAGATCGGCCTTGCAGGTCCCTAAATGTGTTCTAATGCCACCCTGCGACTGGAGACGGGCTTTATGAGAGTGGAGGCCAGGGTGTGGGTGGCCATACTCAACCTCTGGCTCAGACTATCCCGTGCACCCTTTGGTCTTGCCCCACTAACCATGAAGGATGACTTCCAATCCACATGGAAGCAGGCGGTAGCATCAAAAATCTCCTCATTGGGATTTTCTCCAGGTCTACTATTAGCTATGGATTACAATCAAGCCAAAGCACTTATTAAACAACGTATCACAGACACAGAGCGACAACTAGATCTGGCCTCGGTTCCAACCTTCCTTATCAATGAAGACAGCAGATATCTTGCCTCCCCTATGGCATATTTAACAAACTTAGAGGTTCCTCTACATCAAAGGGCTTTCACCCTGGCTCGATGCCACGCTCTCCCATCAGCTGTACTCAAAGGAAGGCCGCTACCGGAAGATCCCTTTCCCAGAGAGACTCTGCCCCTGTGACTCGGGTCATGTAGAAGCAATAGAACATGTGCTCCTCCAGTGCCCGTTCTACAAGGATCTCCGTGCCAGGCTTATCTTACCTCTGATAGACAAGCACCCAGGCCATTCATGACCATTTTATACCTCCCTGCTACTTGCAGATATTAATCCAGCTACAACCTACAATGTTGCAAAGTTCTGTGCAGCAGTATACAAAATCCGTCAGGGAATGACTAGTCCCAAAAGTTAACTGTGTGTCCA
This sequence comes from Anolis sagrei, assembly GCF_037176765.1. Taxonomy (NCBI): domain Eukaryota; kingdom Metazoa; phylum Chordata; class Lepidosauria; order Squamata; family Anolidae; genus Anolis; species Anolis sagrei. The sequence goes on along the minus strand of NC_090027.1, from coordinate 11,943,633 downwards.
GTAATCTTCTTCCCTGAATCTACAATTTGGTGATGGATCTGGGCATTGTATGTTTTTCACCTGTTTCCCCTTCCCTTCTGCTCCCTCACCCATATTGTGCTTCAGTAGTTATATTTGTATTTTTTAATGTGCCAAACATACCAAGTTTGTATGAAAGTGTGACTCTATTTCCTGTGCTGGTCAATCATAGAATCATAGAATGATAGAATCATAGAATCACAGCACACACTCGCGTTGACACCCAACCAAAAAGACAGAAACAAGACAAAAGCACCAAAGTAAGAAGGACGAATGAAATCTTATCTCTGGATCCTCCCTATGCGTTCCAGGCACACTCAGGGTCACAACTTCACAGTTCATTAGAGGATTGACTGATTAACCCTTTCAGAGTCAATACACTCTCTGCTAATGCAATCAGGTTACATTCACAGGCATTGCACAAAATTACATTTAAAAATTCACATTACACTAATCTTAAATTAACATATTTTAATAAATCAAATGCAGAAATAATCTTTAGAATGTGCTCTTTAACTATCACTATTCACTTTTCCACATAATCACCAGGCAATTGGATACATTTCTGCCAATGATGAACAAGTTTTCTGAAGCCGTCATGGAAGAAGTCAACAATCTGCTTCCGCAACCAGTGTCTCACAGTTCTCTCAACATTTTCATCAGAAGCATAATGATGTCCCTGCAGATCTTCTTTCATTATCGGGAACAGATGGAAGTCAGACGGTGCTAAATCTGGACTATATGGAGGATGTTGTATGGTGGTGAGATCCAGTCTCTGAAGTTTCAAGTCTGTGCGGTTTCATTTCAGGGGTCAGCATCCTGGGTACCCATTGTGCACAGATCTTCTGATAGCCAAGCAAAGCAATAATGTGACCCACATGTTCTTGTGAAATGCCGATTATGCTTGAAATTTCTCTCATTTTTATTTTTTACATATTTTATATACTTTTTTCTTTTTTTTCCTCATTTCCCCTTTTCCTATATTGATATCTTCTTGTTTTCCTACTTTTCTTCAAAATATTATATTCTCCCACTTTACTTGGAATCTATATATCTTCCTTTATAACAAATAAAAATTATTTATTAAAAAGAAGAAATTTCTCTCTGAGTGATACGATGATCATCCTGAATCAATCTGTCAACCTTTTGCTTGTGAAACTCGGTGGTTGCTGTCACAGGACATCCAACGCTTTCTTTGTCATAATTTGTTTCATAATTCGTTAAAAATTCGTTATTTTTTTGATAACGAAGTGATAACGAACCATTCAGGAGCAACTAAAAAACGAAACGAATTTTTAAATTCGTTTCGTAATTGTTTCGAATTCGTTTTGTATTCGTTTTGTTAACGTTTTGAAATTGTTTCGTTATTATTTCCGCATGTCTGGGGCAAGTTTTATAGTTGTTGTTTGTTTAATCAGTGAAAAAAAATTATAAATATCACACCAACAGTCAACAACAGAGGGAGAGGGAAGCTTCAGAAGTTCCCCCTGTCCCATTTGGAGGTTTTTTAGCGTATTGCGCGGTCGCGTCCGCCATTAACAAATCGATTCGTAATTGTTTCGTAATTGTTTCGTAATTGTTTCGTATTGTTTTGTAATTTACGAAATTTCATAAATATCGAACTTTTTAAAAGAAAAATTTCGGAATTCTTTTAAAAATCGAAACGCAAAAACCCCCAAAAAACGAATCGATTTTAGAAACAAATTTTTCCGTTGTTACCCAGGCCTAGTAAATTTCATAACTCTTCTAAAAGTCATAGGTCAGGGTTTTGAATCTTATGTTTTTGCGTGGGCGCCCTTCACATTTCTTAATATCAAGTTGCATGGACAAATCTTACAAAATAGATACAACAAACGAGGCATAAACGAAATTTTGAAGAGTCCTAACAAATAGCCAAAAGGAGTAAATGAAAGCTCGGCTGGTTGTGCTATGAACTCCGTAGTCTTGAGTTTTGCCTGGAATATATTTCCCACCTTTGTTGCTGGCTCTAATTCACAGCTCTGTAAAGCACTCTGCCAATAGAGCATTTGCTGATGTATAGCTACAGCCATTCCCACTGTTTCCCTTGCTCTGTCTCAGTATAGAATAATATGCAATTAATTGATTTTCTGTCGCTCTTTTAGTACAGAAAATTAATTTTGGAGCAACCTTGTTTTCTCAGGGTATGAATTCTCTACATGCTGAGTAATTTCACTGGTACATTATTCATGAGCAAGCATAGTGATCGAGTGTATAACCGAGGCAGCCCTCGGGGCCTCAAGTTGAGAGTCTCTGGTAGTGATACAACAATATTCCACTGATGCCTCTAAATAATTCACATCTACAACTCAATTTGGCACTGGATACAGGGTCCTTGTTGTAAATGAGGAATAGAAGAAAAGAAGTGCCTTGGCAGAGAATCATCAATGACAAAGCAAGGGAAGATATACGTGCCCCTTCTTTACTTCTCTGAAGATCTTGAAACATCACGGAAACGTCCTTCAAGGAAAGCACTGTGACTGATCCATCCGTATCTGAAACCACCCAATTTTCTGCTATCAGGGAACATAAGTAATCACATGTAACTAGTTAGCTGTAACCAAGAATTTCCTTTAGTTGTTAGTGTGATCTGTTTGCATTACAACATAGGGCAGTGGTTCTCAACCTTCCTAATGCTGTGACCCCATAATACAGTTCCTCATGTTGTGGTGACCCCCAACCATAAAATTATTTTTGTTGCTACTTCACAACTGTAATTTTGCTACTGTTACGAATTGTAATGTAAATATCTGATATGCAGGATGTATTTTCATTCACTGTATCAAATTTGGCACAAATACACGATATACCCAAATTTTAATACTAGTGGCATTGGTGGGATTGATTTTGACAATTGGGAGTTGTAGTTTCTGGGATTTATAGTTCAACTACAACCAAAGAGCATTCTGAACTTCACCAATGATGGAATTGAACTAATCTTGGCACACAGAACTCCCATGACCAACAGAAAATACTGGAAGGGTTTGGCGGGCTTTGACGATGAGTTTTGGAGTTGTAGTTCACCTACATCCAGAGAGCGCTGTGGACTCAAACAATGATGGATCTGGACCAAACTTGGCTCAAATACTCAATATGCCCAAATGTGAATACTGGTGGAGTTTGGGGAAAATAGACCTTGACATTTGGGAGCTGGGATTTATAGTTCACCTATAATCAAAGAGCATTCTGAACCCTGCCAACGATAGAATTGCGCCAAACTTCTAACACAGAACCCTCACAACCAACAGAAAATACTGTGTTTTCTGATGGTCTTTGGCAATCCCTCTGACACCCCCTGTGAACCCTCCAGGAGACCTGACCCCCAGGTTGAGAAATGCTGGTCTAGAGGGGGGGAACAGACCTTGACATTTGTGAGTTATAGTTACTGGGATTTATAGTTCAGCTACAATCAAAGAGTATTCTAACCTTCACCAACAACAGAATTTGGGCAAACTTCCCACACAGAATCCCCGTGACCAACAGAAAATACTTAAAGCCATCCAGTCCAACTCCCTTCACCAGGGCAAGAAAACGTAATCAGAGCCATCCAACCATAGATATAGATATATATGATTCACAGAGAGAGAGAGATATAGTATCATAGATTTGAAAGTGACCCCTAAAGAAGGACAATTCTATGTTGCATGTTCCAAAGTAGGGAAACCAGACACTCTCCACATCAACACTGACAAAGAAACAGCAAGAAATACTGTTTACCCACAAGAAGAAAGAAATTACATACATTAGAAACCAATACTTGCTCATTACTTTATTTTCCAGATCACAAGACTGGGCCACAGCAACGCGCAGCAGGGGACGGCATATATATATATATTAGGCCTGGGTAACAACGCAAAAATTTGTTTCTAAAATCGATTTGTAATTGGAGGGTTTTTTTGTTTCGATATTTAAAATAATTACAAAATTTTCCAAAAAAAAGTTCAGTATTTACGAAATTTCGTAAATATTTACAAAACATTTTGTAAAGATGGCGCCCTTTTTTTTCAATATTTTTAAATATTTTTTAAATTTAATTATTAATTTAGTAGAATAGGGATTAATTATTATTAATTATTATTAAGGAGGGAAGGCAGGCACTCACTCTGGCGGGCCCTCTCGCTCGCCGCTCGCTCACCCCTCTCAGCAAGCATCGGCAGGCGGCCATCTTACGTATTTCCGAAATGGACGGAAATACAAAATTTTTTGGCGCCTGCCGTTTCGATATTTAAAAACACTTCCAGGTTAAAAAAAAAGTTTTGTAATCATTTCGTAATTCAAAAATTAACGAATTTTTAACGAATTACGAATTAACGAAACGAATTGCCCAGCCCTAATATATATAGAGAGAGAGAGAGAGCCCCCGGTGGCGCAGTGGGTTAAACCGCTGAGCTGCTGAGCTGGCTGACTGAAAGGTCTCTGGTTCGAATCCAGAGAGTGGCGTGAGCTTCCACTGTCAGCCCCAGCTTCTGCCAACCTAGCTGTTTGAAAATATGCAAATGTGAGTAGATCAATAGGTACTGGTCCGGCGGGAAGGTAACGGCGCTCCATGCAGTCATGCTGGCCACATGACCTTGGAGGTGTCTACAGACAATGCTGGCTCTTCGGTTTAGAAATGGAGATGACCACCACACCTAGAGTCGGACACGACTGGACTTAATGTCAGGGGAAAACCTTCACCTATATATCAGTTGTTCTTCAAAGAGGTAAATTTTTGTGTCGCGTGCTGGGCCTGTAACAGCTGTACTTTTCTATAGGATGTATACTTTAAGCCCAGCGGGAAGCCAGGGGCGCCTCAAAGAGAGGTTCTCAGGGATTTTTCTGAAGTGATGGTCTTTAGAGTATTTGATGATGCAACAAAGTCTTTATTATGGAACAAACAACAAATCTTCAATGGTTCAAACAACACTTCAAGGCTTTCTTAGTCTGGTCCTCAATGGACTGGTACCTGACTGATTAACTAAACTTTCTCTGTAGGAAAAACCCTTTTTAACCTCTCCCAGGCTGCTTTCTATGCTTCATCGGTGTGGAACCTACTACCAATTCCAAATGTGTCTGGGTATCGAGTAGACATACCAGCCGAGGCTTGAAGATATTTCAGCTGGAATTTGGTGGATCTGTAGTGCTGTTCTCCCTCAGAGAGTTCTTTGAAACTTCAGGGCTGTTTTCCCTCTGATTGCTGTGAGGCTGAGAGGGACCTTTTCCCTGTAATTTCCATTTCCCTGGATGGTTAATTCCCCTGGATGCTCTTGAGAAAGGAAGCTTTTCTACGGGACGAGCTGGTCTACGTCCTATAGCTTAGCTACCTTGTGTGAGACTGCCCAAAAAATGGCTCCTTTCCCTCCCAGAGCCCAGAACAAGGGGTGGACCCAAAGCTTCATTATGATGGACAGGAGGCCTGCCCTATGACTGCAAAACAGATAACAGAAAGAAAATAAAGTTGGAGCTCCTGGTACAGCCATACCAGCACATAAAATATAGGAGTTCCATTAAAACATAATGTTTGGATCCAGACATATTTATGCCCAAGAATTCAGTCTGTGAATATGTGATGCTTGTTATTTGCTTGATTGACAGACTCTGGGACTTGCCAGTCATCAAACATGGAAGTAAAAGACAGAATCATTGAATTGCTGATGCAGTAACCGATCTTGTTGCCTAATCGGCAACTCCTCGAAAGGTTAATTTCACTCTGACCTAAATGCAAAATCTTACTCATGTGATCGGAAGCACATTTTCTTCTGTGTCCACATAGCTGGCATTTTGTTAGATTTCAGGAAGTGTGTGAGAATTATTCACTGATGGAATGTTTGCACCTTGGGCAATTACATCCTCAGTCTGGAAAACAAGAGCATCAGGACTGCAGCGTGGAGGTGGGAAAAAAAATCCTATCATGTCAGAATAATGAGGTCTGTGATTTCAGCACTTACTGGGTCAAAGACACATGCAGTGTGTTATCTGTAATGCTTTTCTTCTGACATTTGGGGAAATTGCATTTATGCAGAGGACACGAAGCAATGAAGCTCAGTACTTCATGAGGGCTCGGTGACAGCAGACAATCTCTTCTGGCTGTGCGAGTCTCCCATTGAAATCACAGCCTTTGATTTTGTTTGTGTGCGAGAGAGGGGGCAATGTGACAGAAGGACAAGCAGCCTAGAGCGGGTGCAAACAATCTGCCAGCTGCCAGAGATTTTGAAATGCAATTCCGTGTGGATAATAATCATGGGTTCTGGGAGTTGCAGTGTAGAGTTTGGTCCAGATCCATCACTGAGTCCACAGTGATCTCTGGATGCAGGTGAACTACAACTCCAAAACCAAAGGACACTGCCCACCAAACCCTTCCAGTATTTTCTGTTGGTCATGGGAGAACTGTGTGCCAAGTTTGGTTCAGTTCCATCGTTGGTGGGGTTCAGAATGCTCTTTGATTGTAGGTGAACTACAAATCCCAGCAACTACAACTCCCAAATAACAAAATCAATTTTTTTAGTGAAGGACATACATTGGGTTGTTAGGTGTCTTGTGTCCAAATTTGGTATTTATTCGTCCAGTGGTTTTTGAGTTGTGTTAATCCCACAAACAAACATTACATTTTTATTTATATACATTTTTAACAAACAGACAAAACAGAGTTTGCAAGCTTGGTAGTTGATTAAATGTCCTTTGACCAGTAGCTGGCCACTTGGAGTGCCACTGGTGTTGCCGCAAGTAGGTCCTCCCTTGTGCATGTGGCAGGGCTCAGGTTGCATTGCAGCAGGTGGTCTCTGGTTTGCTCTTCTCCACACTTGCATGTCCACTTTGTGGCCCCATTTCTGAAGGTTGGCTCTGCATCTCGTGGTGCCAGAGCACAGTCTGTTCAGCTCCTTCCAAGTCGCCCAGTTTTCTGTGTGCCCAGGGGGGAGTCTCTCATTTGGTGCCAGCCATTGATTGAGGTTCTGGGTTTGAGCCTGCCACTTTTGGACTCTCGCTTGCTGAGGTGTTCCGGCGAGTGTCTCTGTAGATCTTAGAAAACTATTTCTTGATTTAAGTCGTTGACATGCTGGCTGATACCCAAACAAGGGGTGAGCTGGAGATGTCTCTGCCTTGGTCCTTTCACTATTGGTTGCTACTTCCCGGTGGATGTCAGGTGGTGCAATACCGGCTAAACAGTGTAATTTCTCCAGTGGTGTAGGGCGCAGACAACCCGTGGTAATGTGGCATGTCTCATTAAGAGCCACATCCACTGTTTTAGCATGATGAGATGTGTTCCACACTGGGCATGCATACTCAGCAGCAGAGTAGCATAACACAAGGGCAGATGTCTTCACTGTGTCTGGTTGTGATCCCCAGGTTGTGCCAGTCAGCTTTGGTATGATATTGTTTCTAGCACCCCCTTTTTGCTTGATGTTCAGGCAGTGCTTCTTGTAGGTCAGAGCACGGTCTAGAGTGACTCCCAGGTATTTGGGTGTGTTGCAATGCTCCAGTGGGATTCCTTCCCAGGTGATCCTCAGAGCTCAGGATGCTTGTCTGTTCTTGAGATGAAAAGCACATGTCTGTGTTTTAGATGGGTTGGGGATCAGCTGGTTTTCCCTGTAATAGGCAGTAAGTGCACCTAGAACTTCGGAGAGTTTCTGTTAAACGAAGATGTTGCCCAGGGGACACCCGGATATTTTGCAATCCTGCGAGGAGGCTTCTCTCATGTCCCCTAAACTGACTTTAAGACATGTATATAGTTTGCTGCCATTAAGAGTAGAAAAAATAGAGTTTGAAATGGTTACTTGATTAAAAAAGGAGGAGTGCTTACATACTTAGGCAATCCCTCGTAGATCAAGGATGATGGTCCTCCAAGTCGAGTGTCTTGGCAGTAGATCCGGAGGTGGCTGTGGAGACCTATTCTTGATCCACATGTTCTCCTGCAATGAGAACATCGGTTTCCAGGTGAAAGGCAGTCCTGGTCAAGGTTGGCTTGATGTGCCTTCCTCTTGGCACATTTAATAACAACAACAACAACAAGAACAACAACAACAATAATAATAAACTTTATTTATACCCCACTACCATCTCCACAAAGGGACTCAGGACGGCTTACATTTCTCCCTCCATTCATGCCTCTTCAAATTCTGCAGCACTGCTGGTCACAGCTGACCTCCAGTTAGAGCGCCTTCCACCTGGAAACCAATGCCCCCACTATGGAAGAACATGTGGGTCAATAATAGGGCTCTACAGTCACCTATGAATCCACTGCCAAGACCCTACATTTGGAAGGCCATCATACTCAGACGGATCACCTAAGTAAGTAAAAGTATGTATTTGTATATTTTAATTCTTTATGCTGATGCTTTTATGTTAAGCCGTTTTAAGATAAAAGAGATAAAGCAGGCTAATAATAATAATATGCTATCAAACCAATGTCATCAAAGTCAGAATTGAAAAGTTGACAACAGATCCCATGTAGACTCTGCAAGGAAGCAGATGAAACAATATATCACATCCTTAGCTGCTGCAAGAAGATCGTGCAGACAGATTACAAGCAGAGGCACAACACTGTTGCTGAGATGATTCATTGGAACTTGTGCCACAAATACCATCTGCCTATGACAAAGAACTGGTGGGATCATAAGCTGGAAAGAGTTACAGAAAATGAACACATCAAACTACTCTGGGACTTCTGAATTCAGACTGACAGAGTTTTGGAGCACAATAATCCTGACCTCACAATCATGTTAAAAAACAAAGTTTACATCGTCAATGTTGCAATCCCAGGTGACAGCAGGATTGAAGAGAAACAACTAGAAAAGCTGATATGATAGTCAAGGTGGTCCCAGTGGTGATCGGCACACTGGATTTAAAGATCGAACTGCAAAGACTCTGGCGCAAGCCAGTCAAAATGGTCTCAGTGGTGATCGGTACACTGGGTGCAGTGCCTAAAGACCTTGGCCTGCACTTAAACACAACTAGTGCTGACAAAATTACCATCTGTCAGCTGCAAGAGGCCATCTTACTGGGATCTAGACACATTATTCGCCAATACATCACACAGTCCTAGACACTTGGGAAGTGTCTGATGTGTGATCCAATACAACAACCAGCATAGTGATCTTGTTTGCTGTGTACTAATCTTGTTGTGTTTCAAATAATATGAAATCCAGCATATATATTTTGTTTGCGGTGTCATACTGTGTTTTTGTGTCAGCAGAATAATAATAATAACCTCACAATTGTGTTAAAAAACAAAGTATGTTGCAATCCCAGGTGACAGCAGGATTGCAGAGAAACAACTGGAAAGATGACATGATATGAGGATTTAAACAACGAACTGCAAAGACTCTGGCACAAGCCAGTAAAGGTAGTCCCAGTGGTGATTGGCACACTGGGTGCAGTGCCTAAAGACCTTGGCCTGCACTTAAACACAATCGGCGCTGACAAAATTACTACCTGCCAGCTGCAAAAGGCCACCTTACTGGGATCTGCACGCATTATTCGCCAACACATCACACAGTCCTAGACACTTGGGAAGTGTCCAACGTGTGATCGAATAAAACAGCCCGCAGAGTGACCTTGTTTGCTGTGGACTCGTCTTGTTGTGTTTCAGATAATAATAATAATAATAATAATAATAATAATAATAATAATAATACCCATCTGCCTGGCAATAGAAGTGCACTTTACTACAGGTTGCATAGGCTGGTTCTGCCTCATTGATTTGAAGAGGTATATCCACTAAGACTAATTCCCAGTAATTATACAGGTGACCTTCACTGACCACCTTGCAGGTTTAATAAGAAAGCAATGCTGATCTGCATTGTGCAGGTGGGATATTTTTAGACTCTCTTTCTAGATCTCATCACCACTGGTTGTCTCATTTGCTTGCATTTTTAACCTGGGTTTTTCTTCTCACCCAAGGAAAAGAAACAGACTTTCACACACTTGACGATCTATTAAATCAGATGGATGAAGCTTTGTGGTTTCTGTCTCTTCCAGCCTTTAGCCTCCCTGATATGCACTGGCAGTGATGAAGTGATTGATTATCCTGCTTGTAGCAAATCTTAGAAGGCTTGATATTTAATCCTGCCACAAAAAGTGGCAACTCATCAGGGAGCTCAGGCAACAGGAAGGGGGGAATTCAGGCTGTCACGCTTCATCTCCATCACCCATCCTCCACCATCCAACCATCCACACAAGTGGAGACAGCAAGGCAGAAATGAGCCAGGTGATTGGGAATCAAGAAATATTATCTGCTCACGGTCCAAGACAGGGGAAATGTGGTTTGAAACCTGTTCACCCATGAAGTTCACTAGGATGAATAGGGCAGGGGGTGTAACACCTCTTCCGCTCATCCTAGAAAAATGCTTTAGTGTGCTAAGACCAGTCTCAATTATGTATGGAGAAGGTCAAATGGACAGCAAGAAGCTACTCTCCCTCTCTCTATCTCTTGTTTATTTATTTATTTATTTTAAACTTTTCTATCCCGATCTTCTCTACCTCCGTAGAGCAGTGGTTCTCAACCTTCCTAATGCAGCGACCCCTTAATACGCTTCCTCATGTTATGGTGACCCCCAACCATAAAATTAGTTTCATTGCGACTTCATAACTGTCATTTTGCTGCTGTTATGAATAGTAATGTAAATATCTGATATGCAAGATGTATTTTCATACACTGGACCAAATTTGGCACAAAGACCCAATACACCCAAATTTAAATACTGGTGGGATTGGGGGAGGGTATTGATTTTGTCCTGTGGCAGTTGTAGTTCCTGGGATTTATAGTTCACCTACAATCAAAGAGCATTCTGAATTCCACCAAACCTGGCACGAATTCTCAATATGCCCAAATGTAAACACTAGTGGGGTTTGGGGAAAATAGACCTTGACATTTGGGAGTTGTAGTTGCTGGGATTTATAGTTCACCTACAATCAAAGAGCATTCTGAACTCCACCAACGATGGAATTGAATCAAACTTGGCACACAGAACTCCCATGGCCAACAGAAAATACTGGAAGGGTTTGGTGGGCATTGACCTTGAGTTTTGGGAGTTGTAGTTCACCTGCATCCAGAGAGCACCGTGGACTCAAACAAGGATGGATCTGGACTAAACATGGCACGAATTCTCTATATGCCCAAATGTAAGCACTAGTGGGGTTTGGGGAAAATAGACCTTGGCATTTGGGAGTTGTAGTTGCTGGGGTTTATAGTTCACCTACAATCAATGAGCATTCTGAACTCTACCAACGATGGGAATTGAATCAAACTTGGCACACAGAACTCCCACGACCAGGAGAAAATACTGGAAGGGTTTGGCGGGCATTGACCTTGAGTTTTTTGAGTTGTAGTTCACCTACATCCAGAGAGCACTGTGGACTCAAACAATGATGGATCTGGACCAAACCTGGCACGAATTCTCAATATGCCCAAATGTAAACACTAGTGGGGTTTGGGGAAAATAGACCTTGACATTTGGGAGTTGTAGTTGCTGGATTTATAGTTCACCTATAATCAAAGAGCATTCTGAACCCCACCAACGATTGAATTGGGCCAAACTTTCCACACAGGACCCCCTATGACCAACAGAAAAATCTGTGTGTATTCTGATGGTCTTTGGTGACCCCTCTGACACCCCCTGGCGACCCCTCCAGGGGTCCCGACCCCCAGGTTGAGAAACACTGCCATAGAGAGACTCAGACCAGCCAACAGCAAAAATTCAATGCTAACACGAAAATCTAAAATATCATACATCAACATTAAAATTAACCAATACATATAGGATAAATTACATAACAACCGTTCGTTAAGATAAAATCATGTCAACCCAGTCCATATATTCAGTACATATATTGTGGTCAGTAACTTTGGTTAATTGCCAGTCTCATACATCATTCTGCAAAAACTTCATTCCACAGCCAAGTTTTCACTAGCTTCCTAAAGGTCAGGAGGGAGGGGGCAGATCTAATTTCATTCGGGAGGGAATTCCATAGCCGAGGAGCCACCACAAGAAAGGCCCTGTCTCTTGTTCCCACCAGACACACCTGCGAAGGTGGCGGAACTGAGAGCAGGGCCTCTCCAGACGATCTTAATACTCTTGATGGTTCATAGGGGAGAATACGTACAGACAGGTAAACTGGGCTGGAACCGCATAGGGTTTTGTAGGTTAAAAGCAGCACTTTGAATTGTGCTCAGAAGCTAATTGGCAGCCAGTGGAGCTGGCACAACAGAAGAGTTGTACGCTCCCGTTAGTAGCCTGGCTACCAAACGTTGGACTAATTGCAGCTTCTGGGCAGTCTTCAAACGCAACCCCACATAGAGAGCATTGCAGTAGTCTATACGGGATGTATAGACCGTGGCCAAATCAGACTTCCCAAGGTACGGGCACAGCTGGTGCACAAGTTTTAATTGTGCAAAAGCTCTCCCGGCCACTGCAGAGACCTGGGGTTTCAGGCTCAGCGTTGAATCCAGGATCCCTCCCAAGCTGAGAACCTGTGCCTTCAGGGGGGGTGTAACCCTGTCAAGCACAGGCTGTAACCTTATGCCCTATTTGGCCTTACGACTGACTAGGAGTACCTCTGTCTTGTTTGGATTTAGTTTCAATTTGTTCGCCCTCATCCAGTCCGTTACAGCGGCCAAGCACCAGTTCAGGACTTGAACAGCCTCCTTAGTAGCAGGTGGAAAGGAGTGACAGAATTGGACATCATCCACATACAAATCACACCATACCCTCAAACTCCGGATGATCTCCCCCAACGGCTTCATGAAAATGTTGAATAACATAGGGGACAATACTGAGCCCTGCGATACCCTACAGTACAATGGCCATGGGGCTGAGCAGGAGTCCCCTAACAACACTTTCTGGGAGTGACCCTCAAGGAAGGACTGGAGCACCGTCCAGAGTGACTCCCGGGTATTTGGGTGCACTGCAATGCTCCAGTGGGATTCCTTCCCAGGTGATCCTCAGAGCTCGGGATGCTTGTCTGTTCTTGACATGAAAAGCACATGTCTGTGTTTTAGATGGGTTAGGGATCAGCTGGTTTCCCCTGTAATAGGCAGTAAGAGCACCTAGAGTTTTGGAGAGCTTCTGTTCTACCATCTCAGAACTCCCTGCTTGAGTGGTGATGGCATGATCATCAGCATAGATGAAACTCTATGTTCCTTCTGGCAGTGGCTGGTCATTTGTGTAGATGTTGAACATGGATGGAGCAAGCACGCTCCCCTGAGGCAGGCCGTTCTACTGTTTCCACCATCTACTTCTCTGGCCCTGGAACTCAACAAAAAAGCTCCTGTTTTGTAGCAGGTTTTCTATGAGGCGGGTGAGGCGGTAGTCTTTTGAGGTGGGATAACAAAGGACATCATGATGTATGTGAATAAGACAATCCAGTGGCTTCACCTTGCCAACCTTGACTCCAGTACAACTCTGTCTTTGTCTCTGTCTCCTTCTCTGTCTCTCTTCCTCTGTGTCCCTTACAAAAACAAATGCCACCACTAAACATATTCACTCCTTTTTTTGCGGCAACCCAGCGTTTGCAGCCTCAAATGATACTAAATCACTGCCTTAAAATATACAAAGCTAATGAGGCAGTGTGCCTGCTTTAAGTTAAAATAAAAGCATTTGAGAATAATGGTGCACTCACCATGGCACTGTGAAAAGAACGGGAAGCATGATATTTCAATGTAAGGACACAACAGATCAAAATGATAAGAATCAGGATACAATATTATCCTCCGAGTCATATCATGCATTCCCTGCTTTCATTGGGTGAGATAACTGCTAGCTCACCACCTCCAAAAAGCTCAGATCCCTCTGGTTCTTTTTTTGCAGAGAGACGAAATTGACGAACAGTGATATAAAGCGCTCTTGCCTGTCTGGCTGCTGATCTTTTAGGCAATTATTTGGGAGTAATGAACACGAATGCATGACATTTAAAAACAGAAACTCTTGCTGTCAGCAGGAAACTGGTGCAATTCACAGGACCCTTAGAGGATAAGCTTAGCTTGAAATAATGTTCATTTTAGCACAGTCGTAAATTATGAGAGTGCTAGGGTCCTGCGGGGAATTATTACCATTTGGAGGGAGGGAGGTTATAGGCCTTGAGCTGCGGCGGCTACATCTGGTGAGCGCTCCACAAAGTGGCCGCGCAGCAAAGTTGGGAAGCAGAGGAGAAAGGCCCTTTATGGACCATCTCTTGTGGCTTGTATTGCTGACGTTCCGCAGACACCGACAACTTTCAGTAGAAAAGAGGTCAGATTTAAACTTCCGATTTCCCAGTTGCTTTCCCTGATTGATTCCAAAGCATTAATGAGTGGTGACAAAGCTTACTGAGTAAGGAAGGATGGCTCTCTTCCATTTAAATCCCTTTATGCCCTTTGTGTGAATTCAATCTGCCCCATGATCCACTCCCACCACATTCTGCTTGAACAAAGAGATATTCTGAAGTTAATCAGTGTGCACGGTGTGGAGTTCTTTCAGATCATTTCCATCTTTGTGTTGTCAAGGGATTTCATGGCCAGAATCACTGGGTTGCTGTCAGGCCTGTAGCGAGGTGGGGGGGGGGGGGTTAGGGGTTCAACCCCCCCCCCCCAAATGTTTCAGATTTTTTAAAAAACTGGTTTACTTATGAATTTTAACTGGTTAACCAAATCCCCATCCTAAGTCTATGCGATGCAAAAAAGAGTCCTTCCAGAACTGCAAGCACTATCTCAAGCAAATATTGACAATTTATTATTATTATTATTATTATTATTATTATTATTATTATTATTATTTACTGTATTTGTATACCACCTTTTTCAGCCTATCGGCAACTCAAGGTGGTTTCCAACAAAACAGTATACATAGTATCACAAAACAATTTAAAAACATTAAAATTACATAAATCACAACAGCAATAAAAACAACATCATTGGCGTCTCCTTATTGTCAGGCATTGTCCAATTCCATCGTCAGTTATCCGTTCCTATATCAGTTGTCTGTATCTGTTACTCTGTATTTGTGAACGCTTGCTCAAACAGCCACGTTTTGAGTTGCTTCCGAAACGTTAAGAGGGAGGGAGCAAATCTAATCTTTCTGGGGAGGGCGTTCCATAGCCGGCGAGCCACCACTGAAAAGGCCCTGTCTCTCGTCCCCGCCAAACGTACCTGTGACGAAGGCGGGGCCGAGAGCAGAGCCCCTCCGGACGTTCTCAAGGTCCTAGATGGTTCATATGGGAAGATAGGTTCTGACAGGTAAGTTGGGCCAGAACCATTTAGGGCTTTATAGGCTAGAACCTTAGACCTTAGACCTTAGGGAAGGCTGAGCGAAGGAAGATCGATGCTTTTGAGCTGTGGTGCTGGAGGAAAGTTCTGAGAGTGCCTTGGACTGTGAGAAGATCCAACCAGTCCATCCTCCAGGAAATAGAGCCCGGCTGCTCACTGGAGGGAAGGATACTAGAGACAAATTTGAAGTACTTTGGCCACATCATGAGGAGGCAGCAAAGCCTAGAGAAGACAATTATGCTGGGGAAAGTGGAAGGCAAAAGGAAGAGGGACCGACCAAGGGCAAGATGGATGGATGGCATCCTTGAAGTGACTGGACTGACCTTGAAGGAGCTGGGTTGGTGACGGCTGACAGGGAGCTCTGGCGTGGGCTGGTCCATGAGGTCACGAAGAGTCGGAGACGACTGAACGAATGAACAACAACAAGGCTAGAACCAGCACTTTGAATTTATTCACACTATCATTACTTGCAGCAATAGCCGATGTAGTGAAGCAACCAAGTAGGGAGGGATGTTGAATGCTCTCATTAAGGAGGCCAGACTTGGTGGAGGTGGTTGACAGGGGTGGAGTTGAAGGTTATTGAAGGCTGCTCTGCCCCCTGCTGTGCTCTTCACTTCAGTGTGAACTAGGAGGCAGGTTTCAACCCCCCCCCCCCCCAGCAAAAATTTTAACCCTCTCCTCCAAAATTTAAACCCCTCCCGAAAATGTTTTCTGGTTGCTGTGAGTTTTCCAGGCCGTATGGCAGGGATCCACAAACTTTTTAAACAGAGGGCCAGGTCACAGTCCCACAAACTGTTGGAGGGCCAGATTATAATTTGAAAAAAGCATGAATGAATTCCTATGCACACTGCACATATAATAATAATAATAATAATAATAATAATAATAATCCTTTATTTGTACCCTGCTAGCATCTCCCGAAGGACTCGGTGAGGCTTACAAGAGGCCGAGCCCAAATACAACAATAAAACAACAACAACAACACAATAACTCAAAAAACAAAGCAATAGCAAAGAATAGCAATACATTAACAACATCCAATGACGCAATTAAAATAATGGCCGGGCCAAATGTAATAATTAAAATTAAAAGTGCTGGGCATGACAAGGTGGGGTGTTTGGAGGGGGATGGGCATGCAGATAACCTGAATCTCTAATAAAGTGCGTTGGGACATAATGCTAGGAGTTTCCTTATTCTGGAAAGGCACACTAGAACAACCACGTTTTCAAGCTCCTCCTAAAGATAGCTAGTGATGGGGCCTGCCTGATGTCCTTAGGGAGACAGTTCCAGAGACGAGGGGCCAACACCGAGAAGGCCCTATCCCTTGTCCCCACCAGTCGCGCTTGCGATGCCGGTGGGATCGTCAGCAGGGCCTCTCCAGATGAACGAAGGGATTGTGTGGGTTCGTACACAGGGATGCGGTCACGCAGATAGGCAGGTCCAAAACCGTTTAGGGCTTTGTAGGTGAGCACCTGCACCTTGAATTGGGACCAGAAAATGAAAGGCAGCCAATGGAGCTTCTTAAACAGGAAGGTTGACCTCTCTCTGTAAGGAGCACCAGTTAACAACCTGGCCGCCGACTGTTGAACCAATTGAAATTTCCGGGCTGTTTTCAAGGGCAGCCCCACGTAGAGTGCACTACAGTAGTACAGCCTGGAAGTGACTAATTTATTTTATTTATTTACTGCGCTTATATACCGCAATTCTCAGCCCCCAAGGGCGACTCAGGTGTGGAACATATCTTATTTGTAGTGCAAAAAAACAAACTTAAAAGCAATACAATTATTAAAATGAAGTACAAGTTTAACAAATATAAACTTATTCATATTTCAATGGGAAGTGTGGGCCCGCTTTTGGCTGATGAGATAGGATTGTTGTTGTTGTTGTTGTTGTGTCCTTTCAAGTCATTTCAGAATGAATATCAAGCAAAAAGTGGATGCTAGAAACAATATCATACGAAAGCTGACTGGCACAACCTGGGGATCACAACCAGACACAGTGAAGACATCTGCCCTTGCGCTGTGCTACTCTGCTGCTGAGTATGCATGCCCAGTGTGAAACACATCTCACCACGCTAAAACAGTGGATGTGGCTCTTAATGAGACATGCCGCATTATCACAGGGTGTCTGCGCCCTACACCACTGGAGAAATTACACTGCTTAGCCGGTATTGCACTACCTGACATCCGCCGGGAAGTAGCAGCCAATAGTGAAAGGACCAAGGCAGTGACTTCTCCAGCTCACCCCTTGTTTGAGTATCAGCCAGCATGTCAACAACTTAAATCAAGAAATAGTTTTCTAAGATCTACAGAGACACTCACTGGAACACCTCAGCAAGCGAGAGTCCAATAGTGGCAGGCTCAAACCCAGAACCTCAACCAATGGCTGATACCAAATGAGAGACTCCCTCCTGGGCACACAGAAGACTGGGCGACTTGAAAGGCACTGAACAGACTGTGCTCTGGCACCACGAGATGCAGAGCCAATCTTAAGAAATGGGGCTACAAAGTGGAATCCTCGGCATGTGAGTGTGGAGAAGAGCAAACCACTGACCACCTGCTGCAATGCAACCTGAGCCCTGCCACATTCACGATGGAGGACCTTCTTGCGGCAACACCAGAGGAACTCCAAGTGGCCAGATACTGGTCAAAGGACATTTAATCAACTACCAGGCTTGCAAATATTGTGTTTTATCTGTTGTTTGTTTTGTTCTGTTAGAAATGTAATACAATTGTCTGGTTGCCCCTGACACGATAAAAAAATAATAATAGAAAAGATTCAGACTTAGGTTGACCCTGAGTGGAGGACCGTATTCGGCCCGTGGGCCATAGTTTGAGGACCCCTGCCGTATGGCCATGTTCCAAAAGCATTCTCTCCTGATATTTCGCTTGCATCTATGGCAGCCATCTCTTGTTGTGATACTCTTGAGAAGGAATAACTTTCCACATCTGAAGAGTTTGAAGAGTTGGTTGTTTCAACAGAACTTTGAGAGTGACCAGTACTAGCTCAGCCCAGACACTGTCCGAACATGACCTAGCCCCCTATATATTACCCTGGTTATTCTCCTAACAGACCCCTGGAAATAGCCCATCCCCGCTTTTGTCGTTTACCTATTACAATACTGTACTCAAATGCGGGTTCCATCTTATTTCAATTTGTATCAGTCTTGACCCAGACTTTATAATTGTCCTGACCCATTCCTTTTCCATGCCCTAACAAATAGACATGAAGAGCAGGCAGGATTTTTTCTTTTAATATTTATGTGTTGTTGGGTAATTCCATGCTTATGTGACTGTTACTGTTATTTTTTGTTCATGTTTTGATGTTATTTTGATGTTATTGCTTGGAAACCGCCCCGAGTCCCCCCAGGGAGATAGAGCGGTATATAAATAAAGTATTATTATTATTATTATTATTATTATTATTATTGGCGAATAATTTGTGCAGATCCCAATAGAGTGGCCTTCTGCAGCTGGCAGATGGTAATCTTGTCAGCCCCGATTGTGTTTAAGTGCAGGCCAAGGTCTTTAGGCACTGCACCCAGTGTGCCGATCACCACTGAGACCACGTTTACTGGTTTGGGCCAGAGTCTTTGCAGTTCGATGTTTAAATCCTCATCCTTAGGCGATCCCTCGTAGTCCAAGGATGATGGTCCTCCAAGTTCGGTGTCCTGACGGTGGATTTCTAGGTGGCGGTGGAGCCCTATTCTTGACCTGCATCTTCTCCCGCAGTGAAGGCATTGGTTTCCAGGTGCAAGGCAGTCCCGGTCGAGGTTGACTTGACGCGCCTTCCTCTTGGCACGTTTCTCTCTTTCACCCTCCATTCGTGCCTCTTCAAATTCTGCAGCACTGCTGGTCACAACTGACCTCCAGCTGGAGCGCTCAAGGGCCAGGGCTTCCCAATTCTCAGTGTCTATGCCAGAGTTTTCAAGGTTGGCTTTGAGCCCATCTTTAAATCTCTTTTCCTGTCCACCAACATTCCGTTTTCCGTTCTTGAGTTCGGAGTAGAGCAACTGCTTTGGGAGATGATAGTCGGGCATCCGGACAACGTGGCCGGTCCAGCGGAGTTGATGGTGAAGGACCATTGCTTCGATGCTGGTGGTCTTTGCTTCTTCCAGCATGCTGACGTTTGTCCGCCTGTCTTCCCAAGAGATTTGCAGGATTTTCCGGAGGCAGCGCTGATGGAATCGTTCCAGGAGTTGCAGGTGACGCCTGTAGACAGTCCATGTTTCGCAGGCATATAGCAGAGTTGGGAGGACAACTTTCTGCTTCATTCAGAAAAATGCTGCACTCGCAGAGCTCAGGCGGGATTGTATTTCGGTGTCGATGTGGACTTTGGTGGAGAGGTGGCTGCCAAGGTAGCGGAAATGATCAACATTTTCTAATGTTACACCATTAAGCTGTATCACTGGCATTGGAGAGGGGTTGGCTGGTGTCTGCTGGAACAGCACTTTGGTTTTCTCGATGTTCAATGAGATGCTCATATCGTGTCATCTTTTCCTGTTGTTTCTCTTCAATCCTGCTGTCACCTGGGATTGCAACATTGACAATCCATACTTTGCTTTTAACACAATTGTGAGGTCAGGAGTATTGTGCTCCAAAACTCTGTATGTCTAAATCTGGAAGTCCCAGAGTAGCTTGACATGTTCTTTCCCTGTAACTTTTTCTGGCTTGTGATCCCACCAGTTCTTTGTTGCAGGCAGATGGTATTTGTGGCACAAGTTCCAATGAATGATCTGAGCAATGGTGTTGTGCCTCTGCTTGTAGTCTGTCTGTCTGCACAAACTTCTTGCAGCATGTGAGGATGTGGTCTATTGTCCCAGAGTAGCTTGACGTGTTCAGTCTCTGTAATTTTTCCTGGCTTGTGATCCCACCAGTTCTTTGTCACAAGCAAAACATTTGGGCATCCCTTGGGCAACATCCTTGCAGATGGCCAATTCTCCCACACCAGAAGCAACTTGCAGTTTCTCAAGTCACTCCTGATATGAGAAAAAAAGTAGCATGTAATGTGAAGAGGTGCTTTCTTTAGTCCTCCCCAAATTTGCAACCCATTCTCATTGTGCATGCTAGTATGATGGGGAAAGATTGCTTTGGATTTTTTATATTCTCATAATCCATCAGCAGCGTTGCCACGGACCTAATGCAACAGTGTTCTTTTTTTTCATAAAGAAGATTAGATTGGCCTGAATCCAAAGAGTTGGATAGGAATCAAGGTAAGAATTCTGTACCCATCCTTTTCAATGTAGGCCTTGGAACAGAGGTGACTCTGTTTCATTTGCAGGCTGTAAACCGGAACTGCTGCTCTGTCATAAAGCATTCAATGAGACACAGCAGATGTAAAGTCCTGTCTCTTGATATGACAGTTTCAGTGTTTGCTTGCAGATGTTTTGGAAAATGTAGTCTTGGTCCCTCCAGAAAAGAATGACCTGTAGCTCCCTTCAAATGAAGGATCAGGAAGGAGGCTGTTTTCCATCTGCTAAGGTTTATTTATTGCCATTATAGCTTGACTTTCTCACAAATTTAGGACTTGAATGCAGCTGCTTAAAATGGTAAAATAATGGATTTCCATAGAACAAGGAATGAAAACGAGAAGCAGATCCAACAACAAAAAACACAGAGTGTTACTCAAATGGTGTTTATACTTCATCACACTAGAGAAAAAAAATCCACTTTAAATTTGTGGGTTGTTGTAGGTTTTTTCGGGCTATATGGCCATGGTCTAGAGCAGTGGTTCTCAACCTTCCTAATGCCGCGACCCCTTAGTACAGGTCCTCATGTTGTGGTGACCCCCAACCATAACATTATTTTCGTTGCTACTTCTTTAATTCTTCTACTGTTATGAATCTTAATATAAATATCTGATATGCAGGATGTATTTTCATTCACTGGACCAAATTTGGCTCAAATACCCGATACGCCCAAATTTGAATACTTTGGAGGGGATTGATTCTGTCATTTGGGAATGTTGGAGTTGCTGGGATTTATAATTCACCTAAAATCAAATAGCCTTTTGAACTCCACCAATAATGGAATTGAATCAAACTTGGCACACAGAATTCCCATGGCCAAGAGAAATACTGGGAGAGTCTGGTGGGCACGGACCTTGAGGTTTTGGAGTTGTAGTTCACCTACATCCAGAGAAAACTGTGGACTCAAACAGGGATGGATCTGGATCAAACTTGGCACAGATAATCAATATGCCCAAATGTGAACACTGGTAGAGTTTGGAGAAAATAGACCTTGCCATTTGGGAGCTGTAGTTGTTGGGATTCATAGTTCACCCACAATGAAATAGCATTCTGATCCCCACTAATGATAGAATTGGACCAAACTTCCCACGCAGAACACCCATGACAAAGAGAAAATACTATGTTTTCTGATGGTCTTTGCTGACCCCTCTGATACCCCCTCACGACCCCCACAGGGGTCCCGACCCCCAGGTTGAGAAACACTGGTCTAGAGGCACTAGGCAACATCCTCACTACCTCTGAGGATGCTTGCCATAGATGCAGGCGAAACGTCAGGAGAGAATGCCTCTAGACTATGGCCATATGGCCTGAAAAAACCTACAAGAACCCAGTGGTTCCGGCCATGAAAGCCTTCGACAATACACTTTAAATTTATTTATTTGTTTATTTATTTATTTATTTATTTACTATACTTGTATCAGAAGACGCTTACTTCTTGGGAGGAGAGCAATGTCCAGTCTCGATAAAATAGTAAAGAGTAGAGACATCACACTGGCAACAAAGATCCACCTAGTCAAAGCTATGGTATTCCCTGTAGTAACCTACGGATGTGAGAGCTGGACCTTAGGGAAGGCTGAGCGAAGGAAGATCGATGCTTTTGAGCTGTGGTGCTGGAGGAAAGTGCTGAGAGTGCTTTGGACTGCGAGAAGATCCAACCAGTCCATCCTCCAGGAAATAAAGCCCGGCTGCTCACTGGAGGGAAGGAGACTAGAGACAAAGTTGAAGTACTTTGGCCACATCATGAGGAGACAGCAAAGCCTGGAGAATACAATTATGCTGGGGAAAGTGGAAGGCAAAAGGAAGAGGGGCCGACCAAGGGCAAGATGGATGGATGGCATCCTTGAAGTGACTGGACTGACCTTGAAGGAGCTGGGGGTGGTGACGGCGGACAGGGAGCTCTGGCGTGGGCTGGTCCATGAGGTCACGAAGAGTCGGAGACGACTGAACGAATGAACAACAACAATACTTGTACACCGCCTTTCTCAGCCTTATCGGCGACTCAAGGTGTTTTACAACAAGTCAGTACACATAACAACAAAATACAAATTGAACATTAAAACAGTATAAAACCACTATCGCAGCAATGAAAACAATAAAAACCAACATCATTATCACTAGCGTCTCCTAGTTAAATAATGTTGTCCAAGTTCTATTGTCGAATGATTCCATTTCCTATGTTAGTTACTCTGCATTTGTAAACGCTTGCTCATATAACCATGCCTTGTCTCCGAAACATTAAGAGTTAGGGAGCCAATCTAATCTCCTTAGGGAGGGTGTTCCATAGCCGAGGGGCCACCGCAGAGAAGGCCCTGTCTCTTCTCCCCGCCAAACGTACTTGTGATGAGGGTGGGATAGAGAGCAGGGTCTCCTCAGATGATCTTAAAGTCCTAGATGGTTCATAAGGGGAGATGCATTCGGACATGTTCCGTCTCCCAGGAGGCTGATTTGCCTTACTTTTACCTTTTCTCCCAGGGAAGAGATCTCCATTCCACATTTAGCTGGAATGTGTCCAGAGGAGGGTGACTAAAATGATCAAGGGTCAGGAGAACAAGCCCTATGAGGAGCGGCTTAAGGAGCTGGGCATGTTTAGCCTGAAGAAGAGAAGGCTGAGAGGAGATATGATAGCCATGTATAAATATGTGAGAGGAAGCCACAGGGAGGAGGGAGCAAGCTTGTTTTCTGCTTCCTTGGAGACTAGGACGCGGAACAATGGCTTCAAACTACAAGAGAGGAGATTCCATCTGAACATGAGGAAGAACTTCCTGACTGTGAGAGCCGTTCAGCAGTGGAACTCTCTGCCCCAGAGTGTGGTGGAGGCTCCTTCTTTGGAAGCTTTTAAACAGTGGCTGGATGGCCATCTGTCAGGGGTGATTTGAATGCAATATTCCTGCTTTTTGGCAGGGGGTTGGACTGGATGGCCCATGAGGTCTCTTCCAACTCTTTGATTCTATGATTCTATTATTCTATGAGACCTCCAAGGTCATGTGGCCAGCATGACTGCATGGAGCGCTGTTACCTTCCCGCCAAAGCAGTACCTATTGATCTACTCACATTTGCATGTTTCAAACTGCTAGGTTGGCAGAAGCTGGGGCTGTCAGTGGAAGCTCACGCCACTCCCCGGATTCGAACCTGTGACCTTTCGGTCAACAAGTTTAGCAGCTCAGTGGTTTAACCCACTGCATCACCGGGGGCTCCCAAATCTAAAATAAGAAATGAGGTTCGGAATCCTAGATCAAAAACTTAATAGTTAAATATAACCCTGGCCAGACTCCCTTCCTATTGTGGAACAAGGATTTTTCAAAGGGAGATTAGAGGAAGAGATGCTGAATTCATTAGGATATTCCAGTCTATCAACTGAGGACTGGAATGGGGTAACAGATTTTTATCACGCTACATGTGTTAATTGACTTAAGTCGCACCAGGATGTTTGTGTTACCCGCAACAGTTGGATGAATGAATAATGAAATTACCACTTTCCATGACAATTTCCTTCTGCATTTCTGTATTTAATTTCCCCATTTTCTCACATTTGCAGCACACTTCCAACCATGTGTAGTGTTTGCATGTAACTCAGGGCAACACTTCAGGCATCTAATGAATTAGGATGCAGATTTCGCTTTTTTGGATTGAAGACATTCCCAACCAGCATAATCAAAATTGTTCAAACAAATAACGGTCGCAAAAGCTCATGCTTTTAAAAATGTCACCCGATCGTCAAGTGCACAGATTCAGAGCCATGACATCCACAATTGAATCTATCCATCTGTAGTGTGGTCTGTCTTCTACCTTATCGAGCATTATTGTATTTTCTATTGACTCGTGTCTTCTTATTTCCAAAGTATAACATTCCCAATTTAGTGGGTTGTTGTAGTTTTTTCGGGCTTTATTGCCATGGTCTAGAGGCATTCTCTCCTGACGTTTTGCCTGCATCTATGGCAAGCATCCTCAGAGGTAGTGAGGTCTGTTAGAACTAGAAAAAAGGGTTTATATTTCTGTGGAATGACCAGGATGAGACAAAGGACTCTTGTCTGCCGGAGCTAGGTGTGAATGTTTCAACTGATCACCTTGATTAGCATATAATGGCCTGACAGTGCCTCAAGCAAACTTTTGTTGAGAGGTGATTAGATGTCCTTCTTTGTTTATTTCCTCTCTGTTGTTGTGCTGTTATAATTTTAGAGTTTTTTAATACTGGTAGCCAGATTTTGTTTATAACAGACCTCACTACCTCTGAGGATGCTTGCCATAGATGCAGGCGAAACGTCAGGAGAAAATGCCTCTAGACCATGGTCATATGGTCCGAAAAAAACTACAACAACCCAGTGATTCCGGCCATGAAAGCCTTCGACAATACATTCCCTATTTAGTCATCTTTACTTCTACAGAGAGATCAGGCTTGATTTGTCCTCAGACCTATTTATTCATGTTTTTAGCAGCTGGCGGGATCTGTAGAACTCCTTTCCGGTATCACATTTCAAATTTATTTATTTATTTGCCATATTATTTATATACTGCCCCTCTCAGCCCGAAGGCGACTCGAGGAGGTTTACAGTCGGCGGTCAATGCCCCCAAACAACATAAAATACAGTTAAAAACATTACATATAATATAAACTATATAAAAGCAATAAAACTATAAAACTATAAAACACAAGTCCTCAGCATCTCATCACTCAAATCATTTTTCCGTCGCATCGTCCAATCGTTCCATGGATCTCAATTAGTCTGTTACACTGCATCTGCAAATACCTGCTCAAACAGCCAGGTTTTGACTCTCTTTTGAAATGTTAGGAGGGAAGGGACCAATCTAATATCCCTAGGGAGAGCGTTCCATAGCCGAGGGGCCGCCGCTGAGAAGGCCCTGTCTCTCGTTCCTGCCAATCGCATCTGCAAAGGGGGTGAGACCGAGAGCAGGGCCTCCCCAGATGATCTTAAGTGCCTAGCTGGTTCATAGGGAGAGATGCGTTGTTGTTATTATTATTATTATTATTATTATTATTATTATTATTATTAGCCATTTAAACCAATGCCATCAAAGCCAGAATTGAAAAGTCGATGACAGATCCCAAATGTAGACTCTGCAAGGAAGCAGATGAAAGAATAAACCACATCCTCACATGCTGCAAGAAGTTCGTGCAGACAGACTACAAGCAGAGGCACAACACCGTTGCTCAGATGATTCATTGGAACTCGTGCCACAAATACAATCGGCCTGCTACAAAGAACTGGTGGGATCATAAGCCGGAAAAAGTTACAGAGAAAGAACATGTCAAGCTACTCTGGGACTTCCGAATTCAGACAGACAGAGTTTTGGAGCACAATACTCCTGACCTCACGATTGTGTTAAAAAACAAAGTATGGATTGTCGATGTTGCAATCCCAGGTGACAGCAGGATTGAAGAGAAACAACTGGAAAAGATGATACAATATGAAGATTTAAAGATCGAACTGCAAAGACTCTGGCACAAGCCAGTCAAGGTGGCCCCAGTGGTGATTGGCACACTGGGTGCAGTGCCTAAAGACCGTGGCCTGCACTTGAACACAATCGGTGCTGACAAGATTACCATCTGCCAGCTGCAAAAGGCCACCTTACTGGGATCTGCACGCATTATTCGCCAATACATCACACAGTCCTAGACACTTGGGAAGTGTCTGACGTGTGATCCAGTACAACAGCCAGCAAAGTTTCTGCTATGGACTCATCGTGTTGTGTTTCAAATAATAATAATAATCATCATCATCATCATCTTTATTTATATCCCGCCACCATCTCCCCAAATGGACTCGGTGCGGCTAACATGAGGACAAGCCCAAACAAATGTAATGGAGCAAAAATACATATAAACAAGACAAGTGTGCAGGTACAACTGTACCAGGAGCTCCAATTTTGTTTGCTTTACATTGAATGTTTGTTGTAGTCCTAAGTTTCAGGGACTCTGCAGATAGGTGGCTTCTTTTGGCTGCAATCATAGGGCAAGCCACCTGTCAATTATAGTTAGGTTCCCTAGTTCCACCCCCTTTTTGGGTTTTGGAGGGAATAGGAGCCAGTTTGGGTTCAGTCTACACAGAGAAGCCTTTCATGCAGGACATAATATCAAGAGCTCCTGTAGAAAGCTTCGTCTTCTACGGCTTGGCCGGGGAGATATACAGCCCACAGCTTGGCTGCGGTTATACAGCCCTACAGTTCCTTTGCTGAAGGACTTCAGTCAGCCATCACGGAAACCTGAGTTCTTTTTCCCCTGGAAGTCTACAAAGCTCTGCTTGGTAAGGGTCACTCGCAGAAGCCAGAAGCAGTTGGTACCGGGTGCAGGGGCTCCATGCCAACAGATGCAAAGACAGACTGCCCAGATTAGAAGTTAAGGATTTCCCCATTAGTTACAGTTATGAAGATAGTGCCTGTTCCCTGTGGACAAGATTGAGAAAGAGAGCCAATAGACTGTTAGGAAAGCCTTAAACTACCTGGTTGTTTTCATTAATAAAGAACTTTGTTGAACCTTTAAGCAATCTAAAGACTCTGTTTTAAGGAAATCCAAGGGCCTTTAATCTGAGGCAGCCCCGGCGTCCCGCTAGGCACACAGAATTTATGTCCTGTCTACAGTCTTATGCACAGGCCCAGTGTGCGACAGCACAACAAGAGTCTAAGAATCTTCTAGGTCCTCCATCACGATTCTATAGCAACTTTCAGCAGATGTCATTCTTTTGAAAAAGATTCACTATTATCCATGGTTTCCTGCTTCCACAGTAAATCCAGGAACATATCCCCCATGGATACTGGGATCCATGGGTCATGTATCTAAATGTCTTCATTGAAGCAACCCTATTGGTATGACAGTTCCATACCAACTGGATTGCCTCAATCAAATACAGCATTGAACAATACGTTTCAAACTGCATTACATGCCAGTATAGATGGAACCTAAGAAGTTAATCTAGAATTGGATTTATTCTCCTTTGTTTTCCTTGTGCTTTTAAGGTGTTACCTTTCTTTTGCTACATTCAGAGCCCTAGAGGAGGTAGTAGTGGTTTCTACACTTGCTATAACCAAAACAACCTGGATGCTATTTGCAGGATCAACAGCGTTTTCAGTCTAGATCTCAATCCTGCAACCCAGAAAATCCATTTTATTCACTGAGATTCCCATGTTTGGTTATTGTAACATCTTCACCTGTTTGTTTATGACATCTCTGTAATTGTGTGATTTTAGTTAATGAAAGTTTTAATCAGCTTTATGGATCTGCTTTATTAGCAATAACCCCAAAATGCTTTTAATTGCGGCATCATTAGTTCAGCTACACAGTAACACAGCAATCTAGGAAATAGCTTCAAATGGGGTGTATGCATGTGGAACGGATGCAAATTCAACAGGAATGAATGAATGAACGAAAAAGCACTGCCAAAGTTTGCAGAGACCAGATGCCACGATGTAGGTATTGATCCTTGCTGACAGATCAAATGGGAGCAGGATCAGTGCCAAGGGATGGATAGAAGCTAGCTATCACATTTATGTCACACGTCCACAGCCAATGGGAACAAATCAAATGGACACATAGGAAGGCACTATGAAAAAAAATCCCGAGGCTAGAATAATCTATCTACAATATCAAAAACATCTGCCCCGCATGGTTTAATTTGGAGACAGGGATACAGTCTGGATTCAGCAACTGGTGTTGGTGCAGGGGGAGATAGAAAATTAGAGTATTGCCCCCAAAATATGAATCGCGACCCCAGGCAAAATTGCACTTCAGCTGTTTGCATTGATAGCATTTCCTTCAGTTTATATCACTGATGTCACGGGACTATGGCGCAGCTGGCTGGGAGTCAGCTGCATTAAGATCACTACTGACCGTAAGGTTATGAGTTCGAAGTCAGTCCGGGTCAGAGTGTGTGCCGTCGCACTTGAGGGCTATTATTCTTAATGAAGGAGGGATGGACGTGGCATCTTTCCCCCAAGGGATTGCTTCTTGTCCTCCTATAGGAAACTGGAACTCTCAAAAACCCAAAACGCTGTAAATAACTCAAAATAAGTTTTATTGATCACAAAGTTATTTCTTTAAAGCAATGACCTGGAAACTTCAGAGGGGTGAAGGAAAATAGACGTTACAGTCTCAGTTAGTCCTGGGTCCAAGGTGTTTGAAGCTGAGAAGCCTCACCAAGTTTCCTCTTTCCTCAGTGGCTGTGAATGCCGGAGCAAACTACAACCCCAGTTCAGATGGCCTATGTTTGAAGACTCAGGATCTTCCTTTGGTGCCAAAAGAACCGGTTTGAAGGCGCTTGAGACTTCCAACGTTGTTCAGGTTGGTCTGAACATGAAGCATAAGTCTCAAGGGTAAAAAAACCTCAGAACTGGTGCTGAGAAGTAATTTAAATCAGGGTCTTTTAGAGTCAAGTCTCTTACTCACATCCATCTGGTAGAAACTCTGATGGCAGAATGAAAAGAAAGGAAACACTCCCCTCCTACAGGAAGAGGTGGAGCCAAACAGTACTGATTGACAGCTATAAGTAACCATTCCATACAACTATACATAAGCAGGGTAAAAGGGGCAGGATTAAGCATGATACAACAGTTTAAATCTTGCAACTAACAGTTCTACACATAGGTGGCACCACTCGCGCCGTCACAGAGTGAGTGTTGTGATTCAGCTTGACTCTGAGTCTGAAGCTGAGCTGTTTGGGCATTCTGAGTCTGATTTTGGGCCTTCTGAGCCTGATTTCCTGCAGGATGACGAGGAGGCTGATGGTTTACAGATTCCTATACATGTTTCAGACAGGGCTGATAGTGTGGCTGCTAAAGGAGAAACAAGTCTATTCCCCGGGGAAAGGAATGTTCCTGCAGTTAGAGAGACTGATAGCGGGAGTGAAATCCCACACGGCCAGGTGGAGGATCCGTCCCAGCTGGACTCAGATAAGGGGTTGCATAGCTTTGCATATAATTAATTAATGAGCAGACGAGATCGTTTGTAATTAAGGCTTCGGAGAAGCACTCGCTTGGCCAGCAAGAGAAAAACCAAACGTGCCCAAGGTCAACACAATGCTTTCATGTTCGCAAAGGGTATTTATTCTTGTTGTCAGTCCAACATTGCTCTTCCCATGTTAACTTCGGGAGATTTTCCTTGGCTTTTCGCAGCATGTTTCTGGCTTCCTGAGTCTGGGATTTGGATCTTGTTTACCATGGACTTTTGTTTGACCATTGCTAAGGGATTATGCTTCATGTTTTTGCCTCTGGATCTTGGGAACTTTCCCTTTACATTTAAATCTCTGTTTGCCTATTGAACTATTGCATTTCTATTTCTTTGTTTTGATTTTGCTTTTCTCAATAAACTACAAAAACCTACAGCCTTGGTGTGGTGGTGTCTGGAGCAAGGTGAAAACTACCCTGTGTTGCAACAGTGAGCTTCCGGCCAATTTGTGTAGCTTGTTAACAAACTTTGCAGCCCAAAAGACAGTTGCATCTGTCAAGTAGGAAATTTAGGTACCGCTTATGTGGGGAGGCAAATTTAACTAATTTACAGGGCCATAAAAATCTCCAACAAGCATGCAAAGAATGAGGAAGTACTTCATCAGTGTCACAAATGGTCAGTGAAGGGACAGCTCCCCTGGTGGCCAGAATTCCCTCAAGAAAAGCTGGAATGTTAAATTGTCTTTGTGTCAGTCTATATATGTTGTGTGTCTATGGCATTGAATATTTGCCATGTATATGTACATTGTAATCCACCCTGAGTCCCCTGCAGGGTGAGAAGAGTGGAATATAAATACTGTAAATAAATAAATAAATAAATCTTCCAATGGGCAAACTGAACTGGCACAAAAAATTGGGAGCAGCAAAATTTCAACATAGTTCCCCATGACCTTCTTGCAAGCAAACTAGTCAAATGTGGGCTAGGCAATACTACTATTAGGTGGATCTGTAATTGGTTATGCGACCGAACCCAAAGGGTGCTCATCAATAGTTCCACTTCATCCTGGAAAGAAGTGATTAGTGAAGTGCCAAAAAATGGGTCCAGTCCTGTAGCCAGTTCTGTTCAACATCTTTATGAATGACTTGGGTGAAGGTTTAGAGGGCATGCTTATCAAGTTTGCAGGTGACGCCAAATTAGGAGAGATAGCCAATACTCCAGAGGACAGGATCAGAATTCAAAATGACTTTAACAGATTCGAGAACTGGGCCCAAACTAACAAAAGAGATTTCAATAAGAATAAATTATTTAACACTTAGGCAGAAAAAATATAATGCACAGATAGAGGATGGGTGATACCTGGCTCAACAACAGTCCATATTGGAGTCTTCATGGACAACAAGTTGGACATGAGCCAAAATGTGATGCAGCAGCTAATTAAACCAATGGGATTTTGGGCTACATCAAAAGGAGTCTAGTATCTAGATCAGTGGTTCTCAACCTTCCTAATGCCGTGACCCCTTAATACAGTTCCTCAAGTGGTGGTGACCCCCAACCATAACATCATTTTTGTTGCTACTTCATAACTGTAATTTTGCTACTGTTATGAATTGAGAGAGCTTACTGAGCCTGGGACTCTTGGATACTGTTACATTTTTCAGGGTTGAGCTATGCAGGTGCTTGCAGAGAAGCAGAGAGAAGCAGACAGAGAGACAGTGTTTGGAATGTGCTCTTGCTTCATGAGCTGCTGAAGGAGATTAACCACATGGATGAAGAAAGACCATTTTAAATCTTTCATAAAAGGACATTATGTGAGGCGATGTAACTGATCACATAATTGTACATATGTTATTCTGAACGACGAAGAGTAAACTACTTGTTCTTTGTTGTTCATCTGCGGGGCATATTTTCTTTCTCTGGCAAGGTAGTGTGTGAGCTGATCAAACATGAACTACACATGATTCTCATTTCATCACAACCAGTGTTTGTACAAAACCTGAATCAGTGTGAAAAGAACCCCTGTGCTGGCAGGACTGAAGATCGACAGGTCGCAGGTTCGAATCCGAGGAGAGGCAGATGAGCTCCCTCTATTAGCTCCAGCTCCTCATGCGAGGACATGAGAGAAGCCTCCCACAAGGATGATAAAAACATCAATTCATCTGGGCGTCCCCTGGGCAACGTCCTTGCAGACGGCCAATTCTCTCACACCAGAAGCGACTTGCAGTTTCTCAAGCTGCTCCTGACATGACAAAAAAAGTGTGAAAAGAAAAAACCTTGTCCCCATCGCCAGCTCGAGTGATACATTTGATTATGACTTCATTCTAAGAAGATGTTCATGATAGCAAGATGGACGTGAAATAGAAATGAAATATCTGGTTTCTGCCTTTGGAGCAAATGAATTTTTAATCAGGATGAGATTTCCTAATCTCTCCAATGAGCTTTAGATATCTTGGAGCAAATTATTTGCCACTTACAATGCCATTGCTACAATATATAATAACAGATCAATATGAGCAACATTGGGTTTGGAAGATTTGTGAACTGATTAACAAATAATAGCTCCATGGATCTAAGAAAATCTAGGGTGAGAGAGGAAAGCAATCACTTGATACGACTGTGTGCCGTTGCTCCGAGAAAAGTATTTTTCAATTGTCAGGAGCCATAACCACTTTAACAAGTGGCATTAAGGAGGCATTTTAGTTTGTAGAATGATGTGATTAGATTTTTTGAAAAGCAGAAACTAGAAGAAGATTTTGCAGTGTGAAGTTGCATATAATGTTCCCGGCACTCTCAATCCTCTTCCCACATACATTTTCTCCATCTTTCACAGTCTTTTAATGATGAGTGAATGTGCCGTCGCGCCTGGGGTCTATAGATCTTAGGGAAAGAAACATGGACGTGATATCTCTCCCCAGGGGATTGCTTCTTGCCCTCCTTTAGGAAACTGGAACTCCCAAGGACCAAGACACAACAGATAACTCGAAATGGTCTTTATTGTTCACAATGAGTTATCTTTCTTGGGCATAAACTTGATGTTTCAACAGGGATAAAGAAAATATACATTACAGTCTCTGAAGTCTTGGGTGCAAGGAGTTTTGCAGCTGAGAAGCTTTCCAAGTTCCCTCTTTCTCAATGGCTGTGAATGCCTGAGTATCCACAACCCCAGTCCAAATGGCCTATATTTGAAGGCACAAAGTCTTCCTAATTTCTGAAATTAGAGATGAAATACAAATACAAATAAAGTAAAACTAGCAGTATGAGATTTGCATACAGTCCATCATAAAATTTTAGCTCTTGAGCAAACAAATGAGAGTGCTAAACAGGGGCTAGGTAAAGGTAAAGGCTTTCCCCTGACATTAAGTCCAGTCGTGTCCGACTCTGGGGTGTGGTGCTCATCTCCATTTCTAAGCCAAAGAGCCGGCGTTGTCCGTAGACACCTCCAAGGTCATGTGGCCAGCATAATTTATTTATTTACAGTATTTCTACCCCGAGGGGGACTCAAAGTGGTTTACACATAACTGACAAAACTTCAATGCCATACATTGGACACTGACACGATGGCAAAACATAACAACCACAATAATAAAACCACAATTAAACATAAATCATAATTAGACAGTGCATAAGTAATCATTTAAACAATAAATAATAAAAACAGTCTCGCCAGTTGTATTGTCATTCTAGTCCATGTCCTTTAAATTCTACAGACATCTACTGTCCGAAGGCCTGGTCCCAAAACCATGATTTTAATTTCTTTCTAAAAGCCAGGAGGGAGGGAGCAGATCTTACCTCATTTGGGAGTGTGTTCCATAGGCAAGGCGCCACCGCCGAGAAGGACCTGTCTCTCGTCCCCACCAGACGTATTTGTGTATTTGACAGGAGTGAGAGCAGGGTCTCCCCGGATGATCTTAGATTACGAGATGGGATGTAAGGGTGGATGCGTTCAGACAAGTAGGCTGGGCCAGAACCGTATAGAGCTTTATAGGTCAAAACCAGCATGGAGCACCGTTACCTTCCCGCTGGAGCGGGAAGTATTGATCTACTCATATTTGCAAGTTTTCAAACTGCTAGGTTGGCAGAAGGCTAGTGGATCTACCAAAGATTTACCATTGGCAAGTGGTGGCCTTTAAAAACTGTCACTAGTCCAGTGTTTCTCAACCTTCTTAATGCCATGACCCCTTAATACAGATCCTCATGTTGTGGTGACCCCCAACCAGAACATTATTTTCCTTGTTGATTCATAACTGTAATGTTGCTACTGTTATGAATTGCAATGTCAATATCTGATATGCAGTATGTATTTCCATTCACTGGACCAACTTTGGCACAAATACCCGATATGCCCACATTTGAATATTAGTGGGGTTGGGCGGAGGGGTTGATTTTGTCAATTGGGAGTTGTAGTTGCTGGGATTTATAGTTCACCTACAATCAAAGAGCATTCTGAACTCCACCAATGATGGAATTGAACCAAACTTGGCACACGGAACTCCCATGACCAGCAGAAAATACTGGAAGGGTTTGGTGGGCATTGACCTTGAGTTTGGGAGTTGTAGTTCACCTACATCCAGAGAGCACTGTGGACTCAAACAATGATGGATCTGGACCAAACTTGGCACGAATACTCAATATGCCCAAATGTGAACACTGGTGGTGCTTGGGGGAAATAGACCTTGACACTTGTGAGTTGTAGTTGCTGGGATTTATAGTTCACCTACCATCAAAAAGCATTCTGAACCCCACTAACAATATAATTGGCCCAAACTTCCCACACAGAACCCCCATGGCCAACAGAAAATATTGTGTTTTCTGATGGTCTTTGGCGACCCCTCTAACACTCCCTCACGACCCCGCTAGGGGTCCCAACTTCCAGGTTGAGAACCACTGCACTAGTCCTTTATGACCATAGCATAAGCTCCCAGACAGCTTAGGCCACTTGGTACAATTTCCTGTGTATGTAGAAGAATGTGGGAAAGACAGAGCCCTAGCTTAGACAGCAAAGCCCCAATATCAGAATGAAAACATATCACCAATGACTTTTATCCAGAAATAGAAAAGGTGACATTTTCCATTATTGCTCTGCATGACAGTACAAATATTACCTTCTCAGTAAAACCAAGACTCTAGGCAAATCACACACCTGTCTTTTGATTTCTCGTGTAATACATAGATGCTGTAGCAAAAGAGAAGGGGAGAAAGGTTTCGCTTGGTGACAGAACTCATTTTATCACTTTGCTGGATATAAGGAGTCACTTCCTACATTTTATTTCCTCGAGCTGCAGAGATATATGGTAGTTTGAGCTTTGGTGGCTGGAGCACAACAAAGAAAGCGATTCCCATGGTGCAGGAGGCTGCAGGCCAGCCATGAGCATATCTAAAGCCTGAAAGAGACCCAGTTTTTTAATTCCAGTGTTCAAGATCTCGGGCAAGATGCTCATATCCACTTTCTCCTTTCCCCCAATTTTCCAATTTGATCATGGCCCAGTTTGAATGTGTGGATGCCAATGTGGCACCATAGAATCATAGAGTTGGAAGAGACCTCATGGGCCATCCAGTCCAACCCCCTGCCAAGAATTGCATTCAAAGCACCCCCGACAGATGGCCATCCAGTCTCTGTTTAAAAGCTTCCAAAGAAGGAGCCTCCACCACACTCTGGAGCAGAGAGCTCCACTGCTGAACAGCTCTCACAGTCAGGAAGTTCTTTCTAATGTTCAGATGGAATCTCCTTTCTTGTAGTTTGAAGTCTGTTGTTTAACATCTATATGCGGCCACTTGTCAGCTGGTTCAAGGTTTTGGGCTTGAGTGTTACCAGTACGCTGATGACACTCAGCTTGTGTTGAAGATGGAAGGCCGACTGGACTCTGTACCCGATAATTTTCATCAGTGCCTTGAGGCCGTTACCGGATGGCTGCGTGCCAGCAGGTTGAGGGTGAATCCAACAAAAATTGAGATCCTATGGCTGGGTCAACCGGGCAGTGGCGATATCTAGCTGCCTACCCTGGATGGTGAGGCGCTACACCCGTCATTGTTGGTAAAGAATCCGAGAGTCCTTTTAGACCCTCTGCTGACGATGGAGGCCCAGGTCTCCGCCATTAGCAGAACCGCCTTCTTTCATCTGCGGCAGGCTAGATGACTGGCCCCTTCCTGTCCAGGGACGACCTAGCTACGGTGATCCAGGCCACGGTCATTTCAAGACTAGACTACTGTAACACCCTCTACATTGGCCTTCCTCTGTCAGTAATCTGGAAGCTCAAGTTGGTACAAAATGCAGCTGCTTGGCTTCTTGAGAGAGCTCCAATGAGATGCCACATAACACCAATCTTACTGCAGCTGCATTGGTTACCAATTGAGCACCGGATCACTTTCAAAGTGATGGTACTTACCTTTAAGGCCTTATATTGTCTGGGACCGATGTACCTGAGGGACCGCCTCACCCCCTACCAACCCCAGAGATCACTTCGTTCTGAGGACCAAGATTTATTGGAAGTTCCCAGTTTTAAGACCTTGTGTCTAACAGCAACCAGACACAGGGCCTTTACAGTAGTGGCACCATCGCTCTGGAACACTCTGCCACCTGAAGTCCGTGCCTTGCGGGACTTATCAGCGTTCCGCAGGGCATGTAAGACATATCTGTTTCGACAGGCTTTTGATCTTTGATATTGCTGTTTTTTAAATTGTTTTAGATTTTAGTCTGTTCTTGTAAGCCGCTCCGAGCCCTAGGGGATTGGCGGCATATACGTTTTTTTTTTTAAGTCATTATTCCGCGTTCTAGTCTCCAGGACAGCAGAAAACAAGCCTGCTCCCTCTTCCCTATGACTTCCTCTCACGTATTTATACATGGCCCTCATCATGTCTCCTCCCAGCTTTCTCTTCTTCAGGCTAAACATCTCCAGCTCCTTAAGTCACTCTTCATAGGGCTTGTTCTCCAGACACTTGATCATTTTAGATATGTGGATGACACTTTCACCATTTGGAGCCATGGAGAAGAAGAACTAAACAAGTTCCTGGACCATCTTAACAGCATTCACCCAAACATCCAATTCACCATGGAAAAAGAAAATGAAGGAAGACTGCCTTTTCTAGATGTCCTAGTCATCCGCAAACAAGATCAACAATTGGGTCACACCGCTTACAGAACAACCCCCCCCCACACACACACACACACAGATAGATATCTACATAAAAACTCCAACCATCACCCAAGTCAAAAAGGAAGCACCATTAAAGCACCGTGCAAAAAGGATCTGCGAACCCCACCTCCTCCAAGATGAACTGAACCAAATCAAATCACTCTAGAACACTCTCAGGCGAGATGCAGGCGAAATGTCAGGAGAAAATGCCTCTAGAACATGGCCATACAGCCCAGAAAAACCTACAACAACACATGAGATATACTTTGGAAGTGATATTTATTCTGAGGTGGAGTCTCCATTGGCCTGGAGAGCCCAGTTGAGGTGGTTCAGTTCATCTCGGAGGAGGTGGGGTTCACAGATTCTTTTTGCACAGTCTGCCAAGGCTTTAATGGTGCTTCTTTTTTGACTTGGGTCAGACTACACAGAGAAGCCATTAAAATCCACAAGCATGTGGACAATTTCAACAGAAAGGAAGAAACCATGAAAACGAACAAAATCTGGCTACCAGTATTTAAAAAACTCAAAAATTACAATAGCAAAACAACAGAGAGGAAACAATCAGGGACAGCTAATCACCTCTCAACAAAAGATTGCCCCAGGCACTAACAAGCCACACCAAACAACAGCCAGGCCATCAAATGCTAATAAAGGTGGCCATCAAATGCTAATCAAGGTGCCTCCAGAACATGACCCTATAGCCCGGAAAAACCTACAACAACCCAGTGATTCCGGCCATGAAAGCCTTCGACAATACATTGGTCAGTTGAAACATTCACATCTAGCTCCAACAGACAATATAGACCCTTTGTCCTACTTACAACAGATCTCACAACCTCTGCGGATGCTTGCCATAGATGCAGGCGAAACGT
The DNA here is from genome assembly GCF_037176765.1 of Anolis sagrei. Classification (NCBI taxonomy): domain Eukaryota; kingdom Metazoa; phylum Chordata; class Lepidosauria; order Squamata; family Anolidae; genus Anolis; species Anolis sagrei. Next base: position 11,906,243 of record NC_090027.1, on the reverse strand, counting down.
CAGGAGAGAATGCCTCTAGAACATGGCCATATAGCCCGAAAAAACCTACAACAACCCAGTGATTTTGGCCATGATAGCCTTCGACAATACATCAGACTCTCAATGTTTGACACCTCCTTTGAAAAGAATTTTAGAAAACCCAAGATGGAGTTTCTGTGTCTGTTTGCTCAATGTTATGGCAGCTGTGTGAGGGTTGCACTTTGAACAAGCTTTTCCCAGCCATTTGCATAAACTACCACTCATTGCTGTGGCTATAAAGTTGAAAGCCTTATTTCACTGCTATGGCATCAGTGCAGGGGACATAAATATTTTTATTAAGTGTGTGGCGCCCTTTCAAACACAACAATAGACCTGCCACCTGAGTCAACTGCAGAGCAAATGCTCAAGTATAGCTGGGAGGACATCAAATGAGTCTTTTGTGCTGGAAAGAGGGACATGGCCCGCAGGGCTAGGTGCCAAGTGAGTGGCATCCTTTCCAGCCATCCTCAATCGGCATATAATGTATAGCTTAATTTTCTCTCAAATTAGACACTTGATAAAAAAAGTTATTATATCTGTCAATTTGCCAGAGCTTTTTATGAAGGTGATAAACAAAGAACTGTGGCTTTACAAACCTTGATAGGATGTTTCAGTACCTGGAAAACTCTTTTATTGCCACCAGGATGACTAACAAATTGGAAACACTGATTAAGCTATAAAGTTACAACAACATTAAAAAATAATGAGCGGTTATTGCAGACAGGGAAGAGTTGTAGGCGGTAGTGTTGCCACCCCGAATCCAAGCCTCAGGGCAGCTGGCCAGCAGCAAAAGACCATCTGTGGATGTTCTTATTGTTGGAAGCAAAGAGATTTCAATGGCTGTAGCATTGGAAGAGGAAAATAAGGCCTAGTCTTTGTTTCAACTCACTGTGTCTTCTTTTGGCCTATATATCTTAGTCTTTAGTGTGCCATCATGCCTGGGGGCTATAACTCTTAGTGAAAGAGGCATGAACATGACATCTTTCCCCAGGGGATTGCTTCTTGCCCTCCTTTAGGATCCCTAATCCATCTAAAACACAGACATGTAACTTTCACCTTAAGAACAGACAAGCATCACGAGCTCTGAGGATTACCTGGGAAGGAATCCCACTGGAGCATTGCAACACACCCAAATACCTGGGAGTCACTCTGGACCGTGCTCTGACCTACAATGCCTGAACATCAAGCAAAGAGTGGGTGCCAGAAGCAACATCATACGAAAGCTGACTGGCACAACCTGGGGATCACAACCAGATACAGTGAAGACATCTGCCCTTGCGCTATGCTACCCTGCTGCTGAGTACGCATGCCCAGTGTGGAACACATCTCACCACACTAAAACAGTGGATGTGGCTCTTAATGAGACATGCCGCATTATCACAGGGTGTCTGCGCCCTATACCACTGGAGAAATTACACTGCTTAGCCGGTATTGCACCACCTCACATCCGCCGGGAAGTTGCAGCCAATAGTGAAAGGACCAAGGCAGTGACATTGATATCGAGCTACTTTTAGTAGGGTCTCCCGCCGGAGGAGATCCCTGAGGACCGCTCAAAAGGGCCCTGAAACCTTGGTGAGGCCAGCGAGAGCCAATCCAAAGAGTAAAAATATTACAAATAATAATGCCTCATCAAAGTGGAAGAGGTTTTCAGCAACCGAGGTTTATTTGTGATTCAGCTGAGATCAGATGCATTGCAGGAATCTTTCCACCGCAATCATACCAGTACAAAGAATACAGGCATATTTATAGCATGCAGACAAAGGGAAACAGTTTCAAAATTCCCGCCTGCCCTCTGCCGGCCGGCTTCATGCTGATTGGCTGGCCGCGGAACAGCTGGGAGGAGGCTTGGCGGCACGCCTCGCCCCCGGACCAATCAGCGGGCTCCGCCGCCTCTGGGGGGACAATCAGTGCCTTCCTAGCGCTTCTGAAGATGGGCCAATCAGCAGCTAGGAGGCAGGGCGAAGCTTGACAATGGCTGAGGAAATGATGAGCTTAGGGGCATCCGCCAGCTGGAATGTGAGGCTTTTGTCCTCACTGGCAGGGTGTGAGATAAGGGAATAATGGGTTTCCTGGTCTGTGATGGGATTTGGAGGAAATATGAAAAGGCTTTTTCGATATCGGACCTCAGGGGGATCAACGATACCTGGGTGATTTAATCAATCTTTTCTTTCCGAGTTTCTGTTGACCCCCTCCCCTCACTGGTCTGCTCCGAAGGCCAGGGTTGGGGGATCAACAGTATGGTCCATGCAAGTGAAACAATCAAGGGTGATTGAGGGCGAGGCTGGAGCCCTCCCCCAGGCAGTTCCTGGTCACAGCAGTTTTGTGGGGCAAGGGGCAAGGGGACAAGGGTACAGAGGAAATTCATAAGGTTACATACATATATCAAAATCATAGGCAATAGGCATCACTGATACAGAGTTAGTTCATAAGAGGAACCCCCATCCCACCCCATAAAGTTTATTTCAATATTTGATCTTTATTAAGGTCCAAACTGGAAATCCCATGCTCTTAGGAAGGGCGTGTGGAAGCAGAGGTTGCTAGCAGTTCAAATCAAGGATTGATAGAAAGTTCATGGCCAGGGTTGTGGCAAACAGTCCAGTCCACTCAGCAGAGAGTCATGGATTCAGGCTGGAATCAGCAGATGGGCGCTGAGTTGATCAATAACAGAATCCATCGTTCAGCCCTTGGGGAACTACAACTCTCACAAAAGGGCAGAAGTCCCAAGATCCAGCCATTTCCCAAAAAGCCTTGTGGGGTCCTTGTTGTTGTCAGTGCCTTGGCAATGTGGCCAAGACTTAACCCTTGTTGTGTAGTCTGGTGACCTTGCCCTTTGCAGAACTATAAGTTCTTATCCCTTAATTCTGAGGGGGGGGGGGGTGCCTGACATCAACATCTCCAGCTCATCCCTTGTTTGGGTATCAGCCAGCACGTCAACGACTTAAATCTAGAAATAGTTATCTTAAATCTACAGAGACACTCGCTGGAACACCTCAGCAAGCAAGAGTTCAAAAGTGGCACGCTCAAACCCAGCACCTCAATCCATGGGTGATACCAGATGAGAGACTCCCCCCTGGGCACACAGAAGACTGGGCGACTTGGAAGGCGCTGAACAGACTGCGCTCTGGCACCACAAGATGCAGAGCCAATCTTAAGAAATGGGGCCACAAAGTGGAATCCACGACATGCGAGTGTGTGAGAAGAGCAAACCACTGACCACCTGCTGCAATGCAACCTGAGCCCTGCCACATGCACGATGGAGGACCTTCTTGCGGCAACACCAGAGGCACTCCAAGTGGCCAGATACTGGTCAAAAGACATTTAATCAGTTACCAAGTTTGCAAAATTTGTGGGTTTTTTAATCTGTTTGTTTGTTTTGTTCTGTTAGAAATGTAATACAATGCTCTGGTTGCGGATGACACGATAAATAAATAGGAAAACCGGAACTCCCAAGGACTAAAACACTGTAGATAACTTAAAATAGGTTTCATTGTTCACAAAGAGTTATCCATTTAAGGCAATAAGCTGGAAGTTTCAAAGGGGTAAAGGAAAATATACATTACAGTCTCTGGTTGTCTTGGGTCCAAGGAGTTTTGCAGCTGAGAAGCTTTTCCAGGTCCCTCTTTCTCAATGGCTGTGAATGCCGGAGCAATCCACAACCCCAGTCCAAATGGGCTATGTTTGAAGACACAAAGCCTTCCTCTGGTGCCAAAGAACTGGTTTGAAGCTGCTTGAGACTTCTCAATGTCGTTCAGGTCAGTCTGAACATGAAGCGTAAGTCTCAAGGGTAAGAACCTCAGAATTGGTGCTGAGAGGTAACTTAATCAAGGGCTTTAGAGCCAAGTCCCTTTCTCACGTCCATCTGATAGAAAGTTTGATGGTGGAATGAAAAAGGAAACACTGTCCTGTTCCAGGAAGAAGTGGAGCCAAACAATTGAGCTGAGGAAGCAATATAACTGGTGCAAACAACATTGATTGACAACTATAAATAACCAATCAATCCAACTATACATTTACAGAGTAAAAAGGAAAAATCAGGCATGATACAACAATTCAAATCTTGCAACTTACAGTTCTACATATAGGTGGCACCACTCGCGCCGTCACATTTGGCTTCCTTCATACCTATCAAGGTCACCCTCTTTCTTTGAGAAGTTTGCTTCTTTTCCCTCTTTGTCCAAGAAGCATCAATGGAAGAGTGAGGAAAGTAGCATGAGCACAATCCATCCCCTTTCCATATACTGAGCACAGACACAATGTAATGGTGCCACTGTCCCATCTGGACAGCAGATCAATCCAAATTGGATCTGATCCTCTTGTCCAGATTGCCTTAAAACCACAGGATATTCTGAGTATCCAGCAAACTCCAGAGCATCTTCCGATTTTGCCCGAAGTGGGACAATGTTGGTTAATATATGCCATTAAAAACATGCAATGAAAGAGATTATAAAATGCAATTGTAAGAGTTTTGAAAGAGCTATGTTTTTGTAACGCATTATAAATTGAGAGAAGAATTGATAGGAAAGCAGGTTCATCTATACAGGATGAGGCAGCATAACTTCCTTTTTTAAAATGTGCACCATTCAGTTGGTTGAAGACGTAGAGGAGTTGTGCTGTCACACGCTGGGCCTGTAGCAATTGTCTATTAACAGGACATGATCTTTATGTGCCCAGCGGGATGCTGGGATGCCTCGGCTGAGAGGCCCTATGAATTTCCCTATACAAAGTCTTTAGAAGCTTGGAAAGTTTAACAAAGTTCTTTTTTAAAATAGTTTTTATTGAAATATTATAAAATTACAGCGAAAGAGGGTGAATATTTAAAAGAAGATAGAACAGTATGAAACGTTAAATGGATAGAAAAAAACACAACAACCCTCCCTCAGTACAAAAAAAGTAAAAAGAAAAAAAAGAGAGAAATTTTTTTTGAAAAGGGTTGACTTCCATCTCATCGTCAGGTGTTGTATCTCCTGAAAAAAATGTTTCCGTTGCTTCAAAAAAAAAATCATTTCCTCTTACTTTCTTCTTTCTTTCTCATAATTATCATAGAGAGTCCAATCTGTCTTTTAGGCTTAGCTGGCGTGGGGCCCTACTCCCGGTTCCAATTTGCTTTATGGGTACCCGAGTAGACCTTACCGGCTAAAACTCTGAAGATTTTCCAGCTGGAGTCCTTTGGATTTTTTCCATGAATGCTGTGGATCTGTTTCTTTAACCCCAACAAGGGCTGTGCTGTATTTCTTAGTAAAGCTGTGAGAATGGTCTTCCCCAGCCAAGCTTGTAAGAAACGAAACTTTTCTACAGGAGGAAAAAACTCACACGTCCTGTAGTTGGGCTTCAAACTGTAAGACTGAACAAACTGTCCTCTTTTCCCTCCTGAACCTGGGGAAAAGGGCGGTTCCAAAAGCCCCAACGATGATAGGCAGGCTGCTAGCCTATGACTGCAGCCTGGGGGAAGCTGCTTAACTGCAAAATGCCTGATTAACAGAAACACATGCAAACTAACCATGCATAGAAAAAGAAAATTTAGCTTCTGGCACAGCTGTGGCAGCACAGGAGTGCTAGTAGTCTCATTCGAGAGGCGGGAGTATAAAGTTTTGTCCTGACACAGTTCAGTCGCCATCATGCGTTGGAACAGTGAGGAGCGTGCTTTGGCCTGAGGATGCCTACCATAGATGCAGGCGAAATGTCAGGAGAGAATGCTTCTAGAACATGGCTACATACCCCCAAAAACATACAACAACCCACTATAACTATGTCCATATGTTATGGATAGTGAGACTGGAATTACCAGGCCTGCCTTATTTATAATTTAAACATAATAAAAAACCAACATTTGTTTGATATTGCACATGTACTTTCCTTTTGTTAGGAATTCTCCCAAAAGAGCAGAGCATCCAAAAATACAAACAGAATGCTTCACTGAGCAGTCAACTCACAGCAAGTAGGAAGGTGAAGTTTGTGGGCTGTGGTGGCACAATGGATTAAATTGTTGAGCTGCTGAACTTGCTAACCTGAAGGTTGGCAGTTTGAATCCGTTGGACAGGGTGAGCTACCGCATTTAGTTTCAGCTCTGCCAATGTAGCAGTTCAAAAACATGCAAATGTGAGTAGATCAATTGGTACTGCTTTGGCAGGAAGGTAAACAGGTGCTCCATGCAGTCATGACAGGTACACAACTAGGAGGTGCCTACAGACAATGTAGGCTCCTTGGCTTGGAAATGGAAATAAGGAAATGGAGATGAGCACTTCTCCTGGAGCCGAGATGAGCACCACCTCCAGAGCTGGAAATGAAAAGGGGAAACTGGGTTGTTGTAGGTTTTTTGGACTGTATGGCCATTTTCTAGAAGCATTCTCTCCTGACATTTCGCCTGCATCTGTGGCAAACATCCTCAGAGGTTGTGAGGTTTGTTGGAAACTAGGAACATTGGGTTTAACAACCCAGTGATTCCAGTGATGAAAGCCTTCAACAATACAAAAGGGAAAGCCTTTGCCTGTGTATTTGTGTGTTTCATTGTATCAAGGCACTGAATGTTTGCTTGTGTTTGTATATATGCTGTAATTGCTCTGAATCCCCTTGGGGAGATAGAGCAGAATATAAATAAAGGGTTGTTGTTGTTGTTATTGTGTGATTGCAAAAGAGCTTAGCAGGCAAAGATGCAGAGTTCAAACTTTAAAGTTAACAAAAAGGTTTATTTACAAATAAGACTTACATTCCTTGATAGGAAAGATTTGGGTATAAGCTTCTCTCTGACTCCATAACTTCCAAGTTCCAAAACAAGAGGAAAAAACCTCCAAACACTACATTTCTTCAAACACATAGAGTAGAGAGAGGTTAGAATACAAAAATAATGAAAGTCTCAAATAAAGGCATGCAACCTGAAGGGAATCCATTCTACACCACCAATCAGGATATTTTGCATAGAATTATGGAAAATATAGACCCCTGTCTGATCCCACAGCAAGCTGGCTTCAGAAAAGGCAAAAGCTGCACATCGCAAGTGCTGAACCTGACTCAGCACATAGAAGATGGCTTTGAAAGGCAGCAGATCACAGGAGCTGTCTTCATAGACTTGTCAGCAGCCTATGATACTGTGAACCACCGCCTCCTCCTGAGAAAAATGTATAATATCACAAAGGACTGCCATCTCACCCGCCTCATAGGAAACCTGCTACAAAACAGGAGTTTCTTTGTTGAGTTCCGGGCCAGAGAAGCAGATGGCGGAAACAGAAGAACGGCCTGCCTCAGGGGAGCGTGCTTGCTCCATCCATGTTCAACATCTACACAAATGACCAGCCACTGCCAGAAGGGACAGAGAGTTTCATCTATGCTGATGGTCGTGCCATTACCTCTCAAGCAGGGAGCTTTGAGATGGTTGAACAGAAGCTCTCCAAAGCTCTAGGTGCTCTTACTGCCTATTACAGGGAACACCAACTGATCCCTAATCCATCTAAAACACAGACAAGCGCCTTTCACCTTAAGAACAGACAAGCATCCCGAGCTCTGAGGATTACCTGGGAAGGAATCCCACTGGAGCATTGCAGCGCACCCAAATACCTGGGAATCACTCTGGACTGTGCTCTGACCTACGAGAAGCACTGCCTGAACATCAAGCAAAAAGTGGGTGCTAGAAACAACATCATACGAAAGCTGACTGGCACAACCTGGGGATCACAACCAGACACAGTGAAGACATCTGCCCTTGCGCTATGCTACTCTGCTGCTGAGTATGCATGCCCAGTGTGGAACACATCTCACCACACTAAAACAGTGGATGTGGCTCTTAATGAGACATGCCGCATTATCTCCAGTGGTGCCCCACACCACTGGAGAAATTACACTGCTTAGCCGGTATCGCACCACCTGACATCCGCTGGGAAGTAGCAGCCAATAGTGAAAGGACCAAGGCAGAGACATCTCCAGCTCATCCCCTGTTTGGGTATCAGCCAGCACATCAACGACTTAAATCAAGACATAGTTTTCTAAGATCTACAGAGACACTCACTGGAACACCCCAGCAAGCGAGAGTCCAAAAGTGGCAGGCCCAAACCCTGCACCTCAATCCATGGGTGATACCTAATGAGAGACTCCCCCCTGGGCACACAGAGGACTGGGCGACTTGGAAGGCGCTGAACGGACTGCGCTCTGGCACCACGAGATGCAGAGTCAATCTTAAGAAATGGGGCTACAGGGCGGAATCCTTGGCATTCCTGACCACCTACTGCAATGCACCCTGAGCCCTGCTACATGCACAATGGAGGACCTTCTTGCGGCAACACCAGAGGCACTCCAATTGGCCAGATACTGGTCAAAGGACATTTAACCAACGACCAAGTTTGCAAAATCTGTGGGTTTGTTTGTTTTTGTTTGGTTTTGGTTTTTTTTAATCTGTGTGTTTGTTTTGTTCTGTTAGAATTGTAACACAATGGTATGGTTGCTGATGACACGATAAATAAAATAAATAAATAAGTCAGGATGGGAGGAGAAAGAGAGCGAGAACAAATAGATATATATTCCAACTGGCATTCAGGAGTCAGAGGGAAGGGATTCCTCAGCCTATTCTAAAGCTAACTAACTGTTCCTCATTGACTTGAGCAGTATGGGGTTGAATTCCAACAATTTACAGTTTAAACATCATCAAAAGACAATTGTATGATATTGCACCTGTACTTTGCCCCAAATTGGGTTGCAACTCAGTTGCCTAGAAAGGTCTGAATGAAGTGGAAGGAGGTTGGAGAAACCAACAGCCAGGAACAATATATTGTATTTGTTTAAACTTTCATGCCCATGAACATCTGTGATGCAGGAGACAGGTTTATAGAAAGCAAAATAAAATGTTGACAAATGGCTTGGTAATCAACTGGAACATGCAATAAATCATTGGAATGTCGATAACACTTTCCGGATGAGCCTTGAAAGGTCATTATGATGTCACCATATATCTTCCAGTGCCAAACAAAGCAAACAGAACATGTTGGGAACAGGATTACAGGAAAGCTTCCGTCACTCCTAATTAAGAATTAACCATGAGTGATATATAAGGAAGAAATGCACATATGCACAGCCTGTGTCATCTCTTTCCTCCAGTCATGTCTCTCCTTCCCACATTTGCACACCTCTCCTGCCCTCATTGAGAAATCGATTGAAAATATTTACAAGCCAGAAGCAAAAGTACACAACCAAGTTGGCCACTGAAGGTGAGAAAGAAAGGTGTCTGTCTGAACTAAACAAAGGGTTTTCCAGATAAATAGAAAGCAACTGGCAAAAACTTTTCTGAGAGTTGGGTTGCTTAGAGTTTTCCAGGATGTATGGCCATGTTCCAGAAGCATTCTCTCCTGATGTTTCATCCACATTTTTTTGTGTGTCAGGAGTGTGGTGGAGGCTCCTTCTTTGGAAGCTTTTAAGCAGAGGCTGGATGGCCATCTGTCAGGGGTGATTTGAATGCAATATTCCTGCTTCTTGGCAGGGGGTTGGACTGGATGGCCCATGAGGTCTCTTCCAACTCTTTGATTCTATGATTCTATGAGTGACTCCTGGTGTGAGAGAATTGGCCGTCTGCAAGGACGTTGCCCAGGGGACGCCTGGATGATTTTTGATGTTTTTATCATCCTTTGGGAGGCTTCTCTCATGTCCCCGCATGAGGAGCTGGAGCTGATAGAGGGAGCTCATCCGCCTCTCCCCAGATTCGAACCTGCGACCTGTCGGTCTTCAGTTCTGCCGGCACAGGGCTTTAACCCACTGCGCCACTGGGGGCTCCTTCCACATCCACATCCACATGTATGACAGGCATCTTCAGAGGTTGAGGGGTCTGTTGGAAACTAGGCAAGTGAGGTTTATATATCTGTGGAATAATGTCTAGTGCAAATGTTGCAAATGGCCACCTTGATTAGCATTTAATGGCCTTGTAGCTTCAAAGCCTGGCTGCCTCAAGCAGACAAGAGTTCTTTCTTCCAACCTGGACACTTCACAGATATATAAACCTCATTTGCCTAGTTTCCAACAGACCCTTCAACCTCTGAGGATGCCTGCCACAGATGTGGGCAAAATGTCAGGAGAGAATGCTTCTTGAACATGGCCATATAGCTCTGAAAACTCACAGCGACCCCATGATTCCAGCCATGTAAGCCTTTGACAACACCCTGAGGGTTCACTGCCTAAGGCCTCTTCTACAGTGCCATATAAAATCCAGATTATCTGCTTTGAACTAGATTATTTGCAGTGTAGACTCATATAATTCAGTTTAAAGCAGATATTGTGGATTATATGCTTTGACAATCTGAATTTTATGGCAGCGTAGAAGGGGCCATAGATGGCGCATAAGAAATCCCTATGAAATTAATGGGGTTACCATAAGTCAACTGGCCACTGGAAGGGAGAAATACAGTGACACACTTCGCTGATTAATATGCAAAGGGTAAAAGAGTCAAAGCACTATAGGGCATCTGCTGGCTTGCAACCAACATATACTGACCATCAATTAGACCTCTTAGGATGAATCTACACCAGTGGATCTTAACTTGTGGGCCACGGACCACCAGTGGGTCGTGAGGACAAAACTCTGGTCTGCAAGTCTCCTTCCTCTTTATTTATTTTATTATATTTCCGCTTCTTTTGCAGTCCTTCCCTGTCACTCGTTCCCTGTCACTGACCATCCCCTTGGATAGACCACATCAGCTTTAGATTATTAAATACTGGAAGGGTTTGATGGACATTGACCTTGAGTTTTGACGTTGTTGTTCACCTACATCCAGAGAGCATTGTGGACTCAAACAATGATGGATCTGGACAAAACTTGGCACGAATACTCAGTATGCCCAAATGTGAACACTGATGGAGTTTGGGGAAAATAGACCTTGATATTTGGGAGTTGTAGTTGCTGGGATTTATAGTTCACCTACAACCAAAGAGCATTCTGAAACCCACCGACGATTGAATTGGGCCAAACTTCCCACACAGAACCCCCATGACCAACATGAAATATTGTGTTTTTAATGGTCTTTGGCGACCCCTCTGATACCCCCTCATGACCCCCCTAGGGGTCCTGACCCCCAGGTTAAGAAACACTGTACTATAGGCCTGGGTAACAACGGAAAAATTTGTTTCTAAAATCGATTTGTATTTGGGGTTTTTTTTTGTTTTGATATTTAAAATAATTACAACATTTTCCCTTTAAAAAGTTCAATATTTACGAAATTTCGTAAATGGTAAAAAATTAACGAATCGATTTCCGAAACAATAACGAATCGATTCGTTAATGGCGGACGCGACCGCGAAATACGCTAAAAAACCTCCAAAAACTTCTGAAGCTTCCCTCTCCCTCTGTTGTTGACTGTTGGTGTGATATTATAATTTTTTTTCACTAATTAAACCATAAAACTGGCCCAGACATGCGGAAATAATAACGAAACGACCTCAAAACAATAACGAAACGAACACAATAACGAAATACGAAGCATTTACAAAACGTATTTAAAAATTCGTTTTTTTAAATAATTGCTCCAGAATGGTTCGTTATCGTTTTGTAATTGGAAAAATTAACGAATTATTAACGAATTACGAATTAACGAAACGAAACCGCCCAGGCCTACTGTACTATTCCTACAACTGTGTAGCATTGAGCCATGGCAGTTAAAGTGGTATCTAATAGCTTCCATTCTGCAGTGCAAATGGACCCTTAGTCTTATAGATGCCACAAGACCCCTTCCTCCTTTTTATAATGTGACTTAGATAACCCAGTTCCAAGCAGATATTGTGGGTTTTTCTGCCTTGATATTCTGGGATATAGGACGGTGTGGAAGGGCCCTCTGTGTTGCTTGAATGGACATTTTTTTGTCTCTATTCTCTTCCTATAATTACAGAAATGCCAGTTTTCATCCACCTCTATGGATACACCAGCATTACTGGCATACATATATTATACTAGCTGTCCCCTGCCACGCGTTGCTGTGGCCCAGTCTGGTGACCTGGGAAATAAAGTAATGAGAAAGTGTTGGTTTCTAATATATGTAATGTCTTTATGCTTGTGGGTAAACAGTATTTCTTGTTGTTTCTTTGTCAGTGTTGATGTAGCGATTGTCTGGTTTGCCCAACCTGGAACATGCAACATATCATTGTCATTCTTTAAGGGTCCTTTTCAAATCTATAATATTATATCTCTGTGTGTGTGAATCATATCTACCTATATCTATGGCTGGATGGCTCTTTGTCAGGAGGACTTTGATTATGTTTTCTTGCCCTGATGAAGGGAGTTGGATTGGATGGCCTTAAATATTTTCTGTTGGCCATGGGGGTTCTGTGTGGGAAGTTTGCCCCAATTCTGTCATTCTTGGGTTTCAGAATGGTCTTTGATTTAAGGTGAACTGTAAATCCCAGTGACTAAAACTCCCAAATTTCAAGGTCTATTTCCCCCAAACTCCATCTGTGTTCATATTTGGGAGCATTGAGTGCTTGTGCAAAGTTTGGTCCAGATCCATCATTGTTTGAGTCCACAGTAGGGTTGGGCGGTTTCGTTCATTAATTTTGTAATTCGTTATTAATTCGTATTTAAATTAGCATACGATCCAATATTGAGCCATGCAGGAATAGTGTGAGGAGTAAATTAGATTCAAAACAATTTTTTCAATTTATTTAGTAATTATTTAGTAATTATTTAGTAATTATTTCGTAATTATTTCGTAATTATTTCGTAATTATTTTCGCATGTCTGGTGCAAGTTTTATAGTTGTTGTTTGTTTTATCACACCAACAGTCAACAACAGAGGGAGAGGGAAGCTTCAGAAGTTCCCCCCGTCCCATTTGGAGGTTTTTTTAGCATATTGCGTAATCGCATCTGCCATTAACGAATCGATTCGTAATTTTACGAAATTTCGTATATTTCGAAATTTTTAAAAGGAAAATTTTGCAATTATTAAAAAAAAGAAACGCAAGGGCCCCCTAAAAACAAAACGAGTTTAGAACCAATTTTTTCCGTGGTTACCCAAGCCTAGTCCACAGTGCTCTCTGGGCGTAGGTGAACTACAGCTCCCAAACTCATGGTCAGTGCCACCAACCCCTTCCAGTATTTTCTGTTGGTGATGGGAGTTCTGTGTACCAAGTTTGGTTCAATTCCATCGTTGATGGAGTTCAGAATGCACTTTGATTGTAGGTGAACTATAAATCCCAGAAACTACAATCCCAAATGACAAAATAATAATTTTTGAGTGATGATCACTACTGGTGTTGTGAGACATTTTGTTGCCAAATTTGGTGTGATTTTGTTCATTGGTTCTTTTGTTTTTAGGGTACTCATTATGCACAGAGCATTTTTATATAGATAGATAGAAGATAAGGGATGAACATTGAATGCTTTCCTTTCAAGGAATTTTGGCATGGTTGTATCTCAATGGTCTATAATGAATTAATACCCTGCCTATCTCCCAACACAGGGCTGAAGGCAACCTTATTGACTCTCTTTCCGCACTATCCTTCCTTCCTGCTACTCTTTTTTTCTTGCTGACAGAAACAAGAGAGTGCTCTAGTTCCATTTTTCAAGATTTGTTGCAAACTCCAAGGTGCGGGTTTATAGCTGTGGTTGTCCCATTTATGGTACAATTCTTCTTATGAGCTCTAATAAACTTTGTAGCTCCAGGGTGCTCTTAAATCCCAATATGAAAGATAGAAAGGAATCATTATTTAGTTCGTTTCTATAGAGGAACCCTCACCCTTGAAGACGGAGGATACTGCTGTTCTTGCAGGTGTGGAAAAGGCTGTAACTTCTGAAGAGAGAAAGGAGAAAATGATGATAATTCCTCTTTTCTTGGTGAAAATCTGAGCAATCATCCCTTGTTGACAAATGAGCACAAGTTTGAAAAAAATGGTAAAACCCTTCCACACAGCCATAGGTAAAGATAAAGCTTTTCCCTGACATGAAGTCTAGTCATGTCCTACTCTGGGGGGTGGTGCTCATCTCCATTTCTAGGGCGAAGAGCCAGCATTATCCATAGACACCTCCAAGATCATGTGGCCAGCATGACTGCATGGAGTGCCGTTACCTTCCCGCAGTAGACCCATTGATCTACTCACATTTGTGTGTTTTCAAACTACTAAGTTGGCAGAAGCTGGGGCTAACAGCGGGAGCTCACCCCCTCCACAGATTCAAACTGCCAAGACGAGTTCTAGTTCCAGTTTCCCATGGAAAGGGATGTTGTTTTAGAAGATGCTTCTGATCTTAGTGAAACTTCACAGGTGCAGGCGGAGGAGGCGAGTCAGCCTGGCAGCAGGTCTCTACCCGCCGATTCTGTTGATTCTCAGCTCCAGGATAATGAATTATTTGACCTTGAAGCCTCTCCACGGTTAGATAGGGAGAATCGCTTGCAACTCAGGGTTCGTCGTAATACAAGGCTTGCAAACAAGAGAGAAGTTAGAGGTCAAAAGAATGCTTTCATGCTTGGAAAGTATATTTAGTGAGGTAACTGAAGGCAACCTTTTGTCAGTGCAACTTCAGCGAACACCCTGTTAACTTCTTGGGATTGCCTGGGTTTTTGGGCAATGCTTTTGACTTCTTGGGACTTTGTTGTGGATCTTGGCTTCTTGGGCCTCTGTCATGCTGCCATGGAATCTTGTTTGATCAATGCTTATGGATTATGCTTCATGTTATTTTCCTTTGGACTTTGGAAACTCTGCATTTGCATTTAAGAACCTGTTTGACTATTGAACTCTTGCAACTTTGCTTTTGTGTTTAAGACTTCGGTTTTCTTTAATAAACCACAAAACCTTGGTGTGTGTGGTATTCTAAGCAAGGTGAATCTACACTGAGGTGTGACACTCTACATCTGTCTATATATGTTGTGTGTCTATGACATTGAATGCTTGCTGTTCTGTCTTCCAGAAGCATAGTTTGCATTACCTTTTAGTTGCATGGGATAGTGTTCCCTTGCATTTCTTCAGGTTGTAGCAATCTCAGCTGCACTCTGAAAGCTAACAGCATTAGAGGCTAGAAAGCCAGCCTGCAGGCCCCTTCTGCAGTTATTGGTTTAGAAGAGTATCTCTTTGGGTCTAGGGACCGCCTTTTTTCCTGGGTTGAGATCTCCATTTTGGAATCTTCTCTGCCTCCTTCAGTAGAGAAAGAAAGCTTCAGATGTGCTGTTGGTCAGGCAGGTAACTCTGAAAAAACCATTGTAAGAACGATTGAGGCATAGATACTGGTTGAGATACTATAGATTGATATTGAATTATATAGATAAAGAAGCTAATTGAGATAGATAGAATAGCAATTGAGTAATTGAGCAACTGAGTTATAGATAGATATTGAGTTATTGAGAAATAGTTATTGAGCACTATTTGCTTCATCTCCAAAACTAACCTTGGGTTGGAATAGGGAAGGCCTACGCTTTCTAAAAGATAGTGGCTCAGGGTTGGGGTAAGAAGATCTCAGGATTTTTTCTACCATTTGGATATTTATTTGTTTTTTATTTATTTATTTGTCGTGTCAGGACAACCAGTCAAATTATATTACATTTCTAACAGAACAAAGCAAACAAACAAACAGACAAAATACAAAATTTGTGAGTTTGGTAGTTGATTAAATGTCCTTTGACCAGTATCTGGCCACTTGGAGTGCTTCTGGTGTTGCTCCAAGAAGGTCCTCCCTTGTGCATGTGGCAGGGCTCAGGTTGCATTGCAGCAGGTGGTCTGTGGTTTGCTCCTCTCCATACTCGCATGTCAAGGATTCCACTTTGTAGCTCCATTTCTGAAGGTTGGCTCTGCATCTCATGGTACCAGAGCGCAGTCTATTCAGCGCCTTCCAACTTGCCCAGTGGGGAGTCTCTCATTTGGTATCAGCCATTGGTTGAGGTTCTGGGTTTGAGCCTGCCACTTTTGGACTCTCGCTTGCTGAGGTGTTCCAGCGAGTGTCACCATTTGGATGAAGGCAGCTCAGTGACTAGAGGAAAAAAGAAAGAAAGAACATCTCTGTGGTTCCACCAATTGACTGTTTTGTTTGTAACTTTAACAAGCTGTGCCAAGTCTGCAAGGACTTTGAGAAATAAATATTCTGTTTTGATGTTCAAAGCCTGTAGTAGCCTCAGTTGCTGGGAATCTCAAGCTTCTAAAGAAAGACCCCTGCGGTCCACCCAGACAAAGAGAGAAGCACATCTTAGTTTTATTTTTATAGGGTCTGGGTGTGACGGCACACTTGCCATGTATATGTACATTGTAATCCGCCCGGAGTACCCTGCAGGGTGAGAAGGGCAGAATAGAAATACTGCAAATAAATAAAATAATAAATAAATAACTGTATCGCTTTTTGTAAGCCGCCTTGTGTTCCAATCATGGAAAATAATCAGGGTATAAATGAATAAAAAATAGCCGTAGAGCACATCTGCATAAGTGTGTGGGCCAAACCGCGTGATTGTGATTGTATGGCTATTGTGGGCATAAAAAATGAAGGACTGTCTGCTTCTTTCCTCCATTGTCCACACTCTCCACGTTTAGTTTTTCCCCATCTTGAACACTCAGATCTCCTCCTTTGCTTGCTGCTTCCCAAGCGCAACTGCTATATAGCCTTGGAAATTGGGTAATGAAAACCAAGTCATACATTTCTGCTTTATGTTTCCAAAGAAGTAAGTGTGACTGTCAGGTTTACAAAAGATTGTTTATGTTCAGTGGCATAAAATGGGGAGCGAGTGTGCGGAGCAGAGAGAGAAAGACTGCCCTGCCCAAGCTGACAGCGCCGCATTCATCCTCCACGCTACGGCAGACAAAGCGCTGGTGCTGGTTGACAGGGACCATAAATCACCGCCAAGAGATGCTGTACCTACAGCTTATACCATTCTAGATGACAAACACACAGTAATCCACACAGCACAGCGCTTTTTTGCTTCATCTTTGGACCTCTTTTCAAAAGCTGTGATCTCAAAGGAGGAAAGGAGGGCTAAAGATGTAGGCCAAATGGAGGCCCTTGTCTTTGTATCACTTGGAATGAGGTATCAAGAACAAAGAGCGGAAGTAAAATATTCAGTCCCAGAAACCTATGCAGCGTATATAGGGGGTGCCCTATATAGGTAAAGGTAAATGATTCCACAAAAAATATAGCACACTTCATAACATGCAGATATTCCACACCTGGAATAATGTGTCCAATTCTGGGCACCACAATTCAAGAAAGATATTGACAAGCTGGAATGTGTCCAGAGGAGAGCGACTAAAATGATAAAGGGTCTGGAGAACAAGCCCTATGAGGAGCGGCTTAAGGAGCTGGGCATGTTTAGCTTGAAGAAGAGAAGGCTGAGAGGAGATATGATAGCCATGTATAAATATGTGAGAGGAAGCCACAGGGAGGAGGGAGCAAGCTTGTTTTCTGCTTCCCTGGAGACTAGGATACGGAACAATGGCTTCAAACTACAAGAGAGGAGATTCCATCTGAACATGAGGAAGAACTTCCTGACTGTGAGAGCCGTTCAGCAGTGGAACTCTCTGCACCAGAGTGTGGTGGAGGCTCCTTCTTTGGAAGCTTTTAAACAGAGGCTGGATGGCCATCTGTCAGGGGTGATTTGAATGCAATATTCCTGCTTCTTGGCAGGGGGTTGGACTGGATGGCCCATGAGGTCTCTTCCAACTCTTTGATTCTATGATTCTATGATTCTATGTCTGATGCATCAGGATTAGTTCTATTCAACAGGATGTCACAGGATTGCAGAGTCACAACTTCAGGTCCAAAAATATATTTACTGAAGTAAAAAGAAATCCGTTATAGATTTTTTTAAAAAGGTCTTAGTTTACTAAGCTAATATTCTAAGGAAGGTAAAAAGGATAAAATATCAAAATATCCATGCAGCTACATTTTGCCTGGAGAATGGCAAAAAGCGTCCTCACTGGAAGGAAGACAAAGGCAGAAGAGAAAGGGCCAAAAAAGAGAATGACCACATGGCCAAACCCAGGGCAATAAAAATACCTTTAAGGAGGAAGTTACCTCATCCCTCACAGAGATTACATTGCTACATCTTCAAAGTGGGGAGGAGATAGTGGCAAGAGAAGGAGAGTAAAAACAAACTCCTTTCTGGGATAAACATGCATGGAATTGTGGGGGAAGGAATCCCTCTCTCTAATCCTATCTAGTCTAGCTACTTATTGAGAACTGGAGACTTGTACAGTCAGGGATGAAACCCAACACAATCTACTGTGTAGATGTACCCCTTGTTGCATGTCTTCACCAAATCATGCCCCGGAGATGGTGGAATGGTTTTCTTTGCAGATCCTAAAACCTAAGCTCATTTACTGAAACTATTTTGACACAAAGAAAGATTATATATATGTGTGTGTGTGTGTGTGTATGTAATGCTTGTTTGTGGGATTAACATAATTCAAAAACCACTGGACAAATTGACACAAAATTTGGACACAATGCCCCCAACAGACCAACAAGTGACCATCACTCATACCCCCCCCGCCCCCTCCCGGTGGTGCAGTGGGTTAAACCCCTGTGCTGGCAGGACCGAAGACCAACAGGTAGGTAGCAGGTTCGAATCCCGGGAGAGGCGGATGAGTTCACTCTACCAGCTCCAGCTCCTCAAGCGGGGACATGAGAGAAGCCTCCCACAAGGATGATAAAACATCAAAACATCCAGGCATCCCCTGGGCAACGTCCTTGCAGTCGTCCAATTCTCTCACTCCAGAAGCGACTTGCAGTTTCTCAAGTCTCTCCTGACACGACAAAAAAATACATACCCCCCCCCAAAAAAAAAACATTGGAAGGGACTTAAAAACCCAAAAAAGGCTAAATGATGAAAAGCAAAATGACGATAGAGAAAAAAGGAAAGGAAAGGAAAGGGAGAGAGAAAGAAAGAAAGAAAGAAAGAAAGAAAGAAAGAGAAAGAAGGAAGGAAGGAAGGAAGGAAGGAAGGAAGGAAGGAAGGAAGGAAGGAAGGAATCATGGAAGGAAGCATGGAAGCATAGAAGCAAAGAGTGAAGGAAGGAAGGAAAGAGGTAGAGGAGGAAAAAAGGAGAGAGAGAAGAAGGAAAAGAAAAGGGGAAGGAAGGAAAGATGCAGAGAGGGAAGGAAGGAGAGAAAGAAAGAAAATAAGGGAAAGAATGTAAGACAGAGTGAAACAAGGAGGAAAAGGAGAGAAAGAGGGAGGGAAGGAAAGAGAGAAGGAAGGATTGAAGCAAAAAGCAAAGGAAGGAAAGATGTAGAGAAGGAACAAAGGAGAGAAATAGAGGGAAGGAAAGAGAGAAAGAAAGATGGAAACAAAAAGCAAAGGAAGGAAAGAGGTAGAAAAGGAAGAAAGGAGAGAAAGAGGAAGGAAAAGAAAAAGGGAGAGAGGAAAGAAAGAGGTAGAGAAGGAAGAAAGGAAAGAAGAAAAGGGAAGGAAGGAAAGAGGGAGCGAAGGAAGAAAGGAGAGAAAGAAGAAGGAAAAGAAAGGGGGGAGGAAAGATGTAGAGAAGGAAGGAAGGAGAGAAAGAAAGAAAATAAGGAAAGACAGAGTGAAAGAAGGAGGGAAAGGAGAGAAAGAGGGGGGAAGGAAAGAGAGAAGGAAGGACTGAAGCTAAAAGCAAAGGAAGGAAAGAGGTAGAGAAAGAAGAAAGGAAAGAAATAGAGGGAAAGAAAGAGAAAGAAGGATGAAAACAAAAAGCAAAGGAAAGAAAGAGGTAGAGAAGGAAGAAAGGAGAGAAAGGGGAAGGAAAAGGAAAAGGGAGGGAAGGAGGAAAGAGGTATAGAAGGAAGGAAGGAAGGAAGGAAGGAAGGAAGGAAGGAAAGGGAAGGAAGGAAAGAGGGAGCGAAGGAAGGATGAAAAGAAGGAGAGAAAGAGGAAGGAAAAGAAAAAGGAAGGGAGGAAGGAAAGAGGTATAGAAGGAAGAAAGGAAAGAAGAAAAGGGAAGGAAGGAAAGAGGGAGTGAAGGAAGGACGGAAAGGAGAGAAAGAGGGAGGGGGGTTGGCCACAGCAATGCGTGGCGGATACAGCTAGTATTTTATAAAATGTATAAACTTATATCTTTCCACCTGTATCTATTATGATTGCTATGGTTAAAGGAAAAAAGTGTCTCGGTGCTATCAAATCTCCCACTTCTTTTCTTTGTTTTTCTCTCTAGTAAAAAATAAAAAAGCTAATGTGCAAATAGCGATGCAGAAATAAAGTGAGCCAAGACCTACCACCGTTGCGCTGACAATGCTCCCAGTGACATTAAGACGAAGGTGCTATAAGCCATCATCTTAAAGTGCAAGAGAAAATACATCCTGATGTGTCAGGAATACCTGCTTCTCCTTTAACCTAAACTCCTGATGAACCAACGGGCTTCAGAGAGCATTTATATGCAAAGGCATATAATATGTCCCCTGTATCTAATTATCTGTCAACCTGAGGCAGTTTGTTTTCTAAATCGGCCTCTCGGCTGTGACTTTATGAGGTCATAAAGAAAACAGTGCCACTCTCACTGCCGAAATGCCAGCGGAGGCTGGATCAACAAATTACAGTCCTTAATGACATCTCTTCCTGGCAAGTGCATATCCTGGGTTACTCATTCCTTTGAGCAGCAAGTCCCTGCCAACACGGTACAAAGGACACTGGGTATTCGCTTGACATGCTTCTGAAATTCACCTGATTCTGTCCGGATTTGTCATTCTGGTTCACCTGGTCTTGTTACCAACATGGAAACAAAGCAGTAGGAATCATTATTGTCATGTTACACAATTTCGACATTTAATGAAGAACGGGGTACACAATTTGGAAATGGAAAATGGAACCACAGAGACACCCAGTAGTTGTCTTCAGCTTCCCAGATAGAAATCTAAGGGGCTGGGGTTCTCCTATTATTATTATCATTAATAATAATAATAATAATAATAATAATAATAACAACAACAAAGAAAAATATAGCTGTGGCTCACAAATGGAACTCTGAAAAAGGAAACAAAGGAAGGCCTGATTCTGGCAGCCCAAGAACAGGGCAATAGAACCAATGCCATCAAAGCCAGAATTGAAAAGTCGACGACAGATCCCAAATATAGACTCTGCAAGGAAGCAGATGAAACAATAGATCGCATCCTCAGCTGCTGCAAGAAGATCATAGAATCATAGAATCATAGAATCAAAGAGTTGGAAGAGACCTCATGGGCCATCCAGTCCAACCCCCTGCCAAGAAACAGGAATATTGCATTCAAATCACCCCTGACAGATGGCCATCCAGCCTCTGTTTAAAAGTTTCCAAAGAAGGAGCCTCCACCACAGACAGACTACAAGCAGAGGCATAACACTGTTGCCAAACTTCTCTGGGACTTCCGGATTCAGACAGACAGAGTTTTGGAGCATAATACTCCTGACCTCACAATTGTGTTAAAAAACAAAGTATGGATCGTCAATGTCGCAATCCCAAGTGACAGCAGGATTGAAGAGAAACAACTGGAAAAGCTGACACGATATGAGGATTTAAAAATTGAACTGCAAAGACTCTGGCACAAACCAGTCAAGGTGGTCCCAGTGGTGATTGGCACACTGGGTGCAGTGCCTAAAGACCTTGGCCTGCACTTAAACACAATCGGCGCTGACAAAATTATCATCTGACAGCTGCAGAAGGCCACCTTAGTGGATCTGCATGCATTATTTGCCGATACATCACACAGTCCTAGACACTTGGGATGTGTCCGACATGTGATCCAGTTCAACAGCCAGCAGAGTTTCTGCTGTGGACTCATTTTGTTGTGTTTCTAATATTATTATTATTAATAATAATAATAATAATAATAATAATCTTTATTTATACCCCACCACCATCTCCCCAAAGGAGACTCAGGGCAGCTTACATGAAGCTGATCCAGGAAATACATTACAGCAAAATACATGATATTTTTTAAGTAAGGTCCGTTTGAACATAAGCACACAATGAAAGTTTATTTCTAAAAAGTAAATTTATTTTCAGAAAGTACATACTTCACTCTATTTTTTGACATAGTTGCCAAGTTTGTTCAAACACTTAACATACTTCTGAACCAATTTTAAAATACCCTCTTCATAAAAACTTGCCGCCTGCTCCGATAACCAAGAGTTCACTGTAATCAAAGAAGGGCGACCGGAGCAGTCCTCATCATGGCCATCTTTGAATTGTCGTACCCACTTACGCACTTTGCTTTCACTCATAACAGTATCACCATACACTTCACAAATCTGTCGATGAATTTCTGCAGCAGGCAGGTTCCTTGCTGACAAAAACCATATCACTGAGCGAACCTCACATGCGGCGGGTGAGTTGATAGTCTTAAACATTTTTAAAGCACAGAACAGAACCGTACAGGTGAGCTACAGAGCGGAAACTGAGCACAGTTGTTCCCGAGGCATGCCGGTACAAGACGCATGCGCTCGTTGCGGTATGTGCGCGAACTACTAGTGTCTACAACAAAACGGACCTTAATTAAAAAATACCCCTCGTAAAACCAAAACAACTTAGGAATACAATAAAATAAAGCAAAGTAAAACAAAACAAAATAATGCAATGATAAATCAATCACAATGAACAGGCCACATATACAACATAAAATGATAAAACTCTGGATGAGAAAATGAAAAAGAAATGTTTGTAAGGGATAAACTCATAGGAGACAGAGTAGTGAAGACAGGTTTTCACACAAGCAGATGGAAATATAGTAAAAGGACAACATTGTGGGAGGAACGACAAAAGGAGGTACATGGTCACTCTCCGAAAGTGCAACGAAAAAGCCAAGTTTTGATATCCTTCTTGAAGGCTGCTAAGATATTTGCTTGCCGGATCTCATCAGGCAGTGAGTTCCAGAGTCGGGGAGCCACCACAGAGAAGGCTCTCTCCCTCATTCCCACAAATCAAGCCTGTGTTAGAGGAAGGGGCGAAAGGAGGGCCTCTCCTGAAGATTGAAGAGAACGGGCAGGTTTGTGCATGGAGATGTGATCACGAAGGTAGGCAGGTCCCAAACTGTTTAGGGCTTTATAGGTGATAACCTGCACCTTGAATTGGGACTGGAAAATAAATGGCAGCCATTGGAGCTCCTTAAACAGGGGGGTTGACCGCTCCCCATTAATAATCTGTCTGCCGAACTTTGGACCAGTTCGGATTTCTGTTCCATCTACATTAAATTCCTTTGCAAAGGTCAGGGCATTTTTGACACATGCAGAGATTGTGAACACATTTGGTTCCTTCAAAACTACTTTAATGTATCCCAGCAAATTCCCATCTGCTCTGGTCTATATCTTCCCCTCTCTTCCGCCCCCTCCTTTCTCTGGGCCTCGACTTGCATTCATATAACCTCGGTCTAGAACTAATTATACTTGGAAAGGATCCAGCTAAGAATGAAACGCTCGCTCTTGTAAAAGCCAAGGAAGTCTCACTGTGGATACTGGCTAATGTACCATGATAGAAGATGACAGAAGATTTGGAAGGCTACGGAGAACTACTGGAGTTGGGATTTTAGATTTCTGTTCCTGGCATTCATCTTGACATCTGAATGTCACTTCGCCCCAGTTACCTCCTTCTGCAGAAAGGAGATAAAGAACCCCATCTACTAAGTGTGGTATATACATTGAGATCTCCAGGGAGAATGCAACATTACTATTGACAGATGGTCAGCATATAAGTTGGACTCAGCTGGGAAAAGGAGCCCCTGGTGGCACAGTGGGTTAAACCCCTGTGCCGGCAGGACTGAAGATAGACAGGTTGCAGGTTTGAATCATACAATCATAGAATCAAAGAGTTGGAAGAGACCTCATGGGCCATCCAGTCCAACCCCCTGCCAAGAAGCAGGAATGTTGCATTCAAATCACCCCTGACAGATGGCCATCCAGCCTCTGTTTAAAAGCTTCCAAAGAAGGAGCCTCCACCACACTCCGGGGCAGAGAGTTCCACTGCTGAACAGCTCTCACAGTCAGGAAGTTCTTCCTCATGTTCAGATGGAATCTCCTTTCTTGTAGTTTGAAGCCATTGTTCCGCGTCCTAGTCTCCAGGGAAGCAGAGAACAAGCTTGCTCCCTCCTCCCTGTGGCTTCCTCTCACATATTTATACATGGCTATCATATCTCCTCTCAGCCTTCTCTTCTTCAGGCTAAACATGCCCAGCTCCTTAAGCCGCTCCTCATAGGGCTTGTTCTCCAGACCCTTGATCATTTTAATCTGCGCTGGAATGTGCCCTCCTCTGGACACATTCCAGCTTGTCAATATCTCTCTTCAATTGTGGTGCCCAGAATTGGACACAATATCCCAGGTGTGGTCTAACCAAAGCAGAATAGAGGGGTAGCATTACTTCCCTAGATCTAGACACTATGCTCCTATTGATGCAGGCCAAAATCCCATTAGCTTTTTTTTTTTGCCACCACATCACATTGTTGGCTCATGTTTAACTTGTTGTCCACGAGGACTCCAAGATCTTTTTCACACGTACTGCTCTCGAGCCAGGCATTGTCCCGCATTTCTGTATCTTTGCATTTTGTTTTTTCTGCCTAAGTGGAGTATCTTGCATTTGTCACTGTTGAACTTCATTTTGTTAGTTTTGGCCCATCTCTCTAATCTGTCGAGATTGTTTTGAATCCTGCTCCTGTCCTCTGGAGTATTGGCTCTCCCTCCCAATTTGGTGTTGTCTGCAAATTTGATAATCCTGTTTTCTAGCCCTTCATCTAAGTCATTAATAAAGATGTTGAACAGGACCGGGCCCAGGACGGAACCCTGCTGATGGCACTCCATTTGTCACTTCTTTCCAGGATGAAGAGGAAGCATTGGTGAACACCCTCTGGGTTCGTCCATTTAACCAATTACAGATCCACCTCACCGTAGTTTTGCCTAGCCCACATTGGACTAGTTTCCTTGCCAGAAGGTCATGGGGGACCTTGTCGAAGGCCTTACTGAAATCCAGGTACGCTACATCCACGGCATTCCCCGCATCTACCCAGCTTGTAACTCTATCGAAAAAAGAGATCAGATGAGTCTGGCATGACTTGTTTTTGATAAATCCATGTTGACTCTTAGCGATTACCGCATTTGTTTCTAAGTGTTTGCAGACCACTTCCTTAATAATCTTTTCCAGAATTGTGCCTGGTATCGACGTGAGGCTGAACAGACGGTAGTTGTTTGGGTCGTCCTTTTTTCCTTTCTTGAAGATTGGCCCTCCTCCAGTCTGATGGAACTTCTCCCGTTCTCCAAGAACTCTCAAAGATGGTTGCCAATGGTTCCGAAATAACTTCCGCTAGTTCCTTCAATACTCTTGGGTGTAGCTGATCTGGCCCTGGGGATTTGAACTCGTTTAGAGCGGCCAGGTATTCCTGGACGACTTGTTTCCCAATTTGGAGTTGGATGTCCTCTAATCCCTCATCCACTCCATCTTGCTGAGGTTGAAGATGACTTTTTTTTTTTTGTGAGAAGACCGAGGCAATCCAGGGAGAGGCGGATGAGTTCCCTCTATCAGCTCCAGCTCCAGCTCCTCATACGGGGACATGAGAGAAGCCTCCCACAAGGATAACAAAAACATCAAATCATCCTGGCGTCCCCTGGGCAACGTCCTTGCAGATGGCCAATTCTTTCACACCAGAAGTAACCTGCAGGTTCTCAAATCGATCCTGACATGACGAAAAGAAAAAAAAACTGGGAAAAGTGCCCAAGAATAATATTTTATAGCCCAGTGCAGACATCATAAGATTTGGGCTTTTGCCATTGTCTGATTTTAAAAATGCAGAATTCTTGTCAAGGGTGAAAATGTTGGAGGATGAATGACTGCCCTTTGCCTTGTTCTGGTTCAAGTCCTCACTTCACCATGGAGTTCACCTGAGTGACCTTGAGCCAGCCGTCATCTCTCAGAGTAACTTCTCCCAAAAGGTTATGAGTATTAAGTGTGTCTGAGCAAGAACCTTGTATGTCACTTGGACCAAGTTGGAAAAGGAACAGTAGGATTTAAAATGTCCCTTGCATACAAAGGTTGAGGCTTTGAAGGGTAGAATAGCTTAGATACTGTATCTGAAGATGATGTAACCTACTAGGAAAACTTGAGGAGAGATTATTTTTTAAAGGCAGAATAATATTTGTGCTGTCGCACGCTGGGCCTGTGCATATGACTGTAGACAGGACATAAATTCTGTGTGCCCAACGGGACGCCGGGGCTGCCTCAGATTAAAGGCCCTTGGATTCCCCCAAACAGAGTCTTTAGATTGCTTAAAGGTTCAACAATGTTCTTTATTAATGAAAACAAACAGGTACTTTCAAGCTTTCTTAACAGTCTATTGGCTCTTGCAATCTTGTTCACTGGGGACAGGCACTATCTTCTTAACTGTAATTAACTAATGAGGAAATCCTTAACTTCTAATCTTGGCAGTCTGAACTTGCCTCTGTTGGCGTGGAGCCCCTGCACCCCGTACCAACTGCGTCTGGCTTCCGCGAGCGACCCTTACCAAGCAGAGCTTTGTAGACTTCCAGGGGAAAAAGAAAGAGTTCAGGTTTCAGTGATGGCTGGCTGAAGTCCCTCAGCAAAGGAACTGTTTGGCTGTATGATCCTCAGCCAAGCTGTGAGGCCTTTTCTCCCCAGCCAAGCTGTAGGCTTTATATCTCCCCGGCCAAGCCGTAAAAGACGAAGCTTTCTACAGGAGCTCTTGGTTTCATGTCCTGTATGGAAAGCTACTCTGTGTGGACTGAACCAAAATTGGCTCCTATTCCCTTCAAAAACCCATAGGGGGTGGGACCAGGGAACCTAACTATAATTGACAGGTGGCTTGCCCTATGATTACAGCCAAAAGAAGCCACCTATCTGCAGAGTCCCTGAAACTTAGGACCATAATAAATGCAAAGCAAACAAAATTGGAGCTCCTGGTGCAGTTGTACCTGCACAATATCTCAACACTTTACAATGTTTGAATATGGGTAAATCCTTGAAAACAAGCAAATCATTCATGTTTGTTCAGCCTGATGCCATGGACAAGATCCTTGGAGCTGTGAGAGCCACCACCTGTGCCCTAGATCCTTGTCCTTCCTGGCTTATTAAACACGCCGGAGGAGGATTGCCTGACTGGATCACAAATATTATCAATGTTTCATTGCGTCAGGGCATAATACCATCAACGGAGGCAGAGATCCCAGGACCACAGGTCTGTATGTGGACCTCTTCTGAAGTCCCGGGATTTTTTGCCCCTGTTTACAACCTGTGTTTTAGCACTATCTGGAAGCAACCTCACGGGGACTTTTGGAGTGGTATCTTATCACTGGACTCTACTTCTACAAACATTGAGGGTCAAGCTACCACGAATCCATAAATCACTTTGATAGGTTGTACTTCGTGTCTTCTTTATTATATACTCTCAGCAGATTGTTTGACACCTGTTTGACGTTATATTCCGCTGATATGTATTTTATGGACATTCAGTAAAATGGGTGCAGGTGGGAAAAAGTCATTTTAAAATATCACTTCCAAATATCTCATGTGTTGTTATAGGTTTTTCCGGGCTATATGGCCATGTTCTAGAGGCATTTTCTCCTGAGGTTTCGCCTGCATCTACCTTTTGTTGAGAGTGATTTGATGTGCCTGATTGTTTACTCTCGGTTGCTGTGCTGAGAAAATCCTCCCTTCGATATATTGTCGAAGGCTTTCATGGCCGGAATCACTGGGTTGTTGTAGGTTTTTCCGGGCTATATGGTCATGTTCTAGAGGCATTCTCTCCTGACGTTTCGCCTGCATCTATGGCAAGCATCCTCAGAGGTAGTGAGGTCTGTTGGAACTAGGGAAAAGGGTTTATATATCTGTGGAATGACCGGGGTGGGACAAAGAATTCTTGTCTGTTGGAGCTAGATGTCCTTGTTTGTTTCCTCTCTGTTGTTGTGCTGTTGTAATTTTAGAGTTTTTTAATACTGGTAGCCAGATTTTGTTCATTTTCATGGTTTCTTCCTTTCTGTTGAAATTGTCCACATGCTTGTGGATTTCAATGGCTTCTCTGTGTAGTCTGACATGGTGGTTGTGAGAGTGGTCCAGCATTTCTGTGTTCTCAAATAATATGCTGTGTCCAGGTTGGTTCATCACGTGCTCTGCTATGGCTGACTTCCCTGGTTGAAATACTCTGCGCTGCCTTTCATGTTCCTTGATTCGTGTTTGGACAACGCTGCGTTTGGTGGTCCCTCTGTAGACTTGTCCACAGCTGCATGGGATACGGTGGACTCCCACAGAAGTGATAGGATCCCTCTTGTCCTTTGCTGAATGTAGCATTTGTTGGATTTTCTTGGTTGGTCTGTAGATATTTTGTATGTTGTGTTTCCTCATCAGCTTCCCTATGCGGTCAGTGGTTCCCTTGATGTCTGGCAGGAACACTTTTCCTTTGGGTGGATCTTCATCTTTACTCTCGTGGCTTGTTCTTGGTCTTGCAGCTCTTCTGATGTCTGAGGTGGAGTCTCCCTTGGCCTGGAGAGCCCAGTTGAGGTGGTTCAGTTCATCTTGGAGGAGGTGGGCTTCGCAGATTTATTTTGCCAAGGCTTTAATGGTGCTTCTTTTTTTGACTTGGGTCAGACTACACAGAGAAGCCATTAAAATCCTCAAGCATGTGGACAATTTCAACAGAAACGAAGAAACCATGAAAATGAACAAAATCTGGCTACCAGTATTTAAAAAACTCAAAAATTACAACAGCAAAACAACAGAGAGTAAACAATCAGGCATATCACATCACTCTCAACGAAAGATTCCCCCCAGGCACTTCCAAGCCATTAAATGCTAATCAAGGTGGTCAGTTGAAACATTCACACCTAGCTGGGGATGCCTGGCTCGAGAGCAGTACGTGTGAAAAAGATCTTGGAGTCCTCGTGGACAACAAGTTAAACATGAGCCAACAGTATGATGTGGCGGCAAAAAAAGCCAGTGGGATTTTGGCCTGCATCAATAGGAGCATAGTGTCTAGATCTAGGGAAGTCATGCTCCCCATGCTCTATTCTGCTTTGGTTAGACCACACCTGGAATATTGTGTCCAATTCTGGGCACCACAATTCAAGAGAGATATTGACAAGCTGGAATGTGTCCAGAGGAGGGCGACTAAAATGATAAAAGGTCTGGAGAACAAGCCCTATGAGGAGCGGCTTAAGGAGCTGGGCATGTTTAGCCTGAAGAAGAGAAGGCTGAGAGGAGATATGATAGCCAAGTATAAATATGTGAGAGGAAGCCATAGGGAGGAGGGAGTAAGCTTATTTTCTGCTTCCCTGGAGACTAGGACGCGGAACAATGGCTTCAAACTACAAGAGAGGAGATTCCATCTGAACATGAGGAAGAACTTCTTAACTGTGAGAGCCGTTCAGCAGTGGAACTCTCTGCCCCGGAGTGTGGTGGAGGCTCCTTCTTTGGAAGCTTTTAAACAGAGGCTGGATGGCCATCTGTCGGGGTGATTTGAATGCAATATTCCTGCTTCTTGGCAGGGGGTTGGACTGGATGGCCCATGAGGTCTCTTCCAACTCTTTGATTCTATGATTCTATGAAATGCTAACCAAGGTGGTCAGTTGAAACATTCACACCTAGCTCCAGCAGACAAAAGTCCTTTGTCCCACCCTGGTCATTCCACAGATACATAAACCCATTTTCCTACTTCCAACAGACCTTACTACCTCTGAGGATGCTTGCCATAGATGCAGATGAAACGTCAGGACAAAATGCCTCTAGAACATGGCCATATAGCCCGGAAAAACCTACAACAACCCAGTGATTCCGGCCATGAAAGCCTTCGACAATATATCTCATGTGCTGCAGTTGCTACAAAGAAACGAACTGTGCAAGTTCTGGAAGTCCACCCAGAGGCAAGATGGAGTTCAGGCTGCAAACTCCAAAACCAGGGAGGGTTTTCTCAGACTTCGTCGCCTATTAGTCTGCCTCTGATCTCAGGTGGATTAATTAGGAAGTTTGTCAGAAGCCAAGAGTGAACTCCGGTCCTTCCAGTGTGGGAGCTGTAACCATGCCTATGAAACCTAAGCCGGAGAATTCTTCTTCTACCCCGACTGCTCCAATGATTAATGACAGAAGAGATGTTTTTAAAGAAAGAAAATGAAAAAGAAGGAGGGGTCAACAGCTGAGTGCAAGGCGAGTCTCTAGACAAGGAGTAATTAAGATCCTTGGATAAATATGATTAATAAGCTGAAACTGGCAGGGTGTGCAGTAAACAAGGGCTAACCAGATGGTCTCCTTTCCCAGTCTGACAATTGGAGGCACTTTGTAAAAACAGGGAGACAAGAGCCAGATTCTCCACACGTGGCTGTTTTGATTCAGTGTGGGAAGGAAGGCAGCAACAGCGGTCGTCCAAGACTTGGTGCAGGGAGTTGCTGGAGAAGAATGAACAATATTTTTTCTGTCAAGCAAGCAGCTGTTGGGAATCATGGCAGGACACCATTCTTCTATCAGCAGGTCGGAAGCCTTGCTGCACCCCATTTGTAGAAATGCATGGGGTAGATCTGAAAGATCAACTCCAAGACTACACTAGAACGATGTCAAGCACAAGGGGTGACTCTCTCTACGTATTTGAAATATTTCTTATGACAGAAATCTGTTACAAATCCAGACATTCCTGCAGAAAGGACAGGTTCCAGCTGTGTCTCTCTTTGTTTACTAGGGCCCCAAAGTCAATAGTAATACTCCAGTTTGTATAGAACTATCAACACTGTTGGGGAGTTGACTCCTCTAACTCCAGTCATTGAGGTCTGTTTCCTATTATATAAAGAAGATGGAGACAAAACAATTGAAATATGTGATACAAACTAAAATATCTGTTAAATATCCAGATTCAGAGGCAGTTTCACAATGAAACAGAAGTGTTGGGTAGGATTTTAGTGTCTCTGTGGCTCACTGACTGAGAATCCTTTTACACAGACCCTAAAATGCAGAACTTACTAGGTAAAAATGGAGGTGGCTAAATAACACTAGTGATAAATCTGTGCTGATACATGCATTTACCGCAGAAAAAAAACACATGCTATAAAGGTACACTTATATCCCGATTCTGGCCAAAAAATGTGCACATTCACAAAAAATGTGCACATACACACACGTCGATACCGGGCAAGATTCTGGAAAAGATTGTTAAGGAAGCGGTCTGCAAACACTTAGAAACAAATGCAGTCATCGCTAATAGTCAACATGGATTTATGAAAAACAAGTCATGCCAGACTAATCTGATCTCTTTCTTCGATAGAGCTACAAGCTGGGTAGATGCGGGGAATGCCGTGGATGTAGCGTACCTGGATTTCAGTAAGGCCTTCGACAAGGTCCCCCATGACCTTCTGGCAAGGAAACTAGTCCAATGTGGGCTAGGCAAAACTACGGTGAGGTGGATTTGTAATTGGTTAAGTGGACGAACACAGAGAGTGCTCACTAATGCTTCCTCTTCATCTTGGAAAGAAGTGACAAGTGGAGTGCCGCGGGGTTCCGTCCTGGGCCCGGTCCTGTTCAACATCTTTATTAATGACTTAGATGAAGGGCTAGAAGGCATGATCATCAAGTTTGCAGACGACACCAAATTGGGAGGGATAGCCAATACTCCAGAGGACAGGAGCAGAATTCAAAACGATCTTGACAGATTAGAGAGATGGGCCAAAACTAACAAAATGAAGTTCAGCAGTGACAAATGCAAGATACTCCACTTTGGCAGAAAAAAATGAAATGCAAAGATACAGAATGGGTGACGCCTAGCTCGAGAGCAGTACGTGTGAAAAAGATCTTGGAGTCCTCGTGAACAACAAGTTAAACATGAGCCAACAATGTGATGTGGTGGCAAAAAAAGCCAATGGGATTTTGGCCTGCATCAATAGGAGCATAGTGTCTAGATCTAAGGAAGTAATGCTACCCCTCTATTCTGCTTTGGTTAGACCACATCTGGAATATTGTGTCCAATTCTGGGCACCACAATTCAAGAGAGATATTGACAAGCTGGAATGTGTCCAGAGGAGGGCGACTAAAATGATCAAGGGTGTGGAGAACAAGCCCTATGAGGAGCGGCTTAAGGACCTGGGCATGTTTAGCCTGAAGAAGAGAAGGCTGAGAGGAGATATGATAGCCATGTATAAATATGTGAGAGGAAGCCACAGGGAGGAGGGAGCAAGCTTGTTTTCTGCTTCCTTGGAGACTAGGACGCGGAACAATGGCTTCAAACTACAAGAGAGGAGATTTCATCTGAACATGAGGAAGAACTTCCTGCCATTCAGCAGTGGAACTCTCTGCCCCGGAGTGTGGTGGAGGCTCCTTCTTTGGAAGCTTTTAAGCAGAGGCTGGATGGCCATTTGTCAGGGGTGATTTGAATGCAATATTCCTGCTTCTTGGCAGGGGGTTGGACTGGATGGCCCATGAGGTCTCTTCCAACTATTTGATTCTATGATTCTATATATCTTTGCACTGGCAAAAAAAAAAAGTTTTCCTTCCCTTCTGCCTGTGTAGACTGCTCCAGTGCAGAAGCCCAAAATGACTGATCAGGTGACTGGGCTGTCAAACAGGCATAAGGGTAGCTCAAGAGAAGCACAAGTGGAAAGCAATTAAAACTCTCTGAAACTCTTTATATAAACTATATATTGCTTAACTACTTGCTTACTTGGGTGATCCCTCGTTGTCCGAGTAGAATAGTCTTCCAGGGTCAGTGAGCAGTGCGTGGTGGGTCCGTAGGTGACTGTGGAGTCCTATTCTTGATCTGCATGTTCTCCCACAGTCTGTTTCTCAGACACCTCTCCAGAGATTGTGTGCTTCCAGTCAGTGCCAAAAATCTAATGGAAGTTTTAAAAATCCTCCTTCTGTCCTCACAGGCTTCCTCTGTATTGGAAGAAGATGAAGGGTGAAGGGTGGGCACCACAATTGAAGAGAGATATTGACAAGCTGGAATGAGTCCAGAGGAGGTCAACTAAAATGATCAAGGGTCTGGAGAACAAGCCCTATGAGGAGCGGCTTAAAGAGCTCGGCATGTTTAGCTTGAAGAAGAGAAGGCTGAGAGGAGACATGATGATAGCCATGTATAAATATGTGAGAGGAAGTCATAGGGAGGAGGGAGTGAACTTGTTTTTTGCTGCCCTGGAGACTAGGAACAATGGCTTCAAACTAAAAGAAAGGGGATTCCACCTGAACATTAGGAAGAACTTCCTGACTGTGAGAGCTGTTCAACAGTGGAACTCTCTGCCCCGGAGTATGGTGGAGGCTCCTTCTTTGGAAGCTTTTAAACTGAGTCTGGATGACCTTCTATCAGGGGTGAGTTGAACGCAATATTCCTGCTTCTTTTCAGAATGGGGTTGGACTGGATGGCCAATGAGGTCTCTTCCAACTCTATGATTTTATGATTCTATGTGATGAAGTCTTAGATAGACCTTTAATTTCCCATCATAGTCCAGAGCAGCAATGTGTCAAAGGCTTTTTGAGAGGTTAGATCAGTGTTTCTCAACCTTCCGTATGTTGCAACTCCTTAATACAGTTCCTCATATTGTGGTGACCCCCAACCATACAACTGTTTTCATTGCTACTTCATAACTGTAATGTTGCTACTGTTATGAATTATAATGTAAATATCCAATATGCAGGATCAGGCATGTAGCCGGGGGGTGGGGGCTTGGGGTCTTCAGCCCCCCCCTCCCGAAATTCTGATGGTGGTCCGCGAGAAGGCCTTACTGGTGCATTATTTAAACTGCTATGTTTATTCATATCATGATCTGATCACTATACTCAATATATCCCATATGCATGGGGGTATTGGGATAACGATAAAAAAAGTTTGCTAGGGTAGACCCTCTTTCACTCAAACTCAGCCCCCCCCCCCCCCCCGAAACAAAATCCTGGCTACGGGCCTATGCAGGATGTACAGGGTTAGTCAAAATGCATAGGCCAATAAGCCATTCAATTGAATGGCTTATTGGCCTATGCATTTTGACTAACCCTGTATTTCCATTCACTGGACCAAATTTGGCACAAATACCTGATACCCAAAAATTTGAATGCTGGTGGGGTTTGGGGGGATTGATTTTGTCATTTGGAAGTTGTAGTTGCTAGGATTTATTGTTCACCTACAATCAAAGAGCATTCTGAACTCCACCAACGATGGAATCGAACCAAACTTAGCACTCAGAACTCCCATGACCAACAGAAAATACTGGAAGGGGTTTGATGGGCACTGACATTGAGTTTGGAGTTGTAGTTCACCTACATCCAGAGAGTAGGCCTGGGTAACAACGGAAAAAATTGTTTCTAAAATTGATTCGTTTTTTGGGGGTTTTTGCGTTTCGATTTTTAAAAGAATTCCAAAATTTTTCTTTTAAAAAGTTTGATATTTACGAAATTTCGTAAATTACAAAACAATTACGAAACAATTACGAAACAATTACGAATCGATTCGTTAATGGCGGACGCGGCCACGCAATACGCTAAAAAACCTCCATATGGGACAGGGGGAACTTCTGAAGCTTCCCTCTCCCTCTGTTGTTGACTGTTGGTGTGATATTTATAATTTTTTTTCACTGATTAAACAAACAACAACTATAAAACTTGCCCCAGACATGCGGAAATAATAACGAAACGATTTCAAAACGATAACGAAACGAATACAAAACGAATTCGAAACAATTACGAAACGAATTTAAAAATTCGTTTCGTTTTTTAGTTGCTCCTGAATGATTCGTTATCGCTTCGTTATAAAAAATAAGGAATTTTTAATGAATTACGAAATTACGAAACGAAACCACCCAGCCCTACCAGAGAGCACTGTGAACTCAGATAATGATGGATCTGGACCAAACTTGGCACAAATACTCAACATGCCCAAATGTGAACACTGGTGGAATTTGGGGAAAATAGATCTTGACATTTGGGAGTTGTAGTTGCTGGGATTTATAGTTCACCTACAATCAAAGAGCATTCTGAACCCCACCAATGTGAGAATTGGACTATGTTTCTCACACAGAACCTCCATGACCAACAGAAAATACTGTGTTTTCTGATGGACTTTGGTGACCACTCTGACACCCACTTGCAACTCCCCCCCCCCCCTTCCCAGTGGTCCCGACCTCCAGGTTGAGAAACACTGGTGAGCTCTGGCCATCTGGCTCTTCTCAATCAGTTGTGCCAGAGGTTTTGAAGAGGAGTCCCAGTGGACTGATCATGGTAAGCCTTGCCATCGTCAAGGAATGTTAGGTGCTGATACCATATCTGATTGAATTAGATGGAGAGTTGTATCAGGATTTATTTTATGCTCCTTTTTCTTCTTTAGCTTCCAGCAGGCATGGGCAAACCTTGGTCCTCCAGGTGTATTTGACTTCAATGTCCAGAAATCCCAGCCAGCTTACTGGCTGTTTGAAATTGTGGGAGTTGAATTCCAGAACCTCTCCACGGTCAAAGTTAATGCTTATGCCTGTTCTAGAGAGCAGCTTTTGGCAGTTTTTCATCCACATTCTTCTCTAGAGCTTCTAATCTTTCATGCATTTTATTTCTTCCTTATCATCCTGCTTTCTCCCATAGGAACTTAACACCTCCTACAAGGCTGTCATGGGCCAACAGAAAACTGAGAAAACTCAGGTTTCTCACTAGTGATACCCTTGTGTTCTCCCTGTACATTTAACACTGGCAGAAATACAACCAGAAATGTAACACGGGCACCTTGCCCCATCTCTATCTATGTATGTCCTGTAAACACATACATCTGTTACTTTTCCTACTGTTATGTAGTTTTTTGAGGGGGATTGTTGTTTAGTATTTCTTTTTTAGGACCTTCCAGAGAGGCCCAAAATGGGGGACCCGTCTCGCTTTCTCTCAAAACATCCAAACGGTACCTCAGGTAAAAATGAATTAATGCGGAGAAAATGTGATACCTGGAAAGATCCGGAGCTAAGGTCCGGATCTTTCCCAATGTTGGACCTGTGCAGCTTGACTCTAGGACTGCTTCCTACAACCATTCCGGTTCTTCAGGCGTCTGGAGCCCCAAGGAGCTGGAGGGCCAAGTTTGGTTCAATTGCATCATTGGTGGAGCTCAGAATGCTCTTTGATTGTAGGTGAACTATAAATCCTAGCAACTACAACTCCCCAAATCAACTTTTTTTGAGTTGATGGTCACTCCTTGGAGTAGTAGTTGTAGGTGCTGGCATTAGCCTATAAAGCCCTAAACTGTTCTGGACCAACTTACCTGTCCGAACGCATCTCCTCCTATGAACCAGCTAGGACATTAAGATCATCCGGGGAGGGCCTGCTCTCCATCCTGCCTGCATCACAGGCACGCCTGGCAGGGACGAGAGACAAGGCCTTCTCAGTGGTGGATATTCTCAGTGGTTGAATTTCGGTGTCAATGTTGACTTTGTTGGAGAGATGGCTGCCAAGGTAGCGGAAATGATCAACATTTTCTAATGTTACACCATTAAGCTGTATCACTGGCATTGGAGAGGGGTTGGCTGGTGTCTGCTGGAACGGCACCTTGGTTTTTTCAATGTTTTTCAATGACAGGCCGAGCTTCTCATATGCTTCTGCGAAGGTGTTTAGAGTGGCTTGTAGATCTTCTTCTGAATGCGCACAGACGACATTGTCATCAGCATACTGGAGCTCTATAACAGATGTTGTAGCCTTGGTTTTGACTTTCAGTCTGCTGAGGTTAAACACCTTGCCATCTGTCCGATAGATGATTTCCACTCCGGTGGGAAGCTTCCCATCAACAAGGTGAAGTATCATAGCGATGAAGATGGAGAATAGAGTTGGGGCAATAACACATTATTATTATTTATTATTTACAGCATTTATATTCCGCCCTTCTCACCCCACAGGGGACTCAGGGCCAATGTACACATATATGGCAAACATTCAATGACAATTAGACATACAACGTATATAGACATATACAGAGGCTATTTAACTTTTTCTGGCCTCCAGGGGAGCTGTCGCTTTCATTGTCCATCTGCGACACTGATGAAGTACTTCCGCATTCCCCGCATGCTTTGCTGGAGTACTTTTTGCTGGAGTCTTTTTATGGCCTCATAAATTAGTTAATTAGCCTCCCCACACATAGGTGGTACCTAATTTTCCTACTTGACAGATGCAACTGTCTTTCAGGTTGCAAAGGTCAACAACAAGCTACACAATTGGCCAGACACTCACTCCGACCCAGGCTGGCTTCGAACTCATGACCTATTTGATGTCTGATTCCACCTTAAATGGGCCACTTTGGGAGCCATTGCTGTCCAAGACTCTTGCCATCATGGAGGAGCCGCAGGATGTTCACAAATTTGTTTAGGCACCCAATTTTTTGGAGGATGGACCTGAGAGCGCTGCGATTCACTGTGTCGAATGCCTTTGCAAGGTCAATGAATGCCATGTACAGAGGTTGATTTTGTTCCCTGCATTTTTCTTGGAGCTGTCGTGTCCACAGTTCCTCTGGAGGGGCGGAAGCTGTTCTGGGATTCTGGGAGGGTGTCTTCTGAGAGGGGCAGAAGGTGGTTTGCAAGGATTCTTGCGAGGATTTTTCCAGCGGAGGTTAGAAGGGAGATACCTCGATAGTTTCCGCAGTCTGTTCTTTCCCCCTTTTTGAAGAGGATGATTATGGTTCCTGAATAAAGATTATCTACTTTGAACTGGTTTATATGGCAGTGTAGACTCATATAATCCAGTTCATAATCTAGATTCACTCTGTCACTCCTTCCCACCTGCTACTAAGGAGGCTGTTCAGGTCCTGAACCAGTGCTTGACCGCTGTAACGGTCTGGATGAGGGCGAACAACTTGAAATTGAATCCAGACAAGACAGAGGTACTCCTGGTCAGTCACAAGGCCGAACAGGGCATAGGGTTACAGCCTGTGTTAGACGGGGTTACACTCCCC
The DNA here is from genome assembly GCF_037176765.1 of Anolis sagrei. NCBI lineage: Eukaryota > Metazoa > Chordata > Lepidosauria > Squamata > Anolidae > Anolis > Anolis sagrei. The sequence continues at coordinate 11,868,496 of NC_090027.1, read as the reverse complement.
CTGAAGACGCAGGTTCACAGTTTGGGAGTGATCCTGGACTCATCGCTGAGCCTGGAACCCCAGATCTCAGCGGTGGCTGGGAGAGCTTTTGCACAATTAAAACTTGTGCGCCAGTTGCGCCCGTACCTTGGGAAGTCGGATCTGGCCACAGTGGTCCACGCTCTTGTTACATCCCGAATAGATTACTGCAACACACTCTACGTGGGGTTGCCTTTGAAGACTGTTCGGAAACTTCAATTTGTCCAGCGAGTGGCAGCTAGATTACTCACTGGAGTGTCATACAGGGAGCATACCACCCCTCTGTTATGTCAGCTCCACTGGCTGCCGATCTAATTCCGAGCACAATTCAAGGTGCTGGTTTTGACCTACAAAACCTTGTACGGTTCTGGTCCAGTGTATCTGTCCGAACGCATCTCCTACGTCCCGCCTCGGAATTTGAGATCTTCTGGGGGGGGGGGGGGGGCATTGCTCTCGGCCCCACCTCTATCACAAGTAAGATTGGTGGGGACGAGGAGCAGGGCCTTCTCGGTGGTGGCCCCTCACCTATGGAACTCACTCCCCGGGGAAATTAGGTCATTGACATCCCTCCTCTCCTTTAGAAGGAAATTAAAAACATGGATTTGGGACCAGGCCTTTGGGTAATCTGGCGGATAGATAAGGGACAAGCGACGACTAGAATTGATGGATTGGACAATGTGGAATTTGAATTTATGGACTGTGAGCTGGTAAACGTTGAGCACTAGATTGTTTTTAGGGATTGTGATGTATAATGGATTGTTTCAATTGTTTTAATTACTGTTTATATGTTTTATTTTTTACCTTGTTGTTGTGCCGGCATCGAATTGTGCCTTTTTGTAAGCCCCCCTGAGTCCCCCCTCGGGGGTTGAGAAGGGCAGGGTAGAAGTGCGAGAAATAAATAAATAAATAAATAATCCAGTTCATAATCTGGATTCAGAAACTGGATGACATGGCTGTGTAGATAGCGTCAGAGATTGCTTTGAAAAAGGGGAAGAACTGGTGCATGACTCAAGACTAGGTAGACAGTGAAGCAAAGGGAGAAATTGCACTCCGTTGGCACACTACATATATTTCCAATATAACAGTAAATGCAGGGAGAGCCTTAAATGAATTGATTCTGCACAAAATGTCCCTTTCTATTATTTTTCTTTATCTTTTCCTGGGTGGAAAATGCTAAGGTTTATTTCAAAGGCTTCCGAATGAAAATATGATTCTTGTTTGGATAATTTCACAGAACCAACCTGAAATCCTTCCCTGTTTCTATTGCGCCGGGGGTAGAATGGGCCGGTCTTCCCTTCGCTGGCCAGGCTGCGCAAACAGCTGCCATCTAATTACCAGCCCCTGTCACAAGCGCAAAGAAACAAGTTGTGGCATTTAGGAAAGGTCTGCAAAAATAAGTGTCAGACCTTAACTAATAGTGATTGTCCTTCCATTCTGCTGTAATTTACATTTAATTCACACATTTCATTTCCATTTAAAATATGATTACAGTGTTTTGAAGCACATATCACCTGTCCCCTTGCATTATGGTGGCGGGGAAAATAACACAAGATGGCAGAAGCAGGCAAACTACCCAAGAGCTTGTCTGCAAGATTGTAAACAGGGATCCCATTGCCACTTAAGATCCAATCAATGGAACAAGCAGCACTGAAAACCCTTTTAAAAGAGACGTGCTGAGGAAAAGACCATGGGGATGTCACTTGCTTTGGCAGAGCATAGTGACTGCTGGAAAGTGGAAGACTCTTTGCACACACTCAGAGGCACTGACTTGTTATCAAAAACAAGTCATGCCAGACTAATCTGATCTCTTTCTTCGATAGAGCTACAAGCTGGGTAGATGTGGGGAATGCCGTGGATGTAGCGTACCTGGATTTCAGGAAGGCCTTCGACAAGGTCCCCCATGACCTTCTGGCAAGGAAACTAGTCCAATGTGGGCTAGGCAAAACTACGGTGAGGTGGATCTGTAATTGGTTAAGTGGATGAACACAGAGAGTGCTCACTAATGCTTCCTCTTCATCTTGGAAAGAAGTGACAAGTGGAGTGCCGCAGGGTTCCGTCCTGGGCCCGGTCCTGCTCAGGATCTTTATTAATGACTTAGATGAAGGGCTAGAAGGCAGGATCATCAAGTTTGCATACGACACCAAATTGGGAGGGATAGCCAATAGTCCAGAGGACAGGAGCAGAATTCAAAACGATCTTGACAGATTAGAGAGATGGGCCAAAACTAACAAAATGAAGTTCAACAGTGACAAATGCAAGATACTCCACTTTGGCAGAAAAAATGAAATGCAAAGATACAGAATGGGGGACAATGCCTGGCTCGAGAGCAGTACGTGTGAAAAAGATCTTGGAGTCCTCGTGGACAACAAGTTAAACATGAGCCAACAATGTGATGTGGCGGCAAAAAAAGCCAATGGGATTTTGGCCTGCATCAAGAGGAGCATAGTGTCTAGATCTAAGGAAGTAATGCTACCCCTCTATTCTGCTTTGGTTAGACCACATCTGGAATATTGTGTCCAATTCTGGGTGCCACAATTCAAGAGAGATATTGACAAGCTGGAATGTGTCCAGAGGAGGGCGACTAAAATGATCAAGGGTCTGGAGAACAAGCCCTATGAGGAGCGGCTTAGGGAACTGGACATGTTTAGCCTGAAGAAGAGAAGGCTGAGAGGAGATATGATAGCCATGTATAAATATGTGAGAGGAAGCCACAGGGAGGAGGGAGCAAGCTTGTTTTCTGCTTCCTTGGAGACTAGGACGCGGAACAATGGCTTCAAACTACAAGAGAAGAGATTCCATCTGAACATTAGGAAGAACTTCCTGACTGTGAGAGCCGTTCAGCAGTGGAACTCTCTGCCCCAGAGTGTGGTGGAGGCTCCTTCTTTGGAAGCTTTTAAGCAGAGGCTGGATGGCCATCTGTCAGGGGTGATTTGAATGCAATATTCCTGCTTCTTGGCAGGGGGTTGGACTGGATGGCCCATGAGGTCTCTTCCAACTCTTTGATTCTATGATTCTATGATTCTATGATTCTTCTGCAAGCCAAACCCTATGTGGCAGTGTTTCTCAACCTGGGGGTCGGGACCCCTAGCTGGGGGGGGGGGTGGTCTTAGAAACTCTTTTGACTGAGAGGTCTGCAGCTCTCTCTGCCTGTTCTTCCCTTCCTTTTTGGTGTTGGTGAACTACAACTCCCAGAATTCAAAACCAGCCCCTAGTACTTGGATTGTGGTGCAGTTGGCTGAGTATCAGCTGCATTAAGACCACTCTGACCGAAAGGTCATGAGTTCGAAGCCGGCCCGGGTTGGAGTGGGTTTCGAACCAATTGTGTGTAGCCTGTTGTCGACCTTTGCAACCCGAAAGACAGTTGCATCTGTCAAGTAGGAAAATAAGGTTCCACCTTAAAGTGTGGGGAGGCTATTTATGAGGCCATAAAGAAGACTCCAGCAGAGCATTCCAGCAGGGAAGAAAGCGGGGAATGCGGAAGTGCTTCATCAGCATCGCAGATGGACGATGAAAGCGACAGCTCCCCTGGTGGCCAGAAAAAAGTTAAATAGCCTCTGTGTATGTCTGTATATGTTTGTATGTCAAAAATTGGTATTGAATGTTTGCCATATATGTGTACACTGTAATTCGCCCTTACATAGAAATTATGTAATATTGGAGGTGTTCTGTCGTGTGCTAGGCCTGTAACAGCTGTCTTTTCTATAGGGTGTATACTCTACGCCCAGCGGGAAGCCAGGGCACCTCAAAGAGAGGTTCTCAGGGATTTTTCTGAAGTAATGGTCTTTAGAGTCTTTAATGATACAACAAAGTCTTTATTATGGAACAAACAACAAATCTTCAATGGTTCAAACAACACTTCAAGGCTTTCTTAGTCTAGTCTTCAATGGACTGGTACCTGACTTTAATTAACGGTACTTTTTCTGTAGGAAAAAACCCTGTTTAACCTCTCCCAGGTTGTTTACTATCTATGCCTCATTGGTGTGGGTCCTACTACGGATTCCAAATGCATCTGGGTATCGAGTAGACTTACCAGCCGAGGCTTGTAGATATTTCAGATGGAGTTTCGTGGATCTGTAGTGCTGTCCTCCCTCAGAGAATTCTTTAAAAACTTCGGGGCTGTTTTTCCTCTGATTGCTGTGAGGTTGAGAGGCTGTGAGCTCTCAGCCAGAGCCTTGGGACCTTTTCCCTGGAATTTCTGTTTCTGTTTTCCCAGATGTTCTTGAGAAAAGAAGATTTTCTATGGGACAAGCTGATCTACGTCCTATAGTTTAGCTTCCTTATGTGAGACTGCCCAAAAAAAATGGCTCCTTTCCCTCCCAGAGCCCTGAACAAGGGGCGAAATCAAAGATTCATTATGATGGACAGGAGGCCTGCCCTATGATTGCAAACAGATAACAGAAAGAAAATAAAGTTGGAGCTCCTGGTACAACCGTACCAGCACAGGAGGGGCCCTAAACTTTTTTTCTGCTAAAATATACACTCCCATTTGTGGATTTTTAAAAGATAATGGGTTTTATATTTCACTTCTTCTACAACAGCTAAAATAGCTGGAAAAGAAAAACAGACAGCGTATTCCCAGACTCTGCAGCTCTTGAGATACCATTCTTCAAAGTACAGGAAGCCTAAGGATGAAAATTAGTCAGTTGGCAACCAACGGTTACTTCTTGTATCCTGCTGCAAGCCACCCCATTTCCAGTGACTCACATGGAGACCAGGATGCTTTGATTAATATCTAGGTCATGTAGAGAAAACTGCTGCCCCTATAAACAGTCTTACAATTCCACAGGCTGGTGATAAATCAGTTTGAGAAGGTGACCTCAACTACGCGAGTGTAGTCCCATGCATCAGGGTAAATTTATGTAGCCAATTTTATTGGCCTGTGTGACCTGAGCTCCATGGAGATGTCTTTGGTAACAAATCCAATCTATATCAACCATATCTTCAAGGGGAGGAAGGGATGGACTCCGTTAATGCATATTATTCCTTCTCCAAAAGCATGACAAATTGTCAGCTGCAGACCTCTTTTTACTACGAATTTACTCTTACTGTAAAATGGATAGCAGATACACCAAATGGCTGATTGAGATGCAAAACTTTAAAGAATCTGAAAATGAAAGTAAAAAACAGGCGAAAAAATCACCAGAATTGTATATGATTTAATGTGATTTTATGATTGATGTGATCACTTCTGTTCACTTCTGTCGCAAGCAGAAGCTATCCCATCTATATAAATAAAAATGTAATGTTTGTTTGTAGGATTATCAGAACTCAAAAACCACTGGATGAATTGACGTGAAATTTGGACACAAAACACCTAACAATCCAATAAGTGTCAATCACCCATAAACACACACATACGCAACGCACACACACAAGCAGAGCAGACTTAAAAAACCCCCAAAATACACCACATATACATATACACATACACTCATATACATATGCACATGCACACATTCATACACACACATGTATTGTGACGGCGCGAGTGGCGCCACCTATATGTATAACTGTTCACTGCAAGATTTAAACTGTTGTATCACGCTTAATCTTGCCTTTTACCCTGCCTATGTATAGTTGGATTGATTGGTTATTTATAGCTGCCAATCAAGGTTGTTTGCACCAGCTGAATTGCTTTCTCAACTCAATTATTTGGCTCCACCTCTTTCCTTTTTCATTCCACCATCAGATTTTCAACTAGATGGATGTGAGTAAAAGACTTGGCTCTAAAAACCCCTGATTAAGTTACCTCTCAGCAACAATTCTGAGGTTCTTACCCTTGAGACTTATGCTTCATGTTCTGATCAACGTGAACAACGTTGGGAAGTCTCAAGCGCCTTCAAATCAGTTCTTTTGGCACCAGAGGAAGTTAACTATATAAATAAAAATGTAATGTTTGTTGTGGGATTAACATAACTCAAAAACCAGTGGGCCAATTCACACCAAATTTGAACAGCATGGACCTAACAACCCAGTGTATGTCCTTCACTCAATTTTTTTTTTGATTTTGTCATTTGGGAGTTATAGTTGCTGGGATTTATAGTTCACCTACAATCAAAGAGCATTCTGAACACCAATTATGGCATTGAACCAAATGTGGCACACAGGACTCTCGTGACTAACAGAAAACACTAGAAGGGTTTGGTGGGCATTGACCTTGAGTTTGGGAGTTGTAGTTCACCTACATCCAGAGAGCAAAATTACAAAATTATGTTTGTGGAGTTCATTAAGCTGAAAAGCTTATTGGCTGCCATTTAACTAAAACGGCATATTACATTCACAATCCTGATTTTATAATACAGTACCTCTGTGCTACATTAAGTGAAATTGGTCTTAATTTGTTTTAATTACTGCATTTCAATATTAATATCAAGTCAATACAGAGTTTATGGTATAGTATGTGGTATAGTATTAGGCCACCTCTCCGCAAAAGTCAACATTGACACTGAAATACAACACCACCTGAGGTCTGCGAGTGCAGCATTTTTCCGAATGAAGCAGAGAGTGCTTGAGGACTGGGACATCCGTAGGGATACCTAGGTGTTTATAAAGCTATTGTCCTTCCAACCCTGCTATACACCTGTGAGATGTGGACAGTCTACAGACGTCACATGCAACTCCTGGAACGATTCCATCAGTGCTGCCTCCGGAAAGTCCTGCAAATCTCTTGGGAAGACAAGCAGACAAATGTCAGCATGCTGGAAGAAGCAAAGACCACCAGCATTGAAGCGATGGTCCTCCGCCATAAATTCCACTGGACTGGCCATGTTGTCCAGATGCCTGACCACCGTCTCCCAAAGCATTTGCTGTATTCTGAACTCAAGAATGGAGGACAGGAAAAGATATTTAAAGACAGGCTCAAAGCCAACCTTAAAAACCCTGGCATAGAATCATAGAATCATAGAATCAAAGAGTTGGGCTATCCAGTCCAACCCCCTGCCAAGAAGCAAGAATATTGCATTCAAATCACCCCTGATAGATGGCCATCCAACCTCTGTTTAAAAGCCTCCAAAGAAGGAGCCTCCACCACACTCTGGGGCAGAGAGTTCCACTGCTGAACGGCTCTCACAGTCAGGAAGTTCTTCCTCGTATTCATATGGAATCTCTTCTCTTGTAATTTGGAGCCATTTTTCCGCATCCTAGTCTCCAAAGAAGCAGAAAAGAAGCTAGCTCCCTCCTCCCTGTGGCTTCCTCTCACACATTTATACATGGCTATCATATCTTCTCTCAGCCTGCTCTTCTTCAGGCCAAACATGCCCAGCTCCTTAAGCCGCTCCTCATAGGGCTTGTTCTCCAGACCCTTGATCATTTTAGTCACCCTGAGAATAGAGACACTGAGAACTGGGAAGCCCTGGCCCTTGAGCGCTCCAGGTGGAGGTCAGCTGTGACCAGCAGTGCCGCAGAATTTGAAGAAACACGAATGGTGGGTGAAAGGCATGTCTAGCCAACCCCGAGCAGGACCCTCTTCCACCTGGAAACCGATGTGGGAGAAAATGCAGATCAAGAATAGGGCTCCATAGTCACCTAAGGACCAACCACCAGGATACTACACTTGGAGGACTATCAACCTTGGGCTACGAGGAATCGCCTAAATAAGTAAGTAAGTCCCATTTTAATAGTAACTCTCAAGAAACCAGAAAGAATATTTCACTGCAAGTCTAGTGCGTGTATGTGTTTCCTTTGTTTGATAAGAATTAATAATGTACTTTAATTTTTATCAGAAACGAACCTGTTGAAACTCCCTCTTCTACACAATCATTAAAGATATGACAAGGGCTGCCATCCTGCTATGTACGTCAGATAACAAAAGGATTTCAAAGACAATGGGAGTTCTGAATTTTACATGTCAAGATAAAGGTATGTTTTCATGTTCAGAACCCCTTCTGTGTCTCTCATTACAGGACCAGCCTGTGCTTTTAAGATCGGAGATGCTGGAACTTTAAAGGCAAGAAGGCTGCATTGGCATAAATTGAAAAGTTTACTTCATGTAGCATGGAAATAAAAAAGCTCATTCAGAAAGTTAATGATTTATTTTATAGTTTCATTATCAGGGTCACATTACTCAATAGCATTTCAAACATGTCATTTGTACAAACTATGGTAATTAAAATTTATAACGTACTTCATCAGCAGCATATGAATCTTTTAGCCAGCACTCCGCTGTCATATAAACAGTGTAATTTCAGCTGCAATTCACCCTTTATTGGCTCTCATTTGTGATTTAACAACCATCAATGGCTAGGCTATAAAGAATAAATTAACTATCCGTAAACCTGATGATGACAGGGACAGTCAAACAGGCTTAAAGTGCTTTATACCAGGTTCCAGTTACCCGTCAAAGATGAATTAGCAAGAAGGGAAGTGGGGAGCTAAATGGCTGCCATTCTGAAAGACTCAGCAACTGCCCACGTTGGCCCTGAAACAGACAAACAGACTGAAGATCTTACGGACGCCCTTCTTCTTTATAGGTCAGTCAACATGTTCATCTCACCCGGAGTGTTGCCTGCCTCAGCTTCCTCGATTCTGATGCCCTCCAGGACCTTTGGTCTATAATTTCCAAAGTCCCCAATCATTGGCTGGGTGTTTTCCTACATGGCAGGATGGTCCTTGTGGTCTCTTCCAACTTTCCCAGTGGCGCAGTGGGTTAAACCCCTGTGCCGGCAGGACTGAAGACCGACAGGTCGCAGGTTCGAATCCAGGGAAAGGCGGATGAGCTCCCTCTGTTAGCTCCAGCTCCTCATGCGGGGACATGAGAGAAGCCTCCCACCAGGATGATAAAACATCAAATCATCCGGGCGTCCCCTGGGCAACATCCTTGCAGACGGCCAATTCTCTCGCACCAGAAGCGATTTGCAGTTTCTCAGGTCGCTCCTGACACGACAAAACAAAAAAAAATGCGACGATGGTAATTGTTGCTCAAAACAGCACCAGGCTATGAAAAACATATATGACTGGTGTGTGTGTGTGTGTGTGTGAGGAGTGACTTGAGAAACTGCAAGTTGCTTCTGGTGTGAGAGAATTGGCCATCTACAAGGACATTGCCCAGAGAATGCCTGGATATTTTGATATTATACCATTCTTATGGGAGGCTTCTCTCATGTCCCCACACGGGGAGTTGGAGCTGACAGAGGGAGCTCATCCAATATGGCTGGTCTGGGGCCGATGTACCTGAGGGACCGCCTCACCCCCTGCCAACCCCAGAGATCCCTTCGTTCTGAAGACCAAGATTTGTTGGAAATTCCCAGTGTCAAGACCTTGCATCTAATAGCAACCAGACGCAAAGCCTTCACAGCAATGGCACCATCACTCTGGAATACTCTGCCACCTGAAGTCCGTGCCTTGTGGGACTTATCAGCTTTCTGTAGGGCATGTAAGACATATCTGTTTCGACGGGCCTTTGATCTTTGATTGCTGTTTTTAAATTGTTTTAAATTGTTTTTAAATTGTGTTCAATTTTAGCCTGTTCTTGTAAGCCGCTCCGAGCCCCAGGGGAGTGGCGCCATATAAGTTCAAATAATAAATAAATAAATATGGTACAATATGGTATTGAAAGGACTAAGGCATTGACATTTCCAGCCCATCCCCTGTTCAGATCTCAGCCAGAAAGACTATGCCTTAAATGAAGAAATAGCTTCCTAAGTTCTACAATATACTCACAGGTACACCCAGCAATCCAGAGTCCAAAAGGGGCAAATTAAAACCCGGAACCTCAATCACTGGCTGATACCACATGATAAACCCCCTCCTGGATACACAGAAGACTGTGCAAGGTGGAAGGCACTGAACAGAATATACTCTGGCACCACGAGATGCAGAGCCAACCTTAAGAAATGGGGCTACAAAGTGGAGTCCACAACGTGAGTGTGGAGAAAAGCAAACCACAGACCACTTACTACAGTGCAACCATGAAGTCGAACATGACCCCCCCCCCCCATAAAAGATAGTAACATATAGTTTTGCTAAGGACAAGGACACCAGACTGGATAATAAGGGTTAAGCCTTGGTCAATTTGCCAAGACACTAACAACAACAAGGACCCTTCCCATGTTAGATAGTGTGTACATTTAATCAAGGTTTTATGCCCTGTGTTTCATATATAGCAGAAAGTAGCACATTTATTACTGAGAAACCACCTCCCTTTACATTTATGTACTTTCTTGAACTTTTATGGACCTTTTCCCCTTCATGGACTTACTTTCGCCTATGAACCTTCCTGAAATGAACTATGAACTTATATTGAGACATGATCAAGGCTTCTATCAATTTCCCTATGGGACACGGGGAGGGGGGGGGGGAGAGATAAATGGGTATGATTTCTATAACATGATTTCTGTATTTCTATATTTCCTCCCTGTGATCGGACCCTTTCTTGACCCCTTTTTGCCCTAACTCCCTTTTGGAAAAATGTATAAAAAAACATAAGGAAGTCACCCTGACCCTGGGGGGGGGGGGGGGGGGAGAGATTAGCAATCAAAAGAACCCTTATCAAAAGACACTCCTTGCATGGACGATAACAAAGGATCGTGCCCCTGGCCTCTGAGGTTTGACCACCAGGGGTTCGGCCACTTGGCAAATCTTAATTATACTTCAGTAGGACAGGGGGAAGCCTTCGGAAAGCTGCCCCCCTACTGACCTGTCACCCATTCAATCCCACTCACTGAAGACATCTACCTAAGTTTCCCCCATTGTTCCTCTGTCTTGGTGTGAAAGGAAAACCCGGATTATGTTAGTATCGCCAAACATAAATGTTTATTGCCATCACTCACAACACAATAGTAAGGCTTAGCTTGAAGGCCAAGTTAGGACTCACCGAGCCCCTGGACATTTCCTGTGTTTCCATAATCTATTCAAGAATGCATTGTATTCCCTTGTCCCGCCTCCCTCCCTCCTGATTCACTGGAGCGCTGCAGCGGCAGAAGCCTTCTGATTGGCTCTGGTGCACTGCAGAAGCCCTGTCATTGGCCCAGGCACTCGGGAGGCGACTGAGCCTCCTCCCAGCTCTTAATGTGCCAGCCAATCACTTTCAAGCTGGGCGAGGGGCGGAGAACGGGAGATTTGAACCACACAACTCTGTATTTCTATAAAAATGGCATTTATTTGTGTACATGTTATGCTTAGCTTGGTGAAAGATTGCTGCTTTGCATCCTTTTCAGCTGAATTGCAATAAAATCATCTCAGTGGCGCTTTCTTCAACTTTGGTGAGATTCGTTTTGGGAACCTAGGGAAATTATTTTAAATTGGGCTTTCCTTTGCTCACCATTGTAGCGACCCTGGGTCCGCAGGGTCTCTCCTACAGGGCCAGACCCTTCTAAAATCCTACATGATTTCAACCTGACCCCCTCCACATGCACAATGGAGGACCTTCTCACAGCGACATCAGAGGCACTCCTAGTGGCCAGCTTCTGGTCAAAGAACATTTAGTATCATGCCAAGTTTTTAACTTTGTGGATTTTTTAAATACAGTGTAACTGTATTCTCAATTCAGTCCTGGCATGATAAATAAATAAATATTGTACAATATGTTTTGAAATGTCTATAAGCTGCTTTGAACCTTTACTGATAGAAAGGTGGGATATACATTTTAAAAATAAGCAATTTTTAGTTAGTATCAACATTGTCCCATGATGGCGAACCTATCACACGTGTGTCAGCACTGACACGCGTAGCCATTTTCGATGACACACAGCCGCATGCGGCCGCATACAGAGAAGATGGGGCCGCATCCCAAGAAGGACATTTCATCCTCGGCTCCTACATCAGCATTTTTCTATAATGCCAAGATATATGGCATTATAGAAAAAGCAGGTAACTTAAGTAATTAGTTTTTGGTTTATTGAATACAGTTATATATTACAATAATATATTTTTTGTTATTAAACTATAAATATCATGAAATTATGTGTTTTTCTCGAAGTGACACCCCACTCGAGTTATGCTCGTTTTTTTGGCGAGTATTGACACACCAAACTCAAAAGGTTGCCCATCATTGACATAGTCACTGATGGAGAAAGCCGTAGTGGGGGAGAATAGCAAACATAAAGAGTTTTGGGTTGTTGTGAGTTCGCTGGGCAGTATGTACATGTTCCAGAAACATTCTCTCCTGCTTCTAGAACATGGCCATACAGCCCAGAAAACTCACGACAACCCAGTGATTCCAGCCATGAAAGCCTTCGACAATACAAGGGATAGTTTAGCTTGAATAGAATCATAGCATCTATATAAATAAAAATGTAATGTTCGTTTGTGGTATTAACATAACTCATAAACCACTGGACGAAATGACTCCAAATTTGGACAGCATACACCTAACAGCCCAATGTATGTCCTTCACTAAAAAAAAATTGATTTTGTCATTTGGGAGTTGTAGTTGCTGGGATTTATAGTTCACCTACAATCAAATAGCATGATAGAATTGAACCAACCAGAGCACACAGGACTCCCATGACCAACAGAAAACACTAGAAGGGTTTGGTGAGCATTGACCTTGAGTTTGGGAGTTGTAGTTCACCTACATCCAGAAACTACCATGGACTCAAACAATGATGGATCTGGACCAAACTTGGCATGAATATTCCATATGCATACACAGATGGGGTTTGGGGGAAATAGACCTTGGCATTTGGGAGTTGTAGTTACTGGGATTTATAGTTCACCTACAATCAAAGAGCATTCTGAATCCCACCAACGACAGAATTGGGGCACACTTCCCACACGGAACCCCCATGACCAACAGAAAATACTTAAGGCCATCCAGTCCAACTCCCTTCACTGGGGCAAGAAAACGTAAACAAAGCCCTCTGACAAAGAGCTATCCAGCCATAGATACAGATACAGATACAGATACAGATACAGATACATATATATATATATATATATATATATATATATATATTAGGCCTGGGTAACAACGGAAAAATTTGTTTCTAAAATCGATTCGTTTTTTGGGGGGTTTTGCGTTTCGATATTTAAAAGAATTCCAAAATTTTTCTTTTAAAAAGTTTGATATTTACGAAATTTCGTAAATGTTAAAAAATTACGAAACATTAACGGAACAAATACGAAACAATAACGAATTGATTCGTTAATGGCGGACACAACCACGCAATACGCTAAAAAACCTCCAAATGGGACAGGGGGAACTTCTGAAGCTTCCCTCTCCCTCTGTTGTTGACTGTTGGTGTGATATTATAATTTTTTTCACTAATTAAACAAAAAACAACTATAAAACTTGCCCCAGACATGCAGAAATAATAACAAAACGACCTCAAACCGATAACGAAACAAATACATAACGAATCCGAAGCATTTACGAAAAGAATTTAAAAATTCGTTTTGTTTTTAAGTTGCTCCAGAATGGTTCGTTATCACTTCATTATCAAAAAAATAACGAATTTTTAACGAATTACGAATTAACGAAATGAAACCGCCCAGCCCTAATATATATATATATATATATATATATATATATATATATATATATGATTCACACACAGAGAGATATAGCATCCTAGATTTTAAAGGGACCCCAGAAGAAGGACAATCTCCACATCAACACTGACAAAGAAACAACAAGAAATACTGTCGAAGGCTTTCATGGCCGGAATCACTGGGTTGTTGTAGGTTTTTTCGGGCTATATGGCCATGGTCTAGTAGCATTCGGGGTGCCTTGACTGAGAGCCCCTAAGGATTTTTCTATACAGAGTCTTTAGAGGCATTCTCTCCTGATGTTTCGCCTGCATCTATGTCAAGCATCCTTAGAGGTACTGACCCTAATCCTAACCCTAACCTCACTACCTCTGAGGATGCTTGCCATAGATGCAGGCGTAACATCAGGAGAGAATGCCTCTAGACCATGGCCATATAGCCTGAAAAAACCTACAACAACCCAACAAGAAATACTTTTAACCCACAAGCATAAAGAAATTACATATATTAGAAACCAACGCTTTCTCATTACTTTATTTTCCAGATCACAAGACTGGGCCACAGCAATGTGTGGCAGCTAATCATAGAATAATAGAGTTGGAAGACAATACATAAAGAGCTTGGTTGCAAGAAAATTCAACTTCATGTTATTCTTAAAATAATGGGAAATGTGACATAATACTGTTTTTTTAATTGTTGTAAACCGCAATGAGTCGCCGATTTAGGCTGAGATATTAGCGGTATACAAGCGCATTAATAAATAATAATAAAATAATAAATAAATAATATTAAGCAAGGGTTAAGGTTGTGTCGTAAACAAGAATGACATTCAGGAAATAGGAAATATGGAGATTGTTGGTCAGGCAGCATATCAGAAAAAGCTTTAGGATAGGAGTGGATACAAAATTGATGACATCAATGAGACAGCTTGGTATGAAAGGTCAGTGTTATTTTCTCAGAATATGTTGCACAGGAGTCCTTTCATCATTAGAAGAGATTTCCTCATTCTCCATCCTACTCTGTTCTGGCACATTCTAAGATAAGATTTTTTTTAAAATCTATATAACAATAATACTCCTCTTACTTTTACATCAGGAGTAGGATGAAGCAAATCTTTATGACATTTAGGCTCCTGTTATGATTCCTTCTTATCAGCATTCAAGCGGAAGTTATTGATGGCTACTGCATGAAGTCCTGTAGATTGGCCAACTAGGGAGAGAAAATAAAAAAAATGACAGGTTTGTCTGAAACTGAGCTTGCAATCACAGGCATAAGCTCCTTTCAAATGGATAGTTATCATATGGATAATTGATTCATATCAGTGTATTTTCGAAGATTTTCATGGCTGGAATCACTGAGTTGCTGTAAGTTTTTGGGGCTGTATGGTACTTCAGTTGCAGTGCTCAGGTTTGGATACAGGTAAAGAGGTCTCCCCAAGGCAGAATAGAGCATGGGGAGCAGGACTTCCCTAGATCTAGACACTATGTTCCTATTGATGCAGGCCAAAATCCCATTGGCTTTTTTCGCCACCACATGACATTGTTGGCTCACGTTTAACTTGCTGTCCTTGAGGACCCCAAGATCTTTTTCACACGTACTGCTCTCAAGCCAGGCATTGTCCCCCATTCTGTATCTTTGCATTTAGTTTTTTCTCCCTAAGTGGAGTTACTTGCATTTTTTGTCCCTGTTTAACTTCATTTTGTTAGTTTTAGCCAATCATCTCTCTAATCTGCCAAGATTGTTTTGAATCCTGCTCCTGTCCTCTGGAGTATTGGCTATCCCTCCCAATTTGGTGTTGTCTGCAAACTTGACGATCATGCCTTCTAACCCTTCATCTAAGTCATTAATAAAGACGTTGAAGAGGAACGGGCCCAGGACGGAACCCTGCTGGTGGCACTCCACTCCTCACTTCTTTCCAGGATGAAGAGGAAGCATTGGGGAGAATCCCCCTCTGGGTTTGTCCATTTAACCCAGGGGTTCCTAAACTACGGCCCACGGGCCGGATCCGGCCCCCCGAGGGCACCTATCCAGCCCGCGGGCTGTGGAGAAGGGTGAGAGGTGGGCAAAGGGGGAGGGAGGCGGTGGGAAAAGGGGGGGAGGCAGCGAGCAAAGCGGCTTGGGCCCACTTTGCCTTCCGCCTCCATGGGCCCAGCCTCTGCTGCCTTCGGGATGCGGCCTCACTGCATCCCGGAGGCAGGAGAAGGGGGAGGAGGCCTTAAATCCAGTCATGTCTGACTCTGGGACTCTGCTGCTCATCTCCATTTCTAAGCCGAAGAGCCGGTGTTGTTCATAGACACCTCCAAGGTCATGTGGCCGGCATGACTGCATGGACCGCTGTTACCTTCCTGCCGGAGCGGTATCTATTGATCTACTCACATTTGCATGTTTTCAAACAGCTAGGTTTATATTTATTCTAAACTGCTAAGTTTATATTTGTCAGAATAGTTCTTCATTTTAATTATTGTATTATTTAAAGTGGGGGGGGTGCACTACAAATAAGATATGTGAGGTGTGGATAGGAATTCATTCGTTTTTATTTTCAAATTATAATCCGGCCCTCCAACAGTTTGAGGGACTGTGACCTGGCCCTCTGTTCAAAAAGATTGGGGACCCCCGATTTAACCAATTCCAGATCCACCTCACCATAGTTTTGCCTAGCCCACATTGGACTAGTTTGTTTGCCAGAAGGTCATGGAGGACCTTGTCGAAGGCCTTACTGAAATCCAGGTACGCTCCATCCACGGCATTCCCTGCATCTACCCAGCTTGTAACTCTATCTAGTCTTTACTTTGCTGTTTGGTCTGGTTGAAAATTATTTCCAAATACAGCCATTATTGTGATCTCAACATTTGATTAGATATGTCATCTCATTGAATCCTCCACCTCAATTTGCAGTCAGAAAGTTTTCCAAAATAGGCTTTAACAAGCTAACATCTCATATCAGTTGAGATTTGTATATATGCGTGAGTGCTATTTTTGGCTCAGTGTTTTTGGCTTTAATTCCTGAGCTCTGTCTTATCAGTCCAAATGGAAACTGCTCCAGCCGGGCTGCTTCTTCTCACCCTACTTACTGCTAAAAGAAAGGACCACATTACTGCTGTTATAAACCATTGATTAAGGTTTATAATAGCAATAATCCCCCCGAAATTCATTGTTACTGCAGTTAATGACCAGTTTATTAGAGCGTTAACCATCCTTGGCAATGGGCTGAGTCGTTTAATGCTGGTAACGACCAATTTCTCAAGGGTTATTGCTTAAATAACAATCCTTAGTTAGATATATGCTCAGCTACCACATATAGCTCCAGTTGGAGGCTTCCCTTGTACAATAATTGTTCATTATTATTCCCAAGTTTTTGCCATCTTGCCTAACATTTCAGATCCAAAGGACCATTTAGTACTGAAAGTAGCAAGGGACTGAATGCAAAGTGCTAGACCAAGAAACTGGACTACTATCCAGCTGGAAATCCTGACTCATGGGCATAGTAGGAGCTATCAATAAAGCTGGAAAGATTGAGAAGTAATATCTTCAAAGACATTTGGTTTCATTGCCTTTTGATAAGGGGTATGTGATCCAGGGCCTGTCATTCTCCTCCACTCAAAAGATACACTATAGGACATACCACAATGTCCCCAATTATATTATTCCCAAAGATGAAATTAGGTAAAGGTAAAGGCTTCCCCATGACATTAAGTCCAGTCATGTCTGACTCTGGGGTTTAGTGCTCATCTCCATTTCTAAGGCAAAGAACCGCCCGTTGGACCAGTTGGAATTTCTGAGCCGTTTTCAAGGGCAGCCCCACGTAGTCCAATCTAGAGGTGACGAAGGCATGGACCACCCCAGCCAGATCAGCCTTTACGAGGTATGGTCGCAATTGGTGCACGAGTCTCAATTGTGCAAAAGCCCTCCCGGCCATCGCCAACGCCTGAGCCTCAAGCGTAAGTGATGAATCCAAGAGGACACCCAAACTGTGGACCTGTGACTTCAGAGGGAGTGTAACCCCGTCCAACACAGGTTGCCACCCTATACCCCGATCCGGTTTACAATCGACCAGGAGGACCTCTGTCTTGTCGGGATTGATCTTCAGCTTGTTCGTCCTCATCCAGACAGCCACAGTGGCCAGGCACTCGTCCAGCACTTGAGGGGCCTCCTTGGAATTGGGTGGAAATGAGTAGTAGAGTTGTGTGTCATCTGCATAGAGATGGCACCCAACTCCAAAACTCCGGATGACCTCTCCCAGCGGTTTCATGTAGATGTTAAAAAGCATGGGAGACAGAATAGAGCCTTGCGGCACCCCACAGGTCAAAGGCCAGGGGTCCGAGCAGGCGTCTCCCAGCTTCACCATCTGGGATCGACCCTCCAGGAAGGACCGGAGCCACGACAGAACCGTGCCCCCGAGACCCATCCCAGAGCGTCGTCCCAGAAGGATACCATGATCGATGGTATCAAAAGCCGCTGAGATGTCCAAGGGAACCAAAAGAGTCACACTCGCCCTGTCCAGCTCCCTGCGGAGGTCATCCACCAAGGCGACCAAAGCTGTCTCGGTGCCGTGGCCAGGCCTGAAGCCAGACTGTGACTGATCCAGGTAATTGATGTCATCTAGAAAACCCTGGAGCTGGGAGGCGACCACCCGCTCCAACACCTTGCCCAAAAAAGGGAGGTTTGAAATTGGTCTGTAGTTGTTCAGCACCATGGAGTCAAGGGAAGCCTTTTTCAAGAGTGGTCGAACCACAGCCTGTTTTAGTCGAGATGGAAAAAATTCCTGCTCCGGTGATACATTAGTGATCAACACAAACCAATCAATCAACCCATCCCTAGCCAATTAGCAAGTTCAGCAGCTCAGTGGTTTAACCCACTGCACCACCGGGGTCTCCAAGATGAAATTAGAATTTCATCCACCCGAAGTCCCCCCTCGGAGGTTGAGAAGGGCGGGATAGAAATATTGGAAATAATAATAATAAATAAGAATTGGCCAAAAATGGATATTACAAACACTAATGTATTTTTTTAGGGGTGTATGAAACAGCAGAAATCTATTTTTGGTTGCCTTTTCAGCTGCTCCCCTTCCATTTTCAGGAAAATTCTGGAGATTTGGGTTCAATCCATAATTTAAAATAAGAAGTTCCATTTTCGTTCCGGGAAGATTTGCTCCATTGGTGCCAATGGGGAAACTAGCAAGGCTCATCTTTCTGTCCTTTTTATGACTATCAGGATGAAGCTTGCCACACTTGTAAGACACATATACAACTGGAAGACTGTCAAGTTTCAAATCATTTGCTAATCCACTGATTTTGGGGGAAAATTTAAATGTTTTACCAATAAAAGTTTTAAAAAAAACACTAGAGGGGTTTTTGGGATTTGAAGTCCGAACCAGCGCATGCCACAAAAAGGGAGGAGACTGTGTGATGCATGCAGATCCCAGTAAGGTGGCTTTCTACAGCTGGCAGATGGCAATTTTGTCAGCGCCGATTGTGTTTAAGTGCAGGCCAAGGTCTTTAGGCACTGCACCCAGTGTGCCGATCACCACTGGGACCATCTTTACTGGTTTGGGCCAGAGTCTTTGCATTATTATTATTATTATTATTATTATTATTATTATTTGGTGGGGAAAAAGAAGTATGGATTGTTGATGTGGCAATCCTAGGTGACAGCAATCGAACTGTAAAGGCTCTGGCATAAACCAGTCCAGGTGGTCCCAGTGGTCATCGGCACACTGGGTGCCGTGCCAAAAGATCTCAGCCGGCATTTGGAAAACAATAAACATTGACAAAATCATGATCTGTCAACTGCAAAAGGCCACCTTACTTGGATCTGTGCACATCATTGGAAAATACATCACACAGTCCTTGATGCTTGGGAAGTGTTCGACTTGTGATTTTGTGATACGAAATCCAACATATAGCTCTTGTTTGCTGTGACATACTGTGGTTTTGTGTCAGAAGGAGGAGGAGGAGGAGGAGAAGGTGGTGGTCACCAAGAGATAGGCTGTAACACAACCTAATTTTGTCACCATTTGAAATAGACGTGCTGATTCTTTTGACATATACACTGGAATATCTGATTCCAGATTTCTGTACTATTTCTGCTGTAGACTTCCTCAAAGGGAAAAGACTTCTGAGATTGTTCCCACTTACTGCACCTCCACATTCTCTCAAAGCATAGCACCAAGTGGAGCTTCCTAACTACACATATACCCCAACTGGTAATGGTCTCTCCAGTTCAATGTGCCTGTCTGTAGCATCTTTTATAAATATAGCTGCACAATTAAAGCACAATGGACGATTCTGTACAGACACATAATGTGGGTTGGAATGTAAAATGCCATGTAAAATGCCAATTCTGGCCAATATTGTGGCCCCACAAATGTATCCTGAGCTGTCTAGGCAGCAAAACATCAGCCTGAGAGCAAGTGGTGCCAAAACCAATTCAGATACAGTGCTTGGCAGAACTCTTAACTAGTGTGAACAGGGGCGGCTCGTCCATTACGCGAAGTAAGCGGTCGCAGAACACTTTTTTTTGCCAGGGGCACAGAGGCGCCTCTGTAAATGCCCCTCGACCGCCTCTTCTCCTGACTTTCTCTTCAGCCATTGGGACCAAGAGAGAGAGAGAGAGAGAGAGAGAGAGAGAGAGCCTCTCCGGCTGGAGGTATCTCCCACCTCCGCTCCCTCTTTTGTTTTTGCGCCTACCTTCAGGAAAGGTGGGCATCTCCACCTCTCTCTCTCTCTCTTGGTCCCAATGGCTGAGGAGAAAGTGTGGAGAAGAGGTGACTTTTGGTGCACATGCCAGGGTCTTCAGGCACGCCTCCGGACCCAAGGGAGCAAGTGCGGCAAGTGTAGTTACTGGGATGTATAGTTCACCCACAGTCAAAGACCATTCTGAACTCCACCAATGATGGAATTGAACCAAATATGGCACACAGAACTCCCACGACAAACAGAAAATATATATCAATGATTGGTTGGGGGGGGGGGGCAAAATACTGTTTGCTTACCGTTGAAAATTACCTAGAGCCGCCTCTGAGTGTGAAGTATATGTTATTAATGATAATAACTGCTTAGTTCCTATATGTTAGCTGTTTTGAACACAAGGAGTTAACCGAATGATATCATGGAAGCATATGTTCCATAGAAAAGCAGATCTCCAAAGTCAAGGCAGGCATGTGGCATGTTGAAAGCAGGAATATTTTCAAAATTTCACACCAGTTAACCAAGGCACATCTGCTTCCCAACAGTGTTCAGCATGCAAGGAATCATATGAGCATCAGCAAGTTGGCTTCCCCTTATAAGAATTAGTTGGTGCCTGTATCAAGCAACATAGACAGTGCAATATGTGGGTCTGTGTATAAAACAAAATAGAAAAATTCAGGATACCTTGATAAAGTTAAAAAGTTAATGCTACGCATCTTCCATTCTATATCTTGTTGGAATTAACAACCAAATGTAAGTAAAAGAGTTGCTTTTTAGATTTTAATAATATTATCTGTTAATATGTGTTGTTTGATTAATCTGTGCCCTAAATCCCAGGAACTCATTCCAGACTATCTGGTTATCCCAGATTATCAGACAGTGTAGACTCATATAACTCAGTTCAAAGCAGATAATCTGGGATCAGATTCTGAGATATAGGGCAATGTAGATCTAGTTTGAGACTGACACTGTGAATTGAAGGTTTCAAATATTTCAGAGAAACAAAACCAGAAGTAACTTCAACTTACTTTCTTTCTGGTGCAGACCCTAATATTCACCACGAGGGGGATACAGAAGTACAATCACACCCACCTCCAAACCTCTTGGGTTATTTCACTCTGGGAAGAGAAGCAACACAAACAGCGTGGAAAGAAATTGCACATTAATTGTCAATGTTGTTATTCACAACATCTCAAAATCTAGACAATGTGCCTGCCTTTTGCTTGGTTGTCTTATTTCAAAAACAGAAAAATAAAATTACACCCATGCCTCAAACCAAGCAAAGAAAATTTCAGAAAAACCTAAATTCCATTATCTTGGCCCAAATGTCCATCACTCCTTTTCATCACTCCTTTTTGACACTTTGCTTCGTCTAATACAGTTCTGATCCTTCCCTTTTTGTGCTTGTTCGATTTGTATGTTCTTTACCTTCCATTACTATTTTAAAATTACATTTGTCTTGCTGATGAGCCTGGTTTTGCAAACAGAAGAAAGATCTCTTGGACCTTAGGTAGTCTTCAAGTGGTTCACTACTCTGTGTTGAATGGCACCATTAGCTCCACATCTTCAAGGAGACATCCAGGACCTACAGACCAGATAGGTTCTAAATAGGAGTAAGTGTGGCCAAATTGTCTGCTTTGAAAATATCTAGCAGAGACTGTGGGCTGCAAGAAAGCAAAGCTACAATGGAATCATATCCTTATTGCTTCTTGGCCAATGAGGAGGGATGGAATATCCCCTGAAGCATGCCTAGAGTACATCTTTATGAAGAAGACTCCAGTGGTGCAATGGGTTAAACCCAGAGGCGGCCCTAGGTAATTTTCAACGGTAAGCAAACAGTATTTTGCCCCCCCTCCCAAACCAATTATTGATATATATTTTCTGTTCGTCATGGGAGTTCTGTGTGCCATATTTGGTTCAATTCCATCATTGGTGGAGTTCAGAATGCTCTTTGATTGTAGGTGAACTATGCATCCCAGTAACTACAACTTGCATATGTCAAGGTCTATTTTCCCCCAAGAGCGCCTCAAGAGCATCCCAGGGCAAAATCAACTATACTGCAAATGCTTACTAGGCCTGGGCGGTTTCGTTTCGTTAATTCGTAATTCGTTAATAATTCGTTAATTTTTTCAATTACAAAACGATAACGAACCATTCTGGAGCAATTATTTAAAAAAACGAATTTTTAAATACGTTTTGTAAATGCTTCGTATTTCGTTATTGTGTTCGTTTCGTTATTGTTTTGAGGTCGTTTCGTTATTATTTTCGCATGTCTGGGCCAGTTTTATGGTTTAATTAGTGAAAAAAAATTATAATATCACACCAACAGTCAACAACAGAGGGAGAGGGAAGCTTCAGAAGTTTTTGGAGGTTTTTTAGCGTATTTCGCGGTCACGTCCGCCATTAACGAATCGATTCGTTATTGTTTCGGAAATCGATTTGTTAATTTTTTACCATTTACGAAATTTCGTAAATATCGAACTTTTTTAAGGGAAAATTTTGTAATTATTTTAAATTTCGAAACAAAAAACCCCCCCAAATACAAATCGATTTTAGAAACAAATTTTTCCGTTGTTACCCAGGCCTAATGCTTACATTGCATAATGGGTTGAGCTGCCCCTGGTTAAACCCTTGTGCTGCCAGGACTGCTGATTGAAAGGTTGGCAGTTCGAATCCAGGGAGCGGGGTGACCTCCCATCTGTCTTACTTACCTACTTAGGCGATCCCTCGTTGTCCAAATAGGATAGTCTTCCATGATCAGTGTACTGGTGGGTCCGTAGGGGATTGTGGAGCCCTGTTCTTGATCTGCATCTTCTCCCGCAGTGAGGGCATTGGTTTCCAGGTGGAAGGAGGTCCTGGAGGGGGTTGGTTTGACACGCCTTCCTCTTGGCACATTTCTCTGTTTCACCCCCCATTCCTGCCTCTTCAAATTCTACAGCACTGTTGGTCACAGCTGACCTCCAGTTGGAGCACTCAAGAGCCAGTGCTTCCCACTTCTCAGTGTCTATGCCAGAGTTTTTAAGGTTGGCTTTGAGCCCATCTTTAAATCTCTTTTCCTGCCCACCAACATTCCGTTTTCCATTCTTGAGTTTGGAGTAGAGCAACTGCTTTGGGAGGCAGTGGTTGGGCATCCGGATAACGTGACCGGTCCAGCGGAATTGATGGTGGAGGACCATTGCTTCAATGGTGGTCTTTGCTTCTTCCATCACACTTATATTTGTCTGTTTGTCTTTCCAAGAGATTTCCAGGATTTTCTGGAGGCAGCACTGATGGAATCATTCCAGGAGTTGCATGTGACGTCTGTAAACAGTCCACATCTCTCAGGCGTAAAGTAGGGTTGGGAGGGCAATAGCTTTATTAACATGCACCTTGGTATCCCTACAGATGTCTTCAACATAGAGCAGTGAACCACTTGAAGACTACCCAAGATCCAAGCAATCTTTCCTTCTATTTGCAAAACCAGGCTCATCAGCAAGACAAACCCTTTCTGCTTCATTCGGGGGAAAGCTGCACTTGCAGAGCTCAGCAGTGTTGTATTTTGACGTCAATGTTGACTTTTGTGGAGAGGTGGCTGCAAAGGTATCCCTTCTGTCAGTTCCAGCTTCACATATGAGGACATGAGAGAAGCCTCCCACAGGATAGTAAAACATCCAGGTGTCCCCTGAGCAGCATCCTTGCAGACAGCCAATTCTCTCACACCAGAAGCGACTTGCAGTTTCTCGTCGCTCCTGAAACAAAAAAATATCTTTATGAAAAAGATTGTTTTTAAAAGAGAAAAAAGAATGAGGAACACAGAGAAAAGCCATCACTGGGGTCTCTGTCACAAGTGGTGGGAGGTGTAAACAAATGTTATCATCACGATCATATCTTCTGTCCAAATTTGGCAGTCCCAATTAATCCTGTGTCACCCCACTTTTTCAGCTGCTTTTAAAAGGTCCTGGATTCCACAATTCCACAGAATGGAGCCGTGGCAGATGGTATAAAACTGCTCTAACTGTATTTTAGACAGGTTGACTTTCTCTACATTGGACAACTCTAAACACTTAGCCATTATGCCGACCTGGACTTTAGCTCCCATCTGCTTGCTTACAAAGGCCTAATTCTCTCCAGCACATGATTATTACTCAAAGAAAATGAGCTTGCTGTACATGTGTGTGTGTGTGTGTGTATTACCTTGTGTAAACTGGGATATCAACTTCATGCCTCTTCCAGAACTGTTGAGCTTCCCAATGCCATAAGGGAAAGATGGATAGAAACGACTGGCAGATGTAAACCTGACAACTCAGAATGTATGCTATTGAATCATAGGAGTTGTAGTTTGCTGAGATACAGTAGAGTCTCGCTTATCTAACCTTCACTCATGCAATGTTTTGCATTATCCAACACAATCTGCCTCCCACCCAAATCTACAGTTGTTTCAATACCTGGCCATGTTTTGGTGCTAAATTTGTAAATACAGTAATTACTACCTAATATTACGGTGTATTGGACTGTTTCTTCTAATGATTTGTTGTAAAACATGATGTTTTGGTGCTCAATTTGTAAAATCATAACGTATGAGAGTTGAATGAAAAGTAATGCCTCCGCCTTCGTAACTCCTCAACAGATGGCAGTACGGTAATGCGGCAGGTACTGGCTTGTTCAGTAGACTCTCCTCTACAGTTCCATTTTGGCAGGAAGCCTTAGCATTGAATGGTTGTGTTGTTAAAGTGCAAAGAATGGAACCCTGCACAGACGGTCGGTCAATGCAACTTAAGCAATGTGTAGTCATTGAATTCTTTACAGTGGAAAGTGTCATCCCAAAGGAGATTCATTAGAGAATGCAAGCTGTTTATGGTGATTGTGTTGATGTGAGTACTGTGCATCGTTGGGCGAGTAAGTTTAAAGATGTTGAGGTGGGAACATCTGACTTGCATGACAAACAAAGAGTTGGACATCCTGTGACAGCAACCACTGAGTTTCAAAAGCAAAAGGTTGACAGATTGATTCAGGACGATCGTCGTATCGCTCAGAGAGAAATTAAAAGCATAATGGGTATTTCACAAGAATGTGTGGGTCGCATTTTTGCTTTGCTTGGCTATCAGAAGATCTGTGCATGATGGGTACACAGCAGAACTTCAGAGACTGTGTGCAGGTACAGCTGTACCAGGAGCTCCAATTTTGTTTGCTTTGCATTGAATGTTTGTTGTAGTCCTAAGGGACTCTGCAGATAGGTGGCTTCTTTTGGCTGCAATCATAGGGCAAGCCACCTGTCAATTATAGTTAGGTTCCCTGGTCCCGCCCCCTTTTTGGGTTTTAGAGGGAATAGGAGCCATTTTGGGTTCAGTCCACACAGAGAAGCCTTTCATGCAGGACATAATACCAAGAGCTCCTGTAGAAAGCTTCGTCTTTTACGGCTTGGCCGGGGAGATATACAGCCCACAGCTTGGCTGGGGTTATACAGCCCTACAGCTCCTTTGCTGAAGGACTTCAGTCAGCCATCACGGAAACCTGAGTTCTTTTCCCCTGGAAGTCTACAAAGCTCTGCTTGGTAAGGGTCACTCGCAAAAGTCAGAAGCGGTTGGTACCGGGTGCAGGGGCTCCACGCCAACAGAGGCAAAGACAGACTGCCCAGATTAGAAGTTAAGGATTTCCCCATTAGTTACAGTTAAGAATATGGTGCTTGTTCCCTGTGGACAAGCTTGAGAGAGAGCCAATAGACTGTTAAGAAAGCTTTAAAGTACCTGTTTGTTATCATTAATAAAGAACTTTGTTGAACCTTTAAGCAATCTAAAGACTCTGTTTTAAGGAAATCCAAAGGCCTTTAATCTGAGGCAGCCCCGGTGTCCCGTTGGGCACACAGAATTTATGTCCTGTCTACAGTCTTATGCACAGGCCCAGCGTGCGACAGCACAGACTGGATACCACCGTACGGCATCTTCCGTACAGTCCAGCTTTTGCACCGACTGACTTCCATCTGTTCCCGATAATGAAAGAAGATCTGCGGGGACATCATTATGCTTCTGATGAAAACTTTGAGGGAATTGTGAGACACTGGTTGCGGAAACAGAGTGTCGACTTCTTCCGTGACAGCTTCAGAAAACTTCTTCATCATTGGCAGAAATGTACCCAATTGTCCGGTGATTATGTGGGAAAGTGAATAGTGGTCGTTAAAGAGCACATTCTAAGGATTATTTTTGCTTTTTATTTATTAAAATATTCCCATCCACACCCAAGTAACGAAGGTGGAGGCATTACTTTTCATTCAACCCTCGTAATATGCTTTTCCTTAATCCCTCCTTATTATCCAACATTTTCGAGTTCTACTGGCCTGTTTATGTTGGATAAGCAAGACTCTACTGTACATGGATACGTGCACTCTTTGACAGAGAAGGCTAAAGACCTTGCGAAACTGCAAGTCCCATGGTGTCAAACTGTAGATTAATTCTTATGGCACTAACCCAATAAAGCACTAATACATTAACACACAGTTGGAGTGTAATGGGAATTTCCCTCCCTCATCCAAACATCAAGGAGAAGGGGTTTCTTTTTTCAAGCCATCAAAGGCATTCCACAGCAAAGATGCCTTTATCAAGATGAACACATTTCATAGGTTAATAGGCTGGGGCCACATTGGGGTCTGTTTCGGGTTTGTAGATGTGCTGTTATCTCAGCTGTGAGAAGAAAGGCTATAGGAGGAGGAGGAGAAAGACCGTCAAGCACCTGGATTCCTTGGCTGCATGCTAAAATGGGGAGGCACCATGGGTCACAGGGGACATGTCATTCTTTTCCACCTACATATTATCCCCGCCATAAATCCCATTGACAAGCTTGAACTTTTCTCCACTGACATGTTTACAAGGGAAGTGTACCTTTGACAGGAAAATTAAGCCTATCAATCATTTAATGAGCTTGTTAATGAATGGCTCTGGGACTGCCCGGACTCGGTCCCTGGTAAAGTAATTTATTGATCTGAGACCTATGATGTTTTCTTCTTCTTTAAGCCTGGGAGCTCCCTGCACCATGGTTCTCTACATCTGATGCTTCAAGCCAGTGGACCGCCTTCTGCACTTCTGCTCAGAGTTTAGAAAAGGGTCAGTTTTTTCATCAGACCCACCTTCTCCCTGTCTTTCTCGTTCTCTCCTTACCTCTTTTTCTCTGCCCCCCCCCTCCCTTCGTCCCATTGACAGAACAAAGAGAACAGATGCCCGCGCTGGGCCCCTCACACCCACACAAACATATGGAAGCCATCTCCTTTTTCTTTGTAATTACACAGGAGCTTTGCCTTGCAATGGCTTCGGGTTTTATTGCACAGAAACCAACCAATTCCTACATAAACCATTTTTATAGCTTTCTCCCCAAGGGGTTTCTTTGCAGGGTCCTGCCAGGTATAAAATGAACAGGAACCCTCTGTCAGCCAACAGGAACAAGTATGCCTTAGACCAGTGGTTCTCAACCTTCCTAATGCCGCAAATCCTTAGTACAGTTCGTCATGCTGGAATGTGTCCAGAGGAGAGTGACTAAAATGATAAAAGATCTGGAGAACAAGCCCTATGAGGAGCGGCTTAAGGAGCTGGGCATGTTTAGCCTGAAGAAGAGAAGGCTGAGAGGGGATATGATAGCCATGTATAAATATGTGAGAGGAAGCCACAGAGAGGAGGGAGCAAGCTTGTTTTCTGCTTCCCTAGAGACTAGGACGCGGAACAATGGCTTCAAACTACAAGAGAGGAGATTCCATCTGAACATGAGGAAGAACTTCCTGACTGTGAGAGCCATTCAGCAGTGGAACTCTCTGCCCCGGAGTGTGGTGGAGGCTCCTTCTTTGGAAGCTTTTAAAAAAAGGCTGGATGGCCATCTGTCAGGGGTGATTTGAATGCAATATTCCTGCTTCTTGGCAGAAAGGGGTTGGACTGGATGGCCCATGAGGTCTCTTCCAACTCTTTGATTCTATGATTCTATGATTCTATGTTGTGGTGACCCCCAACCATAACCCCAACTTTATGAATCACCATGTAAATAATGATCTGCAGGATGTATTTTCATTCACTGGAGCAAGTTTGGCACAAATACCTGGTATGCCCAAATTTGAATACTGGGGAGTTGGTGGGGGGATTGATTTTGTCATTTGGGAGTTGTAGTTGCTTGGATTTACTGTTAACCTGCAAACAAAGAGCATTCCGAACCCCACCAACAATAGAATTGAACCAAACTTGGCACACTGAACTCCCATGACCAACAGAAAATACTGGAAGGGTTTGGTGACCATTGACCTTGAGTTTGGGAGTTGAAGTTCACCTACATCCAGAGAGCACTGTGGACTCAAACAATGATGGATCTGGACCAAACTTGGTACAGATACTCAATATGCCCAAATGTGAACACTGATGGGGTTTGGGGAAAATAGACTTTGACATTTGGGTGTTGTACTTGCTGGGATTTATAGTTCACCTGCAATCAAGGAGCATTCTGAACCCCACCAATGATAGAATTGGGCGAAAGTTCCCACACAGAACTCCCATGACCAACAGAAAATACTGTGTTTTCTGATGGTCTTTGGCGACCCCTCTGACACACCTTCATGACCCCCCGAGGGGTCCCGACCCCCAGGTTGAGAAACACTGCCTTAGACCTAGCAGGAGCAGAATCATTTGATGGTCTTCAGGAAGCATGGCCTGACGTAGAAATGGCTTCCTGTAGAAGTACTGCTCAAGCAAAATCTATATGTACAAATTGCTGATCCACATGACTCCACAATGGATGTAGGAAGCAGCTTTGTTTTGAGTCCATCCCCATCAATCTTTTCAACACTGACTGGCAGTGACTCTCTGAGGTTCCATGTAAGGAGGAGACTTAAAGAGCTTTAACTTTAGGTGTCAGCATGGGACATTCAATATGCAGAGGACAAGATTCTAGATCATGGTTCCCAACCTTCACTTCACTTCACTTTATTTCTTAATTAGCTGCTCTCCACCAAGGTGCTCCAAGCGACTTACAGTCTAAAATAGCATTTACACAATATAAAAACATTCAACATAAAAACATTCAACAGTGACTATTTGGCAAATTTGATCTGATTACTTAAATGCACAACCAAACAACCAAGTCTTGAGTGCCTTTACAAAAGGTCGCAACTCCGACATTGCTCTAATGTATGGAGGCAAAGAGTTCCACAGAATTGGAGCATAGGTCGAAAAAGCTCTACGCCTTGTAGCTTCCAGGTGTCCCTCCCTGGGGCCCGGTATGTATAGGAGATTTTCCTGGGTGGATCGAGGTGACCACTGATGGAGAAAAGGAATGAGACGGTCCCTAACATATAAAGGTCCTTGGCCATTTTGAGCTCTAAATGTCAGGATCAGTATCTTGTAAGAGATCCAATGTTCTATTAGTAGACAATGCAGTTGTTGCAGAATCGGTGTAATATGGGATCTTATAGATGATCCCGCTAGCAGCCTGCCCACTGCATTTTGGACCATCTGAATCTTCTGGGTTGTTGACTTCGGAAGGCCGGCATATAAGGCGTCCCTGGAGACTAGGTCGCAGAACTACAAGAAAGGAGATTCCATCTGAACATGAGGAAGAACTTCCTGACTGTGAGAGCCGTTCAGCAGTGGAACTCTCTGCCCCGGAGTAGGGTGGAGGCTCCTTCTTTGGAAGCTTTTAAACAGAGGCTGGATGGCCATCTGTCAGGTGTGATTTGAATGCAATATTCCTGCTTCTTGGCAGGGGGTTGGACTGGATGGCCAATGAGGTCTCTTCCAACTCTTTGATTCTATGATTCTAAGAACTTCCTGACTGTGAGAGCTGTTCAGCAGTGGAACTCTCTGCCCTGGAGTAGGGTGGAGGCTCCTTCTTTGGAAGCTTTTAAACAGAGGCTGAATGGCCATCTGTCAGGGGTGCTTTGAATGCAATATTCCTGCTTCTTGGCAGGGGGTTGGACTGGATGGCCCACAAGGTCTCTTCTAACTCTTTGATTCTATGATTCTAAGAACTTCCTGACTGTGAGAGCCATTCAGCAGTGGAACTCTCTGCCCCGGAGTAGGGTGAAGGGTCCTTCTTTGGAAGCTTTTAAACAGAGGCTGGATGGCCATCTGTCGGGGGTGCTTTGAATGCAATATTCCTGCTTCTTGGCAGAATGGGGTTGGACTGGACGGCCCACGAGGTGTCTTCCAACTCTATGATTCTATGAAAGGCCATTTCAGCATATGGGTTGACTCCAAATGGCCACCAGACTAGCCACTGGAATGTTCTGGGAGACATAGAAACATAGAATCATAGAATGAAAGAGTTGGAAGAGACCTCATGGGCCATCCAGTCCAACCCCCTTCCAAGAAGCAGGAATATTGCATTCAAAGCACTCCTGACAGATGGCCATCCAGCCTCTGTTTAAAAGATTCCAAAGAAGGAGCCTCCACCACACTCCAGGGCAGAGAGTTCCACTGCTGAACGGCTCTCACAGTCAGGAAGTTCTTCCTCATGTTCAGATGGAAACATTGCTCCTGCATGAGTCTGATGATGGAGCTTTCCATTCTGCCAAATGGAGAAAGTTCAGATTTTGAAGATACAGCATAGAAATAGCCTGCTTCTCATCACACAATGGCTTTCAACAGATGGAGCACCAAAGATGTTGTGCTATTTCATTTGCACCAGTTTTGGACTCAAATTAGGTAGCTTCCTTACATTGTTCTCTGTTGCAATAAGGCGCAAATGCATAGAACCTGGGAGCAAAGAAAACCTGGCAAATCTCAGTAGGGAGCTTGTGTGGGAGGGCAAAGATCCACTTTCTGTGAGAACTTCTGTCACTTTCAGTAGCAGGAATGAGTTTCTGAGACATGGTTTCTGGGTAGCCCTTGTGTGGATGAACCAGTGTCAACAAGTGTTAGGATTTCAATGCGATTTTTGAAATATTTGACTCTTTTGTGCTGAAAGGTGTTGATTGTAGAAGCAGACGGTATGCATTTATTTGTTTATTTATGTCGGTTTTCAAGCATGACAGAACTATTCTCAGTATATCTGAACTGAAGAAGACAAAGGGGGTGTAGAGAGGTGATGCAAGTTAATAACTCTTTTTTTACTTTTGTGAGTAAATCGAAGATTTTTTGGACATGCTGTGATTCTATCATATTGTTTGAATGTAGTTAGACTTTGGAATCAATCACATTGGGAATATAATTAGCTAGTAACTCACTTCTTAGGCAATCTCTCATAGCTTGAGGAAGATGGTCCTCCAAGTGTAGCGTCTTGGCGGTGAGTCCGTAGGTTGCTGTGGAGCCCTATTCTTAATCCGCATGTTCTCCTGCAGTGAGGGCATTGGTTTCCAGTTGGAAGGTGGTCCCAGTCAGGGTTGGCTTTATTCACCTTCCTCTTGGCACGTTTCTTCCTTTCTCTCTCCATTCGTGCATCTTCGAACTCTGAATTTATTTATTTATTTAGAGCTTTTATAACCCAGTCTTCTCGACCTCCGAAGAGGGACTCAGGCCGGCTAACAACAGAAAATTCATACACAATAAGCTAAAACATAATCACATCATAATACATTGATACATTAAAATATATTAAAATACAGATCAAATAATTACATACACCCAAATCGTCAAGGTAAAATCACAAATTCATCACCATCCGCCAGTGTGGTCAGCCGTTATTGACTCGATCATCATTCTGAGAATGCTATATCCCAGAGCCAAGATTTTACCAGCTTTCTGAAAGTCAAGAGGGAAGGGGCAGATCTAATTTCCATCGGGAGAGAGTTCCTGAGTCGAGGGGCCACCACCGAGAAGGCCCTGTCCCTCGTCCCCACCAGACGCGATTGCGAAGGTGGTGGGACCGAGAGCAGGGCCCCTCCGGAAGATGTTAACAACCTTGACGGTTCATAGGGGAGAATCTGTTTGGACTGGTAAACTGGGCCGGAGCAGTTTAGGGATTTATAGGTCAGCACCAGCACTTTGAATTGTGCTCGGAAGCTAATTGTCAGCCAGTGGAGCTGACGCAACAGAGGAGTAGTATGCTCCCTGTACCCTGCTCCTGTTAGTAATCTGGCTGCCGCTCGTTGGACTAGTTGTAGCTTCCTATTGAAGCACTTCTTTTCAAGCTATTTATTTATCATGTCAGGAGTGAACCAAACAGTTGTATTGCATTAAAAACAAACAAACAGACAAACAAATCATAAAGTTTGCAAACTTGGTAGTTGATTAAATGTCCTTTGACCAGTAGCTAGCCACTAGGAGTGCCTCTGGTGTTACTATAAGAAGGTCCTCCATTGTGTACGTAGCAGGGCTCAGGTTGCATTGTAGCAGGTGGTCTGTAGTTTGCTCTTCTCCACACTCGCATGTTGTGGATTTCACTTTGTGGCCACATTTTTTAAGGTTGACTCTGCATCTCGTGGTGCCAGAGCGCAGTCTGTTCAGCACCTTCCAAGTTACCCAGTCTTCTGTGTGCCCAGGGGGGAGTCTCTCATTTGGTATCAGCCATTGGTTGAGGTGCTGGGTTTGAGCCTGCCACTTTTGGACTCTTGCTTGCTGAGGTGTTCCAGCGAGTGTCTCTGTAGATCTTAGAAAACTATTTCTAGATTTAAGTCGTTGACGTGCTGGCTGATACCCAAACAGGGGATGAGCTGGAGATGTCTCTGCCTTGTTCCTTTCTGTTTGTTTTCTTTGCATTGAATGTTTGTTGTAGTCCTAAGTTTCAGGGACTCTGCAGATAGGTGGCTTCTTTTGGCTGCAATCATAGGACAACCAACCTGTCAATTATTGTTAGGTTCCCTGTTCCCGCCCCCTTTTTGAGTTTTAGAGGGAATAGGAGCCACTTTGGGTTCAGTCCACACAGAGAAGCCTTTCATGCAGGACATAATACCAAGAGCTCCTGTAGAAAGCTTCGTCTTTTACGGCTTGGCCGGGGAGATATACAGCCCATGGCTTGGCCGGGGAGATATACAGCCCACAGCTTGACATCACAGCTTGACCGGGGTTATACAGCCCTACAGCTCCTTTGCAAAAGGACTTCAGTCAGCCATCATGGAAACCTGAATTCTTTTCCCCCTGGAAGTCTACAAAGCTCTGCTTGGTAAGGGTCACTCGTGGAAGCCAGAAGCAGTTAGTACCGGGTGCAGGGGCTCCACGCCAACAGAGGCAAAGACAGACTGCCCAGATTAGAAGTTAAGGATTTCCCTATTAGCCAAAATATAGTTTATGAAGATAGTGCCTGTTCCCAGTGAACAAGATTGAGAGAGAGCCAATAGACTGTTAAGAAAGCCTTAAAGTACCTGTTTGTTTTCATTAATAAAGAACCTTGTTGAACCTATAAGCAATCTAGAGACTCTGTTTTAAGGAAATCCAAGGGCCTTTAATCTGAGGCAGCCCCGGCATCCCGTTGGGCACACAGAATGTATGTCCTGTCTACAGTCTTATGCACAGGCCCAGCGTGCGACAGCACAATTTGTGCATGGTTTATAGAAATAGTTGGCTCAATGACTCTATTCTAATTGGGCCTAGTAGCTGAATGTAGGCTCTGGCTCTTAGTTTCAATCAATACATTTACATCTGTGTGCTATTTTGATGCATTATTAGAGAGGAAGTACACCTAAGACAATAGGTAGACATTCACCAATTCCAGTTTTGATTTCCTGGTGTGTTTGGGACACGAGGCAAATCCTACTTTCAAGAATTCTAATTTAAAACTAGGCAAAAATGTCTGGCATCATTTTCGGGTTGTCAGTGAAATTTGTGACTTAAAAGCATCTGTTTGAAAGGCAAACTTTCATTCACACCGAACTTTATATTTTGAGATAAAGAATAATGGAAGTTTACACATGTCAAGTGAAGAGAGGAAAAACAGAAAGAACATTTCCTGATGACAGGTTTGAGGAGCTTGTAAGTTTGATCACACTTATGAACCAGCGTCAAATCTAATCAAATCTTAGTACAGTCAGATGGAGGGAGATACATCAACACTGAGAAATGTGAGAGATAGCAATAGAGCATTATCTCATGATTATAGATTGACTTGTATCCCACCTTTTTTCTCTGTGATTGAGATGCAAAGTGCAATTTCAGACCTATAGAATATAAATATTGATATACAACTAAAGATACAAATTAGTTCAAATCAATTAAAGCAATTAAAAATATTAAAAATTAAAATGCTGGACCACTCTCACAACCACCATTTCAGACCAAACAGAGAAGCCATTGAAATACACAAGCACGTGGACAATTTCAACAGAAAGGAGGAAACCATGAAAATGAACAAAATCTGGCTACCAGTATTGAAAAACTCTAAAATTGCAACAACACAACAACAGAGAGGAAACAAAGAAGGACATCTAATCACCTCTCAACAAAAGTTTGCTCCAGGAACAGTCAGGCCATTGTATGCTAATCAAGGTGGTCAGTTGAAACATTCAAACCTAGCTCCAGCAGACAAGAATCCTTTGTCTCACCCTGGTCATTCCACAGACATATAAACCCCTTTTCCTCGTTCCAACAGACCTCACTACCTCTGAGGATGCTTGCCATAGATGCAGGAGAAATGTCAGGAGAGAATGCCTCTAGACCATGGCCATATAGCCCGAAAAAACCCACAACAACCCAGTGATTCTGGCCATGAAAACCTTCGACAATACAAAAATTAAAATGCTATATAGCACCTTTCTGACTCACACTTAACAACTTTATTCTTTATCTATATAAATAAAAATGTTATGTTCGTTTGTGGGATTAACATAACTCAAAAACCACTGGACAAATTGACATGAAATTTGGACACTATACCCCTAACAGACCAACAAGTGACCATCACTCATAACCCCCCAAAAAACAATCGAAAGGACTCAAAAACCTCAAAAAACTAAATGGCAAAAAGCTAAATGATGATACAGAAAAGGAGGGAAGGAAGGAGAAAGAAGAAAGGAAGGAAGGAAGGAAGGAAGGAAGGAGAAAGGAGAGAAAGAGGCAGGGAAAGAAAGAAGGAAGGAAAAAAGAGAGAAGGAAGCATGGAAACAAAGAGCAAAGGAAGGAAGGAAAGACGTAGAGAAGGAAGAAAGGAGAGGAAGAGGGAGGAAAAAGGGGAGGAGGAAGGAAAGAGATAGTGAAGGAAGGAAGCACAGAAGGAAAGAAAAAGGGAAGGAAAGAGGGAATGAAGGAAGGAGGGAAAGGAGAAAGAAAGAAAGAAAGAAAGAAAGAAAGAAAGAAAGGGGGAGGGAAAGAAAGAAGGAAATAGAGAGAGAGAGAGAAGGAAGCATGGAAACAAAGAGCGAAGGAAGGAAGGAAGGAAAGACGTAGAGAAGGAAGAAAGGAGAGAAAGAGAAAGGAAAATAGGGGTAAGGAAAGAAAGAGGTAGAGAAGGAAGGAAGCACAGAAGGAAAGAAAAAGGGAAGGAAAGAGGGAGCTAAGGAAGGAAGGAAAGAAGGAGAGAAAGAGGGAGGGAGGGAAGGAAAGAAGGAAAGACAGAAGTAAGGATGGAAGCAAATAGCAAAAGAAGGGAAGAGGTAGAGAAGGAAGAAAGGAAAGAAAGAAGGAGGGAAGGATGAAAAGAAGGAAAGAGCAGAAGGGGTCACTCCAAAGGAGATTCATCAGAGAATGCAAGTTGTTTATGGTGATTGTGTTGATGTGGGTACTGTGCGTAATTGGACGAGTAAGTTTAAAAATGTTGAGGTGATACCTTCTGCTGTCAAGAATTCAATGACTGCACATTGCTAAAGTCGCATTGACCGACCATCTGCACAGGGTTCCATACTGCACACGTTAACACAACCGTTCAATGCTAAGGCTTCCCGCCAAAATGGAACTGTAGAGGAGAATCTACTCAACAAGCCAGTACCTGCCGCATACCAGTACTGCCATCTGTTGAGGAGTTACGAAGGTGGAGGCATTACTTTTCATTCAACCCTCGTACATCCCACTTTCATCTGCTTCTGGTGTAAAAGAATTGGCCGTCTGCAAGAATGTTGTCCAGGGGACGCCCAGATGTTTGATGTTTTACCATCCTTGTGGGAGGCTTCTCTAATAATAATAATAATAATAATAATAATAATAATAATCTTTATTTATACCCCGCTACCATGTCCCTAAAGGGATCTTGGAGCGGCTCACATGGGGCCAAGCCCAAAAATACAATACAGCAAAATAAAATACAAAACAACAAGAAACTACATCACAATAAAATACATAATGTAACAAGATAAAATAAACAATGCAAAATAACATAATAGAAAATCAAACACAATGGGCAGGCCAAATGCACAAGATAAAATGATGAAACCCTGGATGAGATAGGAGTGGGGGGAAAGTGTATTTGTGAGGGAGTGTATTTGTGAGGGAGGAGCCCAAAAAAAAAAAACAATCAGTGGGGTTAGGCCTTTGTTAAGGAAGGGGGAAAGTGCATCATGAGGACAACACTGTAGATCAGTGTTTCTCAACCTGGGGGTTGGGACCCCTGGGGGTCACGAGGGGGTGTCAGAGGTGCGCCAAAGACCATAAGAAAACACAGTATTTTCTGTTAGTCATGGTGGTTCTATGTGGGAAGTTTAGCCCAATTCTATCATTGGTGGGGTTCAGAATGCTCTTTGATTGTAGGTAACCTATCAATCCCAGCAACTACAACTCTCAAATATCAAGGTCTATTTCCCCACAAACTACGCCAGTGTTCACATTTGGGCATATTGAGTATTTGTGCCAAGTTTGGGTCCACAGTACTTTCTGGATGTAGGTGAACTACAACTCCCAAATTCAAGGTCTATGCCCACCAAACCCTTCCAGTATTTTCTGTTGGTCATGGGAGTTCTGTGTGTCAATTCCATCTTTGGTGGGGTTCAGAATGCTCTTTGATTGTAGTTGAACTATGAATCCCAGCAACTACAACTCCGAAATGACAAAATCAACCCCCACCCCAACCCCACCAGTACTCAAATTTGGTATATCAAGTATTTGTGCCAAATTTGGTCCAGTTCTGCCAGCACAAGGGTTTAACCTATTGCAGCACCGGGGACTCCACTCTAGCCACTATACCAAACTGACTATCACACTGGTGTTTCCATGCCTGGAAAAATGTAGATTGCTCTTGGCTTGATAACAACCAGGGGCAGTTCATCCATTACGCAAAGTAAGCAGTTGCAGTACACTCTTTTTTGCCAGGGGCGCAAGTAGGTTGTTAGCAGGGGCGGTTTGTCCATTACGCAAAGTAAGCGGTTGCAGTACACTCTTTTTTGCCAGGGGCGCAAGTAGGTTGTTAGCAGGGGCGGTTTGTCCATTACGCAAAGTAAGCGGTTGCAGTACACTCTTTTTTGCCAGGGGCGCAGGTAGGTTGTTAGCAGGGGTGGTTTGTCCATTACGCAAAGTAAGCGGTTGCAGTACACTCTTTTTTGCCAGGGGCGCAAGTAGGTTGTTAGCAGGGGTGGTTTGTCCATTACGCAAAGTAAGCGGTTGCAGTACACTCTTTTTTGCCAGGGGCGCAAGTAGGTTGTTAGCAGGGGCGGTTTGTCCATTACGCAAAGTAAGCGGTTGCAGTACACTCTTTTTTGCCAGGGGCGCAGGTAGGTTGTTAGCAGGGGTGGTTTGTCCATTACGCAAAGTAAGCGGTTGCAGTACACTCTTTTTTGCCAGGGGCGCAAGTAGGTTGTTAGCAGGGGTGGTTTGTCCATTACGCAAAGTAAGCGGTTGCAGTACACTTTTTTTTTGCCAGGGGCGCAGGTAGGTTGTTAGCAGGGGCGGTTCGTCCATTACGCAAAGTAAGTGGTTGCAGTACACTCTTTTTTACCAGGGGCGCAGAGGCGCCTCTGTAAATGCCTCTCGACCGCCACTTGAGGAGCGCCCCCTTGGCTCACAACAGCCCTAGCAGTCCGGGGGGAGCCTCGGCTTCCTTGCCTCACTGCCGGGCAATCCTCTTCCCAAAGGGGCCGGGCCCTTGAGCCTCGCCTAGACCCTCTCATTCCTGCTCCATATCAATGATTGGTTGGGGGGGGGGGGGTTGCCAAAATACTGTTTGCTTACCATTGAAAATTACCTAGGGCCGCCTCTGACAACAACCAATTTGTGTTTTGGGGGGTGGAAGGGGAGAGACACATCTGGTTTTCAAGTCTGGGTTGCTTTAAATAAGCTGAAATAATCACATAAAAGGTCCATAACCCCTCCTGCTAATGAAACTTTAATGGCTCTGAAGAGGAATGGCTCCCCACTACCACCGTTCTGTAGCCCTGGCAGCAAAAGCGCAGATAGGCATGGCTATTCAGACGGCTCCCTGCGGTGACTCTAGGTGAGCCAGTCTCCGAGAAATCCCCCCCCCCCCCCCCCCCAAGAAAAAGCTTTATTTGTCATCTTGCTGCTCCATGATTTATTTTTGGCCGCTCTTCCCTTCCCAGAATGCCAGCTGAATAGAATGGCCGCACTCCCAATTTTTGCTACATTGCAATAATGCAAATCCTTATGCAAGAGGTGGTCATATTTCACATTCAGGAGACATATTAATTGCCCTGGGAGACTGAGGCATGTGCAGGGCAGGGGATGAGAATGGAAATAAGTCGCCCCACATACACTTTCTAAGTTTATGACAGCTTTTGAGCCACCCCCTCCTCTTTCTATATTTTCAGCATGTCTCTGCAACTTTTTTTGTGTGTTGTGCGTCCCAGTTTCCCTGTAATTTCATAAAGTGCAAATGGGCCATCCAGCTCCCAAATGCCATATTGGTGGTTTGTCATAACAGTCATCAGTAACTGTCACCTCCTGCCTGGGGCTTAATTAACCCACTCGCTCATTAGCATGTCCATGCAGTTGTAAGGAATGAAAGCCTGATTATTTTCTACAACAGTCGTAGCCAATTACTGCACCGAAATGGAACCACATTAATCAAATCTTTAGTACAGTGGCAAATTCAGAGATATCAGATTGCAAAAGACTGCAAAACTAATATGTCACTGTCAGCAGGGCTGCACAGGCATTTAGTGAATTGCATTAAATAGATGGCTTCGCTGAAACCGCATGAATTTAATATGTGATGGGATCTGGAAGCTATTAGTGTGACATGGCAAAGGACTGGGAACTTGGCAGTTGGGGACTTTATCCTTGAACTCAACCAATGTGTACAATCAGTAACCCATGAATGTGCACAAAGCTATGATACTTACACAGAAATAGCCATACACTTTGCATACATCTGCACAAATGCACCAGGATTGTGGTACAACTGGCTGGGTGTCAGCTGCATTATGATCACTACTGACCAAAAGGAAATAGTTCGAAGAGGGTTGGAGTGAGCTTCCGGCCAATTTGTGTAGCTTGTTGTCGACCTTTGCAACCTGAAAAACAGTTGAATCTGTCAAGTAGGAAATTTAGGTACCACCTATGTAGAATCATAGAATCATAGAATCAAAGAGTTGGAAGAGACCTCATGGGCCATCCAGTCCAACCCCATTCTGCCAAGAAGCAGGAATATTGCATTCAAATCACCCCTGACAGATGGCCACCCAGCCTCTGTTTAAAAGCTTCCAAAGAAGGAGCCTCCACCACACTCCGGGGCAGAGAGTTCCACTGCTGAATGGCTCTCACAGTCAGGAAGTTCTTACTCATGTTCAGATGGAATCTCCTCTCTTGTAGTTTGAAGCCATTGTTCCATTGCGTCTTAGTCTCCAGGGAAGCAGAAAACAAGCTTGCTCCCTCCTCCCTGTGGCTTCCTCTCACATATTTATACATGGCTATCATATCTCCTCTCAGCCTTCTCTTCTTCAGGCTAAACATGCCCAGCTCCTTAAGCCACTCCTCATAGGGCTTGTTCTCCAGACCCTTGATCATTTTAGTCGCCCTCCTCTGGACACATTCCAGCTTGTCAATATCTCTCTTGAATTGTGGTGCCCAGAATTGGACACAATATTCCAGGTGTGGTCTAACCAAGGCAGAATAGAGGGGTAGCATGACTTCCCTAGATCTAGACACTATGATCCTATTGATGCAGGCCAAAATCCCATTGGCTTTTTTTGCCGCCATCTGGGGAGGCCCTGTTCTTGATCCCACTTTCCTTGCAGATGCATTTGGTGGGGACGAGAGACAGGGCCTTCTCAGTGGTGGCCCCAGTGCTATGAAATGCCCTCCTCAGGGATATAAGATCGGCTCTCTCCCTTTTAACATTCTGCAAAATGGTTAAGACCTGGATCTTTGAGCAAGCTTTTTCTACTGGAGCATAATTAGATGTAAACTAATATATAGAATGACTGACGATGCAACTGGACAACAATTTTAGTAAGGAGAGTTGGAATGTGGCCATCTGTCAGGGGTTATTTGAATGCAATATCCCTGCTTCTTGGCAGAATGGGGTTGGACTGGATGGCCCATGAGGTCTCTTCCAACTCTTTGATTCTATGATTCTATGATCTTAAAGTCCTAGATGGTTCATAAGGAGAGATATGTTCGGATAGATAAGCCGGACCGGAACCGGAAACCATGTGGAGACATGAGATAAACCTCCCACAAGGAAGGTAAAACATCAAAATATCTGGGCAACATCTTTGCAGGAGGCCAATTCTCTCACACCAGAAGCAACTTGAAGTCACTCCTGATATGAAAAAATATTGAGAAAGTGGACTGTGGTCCATGAAAGTTAATGCTGTGATGTTTCTGTTAGGGCTGGGCGGTTTCGTTTCATTAATTCGTAATTCGTTAATAATTCGTTAATTTTTTCAATTACAAAACGATAACGAACCATTCTGGAGCAATTTTTTAAAAAAACGAATTTTTAAATAGTTTTGTAAATGCTTCGTATTTCGTTATTGTATTCGTTTCGTTATTGTTTTGAGGTCATTTCGTTATTATTTCCGCATATCTGGGGCAAGTTTTATGGTTGTTTTTTGTTTAATTAGTGAAAAAAAATTATAATATCACACCAACAGTCAACAACAGAGGGAGAGGGAAGCTTCAGAAGTTTTTGGAGGTTTTTTAGCGTATTTCGCGGTCGCGTCGGCCATTAACGAATCGATTCGTTATTGTTTCGGAAATCAATTCGTTAATGTTTTGTAATTTTTTTCACATTTACGAAATTTTGTAAATATCGAACTTTTTAAAAGGAAAATTTTGTAATTATTTTAAATAACGAAACACAAAAACCCCCAAAAAACGAATCGATTTTAGAAACAAATTTTTCCGTTGTTACCCAGGCCTAGTTTCTGTTAGTCTTAAAGGGGCCATGGGCTTGTTTGTTGCTTTTTCTGGTCCCAGCAACACTGACTTGAAAGGAAATGTGCTTGAGACCAGAGACTTAATCAGGCACCAAATAAGTGACACATACTGTGATGTACACTTCTGTTTCCCTTGCATCCTGAGAGCTAATTCTATGTTCTGGGGAGCTTGCAAAGCAGTGGGTGACAGCAATGACGGATGAGTCTCCGTAGGTCGGGGCTGCTCTTACACAAACTGCCTTCATCAGCAACTTGCCTCTGCCATCAGTTAATCTTGATGCAAAAGGTACACTCTGGATACAATTGTACATTTCCTTTACCAGTAACCTAATGCAGTTGATGCACACATGCTAAGAGAGGCCTCTTTCGCTCTTTCTTTCTTTCTTTCCCCAGCAGCAATTCATCCAGAGCAGTGGTTCTCAACCTTCCTAATGCCGCGACCCCTTTAATACAGTTCCTCATGTTATGGTGACCCCCAACCATAACCCTAACATTATGAATCGCCATGTAAATAATGATCTGCAGGATGTATTTTCATTCACTGGAGCAAATTTGGCACAAATATCCGGTATGCCCAAATTTGAATACTGGTGGGGTTGGCAGGGGGATTGATTTTGTCATTTGGGAGTTGTAGTTGCTGGGATTTATAGTTAACATGTAAGCAAAGAGCATTCCGAACCCCACCAACAATGGAATTGAACCAAAGTTAGCGCAGAAAACTCCCATGATCAACAGAAAATACTGGAAGGGTTTGGTCGGCATTGACCTTGAGTATGGGAGTTGTAGTTCGCCTACATCCAGAGAGCACTGTGGGCTCAAACAATGATGG
Source organism: Anolis sagrei (assembly GCF_037176765.1). Taxonomy (NCBI): domain Eukaryota; kingdom Metazoa; phylum Chordata; class Lepidosauria; order Squamata; family Anolidae; genus Anolis; species Anolis sagrei. The sequence goes on along the minus strand of NC_090027.1, from coordinate 11,826,408 downwards.
ATCTGGACCAAACTTGGCACGGATACTCAATATGCCCAAATGTGAACACTGATGGGGTTTGGGGAAAATACACTTTGACATTTGGGAGTTGTAGATACTGGGATTTATAGTTCACCTACAATGAAAGAGCGTTCTGAATCCCACCAATGACAGAATTGGGCCAAACTTCCCACACAGAACCCCCATGACCAACAGAAAATACTGTGTTTTATGATGGTCTTTGGCCACCCCTCCGACACCCCTTCGCGACCCCCTCAGGGGTCCCAACCCCCAGGTTGAGAAACACTGATCCAGAGGAAAACTTCAAGTTAATTTAAATACACCTGTTTCCATTATCTCCAGCACAGAAAAAGAAAATGCTAATCCTCCATTCTGTTAAACTGTGTTTGTTTAAAGAGAGAAAGAGAAAGACAGAAAATATAGGTTGGACAAGAATAATAGGAACAGAGTAGGTAGGTAGATCTGCAATCTCATAACATGTGCAATTTATCTACGATCCCATAATGTCTGGATTTTTTTACTTAGTCTTTCTTTCATGAGCCATGGAAATTGATTCGAAGGGTTTGCTCGTATGGATGGTGCTTTTTTTTAATTCCTTTTTTCATTCTCTCTTGGCAAAGTTCTTTCCTTTGGAGCACACCTAAACGTTTTTGATAGCTTATTTATTTGTCGTGTCAGGGCAACCAGTCAATTGTATTACATTTCTAACAGAACAAAACAAACAAATAGACAAAACACCAAATTTGCAAGTTTGGTAGTTGAGTAAATGTCTTTTGACCAGTATCTGGCCACTTGGAGTGCCTCTGGTGTTGCTGCAAGAAGGTCCTCCATCGTGCATGTGGCAGGGCTCAGGGTGCATTGCAGCAGGTGGTCAGTGGTTTGCTCTTCTCCACACTCGCATGTCGTGGATTCCACTTTGTGGCCCATTTCTTGAGGTTGGCTCTGCATCTCATGGTGCCAGAGCTCAGTCTGTTCAGCGCCTTCCAAGTCACCCAGACTTCTGTGTGCCCAGGGGGGAGTCTCTCATTTGGTATCAGCCATTGGTTAAGGTTCTGGGTTTGAGCCTGCCACTTTTGGACTCTCGCTTGCTGAGGTGTTCCAGCGAGTGTCTCTGTAGATCTTAGAAAACTATTTCTAGATTTAAGTCGTTGACGTGCTGGCTGATACCCAAACAGGGGATGAGCTGGAGATGTCACTGCCTCGGTCCTTTCACTATTGGCTGCTACTTCCCGGCGGATGTCAGGTGGTGCAATACCGTCTAAGCAGTGTGATTTCTCCAGTGGTGTAGGGCGCAGACTCCCCGTGATAATGCGGCATGTCTCATTAAAAGCCACATCTACTGTTTTAGTGTGTTCCACACTGGGCATTCGTATTCCACAGCAGAGTAGCATAGCGCAAGGGCAGATGTCTTCACTGTGTCTGGTTGTGATACCCAGGTTGTGCCAGTCAGCTTTCGTATGATATTGTTTCTAGCACCCACTTTTTCTTTGATGTTCAGGCAGTGCTTCTTGTAGGTCAGAGCACGGTCCAGAGTGACTCCGAGGTATTTGGGTGCGTTGCAATGCTCCAGTGGGATTCCTTCCCAGGTGATCCTCAGAGCTCGAGATGCTTGTCTGTTCTTGAGGTGAAAAGCACATGTCTGTGTTTTAGATGGGTTAGGGATCAGCTGGTTTTCCCTGTAATAGGCAGTCTACGCGGGGCTGCCCTTGAAAACGGCCCGGAAATTTCAATTGGTACAATGGGCGGTAGCCAGGTTACTATCTGGTGCAACTTACAGAGAGTGGTCAATTCTCCTGTCTAAGGAGCTCCACTGGCTGCCGTTCATTTTCCGGTCCCAATTCAAGGTGCAGGTGCTCACCTACAAAGCCTTGAACGGTTTGGGACCCGCCTACCTGCATGACCGCATTTCTGTGTACGAACCCACACGATCTCTTTGATCATCTGGAGAGGCTCTGCTCACTCTCCCACCTCCTTCGCAGGTTCGATTGGTGGGGCCGAGGGAGAGGGCCTTCTTGGTGGTGGCCCCCGACTATGGAACTCACTTCCCAAGGACATTAGACATGCCCCAATTCTGGCAGTCTTTAGGAGGAGCCTGAAAACGTGGTTGTTCCAGTATGCCTTCCCAGAATAAGGAAAACTCTCAGCAATATGCCCTCAATGCACTTTACCACTGTTTTGACTGCGTTCCCTCATTTCTCTTTGAAAACTCTATACCAGATATATCTTACCTTGTTCATGCATAGTGTTATTTTTTAAATTGTAAACAATTGCATTTGGCCCGGCCATAGGTTTTTAAATGCTTGTGTGTTACTGTTTATTGTTTATTGTTTATGTGATTTATATTAATTGTATTGTATTGACTGTTTTTGTTATTGCTTTTGTTATTGATGTGCAGTGGGCTTGGCCTCATGTAAGCCGCACCGAGTCCCTTGGGGAGATGGTAGCGGGGTATAAATAAAGTATTATTATTATTATTATTATTATTATTATTATTATTATAAAAGGTGCCCTAAACATAGTCTGCCACGTCCAGTGGGGTCACCATCCTGCAGTCAAAAAAGAAAATGTACAATAGGGCTCCACAGTCACCTATGGACCCACCGCCAGTACATCGATCTTGGAAGACAATCCTACTCGGACAATGAGGGATCGTCTAAGTAAATAAGTAACAGGTTTCCTCACTCCATGGAAACCCCTGGATGTGAGAATGGCGGCATATAAATGTAATAAATAAATAAATGAATGAATATTTTGTGGAATCACCAAGTGAAGATTATTTTTGAGCCTAAAAGCTCTTGATTCCCAACACCAACTCCAATCCAGATTTGAAGCAGAGAACATATTTGAAGCAGAGAACTGCAGAATACTTCAACCAGAGAAATCAGCCACAGCAGAGCACCTGATGAACCAGCCTGGACACAGCATATTATTTGAGAACACAAAAATGCTGGACCATTCTCACAACCACCATGTCGGACTACGCAGAGAAGCCATTGAAATCCACAAGCATGTGGACAATTTCAACAAAAAGGAGGAAACCATGAAAATGTACAAAATCTGGCTACCAGTATTAAAAAAAACTCTAAAATTACAACAGCACAACAACAGAGAGGAAACAAACAAGGACATCTAATCACCTCTCAACAAAAGTTTGCTCAGGGCACTGCCAGGCCATCATATGCTAATCAAGGTGGTCAGTTGAAACATTCTCACCAAGCTCCAGCAGACAAGAGTCCTTTGGGTTGTTGTAGATTTTTTCGGGCTGTATGGCCATGGTCTAGAGGCATTATCTCCTGATGTTTCGCCTGCATCTATGGCAAGCATCCTCAGAGGTAGTGAATCCTTCGACAATACAAGAGTTCTTTATCTCAACCTGGTCATTCCACAGATATATAAACCCTTTTTCCTAGTTCCAACAGACCTCACTACCTCTGAGGTTGCTTGCCATAGATGCAGGTGAAACATCAGGAGAGAAGTGTTTCTAGACCAGTGTTTCTCAACCTGGGGGTCAGGACCCCTGGGTGGGTCACGAAGGTGTGTCAGAGGGGTCGCCAAAGACCATCAGAAAACACAGTATTTTCTGTTGGTCATGGGGGTTCTGTGTGGGAACTTTGGTCCAATTCTATCATTGGTGGGGTTCAGAATGCTCCTTGATTGTAGGTGAACTATAAATCCCAGCAAGTACAACTCCCAAATGTCAAAGTGTATTTTCCCCAAACCCCATCAGTGTTCACATTTGGGCATATTGAGTATCCGTACCAAGTTTGGTCCAGATCCATCATTGTTTGAGTCCACAGTGCTCTCTGGATGTAGGCGAACTTCAACTCCCAAACTCAAGGTCAGTGGTCACCAAACCCTTCCAGTATTTTCTGTTGGTCATGGGAGTTCTGTGTGCCAAGTTTGGTTCAGTTTCATTGTTGGTGGGGTTTGGAATGCTCTTTGTTTGCACGTTAACTGTAAATCCCAGCAACTACAACCACCAAATGACAAAATCAACCCCTCCGCCCAACCTCACCAGTATTCAAACTTGGGCATACCAGGTATTTGTGCCAAATTTGCCCAGTGAATAAAAATACATCCTGCAGATCATTATTTACGTGGCGATTCATAATGTTAGGGTTATGGTTGGGGGTCACCACAACATGACAAACTGTATTAAGGGGTCGAGGCATTTTACTGGAGTAAAAATGTTTTCTTCTTAAATTGCATTAAAATTTAAAAGAAGGGTGTTCACTTGGGAAATGGAGGAACATCATGTGTACCAAAAAAACCAGCGCTGAGATATGGCTGAATTATTTTGCTGCTGTGGATCTAGTCTTGGATGTTTTCTGCGATGTGTTTGGACTCTTAGCAGACATTCTGGTAACCTTAGCCATTACCTACCTTTTTGCACGTAGTAATACTAGAAGAGTCCTAAAACTGAAAGACGTATAAATATACTGAAATGTATCCAGAGAGAATAAATAGCAACATGTCACACCCATGCACTTGAATTTCTTGTACCCAACAAACAAGTGACTTCCACCTGTGAGGTTCATGAGTTATTGCAGAAGACATGAAATATGGAGCAACCCTCAGGCATAGCCAAGGATTCAAGCCTGCACATCTTACATATGCATGGCCTCAAAGGAAATATAATTAGATCTGTTGCCCTATTAAAGAAATCCCAGTCAATTAATCATCTGTGATTTACTGAATTAATTACCTAAATCAGCCATTAAATCTGCTTAAGTTTGTTGATGAATAAAGCAATGCTATTGAAGAAAAGAACAGGGACATGTTTTGAGATGAAGCATGAAACAGTAATAGATAACATTCTCTTAGGAAAAAACATTCTTTTCTATTTGCAACAGGAAACTCCTTATTCACACATGCAATTTTGATACATTCTGTAAGATCTGAGAGTATAAAAATTATCCACCATGATCTTATTCTAGGTAAGTCAGACCTGGCTGTGAGAATAGCTTCCAACTTGTAACTCAAGGCATCAAGAATAAATGGTTGTACTGGGCTCCAAATGGAAGTTTTGGAGCTCAGAAGCTTGGGATAACCCAGAAAAAATTTAATACTAGTTATAGACCAGTGTTTCTCAACCTTCCTAATGCCAAGACCCCTTAATACAGTTCCCCATGTTGTGGTGACCCCCAACTGTGCTGTCACGCCCTGGGCCTATAGCAATTGGCTTTTGAAGAGGACATGCTCTTTGTGCCCAGTGAGAAGCCGGGGTGCCTCAGCTGAGAGGCCCTAAGGATTTTCCTATACCAAGTCTTTAGAAGCTTGAAAAGTTAGACAAGCTCCTTTATTATTGCTTAGGCCTTCAACAAAACAATCACTACCTCTGAGGATGCTTGCCATAGATGCAGGCGAAACGTCAGGAGAAAATGCCTCTAGACCATGGCCATATAGCCCAAAAAAAACCTACAACAACCCAGTGATTCCGGCCATGAAAGCCTTCGACAACACCTCACTAGCTCTGAGGATGCTTGCCATAGATGCAGGTGAAATGTCAGGAGAAAATGCCTCTAGACCATGGCCATATAGCCCGAAAAAAACCTACAACAACCCAGTGATTCCGGCCATGAAAGCCTTCGACAATACCTCACTAGCTCTGAGGATGCTTGCCATAGATGCAGGCGACACGTCAGGAGAAAATGCCTCTAGACCATGGCCATATAGCCCGAAAAAACCTACAACAACCCAGTGATTCCGGCCATGAAAGCCTTCGACAACACCTCATTACCTCTGAGGATGCTTGCCATAGATGCAGGTGAAATGTCAGGAGAAAATGCCTCTAGACCATGGCCATATAGCCCGAAAAAACCTACAACAACCCAGTGATTCCGGCCATGAAAGCCTTCGACAACACCTCACTACCTCTGAGGATGCTTGCCATAGATGCAGGCAAAACGTCAGGAGAAAATGCCTCTAGACCATGGCCATATAGCCCGAAAAAACCTACAACAACCCAGTGAATCTGGCCATGAAAGCCTTCGACAACATCTCACTACCTCTGAGGATGCTTGCCATAGATGCAGGTGAAACGTCAGGAGAAAATGCCTGTAGACCATAGCCATATAGCCCGAAAAAACCTACAACAACCCAGTGATTCTGGCCATGAAAGCCTTCGACAACACCTCACTACCTCTGAGGATGCTTGCCATAGATGCAGGCGAAACGTCAGGAGAAAATGCCTCTAGACCATGGCCATAAAGCCCGAAATAACCTACAACAACTCAAACAATCAAATACTTCTCAGATCTTCAACAAGTCAAACAAATGCCTCAAGGCTTTGAATCAACTGGTGGCTTTCTTAATCTTGTCCTCAAGGGACAGGCAACTGGCTTCGTGAACTGTTTCTTTTCTTTAAGAGGAAAACCTCTTTTAACCCCTCTTTGGGCAATCTACTTTCTAAACTTTGCTGGTGTGGGCCTATTCCCGGCTCCAAACTGCTTCTTGGGTCCTGAGTAGACCTACCAGCCAAGGTTTTCTCCACAAATGTTGTGGGTTTGTTTCTTTAACCCCAACAAGGGTTGCACTGTAAAACTGTTTCTTTTTAAGGCTTTTCCTTAAAGCTGTGAGGCTGTAAATTCCCCAGCCAGAGCTTTGGGACTGTTTCCCCCCGGAATTTCATAAAAAACGAAACTTCTCTACAGGTGGAGCTGATTCACGTCCTGTAGCTAAGCTTTCAACTATAAGACTGAGCCAAAATGGCTCCCTTTCCTTCCTGAACCCTGGAGAAAGGGGCGGAACTAAAAAAAACCAACGATGATAGGCAGGTGGCTAACCCCATGACTGCAAACCAAGGGAAGCCACATTATTGCAAAATGCATGGAACTTTGGAATACATGCAAACACTCAAAGAAAGAAAAGGAAGTTGGAGCTCCTGGTACAGCTGTACCAACACACCAACCATAAAATTATTTTCATTGCTACTTCATAACAATATTTTTGCTACTGTTATGAATCGAGATATAAATATCTGATATGCAGAATGTGGACCAAATTAGACACAGATACCCGATACGCCTAAATTTGAATACTGGTGAGGTTGCTGGGGATTGATTTTGTCATTTGGGAGTTGTGGTTGCTGGGATTTATAGTTCACCTACTATCAAACAGCATTCTGAACTCCACCAATAATGGAATTGAACCAAACTTTGCACATAGAATTCCTATGACCAGCAGAAAATACTGAAAGAATTGGGTAGGCATTGACCTTGAGTTTTGGAGTTGTAGTTCATCTACATCCAGAGAGCACTGTGGACTCAAACAATGATAGCTCTGGACCAAACTTGGCAAGAATACCAAATATGCCTAAATGTGAACACTGGATGAGTTTGGAGAAAATAGACCTTGATATTTGGGAGTTGTAGTTGCTGGGATTTATAGCTCACCTACTATCAAACAGCATTCTGAACCTCACCAATGATGGAATTGAATCAAACTTGGCACACAGAATTTCGATGACCAGCAGAAAATACTACAAGGGTTTGGTGGGCATTGACCTTGAGTTTTGGAGTTGTAGTTCACCCACATCCAGAGAGCACTAGGGACTCAAACAATGATGGATCTGAACCAAACTCAATATGCCCAAATGTGAACACTGGTGGAGTTTGGGGAAAGTAGACTTTGATATTTGCAATTTGTAGTTGCTGGGATTTATAGTTCACCTACAATGAAAGAGCATTCTGAACCCTGTCAATGATAGAATTGGGCCAACCAACCCCCATGACCAACAGAAAATACTGTGTTTTCTGATGGTGTTTGATGACCCCTCTGACACCCCCTTGTGACCCCCAGGTTGAGAAATACTCTTATAGACCAAAGGATGTCACACTTATGGAAAAGAAAATGCTTTGAAAGCAGGATCTATGAGGATTCACTAGCATTTGAAGTAGGAGGGCTTCGTAAGACATATGCTTTGGGATTGGAGTCAACCCTCTAAGGACTTAATTTCTCCCTCACTTCTACTCCAGAGAAGATCATTCTGCATTTTACAGCTTTTCAGACCTTCACCTCCAAATATAATGGTGGTTTTAAACTGAAGAGTCAGGAGTCAAATGGCAGTACTTTAAGTGGAAGTCAACATTAATAGTGTCTCGTCATTCTATGAAGGCTAGTAGTTCGGATCTCTTCTACCCTCTTCCCTGCTCTTTTCTTTTTTTCCCTTTTTTACTTTCCTTTTTTTTAAAAAAAAATCCTTCATGTAGATCATACAATGTTCTTTTCATATATTTTTATTCTGTGTTGTATAGCCTTAATAATAATAATAATAATAATAATAATAATAATAATGCAACATAACATGAAAACTCCGCAATTTAAAATAGCTAGACCTCATTCTGGGAAAGAAGAGAACGCACCTGGATAAGGAAATTCTAGGCTTCTCTAGATTTGTTGTTGTTGTTGTTGTTGTTGTTGTTAAAAGGCCTATACAGTCAGCCCTTTACATTCACTGAGGTTTGGGACACAAAATCCCGATAATTTTTGAAAAAGTATTTATTTTATTTGAGAGACTAGGAATCTCTGGGTCCTTCAGCATTACTCTGTGGCCCACTACTGTCTTGGGATGCTGGTGTGTGACTTATAGTTTTCCAATTACGACCTCCCTGAAAAGTTGCACACTGGACAAACAAATGCCATGTTTCGCCTGCATCTATGGCAAGCATCCTCAGAGGTCACCTATGAGGATGCTTGCCATAGATGCAGGCGAAACGTCAGGAGAAATGCCTCTAGAACATGGCCATATAGCCCGAAAAAACCCACAAGAACTAAACTGGGATAATTGTTTTGCTCCTTCACACACACACCCCCCCCCCCCCACATAAAATGGATCGTCCTCTCTCAAGCGCCCCCCTAGTGACCATCACCCATATAATGGAACAGTACCCTTAACTCCTTTAGTGTGACTCTATGGTCAATTTCTGAAGAAAATTGAATTGGAGGACCTAGAAATTCCTAGAAGAAACACTTTAATCAAATCCGAATATGAGCAAATCTACAGATCTATGTAAATAAAAATGTAATGTTTGTTTGTGGGATTAACAGAACACAAAAACCACTGGATGAATTGACACCAAATTTGGACACAAGACACCTAACAACTCAAGATATGTCCTTCACTCAAAAAAAAAAGATTTTGTCATTTGGGAGTTGTAGTTACTGGGATTTATAGTTCACCTATAATCAAAGAGCATTCTGAACCCCACCAACGATGGAATTGAACCAAACTTGGCACACACTTCTCCCATAACCAACAGAAAATACTGGAAGGGTTTGGTAGGCAGTGTCCTTTGGTTTTGGAGTTGTAGTTGGATTGTTGTTCCCTCGTTTCTCTCTGAAAATCCTATCCAGTTATATGTTTACCTGTTCACATCAGCATATTTTCAATTTTAATCTATTACATTAGGCCCAGCTTTTTTTAAAAAAACTGTTTATTAGGCCTGTTTGATCAAGAAAAAAATTGTTTCTAAAATCGATTTGTAATTGGGGTGTTTTTTTGTTTCGATATTTAAAATATTTACAAAACTTTCCAAAAAAATGTTTTGTTATTTACGAAATTTCGTAAATATTTACAAAACATTTTTAAACTCCATTTGCCTAGTTTCCAACAGACCTCTGAGGATGCCTGCCATAGATGTGGGCAAAATGTCAGGAGAGAATGCTTCTGGAACATGGTCATACATACAGCCCTGAAAACTCACACAACCGGCCTCCGCGCGCCATCCAATCGGCTCCGGCTCCTGCGCCCTCCTCCTCCTCCTCCTCCCAGCTGTGTTGCAGGAAGTGCCAGGAGGCGCGCGGAGGCCGGTTGTAAGGGTGAGCGCGCGCGCGCCATCCAATCGGCTCCGGCTCCTGCGCCCTCCTCCTCCTCCTCCTCCTCCTCCTCCTGCAACACAGCTGGGAGGAGGAGGAGGAGGAGGAGGGCGCAGGAGCCGGAGCCGATTGGATGGTGCGCGCGCGCTCACCCTTACAACCGGCCTCCGCGCGCCATCCAATCGGCTCCGGCTCCTGCGCCCTCCTCCTCCTCCTCCTCCTGGCACTTCCTGCAACACAGCTGGGAGGAGGAGGAGGAGGAGGAGGAGGAGGGCGCAGGATCCGGAGCCGATTGGATGGCGCGCGCGCGCTCACCCTTACAACCGGCCTCCGCGCGCCATCCAATCGGCTCCGGCTCCTGCGCCCTCCTCCTCCTCCTCCTCCTCCTCCTGGCACTTCCTGCAACACAGCTGGGAGGAGGAGGAGGAGGAGGAGGAGGGCGCAGGATCCGGAGCCGATTGGATGGCGCGCGCGCGCTCACCCTTACAACCGGCCTCCGCGCGCCATCCAATCGGCTCCGGCTCCTGCGCCCTCCTCCTCCTCCTCCTCCTCCTCCTGGCACTTCCTGCAACACAGCTGGGAGGAGGAGGAGGAGGAGGAGGGCGCAGGAGCCGGAGCCGATTGGATGGCGCGCGGAGGCCGGTTGTAAGGGTGAGCGCGCGCGCGCGCCATCCAATCGGCTCCGGATCCTGCCACGGTGCACTGCTGGGGTGCTTGGGAGCGCCGGATTGGCTCCCAGGCACCAGCAGCACTCAGCAGCCTCCATCCCATTAACGACACGAGCTGAAGCTCGTAAAATATATGGGGCTGCTGTTTCGATATTTTTAAACCCTTCCGGGTTTGAAAATGTGTTTTGAAATCGTGTCGGATGTGGTAAAAATAACGAATTAATAACGAAATAACGAATTAACGAACGAAACCGCACAGGCCTACTGTTTATATGTCACTATTGATAGTTGTTTTGTTATTTGATTTATATGATCTGTATTTTATTAATGTTGTGTTATTGATGTTATTTGATGTATTTTGAGCTTGGCCTCATGTAAGCCACACCGAGTCCCATGGGGAGATGGTAGCGGGGTAACAAATAAAGTTTTATCATCATCATCATCATCATCATCATCATCATCATCATCATCATTATTTAGTTCACCAACATCCAGAGAGCACTGTGGACACAAACAATGATGGATCTGGACCAAACTCTACACGAATACTCAATATGCCCAAATGTGAACACTGGTGGAATTTGGGGGAAATCAAATCTTGACATTTGGGAGTTGTAGTTGCTGGGATTTGTAGTTCACCTACAATCATAGAGCATTCTGAACCCCACCAACGATAGAATTGGGCCAAACCTCCCACACAGAACCCCCATGACCACCAGAGTGGGCCACAGCAACGCGTGACAGGGGACGGCTAGTGTAACATAATAACGAACAGGATGGGATGGTTCCAAAATGATAATATATGAGCACCAAGGCTATTTGGACACAAATAGCCTTTTATATTGCTGTTTTATATTGTTGTTTTGATGTTGTTGGCATTGAATTGTTGCCTGTGTTAGCCGCCCTGAGTCCCCACTCGGGGGTGAGAAGGGCGGGGTAGAAATGGTCTAAATAATAATAATAAATAATAAATAATATTTGCTTCAACTTAACTCATCTTAACTCATCTTTATAAGATCCAGCCAAATGCAAAGGGGGAGGTGGTAGCAGTAGGAAAGAGTGAGAAAGGAAGGGAAGGAGGAATGGAGGGAGAGAGAAGTACATAGAAAACAAAACAGCACACAACACATTTTCCCATACAAAAGGCACTAAACAATGAAAAGGCATTCAGTGACCTCCACCCTTTTTTTCTCACAAGTTTGAATGTGAATTTCTGCCAGTTTTGACATTCGCAAAGAGAATTAACAAAACAAAAAAAAAGAAACTCACACAAAAGAGATTTTGTATTTCAGGCAGAATAAATTATAGAATGATGTTATTAAAACACTTAGTTGTTAAGTTGCCAAGAAAAAATCCCATATATTCACATGGACTGGAGGACCTGTCTCCATGCAAAGTAATTAAATTAGATTTATGGGCTGCATTACATCAGTGTTTGATAGTTCATTTTTCCTTTCTTCATATTTTGTCCTGCTTTATTAGAGCATGTGACAGATGGCAAAAATAGTGTGAAGTTTCTTGGCTCTGTGCTAAATCCCCCTTCGGTAGTATATCTCTCTTCTGTCAGTTCTCCCCAGCGATGATAAATTAACCTCTCCTCCTTTATCCCAAGTGTGGCAGTAAAGCAGTCTTTGACACAGAACTATCACTTTATCTTAATCTGTGCTGTTCTAGGGGTGGGGCAGAGCAGGGAGAGCAGGAGGCAGACAGAGAAGGATGAGGCCATTGCGACCGAATGCCTCGTGTCAGGAAATCTTTATGTGGGACAGGAGGCGAGGGGATACTCGGAGCAGAGGGTTGGCATCCTAGGATCAGTTCTAGGCTGTGCATGGTTTTTTAATTATTCTTTGGCAATTTCCCTTTGCTCAGGATAACCCGAGGTCCCTTACATCCTATTCACTCATTCCCTTGGGCATAATGTACGAGGGTTGAATGGAAAGTAATTTATTATTTATTTATTTTATTTACTTTATTTATATACCGCTTTTCTCAGCTCTCAGGCAGCCCTAGGTAATTTTCAACGGTAAGCAAACAATATTTTGGCGCCCCCCCCCCCCAACCAATCATTGATATATATTTTCTGTTCGTCGTGGGAGTTCTGTGTGCCATATTTGGTTCAATTCCATCATTGGTGGAGTTCAGAATGCTCTTTGATTGTAGGTGAACTATACATCCCAGTAACTACTCTTGCCGCATTTGCTCCATTGCCTGGCCCACTTTGGGTCCGGAGGCGTGCCTGAAGACCCCGGCATGTGCACCAAAAGTCACCTCTTCTCCTGACTTTCTCCTCAGCCATTGGGACCAAGAGAGAGAGAGAAAGAGAGAGAGAGACAGAGGTAGAGATGCCCACCTTTCCTGAAGGTAGGCACAAAAACAAAAGAGGGAGGGAAGGTGGGAGATACCTCCAGCCGGAGGGGCTCTCTCTCTCTCTCTCTCTCTCTTGGTCCCAATGGCTGAAGAGAAAGTCAGGAGAAGAGGCGACCTTTGGTGCGCACGCTGGGGTCTTCAGACACGCCTCCGCACCTGAAGCGGGCCAGGTGCGGCGGCTCCGCCCCTTGGCCCACCTGCAGATTGGGGAGAGGAGAGGAGGTGGGTGGAGCGCCGGGGGATCAGGAAAGGGAGCCAGTCATGGGGAAGGGATCGAACGCGTAGAACGATTGAGCGCCGGCTCTGCTCGCGCACTCAGTGGCCGGGTGGAGCAGGAACGAGAGGGGCTAGGCGAGGCTCAAGGGCCCAGCTCCTTTGCGAAGAGGATCACCCGGCAGCGAGGAAAGAAAGCCCCGGACTGCTAGGGCTGTTGTGAGCTGAGGGGCACTCCTCAAGTGGCAATCAAGGGGCATTTACAGAGGCGCCTCTGTGCCCCTGGCAAAAAAAGTGTTCTGCGACCGCTTACTTCGTGTGATGGACGAGCCGTCCCTGCCCTCAGGCGACTCAAAGCGGTGAACAACATCAATACAAAACATCATGAGACAAGTATAGGGCAAATAAAACCATTGTAACATAAATAATTAAACATCCGTATAACAATAATTAGTGCCTCAACAGTAAAATCAGACTTAAATCCAGACATAGTTTTCTAAGATCTACAGAGACACTCACTGGAACACCTCAGCAAGCTAGAGTCCAAAAGTGGCAGGCTCAAACCCAGAACCTCAACCAATGGCTGATACCAAATGAGAGACTCCCCCCTGGCCACACAGAGGACTGGGCGACTTGGAAGGCGCTGAACAGACTGCGTTCTGGCACCACAAGATGCAGAGCCAACTTTCAGAAATGGGGCTACAAAGTGGAATCCTTGACATGTGAGTGCAGAGAAGAGCAAACCACTGACCACCTGCTGCAATGCAACCTGAGCCCTGCCACATGCACAATGGAGGACCTTCTTGCGGCAACACCAGACGCACTCCAAGTGGCCAGATACTGGTCAAAGGACATTTAATCAACTACCAAACTAACACATTTTGTATTTTCTCTGTTTGTTTGCTTTGTTCTGTTAGAAACGTAATATAATTGACTGGCTGCCCTGACACAAGAAATAAAGTAAAATCAGAATCCAGTCTCACCATCCATTATTCCGTATTCCTATGTTCAATTACACTGTTTAATCAAATGCTTGTTCGAACAGCCAGGTCTTCACTTTCCTCCGAAACGCCAGCAGGGAGGGGGCAGATCTGATAGCTGCAGGCAGGGTGTTCCACAGCCGAGGGGCCACGACTGAGAAGGCCCTGTCTCTCGTCCCCGCCAAGCACGCCTGTGATGCAGGCGGGACAGAGAACAGGGCCTCCCCAGATGATCTTAGTGTCCTAGTCGGTTCATAGGAGGAGATGCGTTCGGAGAGGTAAGTAGGGCCAGAACCATTTAGGGCTTTATAGGCTAACACCAGCACTTTGAATTGTGCCCAGTAGCAAACTGACAGCCAGTGGAGCTGGTGCAACAGAAGAGTAGTATGCTCCCTGAGTGCCACTCCTGTTAGCAACCTGGCTGCCAAACGCTGGACCATTTGAAGCTTCCGAGCAGTCTTCAAAGGCAACCCCACGTAGAGAGCGTTGCAGTAGACTATACGGGATGTGACTAGAGCGTGGACTACCGTGGCCAAGTCAGACTTCCCAAGGTACGGGTGCAGCTGGTGCACAAGTTTTAACTGTGCGAATACTCCCCTGGTCACCGCTGATAGATAGATAGATAGATAGATAGATAGATAGATAGATATGACTCACACACACACATAGAGTATCATAGATTTGAAAGGGACGCCTAAAGAAGGACAATGATGTGTTGCATGTTCCAGGATGGGCAAACCAGACACTCTCCACATGAACACTGACAAAGAAACAACAAGAAATACTGTTTACCCACAAGCATAAAGAAATTACATATATTAGAAACCAACACTTTCTCATTATTTTATTTTCCAGATCACCAGTCTGGGCCACAGCAACGTGTGGCAGGGAACAGCTAATAGCTTTATAAACAAGCACCTTGGAATCCCTATGGATGTCCCGGTCCTCAAACACTCTCTGCTTCATTTGGGAAAAAGCTGCACTCGCAGAGCTCAGGCGGTGTTGTATTTCGGTGTCAATGTTGACTTTTGTGGAGAGGTGGCTGCCAAGGGAGCGGAAATGGTCAACATTTTTAATGTTACACCATTAAGCTGTATTTCTTGCATTGTAGAGGGATTGGCTGGTGACTTCTGGAAGAGCACTTTGGCTTCTTCGATGTTTATTGACAGGCCGAGCTTCTTGTAAGCTTCTGCGAAGGTGTTTAGTAGGCCTGGGTAACAATGGAAAAATTTGTTTCTAAAATCGATTCGTTTTTTGGGGGTTTTTGCGTTTCAATTTTAAAAAGAATTCCAAATTTTTTCTTTTAAAAAGTTTGATATGTATGAAATTTCGTAAATTACAAAACAATACGAAACAATTACGAATCGATTCGTTAATGGCGGACGCGACCGCGCAATACGCTAAAAAACCTCCAAATGGGACAGGGGGAATTTCTGAAGCTTCCCTCTCCCTCTGTTGTTGACTGTTGGTGTGATATTTATAATTTTTTCTCACTGATTAAACAAACAACAACTATAAAACTTGCCCCAGACATGCGGAAATAATAACGAAACGATTTCAAAACGATAACGAAACGAATACAAAACAAATTCGAAACAATTACGAAACGAATTTAAAAATTCGTTTCGTTTTTTAGTTGCTCCTGAATGGTTCGTTATCACTTCGTTATAAAAAAAACGAATTTTTAACGAATTACGAAATTACGAAACGAAACCGCCCAGCCCTAGTGTTTAGAGTGGCTTGTAGGTCTTCTTCTGAATGCGCACATATGACGTTGTCATCAGCATAGTGGAGTTCTATAACATGTTGTTGTAACCTTGGTTTTGGCTTTCAGTCTGCTGAGGTTAAACAGCTTGCCATCTGTCCGATAGATGATTTCCTGTCCGGTGGGAAGCTTCCCATCAATAAGATTAAGTATCAAACCGATGAAGATGGAAAATAAATTTGGGGCAAGAACACATCCCTGTTTGACACCTGATTCCACCTTAAATGGGCCACTTTGGGAGCCATTGCTGTCAAAGACTATTGCCATCATGTCACATGGAGCAGCAGCAAGATGTTCACAAATTTGTTAGGGCACCCGATTTTTTGGAGGATGGTCCAGAGAGCGCTGCGATTCACTGTGTCAAATGCCTTTGTAAGGTCAATGAATGCCATGTACAGTGGTTGGTTATGAATGTGAAAGGGTCTTTGAGCGAAATTTGCAAATACTAAGTAAGGGGCTTAGAATGAAATTAACAGCAAAAGGGAGACATACCCTTTCTCTGACTTAAAAAGAACAATATGGAAGAAAATGTTTTTAAGTACAAGAAGGTACTTTCTTACACAGGATGCTTGTGGTTAACTTCAAAGGTTGTTTTATGAAGCGCAGAGGCCGCATGTACAAGAAGGTACTTTCCATCAAAAGGTCAAGAGAGGGGGCTGGAAAGAGGGTACATTCCATGACAAAAAATGTTTACTTGAGGTTATATATTTGGTGGTCAAAAGCCGGGGGGGGGGGGGGCAGTCACTTGAAGGGTAGCATCTGTGCATGCTACCTGGCTGTCCGTCTTCTTCATGAAGAAACTAAAATAAACCTTGTTTTTTGATCTTTTTTGGGACTGTCTCCTTCCTTTTGTGCTCCCACGACGTGGACCTAAAAAGACCCAATTTAGGGTCTCTAACACATGTATGTGGAGATCAGGTCTTATTATGCATGTATATGAAGAAACAGATCTTTGAACTCCCACCGACCCACCCCGCAAAAAATCTCTCCCTGTCAAATAAGAATACTTGGTGGATATATAGCACTACACTACTACTAGTAGGGGAGCCCCCGGTGGCACATTGGATTAAAGCACTGAGCTGCTGAGCTTGTTGATCGAAAGGTCGCAGGTTCAATTCTGGGGAGCGGCGTGAGCTACCACTGTCAGTCCTAGCTTCTGCCAACCTAGCAGTTCGAAAACATGCAAATGTGAGTAGATCAATAGGTACTGCTCCGGCGGGAAGGTAACGGCGCTCCATGCAGTCATGCCGGCCACATGACCTTGGAGGTGTCTACGGACAACGCTGGCTCTTCGGCTTAGAAATGGAGATGAGCACCACACCCCAGAGTCAGACATGACTGGACTTAATGTCAGGGGACTACCTTTACCTTTACTACTAGTAGCAGCAGTCTTAGTATTGATGTTCTCCCATTTTTATACTGTGTACGTCTGCCAGCCTCACCATATTAACTAACCAACCCAGTTCCATAATCAGTTTCAGTAATTCTTAGCATTAAATACGTATTTTTTTCTTCTTCTGCATTTTACCAAATGTGAAATATGACTGCTCATTGTGTGCCCAGAGAGAAGGGGAATGCTCCATTAAGTTCAACGCAGCTCCTCCATAAGATGCCGTAATTATATGTATTTCTTTTACTGCTAACTTCCAACTTGCAGATGCTAACAAAAGAAATAAGCTTTTAATCTAAACATAATTAATATGAATTACCTTCAAAAATACCCTGGCTTTGCATCATTAAACTTAATTTTTGTTTTCCCTGATAATTGTGCTATCATTACCATTTAGGAGTGAACTTGGGGACCTTTATTTTTTCAAAGAACAACCAAGGGATAAATATGCGTGTTGGTATGGTCTTTCGCTTATGGAAATATAAATGTTTGGGGTCTTTTATAAGAGCCTTTGCCCCTGATTGGACAAAATGGTGGCTTGGGGAAAAGAACCGTTTGTAGTTCATTTCCTGCAATAAAAGATAAAGTGGCTACTTTGAGCGGAATTAGGATTTCGCTGAGGATGACTTAGAAATATAAATGTTTGGGGTCTTTTATAAGAGTTATGAATGCATAACCTAGGGCCTTATCACACTACTCTTTTACGCCATTTGAACTTTCCTCCAGCCATTCTCGTGTTGGCAGCTGACTACACTATGTAACAAACTTTGAAAAAAAAATGTTCTTGCTTATTTCGCATTTAATTGTGCAGTACATTCTTTGAAAGTAGTTGTTATACTCGAGAAACTTGGCCACGGTAGTCCACGCTCTGGTTACATCCCGTATAGACTACTGCAACGCGCTCTACGTGGGGTTGCCTTTGAAGACTGTCTGGAAGCTTCAACTAGTCCAACAGACGGCAGCCAGGTTGCTAACAGGAGTGGCTCTGAGGGAGCATACAACCCCCCTGGTGCGCCAGCTTCACTGGCTTCCGGTTTGCTATCGGGCACAATTCAAAGTGCTGGCTTTGGCCTATAAAGCCCTAAACGGTTCTGGCCCAACTTACCTGTCCAAACACATCTCCTCCTATGAACCATCAAAGTCTTTAAGATAGTCTGGGGAGGCCCTGCTCTTGGTCCGACTTCGTCACAAGTACATCTGGCGGGGACGAGAGACAGGGCCTTCTCAGCGGTGGCCCCTTTTCCAATTTTTCTAATTTTATTGGGTGTCCTACATTGGAAACCCATTTGATCATACACTCTTTTATTTGTTCTGATTCGGTGGCCGATTCTAATAGTTTATTGTATATTTTGGTAATCGGTTTATTGTCAGACTTCATTATCTTGTCCCATGTCCCTTGTCCATGTTACATCCCGTATAGACTACTGCAACACACTCTACGTGGGGTTGCCTTTGAAGACTGTCCAACGGATGGCAGCCAGGTTGCTAACAGGAGCAGTGCTGAGGGAGCACACAATTACTCTGTTGCACCAGCTTCACTGGCTTCCGGTTTGCTATCGGGCACAATTCAAAGTGCTGGCTTTGGCCTATAAAGCCCTAAACGGTTCTGGCCCAACTTACCTGTCCAAACACATCTCCTCCTATGAACCATCAAAGTCTTTAAGATCATCTGGGGAGGCCCAGCTCTTGGTCCCGGCTTCGTCACAAGTACGTCTGGCGGGGACGAGAGACAGGGCCTTCTCAGCGGTGGCCCCTTTTCCCATTTTTCTAATTTTATTGGGTGTCCTACGTTGGAAACCCATTTGACCATACACTCTTTTATTTGTTCTGATTCGGTGGCCGATTCTAACAGTTTATTGTATATTTTGGTAATCGGTTTATTGTCAGACTACATTATCTTGTCCCAGAATGATGTTTGCTCTGCAAAACCATGTTTCCCATCCAACTTGAAGAATTCCTTAGTTTGCCTGTCCTGAAACCAGGATTAGTTTTTAAACACTTTCTTAATTTCTTTTTCCTCTTTGAGTTCGATTTTTCCTTTTTCTGTCTTTAGTAAGTCTTTATAGGTTGGCCATATTTGCCAACCTAATTTCCTCCTTTGGAAGTCCTCTAGGGGTGACAGCCAGAGTGGGGGTATTGGTATAAAATTGTAACTGTTCTGTCATGCGTTGGGCCTGTAACAGCTGTCTTTTCTATAGGACATATACTTTAAGCCCAGCGGGAAGCCAGGGTGCCTCAAAGAGAGGTTCTCAGGGATTTTTCTGAAGTAATGGTCTTTAGAGTCTTTAATGATACAACAAAGTCTTTATTATGGAACAATCAACAAATCTTCAATGGTTCAAACAACACTTCAAGGCTTTCTTAGTCTAGTCCTCAATGGACTGGTACCTGACTTTGATTAACTGTACTTTCTCTGGAGGAAGAAAAAAAAACCCTATTTAACCTCTCCCAGGCTGTTTACTATCTATGCCTCATTGGTGTGGGTCCTACTACCAATTCCAAATGCGTCTGGGTATCGAGTAAACCTACCAGCCGAGGCTTGTAGATATTTCAGATGGAGTTCTGTGGATCTGTAGTGCTGTCCTCCCTCAGAGAATTCTTTGAGAACTGAGGGCTGTTTTCCCTCTGATTGCTGTGAGCCTGAGAGGCTGTGATCTCTCAGCCAGAGCCTTGGGACCTTTCCCCTGGAATTTCTGTTTCTGTTTCCCCGGATGTTCTTGAGAAAAGAAGCTTTTCTACGGGACAAGCTGGTCTATGTCCTATAGTTTAGCTGCCTTATGTGAGACTGCCCAAAAATATGGCTCCTTGCCCTCACAGAGCCCTGAACAAGGGGCGGAACCAAAGCTTAATTATGATGGACAGGAGGCCTGCCCTATGACTGCAAACAGATAGCAGAAAGAAAATAAAGTTGAAGCTCCTGGTACAGCCGTACCAGCTCAGTAACAGAGAGTTTCCTCTATGCTGATGATCGTGCCATTACTGCTCAAGCAGGGAGCTTTGAGATGGTTGAACAGAAGCTCTCCGAAGCTCTAGGTGCTCTTACTGCCTATTACAGGGAAAACCAACTGATCCCTAATCATCTAAAACACATACATGTGCCTTTCACCTTAAGAACAGACAAGCATCCCGAGCTATGAGGATTACCTGGGAAGGAATCCCACTGGAGCATTGCAACACACCCAAATACCTGGGAGTCACTTTGGACTGTGCTCTGACCTACAAGAAGCACTGCCTGAACATCAAACAAAAAGTGGGCGCTAGAAACAACATCACACGAAAGCTGACTGGCACAACCTGGGGATCACAACCAGACACAGTGAAGACATCTGCCCTTGCGCTATGCTACTCTGCTGCTGAGTATGCATGCCCAGTGTGGAACACATCTCACCACACTAAAACAGTAGATGTGGCTCTTAATGAGACATGCCGCATTATCACAGGGTGTCTGCGCCCCACACCACTGGAGAAATTACACTGCTTAGCCGGTATTGCACCACCTGACATCTGCCGGGAAGTAGCAGCCAATAGTGAAAGGACCATGGGAGAGACATCTCCAGCTCATCCCCTGTTTGGGTATCAGCCAGCACGTCAATGACTTAAATCAAGACATAGTTTTCTTAGATCTACAGAGACACTCGCTGGAACACCACAGCAAGCAAGAGTCCAAAAGTGGCAGGCCCAAACCCAGCATCTCAATTCATGGGTGATACCAGATGAGAGACTCCCCCCTGGGCACTCAGAAGACTGGGCGACTTGGAAGGCGCTGAACAGATTACGCTCTGGCACCACGAGATGCAGAGCCAATCTTAAGAAATGGGGCTACAGGGTGGAATCCTCGGCATGCGAGTGTGGAGAAGAACAAACCACTGACCACCTGCTGCAATGCACCCTGAGCCCTGCCACATGCACAATGGAGGACCTTCTTGCGGCAACACCAAAGGCACTTCAAGTGGCCAGATACTGGTCAAAGGACATTTAACCAAATACCAAATTTGCAAAATCTGTGTGTTTTTTTCCCTTTTTCTTTTTAATCTGTCTGTTTGTTTTGCTCTGTTAGAATTGTAATACAATGGTTGCTGATGACACGATAAATAAAATAAATAGCTCAGTAATTTATATATTTCCCATACCTTAATAAGTCCTGCTGTTACGAAATGATTTGTAAAGTTCTTTTCAATTTTCTTCTTATTGTACATTTATTTTTAAACATTGTGATGTACACTTTTAAAACTATGTCCATTGGCTAATACATACGTATATTTCCATGCCATCCCTTTTTCCAAGAGGAATTGCCAAGTATACTACCTTGACTCCAATGGAGGAATGGTAAGATGTTTAAACCAATAAATAATAAATAAATTTATTGTCGAAGGCTTTCATGACCAGAATCATTGGGTTGTTGTAGGTTTTTTCATGGCCGGAATCACTGGGTTGTTGTAGGTCCTTATGGAATAAGCTTGGGTGTGATCCTGGATTCATCGTTGAGCCTGGATCCCCAGGTTTCAGCGGTGACCAGGGGAGCATTTGCACAGCTCAGGCTCGTGCGCCAGCTGCGCCCGTACCTCGGGAAGTCTGACTTGGCCACGGTAGTACACGCTCTGGTCACATCCCGCCTTGACTACTGCAACGCTCTCTACGTGGGGCTGCCCTTGAAGACGGCCCGGAAGCTCCAGCTAGTCCAGCGCGCGGCAGCCATGTTACTAACGGGAGCAGGACGCAGGGAGCATACAACGCCCTTGTTGTTCCAGCTCCACTGGCTGCCGATCTGCTACCGGGCCCAATTCAAGGTGCTGGTATTGGCCTACAAAGCCCCTAAACAGTTCCGGCCCAAAATACCTGTCTGACCGCATCTCGGCCTATGAGCCCACGAGGACTTTGAGATCGTCTGGGGAGGCCCTTCTCTCGATCCCGTCTGCCTCACAGGCACGCCTGGCGGGGACGAGGGATAGGGCCTTCTCGGTGGTGGCCCCCCGGCTGTGGAACACCCTCCCTGTAGACATCAGACAGGCGCCCTCCCTTATGACATTCCGCAAGAGACTAAAGACGTGGTTGTTTGAGAAGGCGTTTGACTAAGTGCTACAACAATTGGCAATGACGATTGGAACGGAACATGGATAACGAGATTGGATTGTGATTCTATGATGAGATGTCGCGAATGATTTAGAGTAATTGTATTATTGATAGTGATGTTGTTATTGTTGTTTATGATATTGCCTATATTGTAATTTGTTTTTTATATGTTGTACACCGCCGTGAGTCGCCCTAGGGCTGAGAACGGCGGTCTACAAGTGCAGTAAATAAATAAATAAATAAATAAACTACACAGAGAAGCCACTGAAATCCAGAAGCATGTGGACAATTTCAACAGAAAGGAGGAAATCATGAAAATGAACAAAATCTGGCTACCAGTATTTAAAAACTCGAAAATTACAACAGCATAACAACAGAGAGGAAACGAACAAGGACATCTAATCACCTCTCAACAAAAGTTTGCTCTAGGCAATGTCAGGCCATTATATGCTAATCAAGGTGGTCAGTTGAAACATTCACACCGAGCTCCAGCAGACAAGAGTCCTTTGTCTCACCCTGGTCATTCCACAGATATATAAACCCTTTTTCCTAGTTCCAACAGACCTCACTACCTCTGAGGATGCTTGCCATAGATGCAGGTGAAACGTCCACCACACCACAGCAATCGAGAGTCCAAAAGTGGCAGGCCCAAACCCAGAACCCCAACCAATGGCTGATACCAAATGAGAGACTCCCTCCTGGGCACACAGAGGACTGGGCGACCTGGAAGGCACTGAACAGACTGCGCTCTGGCACCACGAGATGCAGAGCCAACCTTCAGAAATGGGGCTACAAAGTGGAATCCTCGACATGTGATTGTGGAGAGGAGCAAACCACTGACCACCTGCTGCAATGCACCCTGAGCCCTGCCACATGCACCATGGAGGACCTTCTTGCAGCAACACCAGAGGCACTCCAAGTGGCCAGATACTGGTCAAAGGACATTTAATCAACTCTCATACTCACAAATTTTGTAATCTGCTTGTTTGCTTTGTTCTGTTAGAAATGTAATATAATTTGACTGGTTGTTCTGACACGACAAATAAATAAATAGGTGAAACGTCAGGAGAGAATGCCTCCAGACCATGGCCATATAGCCCAAAAAAACCTACAACGAGCCAATAAATAAATTATGGCAATGGGAGTTAGAGGAATCCATTGAGACAAGGATTACAGTGCAGTGATTCATACTAACATAACATGTGGGAAATACAACTGGCCACCAATGTGCCCAACAATCTGAGAAATTCAAAATCCAATGGGGCAAAGTTAATTGTCGCATAACACCCATGAATGAATGATGACCCTTCTTTAACAGCACCCCAAAGAAAAGACAATTCAATTTATCTGGCAAGCAGTCGAACCAGACAAAAGCTGTGTCAATTTATCCATGGGTCCCACACAATGGATGGTGTGAGGCCGTGGCTTGGCATTGCCTTCCCAGTGGACAGGTGTTCATATCCATCTTATAAAAGTTGTATGAGTCATTTAATTTAACGTGCCATGTCCCGTATCTGTGTATAGTTGGCTCTTCTTGAAAGATGAGGTTGGGGAGAGCATGAGAGGGAAAGCACACTGCGTGGGCAGCTGGTCTCCTGGCATGCAACGGGGGAGTAAACTGGAAAGCCTCCTGAGCAGCTAATTCATTAGTCACATTTTTCTGGATCTAGCCAGGCCCCACATGTGCAAACAAATACCAAACTCTTTGTGTCATGTGTCTGGTGCCTACAACTGACTATTCTCCATAGCTCATAAAGGTAGCAGAAGTGAAAGGTGAGTAAATTTATAGTTGCCCTAGATAGGACTCCAAAAACTGTGATAAATATAATAAGTTTATTATGTCCTGTTACTACCACTGCTCCTCAACCCCCCCCCCCCACACACACACACACACACACACACACTTCCCGCAAACCTGGTAGTCTCATGATGCTTCTTTGCCAGCTTCTTTACCCAGCAGCACACCAGAGTCCAGTAAATCAATCTAAAAATATATTGTTGAAGGCTTTCATGGCTGGAATCACTGGGTTGTTGTAGGATTATTTTTTTTTGGACTATATGGCCATGGTCTAGAGGCATTCTCTCCTGACGTTTCACCTGCATCTATGGCAAGCATCCTCAGAGGTTGTGAGGTCTGTTGGAACTAGGAAAATAGGTTTATATATCTGTGGAAAGACCAGGGTGGGACAAGGAGCCTTTCCCTGCTAGAGCTAGGTGTGAATGTTTCAACTGACCACCTTCATTAGCATTTGAAGGCCTGGCTGAGCCCGGAAAATCCCCTGTTGAGAGGTGTTAAGCTGTGTCTGGTTGTTTCCTCTCTGCTGTTTTGTTGTTGTAATTTTAGAGTTTTTTAATACTGGTAGCCAGATTTTGTTCATTTTCATGGTCTCTTCCTTTCTGTTGAAATTGTCCACATGCTTGTAGATTTCAATGCCTTCTCTGTGTAGTCTGACATGGTGGTTGTTGGTGTGGTCCAGCATTTCTGTGTTCTCAAATAATATGCTGTGTCCAGGCTGGTTCATCAGGTGTTCTGCTATGACTGACTTCTCTGGTTGAAGTAGTCTGCAGTGCCTTTCATGTTACTTGATGCGTGTCTGGGCAATGCTGCGTTTGGTGGTCCCTTTGTAGACTTGTCCACAGCTGCATGGTATACGGTAGACTCCTGCAGAGGTGAGAGGATCCTTCTTGTCCTTTGTTGAACGTAGCATTTGTTGGATTTTCTTGGTGGGTTTGTAGATAGTTTGTATGTTGTGTTTCCTCATCAGCTTCCCTATAACAATGTTGTCTCCTCTGAAAGGTCTGAAAACAACAGTAATTTAAGCCCTCCAAACTACCCATGACATCATAACTCACACACCTGGATCTCCTCTCAGCCTTATGTGTGCCATTTTCCTACTTCCAACAGACCTCACTACCTCTGAGGATGCTTGCCATAGATGCAGGCGAAACATCAGGAGAAAATGCCTCTAGAACATGGCCATATAGCCTGGAAAAACCTACAACAACCCAATCTAAAAATGTTTATTAAAGAAAGTAGATAAAAGGGGGAAAGGGCAATTATAAAAGGGTCAGTAGAACAGAAAATACAAAATAGCAGTAATCCAAAAATGACAAGGAACATAAAGCTAATGAGACCAGAATCCACAGCAGTGCTCCAAACATAAATCCATGAACATGAAAAAAGAAACTTTTCCAAGGTAAATGATACAATGAAACACAGTCATAGACAAAAACAGAAAACTCGAGAATACTTGAACCAAGAACTTGAGATAAAACACAGGAGAACAATCTCCTTTACCAATGTTGTCTCCTCTGAAAAGTCTGAAAACAACAGTAATTTAAGCCCTCCAAACCACCCATGACATCGTATCTCACACACCTGGATCTCCTCTCAGCCTTATCTCCAAGCCTCTGAGAAAATCTCATTTGCTGACTTTTCACACCCTGCATTCTCAGGTCTAATCTATATTCCCTTGAAACCTCCCCATTTCTCCAGGCAATTGGTACTTTGGGTTGTTGTAGGTTTTTCGGGCTATATGGCCATGTTCTAGAGGCATTCTCGAGTACTTGGTACTTCTATTTTCCCATGTTACCTGAGAAAAGCTGAAGAATCCAAAACAGCAGTCTCATCTGCCTGCAATTCCTTCTGATCACTCATAGACTCTCTTTGAAACCCATCATCCCCCTCATCTTCTGAACATTGAGAAGAAACCCTTTGATACTTGCCAGACTACAATATTATGGTTCAAAACATCTGGAAGTCACCACATTCAATAAGCCTTCCCTTTTCTAATAGGCACATATGCGACATCCAACCTGTTGTTTGTCCCATTCCCATTTAATGTTTGACACCATGATATTTCCCCTATGAGCTCAAGGGACTGTAGCACAGCTGGCTGGGAGTCAGCTGCATTAAGATCACTACTGACCAAAAGGTCATGAGTTCGAAGCCAGCTCGGGTTGGAGTGAGCTTCCGACCATTGTGTAGCTTGCTGTCAACCTTTGCAGCCCAAAAGACAGTTACCGTATATACTCGGGTATAAGCCGACCCGAATATAAGCCTAATGTTACCACGAAAAACTGGGAAAATGTATTGACTCGAGTATAAGCCGAGGGCAGGAAAAGCAGCAGCTACTGGTAAGTTTCAAAATAGAAATAGATACCAATAAAAATACATTAATTGAGGCATCAGTGGAGTAAATACTCAAAAATATTTACATAAAATTGTAATTTAAGATAAAGCTGTCCAACTCTGATTAAACCATTATTCTAACCTTCTTCAATGTAAATGTGCATACATATCCTTCCAATAATAATAAAGGGAGTAAAATAATAAATGTAATAAAAATAATAATAGAGTAAAATAATGGAAATGTAATAATAAGACTAATAAATGGAGTAAAATAATAAATGTTGTAATAACAATAAAGAGTAAAATAATAAATGTAATAACAATAATAAATAGAGTAAAATAATAAATGTTGTAATAACAAGAGTAAAATAATAAATGTAATAACAACAATAATAAATAGAGTAAAATAATAAATGTTATAATAACAATAAAGAGTAAAATAATAAATGAAATAGTAATAATAAATAGAGTAAAATAATAAATGCAATAAAAATAATACTAATAACAGAGTAAAATAGTAAATAACATTGACTCGAGTATAAGCTGAGGGGAGATTTTTAAGCCTAAAATAGGGGCTGAAAAACTAGGCTTATACTCGAGTATATACAGTACATCTGTCAAGTAGGAAATTTAGGTACTGCTTATGGAGAGAGGCTAATTTACGATGCCATAAAAATTTCCAGCAAGCATGCAAAGAATGAGGAAGTACTTCATCAGTGTCTCAAATGGACAGTGAAGCGACAGCTCCCCTGGTGGCCAGAATACACTCATGAATATACTCTCTGTCTATATATGTTGTGTGTCCATGGCATTGAATGTTTGCCATGTATATGTAATCCGCCCTGAGTTCCCTGCGGGGTGAGAAGGGCGGATTGTAAATACTGTAAATAAATAATAAATAAATATGGTTTAATTTTATCCTCATCTGGAGTTTCGGGGTACGGTGTCATCTGTACGCGGATGATGTCCAACTCTGTCACTCCTTTCCACCTGCTACTAAGGAGGCTGTCCAGGTCCTGAACCGGTGCTTGGCCGCTGTGATGGTCTGGATGAGGGCGAACAAATTGAAATTGAATCCAGACAAGACAGAGGTACTCCTGGTCAGTCGCAAGGCCGAACAGGGCATAGGGTTACAGCCTGTGTTGGATGGGCCGCACTCCCCCTGAAGATGCAGGTTCGCAGCTTGGGTGTGACCCTGGACTCATCGCTGAGCCTGGAACCCCAGGTTTCGGCGGTGACCAGGGGAGCATTTGCACAGCTAAAGCTTGTGCACCAGCTACGCCCGTACCTTGGGAAGTCTGACTTGGCCACGGTAGTCCACGTTCTGGTTACATCCCGTTTAGACTACTGCAACGCTCTCTACGTGGGGTTGCCTTTGAAGACAGCTCGGAAGCTCCAACTAGTCCAACGCTCGGCAGCCATGATTTTAACAGGAGCGGAGCGCAGGGAGCATACAACCCCCCTGTTGCGCCAACTCCACTGGCTACCGATCTGCTACCGGGCTGAATTCAAAGTGCTGGCGTTGGCCTTTAAAGCCCTAAACGGTTCCGGCCCAAGCTACCTATCTGACCGCATCTCTGCCTATGAACCCACCAGGACTTTGAGATCTTCCGGGGAGGCCCTGCTCTCGATCCCGCCTGCTTCTCAAGCTCGGCTGGTGGGGACGAGAGATAGGGCCTTCTCGGTGGTGGCTCCTCGGCTGTGGAACGCCCTTCCTACAGACATTAGACTAGCACCATCTCTAATGGTATTCCGCAAAAAGGTGAAGACCTGGATGTTTGTGCAGGCGTTTGAGTAATTTAGTGCAATCTGGTAATGGAACATAGGAATGGAACAATGGACGACGAACCTGGACTACGCTTGGATGATGAGAAGATTGGGTACGGTTGTTTTTTGTAATAATTGTGCATTGTAATTGCTTATTGGTAATTTATGGATAATGTGTTAAGTCAATTGTTATATGTTGTATGGAACCACTGCTGTTTCTACTGTTTTTACTGTTTGTGAACCGCTGTGAGTCACCTTCGGGCTTGAGATACAGCGGTATATAAGCAAAGTAAATAATAATAATAATAATAATAATAATAATAAATGGGGAGAAAAGGAGATGTCCAAGGTCACCCAATGATGTTCACCACTTTGTGGAGAATTGCAACTGAATCATCCAAATCCCAGCCCAACTCTTATTCATACCACTTTTAAAAAATGCCAATAGGCTAGTCAAAGGACACACAAGAATATTTAAAATGAATGTGAGCTTAATGGACAAATAGTTTAGTTTTAATGAAGGAGAATGGATTAGGTTTTTTAAATACACACACACATGTGCCTGTTACCAAAAAAAAAAAAGGCAAAACTCCTATACACACCCTTGTCGGTAGGCCTGCCAAGGCAGTCCTGTTAAGTGTTGCAGAATCCTTTTTCTAATAAACCAAGAAAACCTGGTGATGAGACCACAAGAAAGCGGCAAAATGACGTCTCATAATTATTTATTGAAATTACTGCTGCTGTCAAGCCAGTCTGAATTATTGCCTGACTCCATTAGCTGACTTGCTATATGTGTGTGAGACAGAGGGAATGAGAAAATGATGAATGAGGGAGAGACACCGGGAAAATTAGAAAAGGAGAAGACAGAATGAAAGAAGAGAGGAGGGGAGAGGGAGCTCTCCTGACTTAATTTATTTCCGCAAGTGGAACCCTCTTGTCAGGACATCCATGTGATAGTTTGTTCTGGTGAAAGGCTCTCATAATGGCCTGGTGTTGTAGCTGCCAGTAAACCGATCACATGCAAATCCAGCATGATAGTTTGCAAAACACCATTGGTTGGTAATACTCCTCCCCTTCCTAAGGAGTCATGAGAAGAGAATAACGAAGAGGACTTGGAGAAAACCTCAATTCCTTTAACAGACTTACTTACTTACTTAGGCGATCCCTCGTTTTCCGAGGATGATTGTCTTCCAGTGTTCTTGTGGGTCCGTATGTGGCTGTGGAGCCCTATTCTTCCTCTGCATCTTCTTCCGCAGTGAGGGCATTGGTTTCCAGGTGGAAGACGGTCTCGGTCGGGGTTGGCTTGACACGCCTTCCTCTTGGCACGCTTCTCCCTTTCGCCTTCTATTCGTGCCTCTTCAAATTCGGCAGCATTGCTGGTCACAGCTGACCTCCAGCTGGAGTGGTCAAGGGCCAAGGCTTCCCAGTTCTCAATGTCTATGCCAGAGTTTTAAGGTTGGCTTTGAGCCCATCTTTAAATCTCTTTTTCTGTCCTCCAACATTCCGTTTTCCGTTCTTGAGTTCGGAGTAGAGCAACTGCTTTGGGAGACAGTGGCCGGGCATCCGGACAACGTGGCCGGTCCAGCGGAGTTGATGGCGGAGGACCATTGTTTCAATGCTGGTGGTCTTTGCTTCTTCCAGCACGCTGACGTTTATCCGCCTGTCTTCCCAAGAGATTTGCAGGATTTTCCGGAGGCAGCGCTGATGGAATCGTTCCAGGAGTTGCATGTGACGTCTGTAGACAGTCCACGTCTCACAGGCATATAGAAGGGTTGGGAGGACAATAGCTCTATAAACAAGCACCTTGGTATCCCTACGGATGTCCTGGTCCTCAAACACTCTCTGCTTCATTCAGAAAAATGCTGAGCTCGCATCTTCATGGAACCACAAGAAAAAGAGTGCAGCTTTTAAAGCTTTGGTTAATATTAATATTATTTGATACTCAACAAGATTAGTACACAACAAAAACAGCCATGTATAAATATACTAGCTGTCCCCTGCCACGTGTTGCTGTGGCCCAGTCTGTTGATCTGGAAAATAATGAGAAAGTGTTGGTTTCTAATATATGTAATTTCTTGATGCTTGTGGGTAAATAATATTTCTTGCTGTTTCTTTGTCAGTGTTGATGTGGAGAGTGTCTGGTTTCCCCACCCTGGAACATGCAACATATCATTGTCCTTTAAAGGTCACTTTCAAATCTATGATACTATATCTCTCTCTGTGTGAATCATTATCTGTCTCTATCTATCTATCTATCTATCTATGGCTGGGTGGCTCTTTATCAGGAGGACTTTGATTACGTTTTCTTGCCTTGATGAAGGGAGTTGGATTGGATGGCCTTAAATATTTTCTGTTGGTCATGGGGGTTCTGTGTGGGAAATTTGCCCCGATTCTGTCATTCGTGGGGTTCAGAATGCTCTTTGATTGTAGGTGAACTGTGAATCCCAGTGACTACAACTCCCAACTGCCAAGGTCTATTTCCTCCAAACTCCATCTGTGTTCATATTTGGGCGTATTGAGTCCTTGTGCCAAATTTGGTCCAGATCCATCATTGTTTGAGTCCACCTACTCTGGATGTAAGTGAACTACAACTCGCAAACTCAGGGTCAATGTCCACCAAACACTTCCAGTATTTTCTGTTGGTCATGGGAGTTCTGTGCGCCATGTTTGGTTCGATTCCATCTTTGATGGAGTTCAGGATGCTCTTTGATTGTAGGTGAACTATAAATCCCAGCAACTACAACTCCTAAATAACAAAATCATAATTTTTTGAGTGATGGTCACTCCTTGTGTTGTGAGATGTTTTGTTGCCAAATTTGGTGTGATTTCATTCATTGATTCTTTTGTTTTTAGAGTACTAATTATGCACAGAGCAGTTATATATATATAGATGAGAGCAAGTCATAGGGAGGAGGGAGCAAGCTTGTTTTCTGCTGCTCTGGAGACTAGAACACAGAACAATGAGTTCTAACTACAAGAAGGGAAATTCCATCTGAACATTAGGAAGAACTTCCTGATTGTGAGAGCTGTTCAGCAGTGGAACTCTCTGCCCCGAGTGTGGTGGAGGCTCCTTCTTTGGAAGCTTTTAAACAGAGGTTGGATGGCCATCTGTCGAGGGTTCTTTGAATATGATTTTCCTGCTTCTTGGTAGGGGGTTGGACTAGATGCCCCAACTCTATGATTCTATGATTCTATTATTCTAGTACACAGCAAACAAGATGACTATGCTGACTTTTGTATTTCACCACACATTGTATTTCACCACACATTGGACACTTCCCAAGTATCTAGGACTATGTGATGTATTGGTAAATAATGTATGTAGGGCGGTCATTTCAAGCTGACAGATGTAATTTTGTCAGCACTGGTTGTTTTTCAGTGCAGGTCAAGGTCTTTAGGCACTGCACCCAGTGTGCCGATCACCACTGGGACCACCTTGACTGGGATGTGCCAGAGTCTTTGCAGTTCAATCGTTACATCCTCGTATCATGTAAGCTTTTCCAGTTGCTTCTCATCAATTCTGCTGTCATCTGGGATTGCAACATCCTCAATCCATATTTTGTTTTTTGTTTTTCCCATGGTCATGAGGTCAGGAGTATTGTGCTTCAAAACTCTGTCAGTCTGAATTTGGAAGTCCCAGAGTAGTTTGACATGTTCACTTTGTGTAACTTTTTCCAGCTTGTGATCCCAGTTCTTTGTTGCACGCAGATGGTATTTGTGCAGGTACAGCTGTACCAGGAGCTCCAAATTTGTTTGCTTTGCATTGAATGTTTGTTGTAGTCCTATGTTTCAGGGACTCTGCAGATAGGTGGCTTCTTTTGGCTGCAATCATAGGGCAAGCCACCTGTCAATTATCGTTAGGTTCCCTAGTCCCGCCCCTTTTTTGGGCTTTGGAAGGGAAGTGAGCCATTTTGTTAGTTAGTCTCAGCCAGGTTAGCCAATGTATAGGATGTGTTTACTTCCCCTGTACAAAGGCTTCATCCTTTAAGAATTCCAGGGTCACAGAAACTCTAACAGAATTTCCAGGGTTACAACAGAATCTCCAGGAAAAGAATTTCCAGGGGAGAACAGCTTTAAGAGTCTCCTAAGAACTCCAGGGAAGCCTTCCCACAGCCTTGAGAGTTACCAGGAAGACAGCCTTAAGGTCTAAAGAACTCCAACTGGAGAACATCCATTGCCTTGCTGGTAGGTCCTCTCAGCGCTCGAGAAGCAGTTCGGCCTGGCAGCGGAACCCACACCAGTGGGGGTTGGATTTTAGTCAGCCTTGGGAGAAGTTAAAAAAGGGGAATTTTCCTTTAAAGAAAGTTATTGAAGATAGTGCCTGTCCCCTGTGGGCAAGATTGAGAGAACTAATTCTTTCAATCCTGTTTGATTCATTAATAAAAGACTTTGTTGTATTTTTCAAGCCATATGAAGATTCTTTTGTAGTGGAAAACTCTGAGAACTTCTTCTTAGGCCCCTGGCTTCCCGCTGGGCAAAGGTTACACATCCTATATTTAAAGCCAACCAAATACAGGCCCAGCGTCGACAGAACAGTATTTGTGGCACAAGTTCCAATTAATCTTCTGAGCAATAGTGTTATGCCTCTGCTTGTAGTCCATCTGCGTGATCTTCTATGATCCATCATTTCGTCTGCTTCCTTGAAGAGTCTATACTTGGCTATTATTATTATTATTATTATTATTATTATTATTACTATTATGTTTATTTATATCCCACTTTTCCTCTCCATACAGAGACTCAGTCCTGGGTTCCTGAACATTATTAGACGCCAAAGACCCCAAACTACTAGATGTCACAGCTAATAGACAGGACTCCCAATAACATTTCATGATAGTTTGGTGTTCCAATAGTATTTGGGAAACAAATGTTAGGAAACCATTGTTTTGCAAGATTAGTTCCTATATATATATATACACACACACACACACACACACTAGCTGTCCCCTGCCAGGCGTTGCTGTGGCCCAGTCTGGTGATCGGGAAAATAATGAGAAAGTAATGGTTTCTAATATATGTAATTCCTTTATGCTTGTGAGTAAAAAGCATTTCTTGTTGTTTCTTTGCCAGTGTTGATGTGAAGAGTGTCTGGTTTGCCTTCTCTGGAATATGCAACATATCATAGTCCTTCTTTAAGGGTCTCTTTCAAATCTATGATACTATATCTGTGTGTGAGAGAGAGAATCACATATATCTATCTATATTTATGACTGGATGGCTCTTTGTCAGGAGGGCTCTGATTACATTTTCTTGCCCTGGTGAAGAGAGTTGGACTGGATGCGCTTAAGTATTTTCTGTTGGTCATGGGGGTTCTGTGTGGGAAGTTTGCCCCATTTCTGTCGTTTGTGGGTTTCAGAATGCTCTTTAATTATAGTGAATTATAGTGAACTATAAATCCCAGTAACTACAAATCTCAAATGTCAAGGTCTATTTCCTCCAAACTCCATCTGTGTTCATATTTGGGCATATGGAATATTCGTGCCAAGTTTGGTCCAGATCCATCATTGTTTGAGTCCACAGTGCTCTCTGGATGTAGGTGAACTACAACTTCCAAATTCAAGGTCAATGCCGAACAAACCCTCCCAGTGTGTTCTGTTGGTCATGGGAGTCCTGTATGCCATGTTTGGTTCAATTCCACCATTGGTGGAGTTCAGAATGCTCTTTGATTGTAGGTAAACTATACATCCCAGCAATGACAATTTCCAAATGACAAAATCAGTTTTTTTGAGTGGAGGACATAAATTGGACTGTTAGGTGTCTTGTGTCCAAATTTGGTGTCAATTTCCCC
This sequence comes from Anolis sagrei, assembly GCF_037176765.1. NCBI lineage: Eukaryota > Metazoa > Chordata > Lepidosauria > Squamata > Anolidae > Anolis > Anolis sagrei. Next base: position 11,792,452 of record NC_090027.1, on the reverse strand, counting down.
AGTGGTTTTTGAGTTCTGATGGTAGCACGAACTAACATTACATTTTTATTTATATAGATATATATACACATTAATGTCATAAGGGCCTTCCACATAATCCATTCATTTATTGATGTCTGAGATGAGCATGAATTAATACAATATTTTATTTATTTATTTATTTATTTATGCGCTTGTATACCGCTAATATCTCAGCCTAAGTTGGCGACTCATTGCGGTTTACAACAACTAAAAAGTTAAAAACAATTAAAAACAGTATTCAATTTAAAACATGAAACACATATACAATACAAATTATTGGGCCACCAATAATAATCCCATGCATCTCGTAACTAAAATCACAATCCAAAATTCGTCGTCCATGATTACCAGCCTTTAGTCATCAAAATTCGTTGCAACGGATTAACCGAATGCTTGTTTAAACATCCATGTCTTCAGTCTCTTCCGAAACACCATCAGCGAGGAGGCTGATCGTACCTCTATAGGGAGGGTGTTCCAAAGCCGAGGGGCCACCACAGAGAAGGCCCTGTCTCTCGTTCCCGCCAGCCGCACTTGTGAAGCCGGCGGGATAGAGAGCAGGGACTCTCCAGAAGATCTTAGGGTCCTGGTGGGCTGATAGGCTGAGATACGTTCGGATAGATAAGTTGGGCCAGAACCGTTTAGGGCTTTAAAGGCCAACGCCAGCACTTTGAATTGAGCCCGGTGGCATATCGGCAGCCAGTGGAGCTGGTGCAAGAGAGGAGTTGTGTGCTCCCTGCGCCCCGCTCCTGTTAGTATCATGGCTGCCGCCCGTTGGACTAATTGGAGCTTCCGGGCTGTCTTCAAAGGCAACCCCACGTAGAGAGCGTTGCAGTAGTCAAGGCGGGATGTAACCAGAGCGTGGACTACCGTGGCTAAGTCAGACTTCCCAAGGTACGGTCGCAGTTGGCGCACAAGTTTTAACTGTGCGAATGCTCCCCTGGTCACCGCCGAAACCTGGGGTTCCAGGCTCAGCGATGAGTCCAGGATCACACCCAAACTGCGAACCTGCGTCTTCAGGGGGAGTGCGACCCCGTCTAACACAGGCTGTAACCCTATACCCTGTTCGGCCTTGCGACTAACCAGGAGTACCTCTGTCTTGTCTGGATTCAATTTCAATATATATGTTGTCGATCTAAAATTTCATTGTTTTTTAATGTTATGAGTCACTTTGCATCTCAATTAAAGGGGTAAAAGTGGGAAAGAGAAATGAAATAATAGGAATTTGGGAATTGCATCTCACCCCCAAGCAGATGTCAATACCCCTGTGATAATATGCTCAGTACATTTAGTGGGTAGCATTCGACAAACCACCTCCTGCTATTTCAGATTGTTAAACAGATGCTACAGTTGGAAAAACTTGGTAGGCTATAGCAAGCAAACCCACAACAATAAATGTCAAACTAAAACAAAGGTAGCGTTTATATGAATGTATACCCCACCAGGGTTACATTATCATACCATAATCATTATCTATATCCGTAATAGTCAGTAATTATTTCGGTGTCCAAATTTTGTAAAAATTTGTAGAAACAGCACCATTAGATAAGAATAATGGCACAGTCTCCTGACTCAGGAAAGCTTTGCTCCAATGTAATGCAGTCCCAATCTGGATGAAGGGTCATTAATAGAAGTGGTCTCAGTGGTCGTACTTTGAACCTCCTGTAACTAGCTGGATGTGTGTGGTTGTGCATTAAAACACACACATAAACTTAAGATTTCTGAAGGGAAAGTTTAAAAAAAAACACCCTTCCTGTTGTAGACATTATTGGGAGACCTCAATATTGTCTACCCATCTTCTACATACAGAAGCAACATATGTAGAAGATGGGTAAACATCATTGGTGCCTCCTCCACAGTAGTTCCATGTAATCTTCTGGCCTTTGCATCTCCCTCTAGATTGGACATGGGCAAACTTTCTAATTGGGGGCCGCATGCTAGCACTCCTTGCTAGGAGGACTGGCTGCCCGGTGATGGAAGGAAGGAAGGAAAGAGAGAAGGAAAGAAGGACAAAGGGGAGAAAGGAAGGATGACATGGTGGAAGGGAAGGAAGGGAAGAGAAAAGGAAAAGGAGAAGGAAAGGAGGGAGGGATAAAGGAAAGCAAGAAGAAAGGAAAGAAATACAAAAGGGAGGGAGGGAGGGAGGGAGGGAAGGAAGGAAGGAAGGAAGGAAGGAAGGAAGGAAGGAAGGAAGGAAGGAAGGAGAAAGAGTGAGGGAAGGGAGGGAGGGAAGGAGGAAGGGAAGAGGGACGGAAGGAAAGACAAAAGAGAAGGAAGGAAGGATGAAATGCTGGAAGGGAAGGGAGAAGAGGAGGGAGGGAAGGAGAAAGAGTGACAGAAGGGAGAGAGGTAAGGAGGAAGGGAAGAGGGAAGGAAGGAAAGACAAAAGAGAAGGAAGGAAGGACGAAATGCTGGAAGGGAAGGGAGAAGGAAGGAAGGAAGAGAAGGAGGGAGGGAGGGAAGGACAAAGGAAAGAGAGAAAGGAAAGAAAGACAAAAGGGAAGGAGGGAAGGAGGGAAGGAAGGGAGGGAGGGAGGGAGGATGGATGGATGGGAGGAAGGGAAAAGGAGGGAAGGACAAAAGAGATGGAAGGAAGGATGAAATGCTGGAAGGTAAGGATGGAAGGAAAGAAGAAGAGAAGGAAGAAGGGAAGGAAGGAAGGAAGGAAGGAAGGAAGGAAGGAAGGAAGCAAAGAATGAAGAAAGCAAAGAATGAAGGAAGGACAAAGGAAAGAGAAAAGGAAAGAAAGACAAAGGGGAAGGAAGGAAGGAAGGAAGGAAGGAAGGAAGGAAGGAAGGAAGGAAGGAGAAAGAGGCAGAGAGGGAGGAAAGAGGGAAGGAAGGACGAAAGTGTGAAAGGGTAGGATGGAAGGACAAAGAGGGATGGAAGGAAAGAAGGGAAGGAGGAAGGAAGGAAGGAAGGAAGGAAGGAAGGAAGGAAGGAAGGAAGGAAGGAGAGAGAGGATGGTGAGAGAGAGGAAGACCTGAGAAAAGAGCCCATGGGGCTGCATCTGGCCCTCGGGCCTGAGTTTGCCCATACCCACTCTAGATAAAAAAACAATGGTCCCTCACGCACACATACACTTCCCTTCCCCAACATGCCTACTGATAATAATGAACCCAGACACTTTTATTATCATTATTAATTAGCACTTTCAAGCAATGGAATTAAATCAATATGGTGGACTGAAACTAATTTTAACAAGCCATTGAGATCAATCATTGGGACTTTTATCTACATAAATGCCACTAAACTCAGCTCGTTAGTGTAACATTAGCTGGGAAAAGAGGGTGGGGGGAGAGGAAAGGAAGACTGGCGGGGTTTTAATTAGGGAGACATAAACCGTGCCATGATTTTTCTTCTTTGATTTGCTTTTAATCTCATCTGCAAGTTCTGCCAGTGCCCTACTTGATTATTACTCCCTTCAAAGGCAAGAGGGGAAGTGGAGGAGAGGGGGGAGCAAGGAGAAAGGAGGCGCTTGGAATGGCTTGGCTGACTTCACTGGCTCTCTAGCACTTCCTACATTTATATCACTAATGGCTTCCAATTGCCAAGTGACCTTCGCTTCGTAAAATCACACAAGAGAGGGAGGATTGGCTCTCGGTCTCATGGGGAAAGCAAAAAATATACAGCAACTATATATCCTAGTTGTACACTGCTTGCATCATTGGCTGTGGAGCGTTATTCCTTCTCAAGAGTATCACAACAAGGGATGGCTGCCATAGATGCAGGCGAAACATCAGGAGAGAATGCTTCTGGAACATGGCCATACAGCCCAGAAAACTCACAACAACAACAACAATGCTATCTCATCAGCCAAAAAGAGGCCAACACTTCCCACTGAAATACTAATAAGTTTATATTTGTTAAAATTGTTCTTCATTTTAATTATTGTATTGTTGTTAAGTGTTTTTGCACTACAAATAAGATATGTGCAGTGTGCACAGGAATTCATTCATTTTTTTTCAAATTATATTCCTTCCCTCCAACAGTCTGAGGGACTGTGACCTGGCCCTCTGTTTACAAAGTTTGTGGACCACTGATCTAGACCAAGGGTCCTCAAACATATATACACTAGGCCTGGGTAACAACGGAAAAAATTGTTTCTAAAATCGATTGGTTTTTTGGGGGTTTTTTGCGTTTCGATATTTAAAAGAATTCCGATTTTTTTTAAAAAAAGGTTCGATATTTACGAAATTTCGTAAATGGTAAAAAAAATTACAAAACAATAACGAAACAATAACGAATCGATTCGTTAATGGCGGACGCGACCGCGCAATACGCTAAAAAACCTCCAAATGGGACAGGGGGAACTTCTGAAGCTTCCCTCTCCCTCTGTTGTTGACTGTTGGTGTGATAATTATAATTTTTTTTCACTAATTAAACAAAAAACAACTATAAAACTTGCCCCAGGCATGCGGAAATAATAATGAAACGACCTCAAACCAATAACGAAACGAATACATAACGAAATACGAAGCATTTACGAAACGAATTGAAAAATTCATTTCGTTTTTAAGCTGCTCCAGAATGGTTCGTTATCGCTTCGTTAACAAAAAAATAACGAATTTTTAACGAATTACGAATTAACGAAACGAAACCGCCCAGCCCTAATATACACATATACACACATATACACACACATATATGCATACATACACACACAAACACATAGACACAGACTGGGCTACGGCAATGTGTGGCAGGCGACGGCTAGTGTGTGTGTGTGTGTATGTATGTGTGTGTGTGTGTGTGTGTGTGTGTATATATATATATATATATATATGCACACGTATATGTATATATGTATATGTCCCCTTATAAGGTTTAATCTCCTGTTTGCCAGTAAAACTGAATTACAGTGTTATATATAATGAAGCCCCCCTGGTGGCACAGCGGGTTAAGCTGCTGAACTTGCTGACCGAAAGGTTGGTAGTCCCTGGCTGTGGGACCAAGCTTTTGGGGCATTTCAATGAGGCAATAATAGAATGGTGTCCTGAGATGGTTTTTAAGCAACTGATTTTAAAGTCAATATAAGTGATTTTAATGTTTGTGTATATGTATGGTTTTATGTCCCAGCATTGAATGTTTGCCGTATATATGTTGTGCTCTGCCTTGAGTCCCCTGTGGGGTGAGAAGAATGGAATATACATGTTTCAAATAGATAAATAGTTCAAATCTGGGGAGTGGGGTGAGCTCCCACTGTTAGGCCCAGCTTCTGCCAACCTAGCAGTTTGAAAACATGTGAATGTGAGTAGATCAATAAGTACCGCTTCTGCAGGAAGGTAACGGTGCTCCGTGCAGTCATGCTGGCCACATGACTTTGGAGGTGTCTATGGACAACGCCAGCTCTTCGGCTTAGAAATGGAGATGAGCACTACCCCCCAGAGTCGGACACGACTGGATTGAATGTTAGGGGAAACCTTCACCTTTACTTATATATATAATGATCTCCATTTGCCAATTTTGGAAAAGAGGGGAATGAAAGACCGGTTTGATGACAACATTACCAGAGTTACAACCCAAACCTCCCATTTTTGCCTCCAGCAGCAAAGACCTGATAGTAGCATGAATCTCAGCAATGTCCTTTTAAGCTCAGCAGTAATCAAGGGCTATAAAATTGTCAACGGTTGGGATTAGCAGTTTATAAATGACCTTGCCACGGACTCAGATCTCCCCCTTCCAATCCCTTTGCTGGGCCCCATCTGGCAATATAGGAGCAATGTCGGAATACAATTCTGCCACAACCCTTTTGATTCTGGCTGGCTGGAAACACCTATCTCCCACTTTGGGGACAGTCAAGAGAGCTAAAACTCTGGATCAAGCGTTAAGCGTAAGCTCCTGACCTTTGCAGCCTCCCAAGTGTCAGAGGCATGATTGAGACCTGGTGAGACATAAATATTCCCTTAAAAATCGATACTATTCTTGTTCTCCTGGCGAAGGGGCAGCAAATGCATACTGAGTGTTCGAGGGAACTGATAGATCAGCTGCTCCATTATCTGCCAAGGTAAATGTAACTTGCCTAGAAGTATTAAGGAAAGAAATCATGAACGTTACAGGATTGGGAGATATTAATGGGTAGTATTCATTAATTACAAAACTCAGACCAGCAGCAGGATCAAAACGTCATCGTGAGATGGGATACGTATCAGCAATAATTAGGTATGATGCTGTTTTGCCTACCTTGTGCAATAAATTCGAGTATATCCTAAAAATCTATCCAAATGTCATTTGGAGGACACCTGAGCTCTGTGAATGCAGCATTTTTCCAAATGAAGCAGAGAGTGTTTGAGGACCGGCACATCCATAGGGATACCAAGGTGTTTGTTTATAAAGCTATTGTCCTCTCAACCCTGCTATATGCCTGCGAAACATGGACTGTCTACAGACGTCACATGCAACTCCTGGAACGATTCCATCAGCGTTGCCTCTGGAAAGTCCTTCAAATCTCGTGGAAAGAAAAGCGGACAAATGTCAGCGTGCTGGAAGAAGCAAAAACCACCAGCATTGAAGCGATGGTCCTCTGCTATCAACTCCGCTGGACTGGCCACGGTGTCCGGATGCCCAACCACCGTCTCCCAAATCAGTTGCTCTACTTCAAACTCAAGAATGGAAAATGGTATGTTGGTGGGCAGGAAAAGAGATTTAAGGATGGGCTCAAAGCCAACCTTTAAAACTCTGGCATAGACACTGAGAACTGGGAAGCCCTGGTCCTTGAGCGCTCTAGCTGGAGGTCAGCTGTGACCAGCAGTGCTGCAAAATTTGAAGAGGCACAAATTGAGTGCAAAAGAGAGAAACTTGCTGAGAGGCAGCCATGTCAAGCCAACCCCGACCGGGACCGCCTTCCACCTGAAAACCGATGCCCTCACTGTGGAAGGAGATGCAGATCAAGAATAGGGCAGTACAGTACAGCAATCTTGGAATACTATCCCACTCAGACAATGAGGGACCACCTAAGTTAGGGAGATATTAATGAGTAGCATTCATTAATTGCTAGGGAATTGCAAAACTCCGAGCAGGACCGTAGCCAGAAAAAAAAATTTGTGGAGGGTTGAAAATAGGGGCGGGGGGGGGGGGGGACAAACTAGGGACAACAGGGACAAATGCAAGATACTCCACTTTGGCAGAAAAAACAAAATGCAAACATACAGAATGGGGGACACGTGGCTTGAGAGCAGTACGTGTGAAAAAGATCTTGGGAGTCCTCGTGGACAAGAAGTTAAACATGAGCCAACAATGTGATATGGCAGCAAAAAAAGCCAATGGGATTTTGGCCTGCATCAAGAGGAGCATAGTGTCTAGATCTAGGGAAGTCATGCTACCCAAGCTCTATTCTGCCTTGGTTAGACCACACCTGGAATATTGTGTCCAATTCTGGGCACCACAATTGAAGAGATATTGACAAGCTGGAATGTGTCCACAGGAGGGCGACTAAAATGATCAAGGGTCTGGAGAACAAGCCCTATGAGGAGCGGCTTAAAGAGCTGGGCATGTTTAGCCTGAAGAAGAGAAGGCTGAGAGGAGATATGATAGCCATGGATAAATATGTGAGAGGAAGCCACAGGGAGGAGGGAGCAAGCTTGTTTTCTGCTTCCTTGGAGACTAGGACGTGGAACAATGGCTTCAAACTACAAGAAAGGAGATTCCATCTGAACATGAGGAAGAACTTCCTGCCTGTGAGAGCCGTTCAGCAGTGGAACTCTCTGCCCCGGAATGTGGTGGAGGCTCCTTTTTGGAAGCTTTTAAACAGAGGCTGGATGGCTGTCAGGGGTGATTTGAATTCAATATTTCTGCTTCTTGGCAGGGGGATGGACTGGATGTCCCATGAGGTCTCTTCCAACTCTTTGATTCTATGATTCTATTATTCTATGAGTGGCGCCACCTATGTATAGAACTGTTAGTTGTAAGATTTAAACTGTTGTATCATGCTTAATCCTGCCCCCTTTTACCCTGCTTATGTATAGTTGTATGGATTGATTGCTTGTAGCTGTCAATCGGTACTGTTTGGCTCCACCTCTTCCTGCAAGAGGGGAGAACTTCCTTTTTCTTCTTCATTCTACCATCAGAGTTCCTGCAACATGGACATGAGTAAGAGACTTGATTCTAAAAGACCCTGATTTAAGTTACCTCTTAGCACCAGTTCTGAGGTTTTTTACCCCGGGACTCATGCTTTATGTCCAGATCATCCTGGACAATTATTGAGGAGACCCAGGCGCCTTCAAGCCGGTTCTTTTGGCACCAAAGGAAGATCCTGAATCTTCAAAACATAGGCCATCTGAACTGGGGTTGTGGTTGGCTCCGGCATTCACAGCCATTGAGGAAAGAGGAAACTTGGTGAGGCTTCTCAGCTTCAAACCCTTCGGACCCAGGACTGATTGAGACTGTAACGTATGTTTTTCTTCACTCCTCTAAAGTTTTCCAGCTCATTGCTTTGAAGAAATGACTTTGTGATAAATAAAACTTATCTTGAGCTATTTACAGCGTTTTGGGTTTTGGGGAGTTCCAGTTTCCTATAGGAGGGCAAGAAGCAATCCCCTGGGGGAAAGATGCCACGTCCATCCCTCCTTTATTGAGAATAATAGCCCCAGGCGCGACGGCACAATATTAGATATTTACATTACGATTCATAACAGTAGCAAAATTACCGTTATGAATTAGCAACGAAAATCATGTTATAGTTGGGGATCAGTCGCCACAACATGAGGAATTGTATTAAGGGGTCGTGGCATTGGGAAGGTTGAGAACCAGTGAAATAAGAGTTAATATTTTCCAGCAAAAGGGGTTTAGGTGTGGGAAACAATATTGAGAACATCCAAATGGCACCAGGATGTTAAATCACCGAGTCCTGTCTGTCAGCCAATTTCTCCACAGAAAGCTCTTAGCAGTTAATTTCGGGGTAATTTATTATCCTTCAGCCGAGCCCCACAGTGCCATTAACAGTACAATGACACAACTGAGTGAAATATTGTCTAATTTATTATCTTATTACTCCTCTGGAACAGGATCAATTAATTACCCATTAAAGTATTTCAGTTGCGGAGATTTATTAGGGAACTCGGCGTTTTAACAGATGATTAGTTATATATGTTTGTTTGCCCGAGGAACACAGACTAGCAAACAACTGGCGGAGAAGGGGAGAGGCACACACTGTGCAGGGAGGGAGCTGATGGATCTTTCTGGACTTTCTGAAAATGGAGCAGTCAATGACAAGAATTATCGACTCATTCACTTGTGGTTTGGAGATAACCATATGTACTGGGTGGGAGGAGGAGAAAGAGAGAGCCCAGAGAGTGAAGGGAGAAGGAAAGGGGGGGGATATTCTCGTTCAACTGCTTTTTCCATTCAATAAATTTGCTTCAGAATATATTGGATTGGGGTTTGATGGCTATTTCGTGTTTCGCAGAGTGCTGACACTGGTATGATTCAGTAATTATTGTTTCTTTTAAGTTATTGCTGTAATTTTGCTTTCTAAGATCCCAATCAATTCCTGCCTCTCAAGGGCACGCTTGAAAAGCGATATTTGAAAACAGCCCTCTGATAGATTGCACCGTTAGACAGTGGCTGAGACAAATAGCCTAATCTGGCAGAAATTAGCTTGGCTTCCACAGATAGTTTTATACAGCAATGTAAATTATATTGTCAGGGCCAGTCACTTTCCTGCTTAGAGTGCAGCTAACAAGAAGCCATGGAGATATTACTGGGGCTGCCTTTCATCCCCAGAGCGAACTGCTGCAAAGCCATTTATAAAAGGGAAGGAGGGGGAGAGAAAGCCACAGGAGGAAGAATAGAGCCCACTAAGCCTCAACTAGGCTAGGCTCATGAATATCTGCTGTAAAGGTGGGTAGCAAAAGGCCTTAGGAGGAAGAGGCGCTACAACAGTGAGGAACCTCACGACCTGGGGCTTGAGTCAACCTCCTTGAACCCCTCAACTGACCCTGTTGAGCTCACCAGATGGCAACTCACCCTTCCCTATTGTTTGGTGGCTTCCTGGCTTATAAATTAGCTTTGTTCCATCATTTGGATGTTATAAAGCAGGGATCCACAAACTACGGCCCGGGGGCCGGATACGGCCCTCCAAGGTCATTTACCTGACCCTCGCTCAGGGTCAACCTAAGTCTGAAACGACTTGAAAGCACACAACAACAATCCTATCTCATCAGCCAAAAGCAGGCCCACACTTCGTATTGAAATACTAATAAGTTTATTGTTGAGATTAACTTCACAATTCAGCAGCAGATCAGTTGCACAACTTCAGTGCTTTCCAGTAGCTTCTTCCTGCACAGTATTTTCAGCCAACTGCTTCCACAGCCTGCAGTCACTCTGGAACCTTTTACATACACTTGAGCACCAGCCCGGCCATTGTTTTACCATTTACCATTGTCTTTCACCCAGTCTAGATCATTTTAGTCGCCCTCCTCTGGACACATTCCAGCAATTAACAATTAAACAGCAGTTCCTGCATTACAACAATAAAACCAATAAAAACCAATACAAACCCAATTACTCCTCATTGACGGTCAGCATTCGCTATCTCATAGTCCAAATTCCAATTCCACATTGTCAGTCCTGTCAGTCCTAATCGTCTGATTGTCCTTATCTAGTTGTCAGATTGCCCAAAGGCCTGGTCCCACAACCACGTCTTTACTTTCCTCCTGAAGGAGAGGAGGGATGTTGATGCCCTAATTTCCCCCGGGAGTGAGTCCCACAGGTGAGGGGCCACCACTGAGAAGGCCCTGCTCCTCGTCCCCACCAACCTCACTTGTGATAGCGGTGGGGTCGAGAGCAGGGCCTCCCCAGATGATCTCAAACTCCGGGGTGGGATGTAGAGGGGGATGCGTTCAGACAGATACACTGGACCGGAACCGTGTAGGGTTTTGTAGGTCAAAACCAGCACCTTGAATTGTGCTCGGAACTGAACCAGCAGCCAGTGGAGCTGACACAGCAGGGGGGGTGCTCCCTGTATTTATTTATTTTTATTTATTTGCTGCATTTGTTAACCACCGTTCTCAGCCCTAGGGCGACTCACGGCGGTGTACAACATATAAAAGACAATTTACAAAAAAGCCATGACAACAAAAACCAACATATCACTAATACACAATCATCTAATTACACTAAAATAATCCGCTCCGTCTTATCGTAGAATCATAACCAATCTCGTAGTCCATATTCCGTTCCAGTTGTCATTTCCAGTTACTGTAGCACTCAGTTAAATGCCTTCTCGAATAGCCATGTCTTCAGGCTCTTACGGAAGGACATAAGGGAGGGCGCCTGTCTGATGTCAACAGGGAGGGTGTTCCACAGCCGGGGGGCCACCACCGAGAAGGCCCTCTCTCTTGTCCCCGCCAGACGTGCCTGTGTATGACGCTTCAGTGAGTAATCTGGCTACCACTCGCTGGACCAGTTGAAGTTTCCAAACAGTCTTCAAGGGCAACCCCACGTAGAGTGCATTGCAGTAGTCTATTCGGGATGTAACAAGAGTGTGGACCACTGTGGCCAGATCAGACTTCCCAAGGTACGGGCGCAACTGGTGCACAAGTTTTAATTGTTAAGTTTTTTCAAAACTTAATAAAACCCATTGTATGAATCAGAATTTTTTTTATAATGTAGGTGCATACCTAAAGTTTTGTTTTACATAGTTTTGAAGATCAAATTAGGTAGGTGACGTCCCTGATTCTCCATACACTGAGTAAACTGATTTCTGACATTTGTCATGTCTCTTGCCAGCATAGCAGGTGTTATGTTGGCAATTTCTTCCTGGATGTTGGTCTTCAAATCTTGTAGGGTCCTTAGACGGTTCACATAAACATGGGATTTAAAAAAAAAAACCCATAGAAAAAATCACAAGGGGCCAAATCTGGAGAGCGGGCCGGCCACTTAGAAGGTGCTGAACAGACTGCGCTCTGGCACCACGTGATGCAGAGCCAACCTTAAGAAATGGGGCCACAAAGTGGATTCCATGACATGCGAGTGTGGAGAAGAGCCAACTACAGACCTCCTGCTCCAATGCAACCTGAGCCCTGCTACACACACAATGGAGGACCTTCTTATAGTAACACCAGAGGCACTCCAAGTGGCCAGTGACTGGTCAAAGGACATTTAATCAACTACCAAGTTTGCAAACTTTGTGTTTTGTTTGTTTGTTTTTAATGCAATACAACTGTTTGCTCGTGACACAATAAATAAAAAATGCCTGGAACGATTTAACAAATTTACTCTAGCTCCACGGCAAAAGCCAGTCTGACTTGAGTAGCATTGTTACCATCAGCTTAGCCACTGACTTCACAGGATCACACAATCCCTACATGGCAAACATTCAATGCCATTTAGACATACAACATCTATAGATAGACACAGAGGCAATTTAACATTCCAGCTTTTCCCACTTCATGAGGGTATGCTCGGTTCTGGCCACAGGGGAAGCTGCCGCTTCACCGTCCACTTCTGACACCGAGTCCTTTGATGGAGTCCTTCCTCATTCTTCCACACTCTGCTGGAAGGTTTTAACCAAGATCATCTGGGGAGGCCCTTCTCTCGCTCCCACCAACATCGCAAACGCGGCTGATGGGGACGAGAGACAGGGCCTTCTCAGCTGTAGCCCCCCGCCTATGGAATTGACTTCCAAATGAAATACAATCGACTCCATCCCTCCTGGCGTTCAGGAAGAAATTAAAATCTTGGTTTCGGGACCAGGCTTTCGGACAATAAACATAAAGCAGCACTTTGACTGGAAATAGACTGGCAAGACGATATGTATGAGGATACGGTTTTATTGTTCTATCACTGGGCTTGTGGACTGCGTATTGTTTTAATGACTGTTTTAATGACTGTTATGATAATTTGGTTAATTAATTGCTATTGTTTTAACTCTGTATGCATTTATGGTTTTATATTGTGTTATTGATTGTGGCATCAAATTGTTGCCTTTTGTTAGCCACTTTGAGTCCCCCCCCCCCCGGGGGGGGGGGGTGAGAAGAGCGGGGTAAAAATGACATAAATAAATAAATTTATGGCATTGTAAATTAGTTAAATTGACCTCCCTGCATAAAGCAATAACTAAATTTCCTACTTGACAGATGTAACTGTTAGGGCTGGGCGGTTTCATTTCGTTAATTCGTAATTCGTTAAAAATTTGTTATTTTTTTGAGAACAAAGCGATAACGAACCATTCTGGAGCAACTTAAAAACGAAACGAATTTTTAAATTCGTTTCGTAAATGCTTCGGATTTGTTATGTATTCATTTCGTTATCGGTTTGAGGTCGTTTCGTTATTATTTCCGCATGTCTGGGGAAAGTTTTATAGTTGTTTTTTGTTTAATTAGTGAAAAAAAATTATAATATCACACCAACAGTCAACAACAGAGGGAGAGGGAAGCTTCAGAAGTTCCCCCTGTCCCATTTGGAGGTTTTTTAGCGTATTGCGCGGTCGCGTCCGCCATTAACGAATCGATTCGTTATTGTTTCGTATTTGTTTCGTTAATGTTTCGTAATTTTTTTAACATTTACGAAATTTCGTAAATATCGAACTTTTTAAAAGAAAAATTTCGGAATTCTTTTAAATATCGAAACGCAAAAAACCCCAAAAAATGAATCGATTTTAGAAACAAATTTTTCTGTGGTTGCCCAGGCCTAGTAACTGTCTTTCGGGCTGCATAGGTCAACAGCAAACTAGACTATTAATGGTCGGGAGCTCACTCTGACCCAGGCTGGCTTCAAACTCATAACCTCTCAGTCAGTAGTGATTTAATGCAGCTGGCTACTGCCTAGCTGCGTCACAGCCCGGTCCAGGATGGCAAGATAATATTGCAAGATGTGACCTTCAACTGCTATCCCTCATCTTTCCGTGAAAGGATCTCTTTGGCAAGTTATGATAATTACATCAGCAGTAATTCTAATTTACAATCTATCAATGTTAAGTTCAGTTCTGTCCCCCACCCTGGCAAACATTGAAAATGCAATTTGAATGAATTTAATCATTAAAATGCCACATCTGATACTGGTTTTGTTGTTGCTCATAGGGGATGGGAGGGAAGCTTCTAGTTTATGGCGTGGGTCCTTCTGGATGTATAACTGTCAGGAAATATGAGCTAAGTGTTCCGCATGCCTTGCATTTGTGCTGATGCAAGCTGGAAACAGCTCTATGATCTGCAGGTATAATATGCTGCATTGCCTCAGTATCTCTTAACAGCTCCCAGGGCTTGATATATTTTTCAAAAACCTTTTAGAAAGCAGACGAAAGCCGTTGCTGTTTTACAAACGAAGCCCACAAAAATCATGGAATTTTCACCAAAGGTCTCTCAATTCATCTTTATGTATTATGGTGTAGCACCAAAATATGGTATATATTACAGCACAATACCAAAGTTTTAAGCATTTGTTTGCTTGTTTCAACCTGGGGGTCGGGACCCCGGGGGGGGGGGTCGCAAGGGGGCTTTCAGAGGGGTCGCCAAAGACCATCTGAAAACACATATGTCTGGTGGTCTTAGGAACCCCTTTGGCTGCAACTACTGAGCGCCACAATTCAAGAGAGATATTGACAAGCTGGAATGTGTCCAGAGGAGGGCGACTAAAATGATCAAGGGTCTGGAGAACAAGCCCTACGAGGAGCGGCTTAGGGAACTGGGCATGTTTAGCCTGAAGAAGAGAAGGCTGAGAGGAGATATGATAGCCATGTATAAATATGTGAGAGGAAGCCACAGAGAGGAGGGAGCAAGCTTGTTTTCTGCTTCCTCGCAGACTAGGACGCGGAACAATGGCTTCAAACTACAAGAGAGGAGATTCCATCTGAACATTAGGAAGAACTTCCTGACTGTGAGAGCCATTTGGCAGTGGAACTCTCTGCCCCAGAGTGTGGTGGAGGCTCCTTCCTTGGAAGCTTTTAAGCAGAGGCTGGATGGCCATCTGTCAGGGGTGATTTGAATGCAATATTCCTGCTTCTTGGCAGGGGGTTGGACTGGATGGCCCATGAGGTCTCTTCCAACTCTTTGATTCTATGATTCTATGATTCTATGATTCTATGATACAACTCCTAAATCACAAAATCAACCCCCCCCCTCCTCCAGCCCCACCAGTATTCAAATTTGGCTGTATCAGTTATTTGTGCCATTTCCCCCCCCCCCCCCCCAGATCCATAGTCATTTGGGTTCACAGTGTTCTCCGGAATCACTGTCAATTTGGCCCAATTCTATCATCTGTGAGGTTCGAGGGGCTCTTTGATTGTAGGTGAACTATAAATCCCAGCAACTACAACTCCCAAATTTCAAGATATATTTTTTCCCAAACTCCACCAGTGTTCACATTTGGTCATATTAAGTATCCGTGCCAAGTTTGGTCCAGATCTATCATTGTTTGAGTCCACACCACAACTCCAAAACTCAAGGCAATGCCCCCCAAACTCTTCCAGTATTGGGTTGTTATAGGTTTTTTCGGGCTATATGGCCATGTTCTAGAGGCATTTCTCCTGACATTTCGCCTGCATCTATGGCAAGCATCCTCAGTGATTCCGGCCATGAAAGCCTTCGACAATACATCTTCCAGTATTTTCTGTTGATCATGGGAATTCTGTGTGCCAAGTTTAGTCCCAGCAACTACAACTCCCAAATGACATCATCAATGACAGTGTGCATGCTGGCCCTTCCACATTGGGTTAAGGCAGTGTTTCTCAACCTTCCCAATGCTGCGACCCCTCAATACAGTTGCTCATGTTGTGGTGACCCCCAACCATAAAATAAATTTATTTATTTATTTATTTCATTTATGTACCACTTTTCTCAGCCCTTAGGCAACTCAAAGCGGTTAACAATAGCAAAATTCAATGCTCAACATTATAAAACAGTTAATAAACAATTAAAACAATAACATAATAAACAATTAAACATCTATATAACATCTCAGCATCTCATAAGTAGAATCAAGATCCAATCTCATCATCCGTTGTTCTGTATTCCTATATTCATTACACTGCCTATTCAAATGCCTGCTCGAACAACCAGGTCTTCACTTTCCTCCGAAATGCCAATAGGGAGCTACTTTCGTGGCTACTTCATAACTGTCATTTTGCTACTGTTATGAATTGTATTGTAAATATCTGATATGCAGGATGTATTTTCATTCACTGGGCCAAATTTGGCACAAATACTAGGCCTGGGTAACAACGGAAAAATTTGTTTCTAAAATCGATTCGTTTTTTGGGTTTTTTTGCGTTTCGATATTTAAAAGAATTCCGAAATTTTCCTTTTAAAAAGTTTGATATTTACGGAATTTCGTTAATATTAACGAATCAATTCGTTAAAATGGCGGACGCAATTGCGCAACGTGAAAATAATAGTTTTAAATAATAGTTTTAACCTCGGAGAAGGAAAGAGTGGGGAAAGAGAGAGAGAGGAGGGGTGAGATCTCTATTCTGCTTTGACAATGCTTCTCAATAATAATAATAATAATAACAATAATAACAAAGCACTTTCTGCCTTCGTGCTTGTAAGGCACAGTCAAAGCACTACTGAAAGATGGCCATCCATTCTTAATAATAATAATAATAATAATAATAATAATAATAATAATAAATATAATAGTTTTAACCTGGAGAAGGAAAGAGTGGGGAAAGAGAGAGAGAGGAGGGGTGAGATCTCTATTCTGGTTTGACAATGCTTCTCAATAATAATAATAATAATAATAATAATAATAACAAACCACTTTCTGCCTTCGTGCTTGTAAGGCACAGTCAAAGCACTACTGAAAGATGGCCATCCATTCTTAATAATAATAATAATAAATATAATAAATATAATAGTTTTAACCTGGAGAAGGAAAGAGGTTAGGCAGGCAACAGGCAGGTCTCTGAGTGCTGCACTGCTGTGTCTCTTTGCCCAATGCACGCAGGCCAGAGTGAGGAACGAGGTGAGGTGATGACAGGAGGAGAGGAGAATTTGATCCACTTAAGCAGAGGCCAGGGACCTGGAAGTGGGGTAAATGCCGACCGCTTGCAACCAGGGAGAGGGGAGGGAAACAACTATAAAACTTGCACCAGACATACGGAAATAATAACGAAACAATTACAAAACAATTACGAAATAGCTTTAAAAATTCGTTTCGTTTTTTAGTTGCTCCTGAATGGTTTGTTATCGCTTCGTTATCAAGAAAAATAACGAATTATTAACGAATTACGAAATTAACGAACGAAACCGCCCAGCCCTAACAAATACCTAATACCCCAATTTTGAATACTGATGGGGTTTGGAAAGGGAAGGATTTTGTCATTTGGGAATTGTAGTTGCTGGGTTTTATAGTTAACCTACAATTAAAGAGCATTCTGAACACCACCAAAGATGAAATTGAACCAAACTTGGCACACAGAACTCCCATGACCAACAGACAATACTGGAAGAGCTTGGTAGCCATTGAGTTTTGGAGTTGTAGTTCACCTACATCCAGAGAGCACTGGTGACTCAAACAATGATAGAACTGTGCCAAACTTCCCACACAGAACCCCCATGACCAACAGAAAATACTGTGTTTCCTGGTGGTCTTTGGCGACCCCTCTGACACCCCCTTGCGCTCTCCCCAGGATTCCCGACCTCCAGGTTGAGAAACACTGAGCGAGAACTGCACTTACTTGAACATAGGAAATTGGATCATTAAAATAGAAATTTGATTTAATTAAGTCTATATAAAAATATAGAATGAGTCATATAATTTAAATTATTTTGTGTTATGAGCTACTCTTCATGATCCACTAAAAAAAATAAAAATTGTTTAAAGCCCCACCCCACCCCTATTATTTTTTTCTGGCTACAGGCCTGCTGTAGCATCTACCAAAAGAAGGGAAAGAGCTACCTGGAGACACTTTTAGAGGACTACTGCACTGTAATTTGTTTATTTATTATTTATTTCGGACGTTTATATCCCATCCTATCACGGCCTCCGCAGAGGGACTCAGGACAGCTAACATCCGGCACACCATGGTGCCCACAATCAAAAGCATAAATATACAATTTAAATAAAAACAATATAAAAACAGTATAAAAACATTCAACCAATCGCCGATTTAATGCACACATGGTTGCAGCTCAGCGACATAGAAGGTTCAAATTGGGTTGCGGGCATTTCTAGTGTCAAAAGTGTGATGACACGAGTGGCGCCACCTATATGTAGAACTGTTAGTTGCAAGATTTAAACTGTTGTATCATGCTTAATCCTGCCTTTTTACCCTGCCTATGTATAGTTGGATTGATTGGTTATTTATAGCTGTCAATCAATGTTGTTTGACCAGTTGAATTGCTTTCTCAGCTCAATTGTTTGGTTCTACCTCTTCTTGGAGGAGGGGAGTGCTTCTCTTTTTCATTCCACCATCACATGTTCTACCAGATGGATGTGAGTAAGAGACTTGGCTCTAAAAAGCCCCTGATTAAGTTACCTCTCAGCACCAATTCTGAGGTTCTTACCCTTGAGACTTATGCTTAATGTTCAGACCAACCTGAATGACGTTGGGAAGTCTCAAGTGCCTTCAAACCAGTTCTTTTGGTACCAGAGGAAGACCCTGTGTCTTCAAACATAGGCCATTTGGACTGGGGTTGTGGTTTGCTCCGGCATTCACAGCCATTGAGAAAGAGGGACCTGGAAAAGCTTCTCAGCTGCAAACTCCTTTGACCTAAGACAACCAGAGACTGTAATGTACATTTTCCTTCACCCCTTTGAAACTTCCAGCTTATTGCCTTAAAGAGATAACTCTTTGTGAACAATAAATCTTATTTTGAGTTATCTACAGTGTTTTGGGTCTTTGAGAGTTCCAGTTTCCTAAAGGGGGGCAAGAAGCAATCCCCTAGGGAAAAGATGTCACGTCCATGCCTCTTTCACTAAGAGCTATAGCCCCCAGGTGCGACGGCACAAAAAGACAAGTTGAACTAGCAAAGTGGCAAGAAAGACCTCTGTCTGAGATTCTTTACATAAAAGGTTAGGATAGGTGGACACTAGGCTTGGGTAACCACAGAAAAAATTGGTTCTAAACTCGTTTTGTTTTTAGGGGGCCCATGCGTTTCGTTTTTTTTAATAATTCCGAAATTTTCCTTTTAAAAATTTCAAAATATACGAAATTTTGTATAATTACGAATCGATTCGTTAATGGCGGACGCGATTGCGCAATATGCTAAAAAAATCCTCCAAATGGGACAGGGGGAACTTCTGAAGCTTCCCTCTCCCTCTGTTGTTGACTGTTGGTGTGATAAAACAAACAACAACTATAAAACTTGCACCAGACATGCGAAAATAATTACGAAATAATTACAAAATAATTACGAAATAAATTGAAAAAAATTGTTTCGAATCTAATTTACTCCTCACACTATTCCTGCATGGCTCAATATTGGATCGTAAGCTAATTTAAATACGAATTAATAACGAATTACGAAATTAATGAACGAAATCGCCCAAGCCTAGTGGACACAGAGCATGTCATAGAATCATAGAATCATAGAATCAAAGAGTTGGAAGAGACCTCATGGGCCATCCAGTCCAACCCCCTGCCAAGAAGCAGGAATATTGCATTCAAATCACCCCTGACAAATGGCCATCCAGCCTCTGCTTAAAAGCTTCCAAAGAAGGAGCCTCCACCACACTCCAGGGCAGAGAGTTCCACTGCTGAACGGCTCTCACAGTCAGGAAGTTCTTCCTAATGTTCAGATGGAATCTCCTCTCTTGTAGTTTGAAGCCATTGTTCCGCGTCCTAGTCTCCAAGGAAGCAGAAAACAAGCTTGCTCCCTCCTCCCTGTGGCTTCCTCTCACATATTTATACATGGCTATCATATCTCCTCTCAGCCTTCTCTTCTTCAGGCTAAACATGCCCAGTTCCCTAAGCCGCTCCTCATAGGGCTTGTTCTCCAGACCCTTGATCATTTTAGTCGCCCTCCTCTGGACACATTCCAGCTTGTCAATATCTCTCTTGAATTGTGGTGCCCAGAATTGGACACAATATTCCAGATGTGGTCTAACCAAAGCAGAATAGAGGGGTAGCATTACTTCCTTAGATCTAGACACTATGCTCCTATTGATGCAGGCCAAAATCCCATTGGCTTTTTTTGCCACCACATCA
Organism: Anolis sagrei; assembly: GCF_037176765.1. Lineage (NCBI taxonomy): Eukaryota > Metazoa > Chordata > Lepidosauria > Squamata > Anolidae > Anolis > Anolis sagrei. The sequence continues at coordinate 11,772,351 of NC_090027.1, read as the reverse complement.
CATTGTTGGCTCATGTTTAACTTGTTGTCCACGAGGACTCCAAGATCTTTTTCACACGTACTGCTCTCGAGCCAGGCGTCCCCCATTCTGTATCTTTGCATTTCATTTTTCCTGCCAAAGTGGAGTATCTTGCATTTGTCCCTGTTGAACTTCATTTTGTTAGTTTTGGCCCATCTCTCTAATCTGTCAAGATCATTTTGAATTCTGCTCCTGTCCTCTGGACTATTGGCTATCCCTCCCAATTTGGTGTCGTCTGCAAACTTGATGATCATGCCTTCTAGCCCTTCATCTAAGTCATTAATAAAGATGTTGAACAGGACCGGGCCCAGGACGGAACCCTGCGGCACTCCACTGGTCACTTCTTTCCAGGATGAAGAGGAAGCATTGGGGAGAATCACCCTCTGGGTTCGTCCATTTAACCAATTACTGACATAAGGGATCTCCAAGTGCAATCTTCTTTCAAGCAACCAATGGGTGGCTTTCTATGCTACTGTTTGAATGGCTTGCTTGACCTTGGGGGGGCTTCGTTGAACAAGCATTGCTTTTTGCATCTCCTTTTTATGCACATTTTACAGGCCAAACATATATTTGAATATATAGCAGCTACAACAGGGAAGAATTCAGGCAGCAAAGGAGAGATAAGTAGAGGAGTCCCTTTTATATCTGTGGGCTGCCTTCAGAAGCAGCATTCCTACACAGAAGAGGTTAAATATATGACTGCCATTATACTCTACAAGGAACACATTCCATAAAAACCAAGGTGCTGTAAATTATACAAATATGATGCTAACAAGGCAGGAAATGCACTGCTAATGAGGTCAGTGATAGAACTCCTGCAGTTCTGCAAATCATGTGGCAGCTCAGCACAGGAGGTATACAAGCAGGCCTGGGTCAGCATTTTTGGAGCTGCATTCATAGCACTGTTTGGAGAATAGTTATACACAGGTAGATATTTTTTTAAAAAAAAAAAACAGCCCTCCCCTCTCTCCTTATTTATGTGCCAAATAACCAAGGCACTAGACAAGCCCACTTTGCATTAATGTTCTTTGCTATTATGTCTATTGTTCTGCAGTGCGGAGTGGGGAATTAGTCACTTCGATGTGCAAATATTGGCTACAGTTTGCGAGCGAGCTTGCTTTTGCGTTCCTTTCAAGCTCCCTCCTTGGAGATATTAAACATGATGCCATCATAAAGGTTGTTGAGCAAGGCTGTTCCCCCTCTTCCCTCCCCCTGTCTCCTTTTTGCTTTCAACACAAAAATACACACACACTCACGTATATTTGCTGAAGCTTTAGAAAACATCAAAGAAGCATCTTCTCAGCAGAGGAGTTACTAGCTCATTCTGCCTTGTCTTGGACAGCAGGTAAGAGGGATAATAAATACAAGAAATCATGCCAACAAGGAACCCAAATAGGGATTTGTTTATTTATATGCTTTCTCTTCCCCAAGGAGCTAGTGGTGGTTCACATCGTTTCCCCTTTTCATTCTCAGAATACCAAACCACTGTGATGCAGCTCTCCACAAAAGTCAACATTCACACTGAAATACAACACCGCCTGAGCTCTGCGAGTGCAGCTTTTTTTCTGAATGAAGCAGTAGGCCTGGATAACAACGGAAAAATTTGTTTCCAAAATCGATTCGTTTTTTGGGGTTTTTTGCGTTTCGATATTTAAAAGAATTCCGAAATTTTCCTTAAAAAAAGTTTGATATTTACGAAATTTCGTAAATGGTAAAACAATTACAAAACAATAACGAAACAATAACGAATCGATTCGTTAATGGCGACCGCGATCGCGCAATACGCTAAAAAAACTTCTGAAGATTCCCTCTCCCTCTGTTGTTGACTGTTGGTGTGATATTATATTTTTTTTCACTAATTAAACAAAAAACAACTATAAAACTTGCCCCAGACATGCGGAAATAATAACGAAACGACCTCAAACCAATAACGAAACGAATACATAACAAAATACGAAGCATTTACGAAACGAATTGAAAAATTCGTTTCGTTTTTAAGTTGCTCCAGAATGGTTCGTTATCGCTTCGTTAACAAAAAAATAACGAATTTTTAACGAATTACGAATTAACGAAATGAAACCGCCCAGCCCTATGAAGCAGAGAGTGTTTGAGGACTGGAACATCCGTAGGGATACCAAGGTGCTTGTTTATAAAGCTGTTGTCCTTCCAACCCCGCTATACGCTGGCGAGACGCAGGGGCGGCTCAACCCATTACGCAAAGTAAGCATTTGCAGTATAGTTGATTTTGCCCAGGGGCGCTCTTGAGACACTCTTGGGGGGAAAGAGACCTTTTCTACAAAATAATAATTTTTAACATAGTAATTTTCAAACTCTCATAGCCACGGGTTGTTGTAGGTTTTTCCAGGCTATATGGCCATGTTCTGGAGGCAATTTTTCTCCTGACGTTTCGCCTGCATCTATGGCAAGCATCCTCAGAGGTAATGAGGTCTGTTGGAAGTAGGAAAAACTAGGTTTATATATCTGTGGAAAGTCAGGGAGCACAGTAGATGTGCTTTCCTGGCCCTTAGTTTTTCCAATTTCCGTGTGTCTTGGAACACTTCGTTCCTTTTATGTAGATACCACTGAGCTAAAAAAAATTGTATCTCCTGAGGAGAACAAACTTTCAAGTGTATAATTTTGTAAGTATTCGAATGTGTTGTAACTTATGGTATTCAATGGATATGGTCAACAAATATTGAGGCAATAACAAGTGTGAAGACTTTACTAATTTCTTAATGTGTAAAATACTTGAATATTAAGTATTTCCACAATATAATCATTTTCAACATAGTAATTTTCAAACTCTCATAGCCACATTTTGTTTCTTTGATGTAGATACCACTGACTCAAAAATATTTGTATCCCCCGAGGAGAATTTGTTCAAGTATATAACTTTGTAAGTACTTAAATGTGTTGTAACTTATCATATTTAATGATACAGATGTTCTATATGTATGCTACTGGAATAAAACATTGATTTGTACATTAATTTCAGTCCACCAGAGGAAGGCCTGAGGTAGGCCGAAACCGGTCGTGGTCGGCTGATCCACAAGCTACTTATAAGAAGATACGACTGTACTAAAAATTTGCACCATATTGTTTGTTGTCGCTGTGAGGTTAACAGTGCAGCATGTTTATATACTGTTGTTGAATTATATTATTGTTTATGTTATACAAGTGGTATTTTTGTTGTATGGAAAAGAGACCTTGACATATGCGAGTTGTAGTTACTGGGATGTATAGTTCACCTACAATCAAAGAGCATTCTGAACTCTACCAATGATGGAATTTAACCAAATATGGCACACAGAACTCCCACGACGAACGGAAAATATATATCAGTGATTGGTTGGGGGGGGGGGGGAGGACCAAAATATTGTTTGCTTACCATTGAAAATTACCTAGGGCTGCCTCTGGCGAGACGTGGACTGTCTATACGCTGGTGAGATGTCACATACCACTCCTGGAACGATTCCATCAGCGTTGCCTCCAGAAAATCCTGCAAATCTCTTGGGAAGACAAGCAGGCAAATGTCAGTGTACAAGAAGAAGCAAAGACCACCAGCATTGAAGTGATGTTCCTCTGTCATCAACTCCACTGGACTGACCACGTTGTCCGGATGCCCAACCACCGTCTCCCAAAGCAGTTGCTCTACTCCGAACTCAAGAACGAAAACTGAATGTTGGTAGGCAGGAAAAGAGATTTAAAGATAGGCTCAAAGCCATCCTTAAGAACTCTGGTATAGACTCAGAACTGGGAAGCTGCAGCTAGAGGTCAGCTGTGACCTGCAGTGCTGCAGAACTTGAAGAGGCACACATGGAGGGGGAAAAGAGAAACATGCCAAGAGGAAGGTGCATTAAGCCAACACCAACCAGGACCGCCTTCCACCTGGAAACCAATGCCCTCACTGTGGGAGAAGATGCAGATGATGAATAGGGCTCCACAGACATCTACGGACCCAATGCTAGTACACTGATCTTGGAAGACTATCCTACTCGGACAACAAAGGATTGCCTAAAAGGAGAAAAAAAAACCCTTTTGTTTAAAGGGGAGAGCTGAATCTCTGAGGCTATTTTGCAATCCCACTCCCAGAAGCTAATGGTGCCATGGTCCTGGAGAAGTTAGATCTGGCCCCAGTGGTACATGCCTTGGCTGCATCCTGTTTGGATTACAGTAACTCTCTCTCTTTGGGGCTTTTCTAAAAATGGCAACTGAGAAGGAAGGCAACTGAGAAGAAATTGACAATTCCCTACATTTGGGAACATCAGATCATTTGAAACAAGCAAGTTGTAGTGTCAAATGGCAACAATGATGCAGGATCTATAAATACAGTAAAACAATGTATTGTTGAAGGTTTTCATGGCTGGAATCACTGGGTTGTTGTAGGTTTTTCGGGCTGTATGGCCATGTTCTAGAATCATCCTCTTCTGACGTTTCACCTGCATCTGTAGCAGGCATTCTCAGAGGATGCCTCACAACCTCTGAGGATGCCTGCCACAGATGCAGGCGAAACGTTTTCCAGTTGCTTCTCCTCAATCCTGCTGTTGCCTGGGATTGCAACATCGATGATCCATACTTGGTTTTCTAACATGGTCATGAGGTTAGTCTGAATTCAGAAGTCCCAGAATAGTTTGATGTGTTCATTTTCTGTAACCTTTTCAGGTTTGTGATCCCACCAGTTCTTTGTCACAGGCAAATTGTATTTGTGGCACAAGTTCCAATGAATCATCTGAACAACAGAAATAAAATATAGAAGGAAGATAAGATGGCTTCCAGGTTTTCTCCGGTTGTATTGTCCATTCTTTTCCTTCCATTTTTCTAGTTTTGCCTTCTAATTTCTTTCTGTCTTTGAGGTTTCTTATTGTTCTTGCAGATATATTCTGGGTTCTCATTCCTAATAAAGACTATGAATTTTTCCCAATTTGTTTTTTTGTCTCCCTGTGTTATTGTCTGTTAGTCTTTGTGTGAGTAAATCCATATTCATTATATCCCAAATCTTCAGTAACCAGTTTTCTATAGTTGGCATTTTGTTTGTTTTCCATAATTGTGCAAGTTTAATCCTGGCTGCTGTTATAAGATTGTGCAGAAGTCATTGTTATTATGTTTGTCTTTAACTGTTAGAGTATGTATTTGTGTTTGTAACAGTAGCTCAAACTGGAGTCATCTGGTTTGAATCCACAGTGAGCGTTGCCAAGGAGATGAGGCTGGCTAGTTCATAAGAGGGAGAAGTGGGCGGAGCCAAGCAGGAAAAGTTTTTGTGCGTTTTTTTTTAAAAAAGGCCAGAGAGAGAGGCTTGGAAAGGCCGGAGAGAGAGGCTTGTGTGTGAGCGGCTGGTGTTTTATCAGTCTAGGAGGGTTGAAGAAAGAAACCTGGCCAGATTCTTTAGTCAAGGAAGACTAAAGGAAGCCTAGTTAAGATCCCTAGTTAAGGAAGGACTAGAGATCAGAGATTTGATCGAGGGAAGATCAAATTGAAAGGCTATTTATAGTAGTGAAATATTGTTCACTAGAGAGCTTCACCTCAGTGAAAGTTAGCCACAAGCTGTGTTATCTGGAAGAGTGGACTGTATTATAAACCACGTGATATTCAAAGTTCCATAAGTTATTTAACAGCCTGCAACTATAAGCTTTGTACACAATAAACTTGTTATCTTTTGTTGAAAACTTCTCATCTCAACTAATCTGCGTCTGTAGAGCCAGTTCTCATCGGTGGTACCTCAAATACCTCACGTTGGTGGCAGTTATCTTAATTTACTAATAATAATTGGCCTCCTCCATAATATACTCTTCTACACAATTGAGGCCTGAGCTAAATTCCCTCCATAACATCCACATCTGTACAATTGGTGGCAGCGGTGGGATTAAAAAGTTCCTGAGGTAAAATGCCTCCATTATTAGGGCCTGCCGTTGCCAACCTCAGCAACACACAAGCACCTCCCCACAATTGGTGATAGCGGTGGGGATCTTCAAAGATAAAATCCCTATACCCTGTCCATCATTGAGTTCACATCTTCCCAAAGATAAATAAAAATTTTATTTGTGTTAATTTCTGTTTCAAAGTCAGTTAAGCCCAATAGGAAATACTCCGGCTTGAAAACAAATTTTATTTCTAAAATTAATTCCATCTTTTTATGAATCTCCCGCCAGAAGGATTTGGTTTTTTTGCATTTCCACCATACATGGATGAATGTGCCAACTTCTTTCCCGCATTTCCAGCACTTATTACTTGTTTTTCCTTTGTTGATTTTTGCTAACTTTTCTGGTGTAAGATACCACCTATAGAATATCTTGTACCAGTTTTCTCTGAACTCTGGAATATGTAATAATAATAATAATAATAATAATGTTAGTTTTAATTTTTTTTATCCAAATCTCTTCCCATTCTGACAAACTGATTGTTCTTCCTATATCTCTTGCCCAATTAACCATTACTTCCTTCACCTGTTCCTCTTCTGTTTCCCATCTCAGCAATTGTTGGTAGATGTTAGGGCTGGGCAACCACGGAAAAATTTGTTTCTAAACACAATTCGTTTTTGGGGGGGTTTTGCGTTTCGTTTTTTAAAAGAATTCTGAATTTTTTCTTTAAAAAAGTTCGATATTTACGAAATTTCGGGAATTACGAAACAATTTCGAAACAATTACGAATCGATTCGTTAATGGCGGACGCGATTGCGCAATACGCTAAAAACCCTCCAAATGGGACAGGGGGAACTTCTGAAGCTTCCCTCTCCCTCTGTTGTTGACTGTTGGTGTGATAATTTATTTTTTATCACTGATAAAACAAACAACAACTATAAAACTCGAAACAATTACGAAACAATTACGAAATAAATTTTAAAAATTCGTTTCGATTTTTAGTTGCTCTTGAATGGTTCAATATCGGATCGTAAGCCACTTTAAATACGAATTATTAACAAATTACGAAATTAACGAACGAAACCGCCCAGCCCTAGTAGATGTATTGTCGAAGGCATTCATGGCCGGAATCACTGGGATGTTGTAGGTTTTTTCGGGCTATATGGCCATGTTCTGGAGGCAATTTTTCTCCTGACGTTTCGCCTGCATCTATGGCAAGCATCCTCAGAGGTAGTGAGGTCTGTTGGAACTAGGAAAATGGGTTTATATATCTGTGGAATGACCAGGGTGGGACAAAGGACTTTTGTCTGTTGGAGCTAGGTGTGAATGTTTCAGCTGACCACCTTGATTGGCATTTAATGGCTTGGAAGTGCCTGGGGGGATTGTTGGTAGACTTTTAAAATCAATTTTGTTTCCGTTTTGTATATTATTATTATTATTATTATTATTATTATTATCAAAAAGCAACATATTATAATATTGCTGTTGTTATTTTAAGATTTGAGTCCCAAGGAGGCTCACATTAAAAAACCCAATACAATTTAAATTTAAAACATAAAAAGCACTAACATTAACACTGATCACTAATTATTAATTCGGGTATTCTTCTTTTCCAAGTCTAAAATGAGATATTGAGTCTAGCTGTCAGTTTTGTTTACGATGAGAAACCATTGAGTTTCTATAAGTAGCAGCACTTCTGTTTTGAAGTGTGCAGCTGACAATTTTGGTAGTCTTTCAAAATATTTGCAAAAGTTACCATTGTTCCCCTGCTCCTCCCAAGAAGAAATTGAGAAAAGGAGAGCGGAAAAGTGGTTCCACGGCGCCCTTTCCTTCTCCCCATCTTCTTTCCAGGAGGGCCTCTTCTCCGAGTCCGCAGTTGCTGGCGGTCATGTATTTCGAAGGGCTTCTCTGCCATATGGCTTCTAGTTGGAATGATTTATGTGGTGAAGAAAACAGGCTGATGAATTTTACTGCTAGTCCCAGCATAGACCGGGGTATCAACAGACCAATCCAGACAGCCCTAATGGAAACTGCCGGCACCACAGAGCAAGGCATTATTTATGACTGTCTGTAATGCCACTGTAGGAAATTTATCATCGCTTCTCTCGCAGAGGCTGGAATCGTGGCAGCATGGCCATAGGGAAAAGGGGAAGGTGGACAAGAAAGAAAAGGAAAAAGAGGAAGAAGTGGTGTGTATTGGGCAAGAAGCTGTGCCATTCCTTAGGACAGATGGCCCTTCTGCCCCATACCAGGAGCAAAGGTGTCTTTCAGGGGAAGAAGGTGATAGAAGATTTCACTGAACACACCATATTTTGGTCTCAGAGGAGGAAATGAGACACTACCGACAGAGGGAAAGAAGTCAGCACATTTAAGCATGAAAGATGTAGCCGATGCAAAATTTTATGAAATACTAGCCGTCCCCTGCCACGCGTTGCTGTGGCCCAGTCTGTGTATATGTATTTTGTGTGTGTATATATGTGTATATGTATGTGTGTGTGTATTTGTATATATATGTGTGTGTGTTGGTGTGTATCAGGCATGTAGCTGGGGGGGGGGGGCTCGGGGGGCTTCAGCCCCCCCCCCCCCCCCGAAATTCTCATGGTGGTTCGTGAAAAGGCCTTACTGGTGCATTACTTAAACTGTTATGTTTATTCATATCATGATCTGATCACTATACTCAATATATCCCATATGCATGGGGGTATTGGGGTAATGATACAAAAGGTTTGCTAGGGTAGACCCTCTTTCACTCAGACTCAGACCCCCCTGAAACTCAGCCCCCCCCAAACCCCCCCCTGAAAAAAATTCAGCCCCCCCTCCCCCCGAAACGAAATCCTGGCTACGGGCCTGGTGTGTATATGTGGTTTTGTGCATGCTCTGTAATGTATTTTTGTTTTTTGGCTTTTTAAGTCTCTTCCGCTGTGTTTTTCAGTATTTTTATGAATGGTCACTCGTTGGCACTTTCAAATCTATGATACTATATCTCTCTGTGTGTGAATCATGTATATCTATCTATATCTATGGCTGGATGGCTCTTTGTCAGGAGGGTTTTGATTATGTTTTCTTGCCCTACTGGAGAGAGTTGCACTGGATGGCCTTAAGTATGGGGATTCTGTGTGGGCGGTTTGCTCCAATTCCATTGTTAGTGGAGTTCAGAATGCTCTTTGATTGTAGGTGAACTATAAATTCCAGTAACTGGAACTCCCAAATGTCAAGGTCTATTTCCCCCAAACTCCACCTGTGGGAGTTTGGGCATATGGAATATCTGTGCCAAGTTTGGTCTAGATCCATCATTGTTTGAGTCCACAGTGGTCTCTGGATGTAGGTGAACTACAACCCCAAAACTCAAGGTCAATGCCCACCAAACCCTTCTAGTGTTTTCTGTTGGTCATGGGAGTTCTGTGTGGGAAGTTTGGCCCAATTCCATCATTGGTGGAGTTCGGAATGCTCTTTGATTGTAGGTGAACTATAAATCCCAGAAACAACTACTCCCAAATGACAAAATCATAATTTTTGAGTGATGATTACTCCTTGTGTTGTGAGACATTTTGTTGCCAAATTTGGTGTGATTTCGTTCATTGGTTGTTTTGTTTTTAAGGTACTATTATGCACAGAGCATTTATATATATATATAGATTTGGGTATATGCACAAGCGACTCTTTTCTTTCTCCCAATTCAAGTTCAGTTTATTCTTTATGCTCTGCTTTCCGACAGGTGTATCCTAAAGTGGTTTACAAGTAAAAAAAAAATTAAAAGAAGTGATTTATAATTCCATGAATTATTGATCACAAAAATAAAAAAACACGTAGTTAAATGCTCAAAACCATTAAAACAAATGGGCTAAATTCAGATGAGCAATTCTGGGTTAGGAAGATTTATTTATTTATTTTCTGTGTTAGGAGCTACTTGAGAAACCGCAAGTCGCTTCAAGTGTGAGAGAATTGGCCGTCTGCAAGGACATTGCTCACGGGATGCCTGGATGTCTGATATTTTACCATCCTTGTGGGAGGCTTCTTTCATGTCCCCGCATGGGGAGCTGGAGCTGACAGAGGGAGCTCATCCATGCTCTCCCTGGATTCAAACCTGTGACCTGTTGGTATTAAGTCCTGCCTGCACAAGCGTTTAACCCATTGCACCACCGGAGACTCCTGCTTACAAAGATGAGGCATGGAGAATGGGATTGAGTGGTGGGCTCGATTTATTCTAGAATGTTATCACACCATGCTGTTAAAGTGTTGTAAGTGGCACATCCAGACAGCCCTTTAAAAGCGGAAGCTCCCACATTTTCAAGTGGGGTGTCCTGACGTAAAAACGAATTAATTCATCACAAAGCAGGAAACCCACTAACAAACCCTGCTTTGTAGCAAATTAATTTGTTAGTGGGGTTTTTCCATGCCTTCTTTAAAGGTGCAGGGCAAACCCACTACGGCCAGTGTCTGGATTGGCCCCTCAGAAGTCCTGGGACTTCTGAGGAGGCCATCCACACAGCTGTCTCACATTTTCCAGGCTGAATCAGGCCGGAAAACATGAGAGGCTCTAACCCTCTCCCAATCCCCTACCTCACAAAAAAATGCATTAAAAATAAAAGAACTTACCCGGCCACCATTAGAGTAGTGCCAGAGCTCTCCTGGTGTATAGGAATGCTGCACCAAGAGAAAGGGGAGAGGAGGAAAATCGTTCCTGCCCGCCACTTCCCCTGGCGCATCATTCCTACGTGCCAGGAGAGCTTCGGCATCATGCTAATGGTGGCCGGATAAGTTCTTTTATTTTTAAAGGGGGTTTTTTTGGGTGGGGGGAGGTTGGGGAGAGCCATCTCCCTGTTCTCCCTGTAGGTACCAGAAGAACATGTAGACAACACCCATTGAAAGTGCGACTTTGGGGCACTGTACCAACTACAGTCCACCCGACCCGGGTTACTTAAGCCTGGGTCAGCGCGGACTTTACCATTGTCTGGAACCACCCAGGTCATTGCTCTCAAGGTATTGCTGTATTGCTGGACCATTGGGGGTTGTGGTTTACATTGGAAACAATCTGTTTACCAATTGACAACCATTTCAGGAGTGGATGTCTCATAGCGCATGATCAATTAGTGGGAGCGATATGTTTCCCAAGAAAATCTTTGGCAGAGATGCCTCAGATTATTATGGGTGGCCAGAGCAGGGAAGGCTTTTATGTTTAAACTCCACTCAACTCCATTGTTATTAATTTTTTTGCTGTTATACTGTCATAACTTTATACTGTTATAGCATTTACTGTCACAGACACCCACGGCTCAGGGGAGGAGGAAGGAAGAAGCCAAGGTGCTTGTGCACATGGAAGTGAATAATATGATCCCCAGTGGTTTCAAACTACAGTAAAGGAAATTCCACCTCAATATTAGGAAGAATTTCCTATCTGTACGAGCTGTTCAGCAGTGGAACTCTCTGCCCCAGAGTGTGGTGGAGGCTCCTTCTTTGGGGGCTTTTAAACAGAGGCTGGATGTCCATCTGTTTGGGGTTCTTTGAATGCGATTTTCCTGCTTCTTGGCAGGGGGTTGGACTGGATGGCGCATTAGGTTTCTTCCAACTCTATGATTCTATAATTATATGATTATACTAGCCATCCTCTGTCATGCATTGCTGTGGTCCAGTCTGTGTATATGTGTTTTGTGTGTCTGTGTGTATATAAGTGTGTTTGCATATATATATGTGTGTGTGTGTGGTTTTGTGCATGCATTGTAAAGTATTTTTAATGGCTTTTTTAGTCTCTTTTGCTGTGTTTTTCAGTGTTTTTATGAGTGGTGGTCACTAGGCCTGGGCGGTTTCGTTTCGTTAATTCGTAATTCGTTAATAATTCGTTAATTTTTTCAATTACAAAACGATAACAAACCATTCTGGAGCAATTATTTAAAAAAACGAATTTTCAAAAACGTTTTGTAAATGCTTCGTATTTCGATATTGTATTCGTTTTGTTATTGTTTTGAGGTCGTTTCGTTATTATTTCCGCATGTCTGGGCCAGTTTTATGGTTTAATTAGTGAAAAAAAATTATAATATCACACCAACAGTCAACAACAGAGGGAGAGGGAAGCTTCAGAAGTTTTTGGAGGTTTTTTAGCGTATTTCGCGGTCGCGTCCGCCATTAACGAATCGATTCGTTATTGTTTCAGAAATCGATTCGTTAATTTTTTACCATTTATGAAATTTCGTAAATATTGAACTTTTTTAAGGGAAAATTTTGTAATTATTTTAAATATCGAAACAAAAAAACCCCCCAAATACAAATCGATTTTAGAAACAATTTTTTCCGTTGTTACCCAGGCCTAGTGGTCACTCGTTGGCCTAATACATGTATTGCGTCCAAATCTGGTGTCAATTCATCCAGTGGTTTTTGAATTATGTTAATCCCACAAATGAATATTACATTTTATTTTTATATATTTGTGTCACATTAAAAGGCCAACACCAGGATTCCAGAGGATGGAACCATGGCAGCCAAAGTGGAATTCCACTCGTTTCATTCTCAAACCTCACTCGTTGGTCTGTTAGTGGTGCAGTGTCCAAATTTTGTGCCAATTCATCCAGTGGTTTTTGAGTTATGTTAATCCCACAAATGAACATTATATTTTTATTTATATAGATGAAAAGAAGGCAAAGTACAAAACAAAAAAGCTTAGGTGTCCATGACTCTGCCCAATCCCAGGAAATGGGGATTATGGAACATTGTCCAAAAAGGGGTTTGTTCACATGGAAGTCAATAATTCTTCTCCCTAGAAGTGGAAAACAATGCTTCATGATCCCTGACTTTGGCAGAGTGATTCATTTATATGTGCGCAAGCCTCCTTTTGGAGAGTACTTTGTGATCCTCTGCATTGTTTGACATAAACAGTATAACTCCATCCGAAAGACAATATACATGTCGCAGTTTCTATACCCTCTCTGCAGGAAAAAGGAATAAAAATGGCGAGTGATGGCCTTACTGATGGTAATGACATTGTAGCATTAATGCACCGTTATGGCTACAATTTTTTTTAGGATGTTAGATTTTGTTGCATTTTGTATACACTTCTACCTTGAATTTACTTTTTTAGAGCCAGGATTCTAATGAGGTGTATCTAACTAGTTGGGCATAATCAGAGCTAGTTTGCAGTTTAAAAAATATTTTTAAAGCAATCCACAAAATGAACAAAATCTGGCTACCAATATTAAAAAACTCTAAAATTAGAACAGCACAACAGAGAGGAAACAAACAAGGACATCTAATCACCTCTCAACAAAAGTTTGCTCCAGGCACTGTCAGGCCATTGTATGCTAATCAAGGTGGTCAGTTGAAACATTCACACCTAGCTCCAGCAGACAAGAGTCCTTTGTCTCACCCTGGTCATTCCACAGATATATAAACCCTTTTTCCTAGTTCCAACAGACCTCACTACCTCTGAGGATGCTTGCCATAGATGTAGGCGAAACGTCAGGAGAGAACGCCTCTAGACCATGGTCATATAGCCCGAAAAAACCTACAACAACCCAGTGATTCCGGCCATGAAAGCCTTCGACAATACATCCACAAAATGTACTGTCAAAGGTTTTCATGACCTGAATCACTGGGTTGTTGTGTGTTTATTTATTTATTTACACTGTTTCTATCCTGCCCATATCAGGTGACTCAGGGCGGCATACAAAGTCGGCACAATTCGATGCCATATATAAAATACATACATTGATAAAAAGCAAAAAAGAAACATTACAGTACATTTAGAAACATAAAAACAATGAATAATAAAACATTTAAAAACTATGTCCTCTTGTTCAAATCCTCATCTATTCAATCATCTTGGCCATTCCTGGGTCATTTTCCACTTCAAGTTTGTGACGGCGCGAGTGGTGCCACCTATGTGTAGAACTGTTAGTTGCAAGATTTAAACTGTTGTATCATGCTTAATCCTGCCCCTTTTACCCTGCTTATGTATAGTTGTATGGATTGGTTGCTTGTAGCTGTCACTCAGTACTGTTTGGCTCCACCTCTTCCTGCAGGAGGGGAGTGCGTCCTTTCTTTTCATTCTGCCATCAGAGTTTCTACTAGATGGACGTAAGAGACTTGACTCTAAAAGACCCTGATTTAAATTACCTCTCAGCACCAGTTCTGAGGTTTTTTACCCTTGAGACTTGTGCTTCATGTTCAGACCAACCTGAACGACGTTGGAAGTCTCAAGCGCCTTCAAACAGGTTCTTTTGGTACCAAAGGAAGATCCTGAGTCTTCAAAACATAGGCCATCTGAACTGGGGTTGTGGTTTGCTCTGGCATTCACAGCCATTGAGGAAAGAGGAAACTTGGAAAAGCTTCTCAGATTCAAACACCTTGGACCCAGGACTAATTGAGACTGTAATGTATATTTCCCTTCACCCCTCTGAAGTTTCCAGCTCATTGCTTTAAAGAAATAACTCTTTATGATCAATAAAACTTACTTTGAGTTATTTACAGTGTTTTGGGTTTTTGAGAGTTCCAGTTTCCTATAGGGGGGCAAGAAGCAATCCCCTGGGGGAAAGATGCCACGTCCATCCCTCCTTCATTAAGAATAATTTATTTATTTTATTTATTTACTTTATTTCTATACCGCTTTTCTCAGCCCTCAGGCAACTCAAAGCGGTGAACAACATCAGTACAAAATATCGCAAAACAAGTATAGGGCAATTAAAAACAATTATCACATAAATCATTAACATCAGTATAACAATCATTAGTGCCTCAACAGTAAAATCAGAATCCAGTCTCATCATCCATTATTCCGTATTCCTATGTTCAATTACACTGTTTAATCAAATGCTTGTTCGAACAGCCAGGTCTTCACTTTCCTCCGAAACGCCAGCAGGGAGGGGGCCGATCTGATATCTGCAGGCAGGGCTTCCACAGCCGAGGGGCCACCACTGAGAAGGCCCTGTCTCTCATCCCCGCCAAGCGCGCCTGTGATGCAGACGGGACCGAGAGCAGGGCCTCCCCAGATGATCTTAGTGTCCTAGTCGGTTCATAGTCGGTTCATAGGAGGAGATGCGTTCGGAGAGGTAAGTAGGGCCAGAACCGTTTAGGGCTTTATAGGCCTAATAATAGCCCCCAGGCGCAACGGCACAAAGTTTGTCTGTTTATCCTGAGGTTCCGAATGTTTGCTCAAAGAGCCAAGTTTTCACTCTTTTTCAAAACTGTTTGGCCATGTCTCAGAAGCATTCTCTCCTAACATTTTGCCTGAATCTATGTGAGGTCTCGCAACCTCTGAGGATGCCTGCCATAGATGCAGGCGAAATGTCAGGAGAGAATGCTTCTGGAGCATGGCCATACAGCCCGGAAAACACAATAACCCAATCCACAAAATGTCCTAAAACGACATTGGTGGAAGATAGGTTCATCTTCCAGAAATTGTTGTTTCCTTTACCAAGGTGCTCTGCAAATATATTCTCCTTGAGCCCTCCGTGGCATTATTTGTAGTGCTTTCAGCAATCCTTGTCAACAGATTCCTGATAAAAATGGAGACACCAAGCTGTGTGCTAATGCTGAGAGTTTAAGGAAGTGTCAGATGTTCTGTATTTATGGAGCAACCGCTGGACTTTTTAATGCCAAGGTTCCTCCCCCTCCCGCTTCTCTTTCTCCTCTTCTTTGCTGGACTTGAGATATATTAATACCAAAGCCGTCAGGAGGAGAACGGTGACTAATTCCAAGGATATGGGAGTCATGCTCTGCAGACAGATCTTGCTGGGTAAGAAAATCTATCAGCAAAGGAAGAGGAAATTCCCATCTTGGCAGCCATTCTCAGCGCTATCAATGTTTGCTCAAGTCCCAAAATTGTCTCCATGGGCAGAAGTGATTCAATCCATTTTCAACAGGAAATCACGTTGCTAGGAAGTAGCTGATTAAATACAAAATATCATTGCAGAAAAGGAGAATATGGGCACGTTACAAATGTATTTGTCGTGTCAGAACAACCAGTCAAATTATATTACATTTCTAACAGAGCAAAGCAAACAAGCAGATTACAAAATTTGTGAGTATGAGAGTTGATTAAATGTCCTTTGACCAGTATCTGGCCACTTGGAGTGCCTCTGGTGTTGCTGCAAGAAGGTCCTCCCTTGTGCATGTGGCAGGGCTCAGGGTGCATTGCAGCAGGTGGTCAGTGGTTTGCTCCTCTCCACACTCGCATGTCAAGGATTCCACTTTGTAGCCCCATTTCTGAAGGTTGGCTCTGCATCTCGTGGTGCCAGAGCGCTGTCTGTTCAGTGCCTTCCAGGTCGCCCAGTCCTCTGTGTGCCCAGGGGGGAGCCTCTCATTGGGTATCAGCCATTGGTTGAGGTACTGGGTTTAGGCCTGCCACTTTTGGACTCTCGCTTGCTGAGGTGTTCCAGTGAGTGTCTCTGTAGATCTTAGAAAACTATTTCTAGATTTAAGTCGTTGACGTGCTGGCTGATACCCAAACAGGGGATGGGCTGGAGATGTCTCTGTCTTGGTCCTTTCACTATTGGCTGCTACTTCCCGGCGGATGTCAGGTGGTGCAATACCGGCTAGACAGTGTAATTTTTCCAGTGGTGTAGGGCGCAGGCACCCTGTGATAATGCGGCATGTCTCATTAAGAGCCACATCCACTGCTTTAGTGTGGTGAGATGTGTTCCACACTGGGCATGCATACTCAGCAGCAGAGTAGCACAGCGCAAGGGCAGATGTCTTCACTGTATGTGGTTGTGATCCCCAGGTTGTGCCAGTCAGCTTTCGTATGATATTGTTTCTAGCACCCACTTTTTGCTTGATGTTCAGGCAGTGCTTCTTATAAATAGACCTTCCTTCAAATAAAGGAAGGTCTTAACTGATATCATGAAAACCAGGAACAGAATGGCATGCAACGGAGTCATGTCTTGAAAGAGATTGTTGATCCCTCTGGAATGATGCAAGAAATTGATAAGGATCTGACCTCCCAGATACAAGTCACATCTAAATGATGTATCCTCCACTGAGTAACAATATCTCCCTCCCCTTGCATTTCTGGGTAGATTTCCACTGGAGCCATTATGAGTTTGCATTCCAAGTGAGATTCATCTCATCACCGTGATTCTGCAAAACTGACATGAGAAGGAGCCCGATTCCGTGTTCTTTGACTCCTTTCAGGACAAAGATCATCCTCCTTGCTTTCAAGGATAAGGCTTTAGAATCTTTGGATCCTGGAAACACAAGCGCTCTGTGCGTTTTGATCAAGTGAACTGAGGAAGTGAGTTTGCTGGCACATGAACAAAAGTCTTTAAGAGCTCCTGACCCTTCTAACCCCTTCATCCACTGAGAAGTAGGTAATAGAGGCAGTTATTTCCCCCTCAAATGGCTTTAAACCTTTCCTTTGTCGTCAAGGTTGTTTCTGCCTTAATGGCGTATATTTTTCTTAAGGCACACTCTAATGTTGGGCGAGTTCATGGAACCTCTCCACATCGCAGTATATTTTCATTCTTGTACCTGGCAAAACTGAGAAATATTCTATAATTGGCCCTTAATGGGGCAAAAACAGCAGAGGTTTCTGCCCATTTAGACATATTTAATCAATTGGCAAAATTGGTTACACTCTCCTTCCTCACTCTGATCACCCACCATCAGAAAGTCAGCGTGGGAATCTTTTTCTTTATCATTGCATTATTATTATTATTATTATTATTATTATTATTATTATTAAACTTTATTTGTACCCCGCTAGCATCTTCCGAAGGACTCGATGTGGCTTACAAAGGCCAAGGCCTCAACACAACAACAACAAACAATAACAAGGCAAGCAAATTAAAAACATAAGCAACAACACAACAAAACATTACACTATTACACAATAAAATCAGGGCCAGGCCAATGATGGGTATAGGTTAAAAAGTGCTGGGTGTGTGAGGTGGTATGTTGGAGTTCTGGGCAAGTGCAATGCGCAGAGAGTATTAAACTCTAATATAGTGCTTCTGGGACAGAGTGCTGGAGATTATCCTATTCTGGGAAGGCACATCGGAATAACCAAGTCTTCAAGTTCTTCCTAAAGACTGCCAATGTGGGTGCTAGTCTAATGTCTTTGGGGAGGGTGTTCCAAAGTCGGGGGCAACCACAGAGAAGGCCCTGTCCCTCGTCCTCACCAAACGCGCCTGCAACGCAGGTGGGATCGCGAGCAGGGCCTCTCCAGATGAACGAAGTGAGCACGTGGCTTCGTAGATGGAGATGCGGTCACGCAGGTAGGCAGGTCCCAAACCATTTAGGGCTTTGTAGGTAAGCACCTGCACCTTGAATTGGGCTCGGTAGGTAAATGGCAGCCAATAGAGCTCCTTAAACAGGAAGGTTGACCTCTCTCTGTAAGGAGCACCAGTTAACATCCTGGCCGCCGCCCGTTGGACCAGTTGGAATTTCCGAGCCGTTTTCAAGGGCAGCCCCACGTAGAGCGCATTAGAGTAATCCAATCGAGAGGTGACCAAGGCATTCCTATTGTAGAAAGAATTAAAGATGGATATTAGAGGCAAAGATGAAGTACTTTGGCCACATCATGAGAAGACAGGAAAGCTTAGAGAAGACAATGATGCTGGGGGAAAGGAAAGGGAAAAGGAAGAGGGGCCAACCAAGGGCAAGATGGATGGATGGCATCCTTGAAGGGATTGGCTTGACTTTGAAGGAGTTGGGGGTGGTGACAGCCGACAGGGAGCTCTGGCAAGGGCTGGTCCATGTCACGATGCCAGGGCTCTGCCTTATTCGGGTAGAGATGAATCAAACAAATACCCAATATTCATTTATTTATTATCTACTTTATTTCTATACCGCTTTTCTCAGCCCTCAGGCGACTCAAAGAGGTGAACAACATCAGTACAAAATATCACAAAACAAGTATAGGGCAATTAAAAACAATTATCACATAAATCATTAACCTCAGTATAACAATCATTAGCGCCTCAACAGTAAAATCAGAATCCAGTCTCGTCATCCATTATTCCGTATTCCTATGTTCAATTACACTGTTTAATCAAATGCTTGTTCGAACAGCCAGGTCTTCACTTTCCTCCGAAACGCCAGCAGGGAGGGGGCCAATCTGATATCTGCAGGCAGGGCGTTCCACAGCCGAGGGGACACCACTGAGAAGGCCCTGTCTCTCGTCCCCGCCAAGCGCGCCTGTGATGCAGGCGGGAGAGAAGGGCCACCCCAGATAATCTTAGTGTCCTAGCCGGTTCATAGGAGGAGATGCATTCGGAGAGTTAAGTAGGGCCAGAACTGTTGAGGGCTTTATAGGCTAAAGCCAGCACTTTGAATTGTGCCCGATAGCAAACTGGTAGCCAGTGGAGCTGGTGCAACAGAGGAGTAGTATGCTCCCTTAGTGCCGCTACTGTTAGCAACCTGGCTGCCGAGCGCCATTTAATTAAAACAGCACTTACTTTCTGGCTGTTTTAATAGTCCAAAATATAAAACATAAAGATTGCACTCAGCCACAGAATGTAAAACAAAAATAGCTATCACTGTTGCAGGTTCAAGATAACTCTGTAGTCAAAAGGTCCAGTCCAGTGGTCAAATGCCGAGAGTTCAATAAACAATGTCCAGGAATCAAGACTCTATACCGTATTCAAAAGCCAGTCCAAAGATTCAAGGATCCAGGATTCCAAAGGTTCAGGAGACAGGTCAGGACCCCAAAAATCCACAAACCTGGGGGAACACCAGCAGCATCTACCACCAAGATAAGATAAATACTTTTCTCCCAAAGTTAGCTTCTTATATCCAGAAACACACAGCTGCAACCCATCTCTTGCACACCTCCACTCTTAATTGATTTCACCCATGAACTCTTACTTACAGATTACTCAACCCTTTAGAATTAAGACTTACATTAACCCTTCCATCACCAACTGCTAGGCCTACCACCACCAACCATTATCAACTGCAGAACATGATACATGACAGTCCATGAGTTCACCAAGAGTCAGAAGCAACTGAACGAATAAACAATAACAACATCATCATAATGACTTTAGTTTTTGTATCCTGCCTCCATCTCCCTGAAGGGACTCAGGGTGGCTTACACGGGGACAAGCCCAGTCAACATGGCTAAAATATAACACAATGAAATTCATAAAAACAACTTCATAAAAATACAAAACAAACAACACATAACACAATAGAAAACAATCATAGAACAAACCACCACTGGTCTAAGTGGTAAACAGTTTCTGAGCTCGGGTGGCAGACTGGTGAAAATCATTTGCAAAGACAGAGCTGATGGATAAAGTGCTGGAACTGGATGCCAAGGTTAGGGAATGGAGGGCAATGAAAAAGAGCACTATATCTCTGTTGAGGGAGCAGCAGTAATGTACGAGGACTAGGTTTTAGATCACAGCTGAGGCCAAAATTATCTGGGGAACTGTCAAATCAAAAGCACAGTGGAGCATCCACATTTACGATCTTTACAGAAGGTGGGTGCCAGCCTAATCTCCCTAGGGAAAGAGTTCCAGAGCTGAGAGGCCAACACCGAGAAGGCTTTTTCTCTCGTCCCCACCAACCGCGCTTGTGACTGGGATGGGAGCAAGAGGAGAGTGTCCCCAGAAGATCTTAGAAATTGTGCAGGTTCATAGGGGAAGTTGTGGAGGACCACCACTTCAATGCTGGTGGTCTTTGCTTTTTCCACCACGCTGACATTTGTCTGCCTGTCTTCCCAAGAGATTTCCAGGATTTTTCAGAGGCAAGGCTGATGGAATCATTCCAGGAGTTGCGGGTGACATCTGTAGATAGTCCACGTTTCGCAGGCATATAGCACAGTTGGGAGGACAATAGTGTTATAAACAAGCACCTTGGTCTCCCTACGGATGTCTCGGTCCTCAAACACTGCACTCGCAGAGCTCAGGTGGTGTTGCATTTCAGTGTCAATGTTGACTTTTGTGAAGAAGTGGCTGCCAAGGGAGTGAAAATGGTCAACATTTTCTAGTGTTACACCATTAAGCTGTATTTCTGGCATTGCAGATTGGTTGGTAACTGCTGGAAGAGCACTTTGGTTTTCCATCCATGTTCAACATCTACACAAATGACCAGCCACTGCCAGAAGGGACAGAGAGTTTCATCTATGCTGATGATCGTGCCGTTGCTGCTCAAGCAGGGAGCTTTGAGATGGTAGAACAGAAGCTCTCCGAAGCTCTAGGTGATCTTACTGCCTATTACAGGGAAAACCAGCTGATCCCCAACCCATATAAAACACAGACATGTGCCTTTCATCTCAAGAACAGAGAAGCATCCCGATCTCTGAGGATGACCTGGGAAGGAATCCCACTGGAGCATTGCAGCGCACCCAAATACCTGGGAGTCACGCTGGACCGTGTTCTGACCTACAAAAAGTACTGCCTGAACATCAAGCAAAATGCTCTTGTGGGTTTTTTCGGGCTATATGGCCATGTTCTAGAGGCATTTCTCCTGACGTTTCGCCTGCATCTATGGCAAGCATCCTCACCTCTGAGGATGCTTGCCATAGATGCAGGTGAAATGTCAGGAGAAATGCCTCTAGAACATGGCCATATAGCCCAAAAAAACCCACAAGAACTGAGTGATTCCAGCCATGAAAGCCTTCGACAATACATCAAGCAAAAAGTTGCTTGATGTTCAAGCTAGAAACAATATCATACGAAAGCTGACTGGCACAACCTGGGGATCACAACCAGATGCAGTGAAGACATCTGCCCTTGCGCTGTGCTACTCTGCTGCTGAGTATGCATGCCCAGTGTGGAACACATCTCACCACACTAAAACAGTGGATGTGGCTCTTAATGAGACATGCCGCATTATCACGGGGTGTCTGCGCCCTACACCACTGGAGAAATTACACTGCTTAGCCGGTATTGCACCACCTGACATCTGCCAGGAAGTAGCAGCCAATAGTGAAAGGACCAAGGCAGAGACATCTCCAGCTCACCCCCTGTTTGGGTATCAGCCAGCACGTCAACGACTTAAATCTAGAAATAGTTTTCTAAGATCTACAGAGACACTCGCTGGAACACCTCAGCAAGCAAGAGTCCAAAAGTGGCAGGCTCAAACCCAGAACCTCAACCAATGGCTGATACCAAATGAGAGACTCCCCCCTGGGCACACAGAGGACTGGGCGACTTGGAAGGCGCTGAACAGACTGCGCTCTGGCACCACGAGATGCAGAGTCAACCTTCAGAAATGGGGCTACAAAGTGGAATCCTTGATATGCGAGTGTGGAGAAGAGCAAACCACTGAACACCTGCTGCAATGTAACCTGAGCCCTGCCACATGCACAAGGGAGGACCTTCTTGCAGCAACACCAGAAGCACTCCAAGTGGCCAGATACTGGTCAAAGGACATTTAATCCACTACCAAACTCACAAATTTTGTATTTTGTCTGTTTGTTTGCTTTGTTCTGTTAGAAATGTAATATAATTGACTGGTTGCCCTAACACGACAAATAAATAAATAGCAATGAAGATGGAAAATAAGGTTGGGACAATAACACATCCCTGTTTGACACTTGATTCCATCTTAAATGAGTCACTTTGGGAGCCACTGCTGTCCAAGACTGTTGCCATCATGTCAGCATGGAGGAGTCTTCTGGGATAAGCATACATAGGAATGTGGAGGGAGAAATCCATCACTCTAATCCTAGCTCTAGTCTAGCTACTCACTGAGAACTGGAGACTTGATGAAACAAGAGACTTGTGCAGTCCAGGGATGAAAGCCAACACAATATGACCTGAGCAAGGTCCTCACTGCGATATATGCTGGTTGCTATTAATCTGGAGAAAAGTACATGCACGAACAAATGCATGTACCCAGATGCCAGCTGCAGAGCTCCCTGTGTATCTCACAGTAGGCTCCTTCTCCACATGGAAATGAACATGAGTAAGTCAAGAGTCAAATTATTATATCCTCCATTCACTCTTTTTCCCCTTTGTATTCAGCATCAGGAACAAAGCTACATTTGTAGACAGAAAGCTCGTGCCTCTAAAGATGTGATTTTGTGCTCCTGGCTCTTAGTTCAAGTTTTTTTTTTTCATTTGAACATTGCATTATAACCAGCTTCTGTCAAATGAAGAGGGGACTTTTATGTGATGCTCTTTTCCCAGGGTCTTTATCTGAGTAATGGATGAATTAATAGTAAGAGCTTTGAAAGCATAATTGTCTTCAATATGCTATTCAAAATATATCACGGCAGCCTCAATAGGTGAAGTGGCAGGTGGCACATTGTATGGTGCCTGTGGTTTTATCTACAGCTTTGCTAAAGGTGCTGCCATTAAATTCAGGAAGCCACAATAATGGGTGAGAGAAAGACAGAACGTAAAATAATGACTTTTTGGATTGCAGCTCCCTGAAATGCCACGCTTCCTCAAGGATTTGAGGACTTTTGTTTCAAAGAAGTAACTTTCAAATGCTGCAGCACCAAATATTTTTGTGCCAAGTCATTTCCAAAAAGCAAGGGCTCCTTATTGAAAAGAGGGGTGGAAAATGATCAGTGGAGTCCACCTCATGTGTAAGTAAAGGGCAGGTTTGGAGACCAAAATTATGCATTTCCACATGACGTATAGATCAGTCAGAAGTCATCCCACAGAGAGGGGAAAGCACCAATGATTTTATCGTGTCATCCTAAACCAGAACATTGTATTACATTTCTAACAGAACAAAACAAACAAACAGATTTAAAAAAACACAAATTTTGCAAACTTGGTAGCTGATTAAATGTCCTTTGACCAGTATCTGGCCACTTGGAGTACCTCTGGTGTTGCTGCAAGAAGGTCCTCCATGGTGCATGTGGCAGGGCTCAGGGTGCATTGCAGCAGGTGGTCAGTGGTTTGCTCTTCTCCACACTCGCATGTTGTGGATTCCACCCTGTAGCCCCATTTCTTAAGATTGGCTCTGCATCTCATGGTGCCAGAGCGCAGTCTGTTCAGCGCCTTCCAAGTCGCCCAGTCTTCTGTGTGCCCAGGGGGGAGTCTCTCATCTGGTATCACCCATGGATTGAGGTGCTGGGTTTGAGCCTGCCACTTTTGAACTCTCGCTTGCTGAGGTGTTCCAGCGAGTGTCTCTGTAGATCTAAGAAAACTATTTCTTGATTTGAGTCGTTGATGTGCTGGCTGATACCCAAACAAGGGGTGAGCTGGAGATGTCTCTGCCTTGGTCCTTTCACTATTGGCTGCTACTTCCCGGCGGATGTCAGGTGGTGCAATACCAGCTAAGCAGTGTAATTTCTCCAGTGGTGTAGGGCACAGACACCCTGTGATAATGTGGCATGTCTCATTAAGAGCCACATCCACTGTTTTAGTGTGGTGAGATGTGTTCCACACTGGGCATGCATACTCGGCAGCAGAGTAGCATAGCGCAAGGGCAGATGTCTTCACTGTGTCTGGTTGTGATCCCCAGGTTGTGCCAGTCAGCTTTCGTATGATATTGTTTGTAGCACCCACTTTTTGTTTGATGTTCAGGCAGTGCTTCTTGTAGGTCAGAGATCAGTCCAGAGTGACTCCCAGGTATTTGGGTGCGCTGCAATGATCCAGTGGGATTCCTTCCCAGCTGATCCTCAGAAGCAACCAGAGCACCAATGCTACCTAGATATCATTTTCCCCTCCCAACATTCAAAAAGATCAGAAACTATGCCATGGCTTCTTAGGGTTTTCCCAGGATGTAACAGGTTGTTTTCAGCATTCTATCAGAAAAAAATAATGTTTTCCCTTTAAAAATAAGAATTAAGGTGCAGTAACCAAATTGACCTATAGATAAGTGGGCTCAGGTTATTAGGGTTAATTTTTAGATCAAAATTTCTAGATTAAGGGACCTTTCAGACAGACCCCAAAAATACGGCAGCCACCTCTCCACCAAAGTCAACATCGACACCGAAATACAACACCGCCTGAGCTCTGCGAGCGCAGCATTTTTTGAATGAAGCAGAGAGTGTTTGAGGACCGGGACATTCGTAGGGATACCAAGGTGCTTGTTTATAGAGCTATTGTCCTCCCAACCCTGCTATATACCTGTGAGACGTGGACTGTCTACAGACGTCACATGGAACTCCTGGAACGATTCCATCAGCACTGCCTCCGGAAAATCCTGCAAATCTCTTGGGAAGACAGGCGGACAAACGTCTGCTTTGCTAAAGGAAGAAGCAAAGACCACCAGCATTGAAGCGATGGTCCTCCGCCATCAACTCCACTGGACCGGCCACTTAGTCCGGATGCCCGACCACCGTCTCCCAAAGCAGTTGCTCTACTCTGAACTCAAGAACGGAAAATGTTGGTGGACAGGAAAAGAGATTTAAAGATGGGCTCAAAGCCAACCTTAAAAACTCAGGCATAGACACAGAGAACTGGGAAGCCCTGGCCCTTGAGCGCTCCAGCTGGAGGTCAGCTGTGACCAGCAGTGCTGCAGAATTTGAAGAGGCATGAATGGAGGGCAAAAGGGAGAAGTGTGCCAAGAGGAAGGCGCATCAAGCCAACCCCGACCGAGACCGCCTTCCACCTGGAAACCAATGCCCTCACTGCGGAAGAAGATGCAGAGCAAGAATAGGGCTCCACAGCCACATACGGACCCACAAGAATATTGGAAGACAATCCTCCTCAGAAAACGAGGGATCGCCTAAGTAAGTAAGTAAGTTTAGATCAGGTCAGATCAGAACTTGCAAAGAACGAATTCCTGAAGACTCCCCCACTGGGAGCTAGATAACGCAGAGCCAGATCTTTCAAAATTGCATGCTCTTCCTGGTTTTGAGTAGGATCACATAAACCTCTTGCTCTCTTTCCTGAGCCGGTGCTGTTTTATGTTTACACCTCCAGTGACAAGCAAAAGAAGAAGAAAAAACATTGACAGCCCAATTACAATCCACTTGGGTGTTCCTCTTCCAAGCACAAAAGTATCTCTAAATGTTCTCCTAGTGATCTCTTTAAACCGCTGCTTGCTGAGGAGCAATGATGGGTACGATTTGAAGGCCTTATTAAGGGTGCATGGGAGATCGTGTGGGTTTGAAGACACACATTGCCATGGAAGCCCAGCCTGAGAAAATTTGGCTGTTGTAATTCTGAGGCTCCCAATTAGCAAGCAACAACCTGTCACAAAGCTGTTAACACATGGAGCTTCCGAGGAAGAACAGTACAAAGCAACGCAGAGGAACACGCAACGGAGTGGGGACAGAAACCTGGGTTATCAACACAACAAGGATTCCAGGCATTGCAGTGACAGGAGTGAGCATATGACATGCCATTTCACTTTGCCTGTGTTTAATAGGTGCATTACCTGTTATTTTAGGTCAGGTATTAATTTCTTCCCTCCAAATGTTTCTTGGAAATTCGAGGCACTTAATAACCTACTTTCAACACAAATGCATTGGCAGTCACCTGCTTTTTTGCAGTTGTTTCCAGCATATCTGTATAAATAACAATGTAATGTTCGTTTGTGGGATTAACAGAACTCAAAAACTACTGGGGGAATTGACACCAAATTTGGACACAAGACACCTAACAGGCCAATGTATGTCCTTCACTCATAAAAACACGGAAAAATACAGCAGAAGGGACTTTAACAGCCCCCCAAAAGCTAAATGACAATATAGAAAAAAGGGAAGAAAGAGGGAGGGAAGGGGAGAAAGGAAAGGAAAGGAAAGGAAAGGAAAGGAAAGGAAAGGAAAGGAAAGGAAAGGAAAGGAAAGAAAAGGAAAGGAAAGGAAAGGAAAGGTAGAAAGAAAGAAAGAAAGAAAGAAAGAAAGAAAGAAAGAAAGAAAAGAAAGAGGGAAAGAAAGAAAGAAAGAAAGAAAGAAAGAAAGAAAGAAAGAAAGAAAGAAAGAAAGAAAAGAAAGAGGGAAAGAAAGAAAGAATGAAAGAAAGAAAAGAAAGAGGGAAAGAAAGAAAGAAAAGAAAGAGGGAAAGAAAGAAAGAAAGAAAGAAAGAAAAGAGGGAAAGGAAAGGAAAGGAAAAGAAAGGAAGAAAGAAAGAGGGAAAGAAAGAAAAGAAAGAAAGAAAGAGGGAAAGAATGAAAGAAAAGAAAGAGGGAAAGGAAGAAAGAAAGAAAGAAAGAAAGAAAAGAAAGAGGGAAAGAAAGAAAGAAAAGAAACAAAGAAAGAAAGAAAAGAAAGAAAGAGGAAAAGAAAGAGAAAGAAAAGAAAGAGGGAAAGAAAGAAAGAGAAAGAGGGAAAGAAAGAAAGAAAAGAAAGAGGGAAAGGAAGAAAGAAAGAAAGAAAGAAAGAAAGGGAGAAGGAAGCAAGGAAGCAAAGAGAGAAGGAAGGAAGGAGAGAAGGAAAGAAAAGGGGAAAGAAGGAAGGTAAGAGGGAGCGAAGGAAGTGGGGAAGATGTAGAGAAAGAGGGAGGGAAGGAAAGAGAGAAGAAAGAAAAGAGACAGCAGATGAGAAAGAAAAAAAGGGAAAGGAAGGAAACACATAGAGAAGGAAAGACGGGAAGGAAGGAAAGAGAGAGTGAGGAAGGAGGCAAAGAAGGAGAGAAAGAGGGAAGATTGGCCACAGCAACGCGTGGTGGGTACAGCTAGTCTATATAAATAAAAATGTAATGTTCGTTTGTGCGATTAATGTAACTAAAAAACCACTGGACGAATTGACACCAAATTTGGACAGCATACACTTAACAACCCAATGTATGTCTTTCACTCCAAAAATTTTGATTTTGTCATTTGGGAGTTGTAGTTACTGGGATTTATAGTTCACCTACAATCAAAGAGCATTCTGAACTCCACCAATGATGGAATTGAACCAGACATGGCATACAAGGCACCCATGAGCAACAGAAAACACTAGAAGAGTTTGGTGGACATTGACCTTGAGTTTGGGAGTTGTAGTTCACCCACATCTAGAGAGCACTGTGGACTCAAACAATGATAGATCTCGACCAAACTTTGCACAAATATTCCATATGCCCAAATATGAACATGGAGTTTGGGGAAAATAGACATTGACATTTGGGAGTTGTAGTTACTGGGATTTATAGTTCACCTACAATCAAAGAGCATTCTGAACACCAATGATGGAATTGAACCAATCTTGCCACACAGGACTCCCATGACGAACAGAAAACCAACTAGAAGGGTTTGGTGAGCATTGACTTTGAATTTGGGAGTTGTAGTTCACCTACAACCAGAGAGCACCATGGACTCAAACAATAATGGATCTGGACCAAACTTGCCACAAATATTGCATATATCCAAATATGAACATGGAGTTTGGAGAAAATAGATGTTGACATTTGGGAATTGTAGTTTCTGGGATTTATAGTTCACCTACAATCAATGAGCATTCTGGGCCAAATGTAATGATTAAAATTTAAAAAATAATGCTGAACATGACCAGGTGAAATATAACTAGGATAGAATTTTCGGAGAGGGATATGGCGTGCAGACAATCCTAGATCACTAATAAAATGCTTTTAGGGACATATTGCTGGAGGTTTGAACCAGACTTGGCACATATAACTCTCATGACCAACAGAAAATACTGGAAGGGTTTGGTGGGCATTGACCTTGAATTTGGGAGCTGTAGTTCACCTACATCCAGAGAGCACTGTTAACTCAAACAATGATGTATCTGGACCAAACTTGGCACAAATACTCTATATGTCCAAATGTGAACACTGGTGGAGTTTGCGGAAAATAGACCTTGGGATTTGGGAGTTGTAGTTAGAATCATAGAATCAAATCAAAGAGTTGGAAGAGACCTCATGAGCCACCCAGTCCAAGCCCCTGCCAAGAAGCAGGAATATTGCATTCAAATCACCCCTGACGGATGGCCATCCAGCCTCTGTTTAAAAGCTTCCAAACAGGGAGCCTCCACCACACTCCGGGGCAGAGAGTTCCACTGCTGAACGGCTCTCACAGTCAGGAAGTTCTTCCTCATGTTCAGATGGAATCTCCTTTTTTGTAGTTTGAAGGCATTGTTCCGCGTCCTAGTCTCCAGGGAAGCAGAAAACAAGCTTGCTCCCTCCTCCCTGTGGCTTCCTCTCACATATTTATACATGGCTATCATATCTCCTCTCAGCCTTCTCTTCTTCAGGCTAAACATGCCCAGCTTCTTAAGCCACTCCTCATAGGGTTTGTTCTCCAGACCCTTGATCATTTTAGTTGCCCTCCTCTGGACACATTCCTGCTTGTCAATATCTCTCTTGAATTGGACACAATATTCCAGGTGTGGTCTGACCAAAGCGGAATAGAGGGGTAGAAGTGGAGAGGCCCTGCTCGCGGTCCTGCCTCCATCGCAAGCGCGATTGGTGGGGATGAGGGACAGGGCCTTCTCGGTGGTGGCCCCTCGACTCTGGAACTCACTCCCCAGGGCTTGTTCTCCAGACCCTTGATCATTTTAGTCGCCCTCCTCTGGACACATTCCAGCTTGTCTTGAATTGTGGTGCCCAGAATTGGACACAACATTCCAGGTGTGGTCTAACCAAAGAAGAATAGAGGGGTAGCATTACTTCCCTAGATCTAGACACTAGGCTCGTATTGATGCAGGCCAATATCCCATTTGCTGGAATTTATAGTTCACCTGAAATCAAAGAGCATTCTGAAGCTCACCAATGATACAATTCTGCCAAACTTCCCACACAGAACCTCCATGACCAACAGAATATACTGTGTTTTCTGATGGTCTTTGGTGACACCTCTGACACCCCCTCGCAACCCCACCCCCAGGGGTCCCGACCCCCAGGTTGAGAAACACTGCTATAGGGATTTTCATCATGATTGCTTGCAATTCAACATTTACCATTGTTGGAGTTTACTCAAAGAAGTCCGTAGATGAGAGAAGCAAAGGGGGAAAGATAAAAGGAAGGTGTTAGGGAGTCAAGTGCAAAATAAAAGGAGGGTTTCTAGCTCATACAATGCAGTTCACACACTTTGAAAAGTATCCACAATCTCCCATTTGCTTTTTGACTCTGGAACTCAGCGGAGTATTGGGAGAGCACTTGGAATCGATCAAAACTGACAGGGCCCACCAACTGCAGACAGCCAGCGGGGCTGAGGGAGTCCGGCTGATCGGCTGCAAGTCAGTCACACAGCTTCAGAGGGTCTTGTATGCATCATGCTCAAAGAATGTGCAATCTTTTGATTTCCACATGACATTTCCCCTCTAGCCATGAAAATAAGAGCAGAGCATTCATGCTTCCAGAGAAACTGAAAGGTTGGCCGGGGCAGTGATTTCATGCAGCCTTCATCTTTTGCGTCTCCCAAGGCTAGGAGTGGAATCGGCCTGGAATGAAAATGCCTTCATTGTCTCCACTCAGCCTAGGGCTTATTAGAAGCGTCGTTTTCAATAAGGAGCATGAAAACTTGCGGAAGGGAACAAAGATCTCACTTATCAACCGCCCTAATGAGTGAGAACTCATCTTTCAACGAATTATTGGAAAACTTGGACTTCTATGATCTCAAAATAGCTCCAACAAGGCAAACATAGGACCGTTTACTGTAGAAGAAACCCACTTCTGATAATGTGCAGTAGGGTTGTGCATTTGGGGAAAACCTTGACCTCTTTGTGTCCTGGCTCTTGTGAGGGCCCCGATCCACTTTTTGGGAGCCTACTGAGATCGGGAGGGTAGATACCTGTTTTCGCTCTAGGGCAGTGGTTCTCAACCTTCCTAATGCCGCGACCCCTTATTACAGTTCCTCATGTTGTGGTGACCCCCAACCATCAAATTATTTTTGTTGCTACTTCATAATTGTAATTTTGCTACTGTTATGAATCGTCATGTAAATATCTGATCTGCAGGATGTATTTTCATTCACTGGACTAAACTTGGCACAAATACACAATATGCCCAAATTTGACTACAGTGAGTTTGGAGGGGTTGATTTTGTCATTTGGGAGTTGTAGTTGCAGGGATTTATAGTTAACCTACAATCAAATAGCACTCTGTACTCTGCCAATGATGAAATTGAACCAAACTTGGCACACAGGACTCCCATGACCAACAGCAAATACTGGAAGGATTTGGTGGGCATTGACCTTGAGTTTGGGAGTTGTAGTTCACTTGCATCCAGAAAGCACTGTGGACTCAAGCAGTGATGGATCAGGACCTAACTTGGCATGAATATTCAATATGCCCAAATGTAAACACTAGTGGAGTTTGGGGAAAATAGACCTTGACATTTGGGAGCTGTAGTTGTTGGGATTTATAGTTCATCTGCAATCAAAGTGCATTCTGGACCCCACCAATGATAGAATTAGTCCAAACTTCTCACACAGAACTACCATGACCAACAGAAAATACTGTTTTCTGATTGTCTTTGGCGACCCCCCTGACACCCCCTTGCGACCCCCCTGGGGGTCCCGACTCCCAGGTTGAGCAACACTGCTCTAGGGTGCCGAAAGATCCATTTTCTATTGGGCCATAATCCAGAGTATCAAAGCAGATAATCCACATTACATGTTTTCAACTGAACTGTATGAGTCTTCTGTTGTTGTTGTTCATTCGTTCAGTCACTTCCGACTCTTCATGACCTCATGAACGAGCCCACGCCACAGCTCCCTGTTGGCCATCACCACCCCCAGCTCCTTCAAGGTCAAGCCAGTCACTTCAAGGATGCCATCTGTGCTGTCGCACGCTGGGCCTGACATAATGTCTGTTTACAGCACGTGCCTTCTGTATGCCCAACGGGACGCTGGGGTGCCTCCGCTGAAGGGCCCCTTAGATTTCCCAACACAAAGTTCTATTGAGGCTCAAAATAAGTTCAACAAAGTTCTTCATTTGGGCTTAAATCTTCAAACAAATGAATTAAACACTTTATAACCTTGGAAACCTGGTAGCTTCCTCAATCTGCCAACAAGGGCAGGCAACTGGTGGTAAACTGTTCCTTTCTTCCTTAGGAAAATCTTTTGACCCCTCCTTGGGCAATCTTTCTTTGCCTTGCTGACGTGAGGCCCCTACTCCCGGCTCCAAGCTACTTTATGGATAGCCCGAGTGGTCCCTTACCAGACAAGGTTCCTGTAGATCTGCCAAGCAGAAAGGTGTCCTTTAGTTTTACTCCACAAAGGCTGTAAGAACTGTCCTGTTGCCCCAGCAAAGGCTGGCTGTATTCCTCCAGCAAAAGCTGTGGAACTATTCCTTTACTCCCCCAGCAGAGCTGTGAGTAGTGAAGCCTTTGTGCAGGTGGGGATAGAGAAAACCCACATGTCCTGCTGATAGGCTCCAAACAGTGAGACTGAACAAAAGTCATCCTTTGCCTCCAAAACCATGGGGAAAGGGGCGGGTCTAAAGACTCTAACGATGATTGCCAGGTTGCTAGCCGTATGGTTGCAACCTGGGGAAGCTACCTATTGCAAAATGCATGGCTTAAATAAATTCATACAAACTAGCAGTGCAAGAAAAATAAATTCAAATCTCCTGGCACTGCCGTGCCAGCAGAGGCGGCCCTAGGTAATTTTCAACGGTAAGCAAACAGTATTTTGCCCCCCCCCCCCCCAAACCAATCACCGATATATATTTTCTGTTTGTCGTGGGAGTTCTGTGTGCCATATTTGGTTCAATTCCATCATTGGTGGAGTTCAGAATGCTCTTTGATTGTAGGTGAACTATACATCCCAGTAACTACAACTCGCATATGTCAAGGTCTATTTTCCCCCAAGAGCGCCCCTGGGCAAAATCAACTATACTGCAAATGCTTACTTTGTGTAATGGGTTGAGCTGCCCCTGTGTGCCAGCACACCATTCATCTACCTTGCACTTGGTCAGCCCCTCTTCCTTTTTCCTTCCATTTTCCCCAGCTTAACTGTCTTCTCTAAGCTTTCCTGTCTTCTCATGATGTGGCCAAAATACTTCATCCTTCCCTCCAGTGAGCAGTTAGGCTTTATTTCCTGAAGTATGGACTGGTTGGATCTTCTCGCGGTCCAAGGCACTCTCAGAACTTTCCTCCAACACCACAATTGTCTTCTACACTGTTATAAAATCCAGTTCAAAGCAGGTAATCTCGATTTTATGTGGCAGTGTAGAAGGGGCCCCAGAAGAGAGGAGAAGCCACGCAAAAGCAAACTACTACAGCTTCTCCAAGTTTGCACGAAGAAGCTTTTTTTCCCCCTTTAAATTGAGGGAACTCCCAGAAGTTTCCCATACTCGCAATTAGAATCAAACACAGAGCAGAGTATCTTGTGAGTACACCTATTTTGTGATATATGCTTATAATTAGATGAAATATTTATTTTTTGTATATGTAACTTTTAAATTTTTACAGTCACATTTTGTTCCTTTGATTTAGCTCCCATTAAACATAAAACCTGTATTTCTAAGGAGAACAAGTACCAAGTTTATAATCTTGTGAGTATCTTTAAACATGTTGAAATATATGATGCTGAATGGATGTATTTACAACAAACATTGATGTATATGATAAATACCAAGTTCATAACTCCGTTAGTATTCTTATATGTATCTTTATATGTGTTTATGTACATGGTTTATGAATATATATATAATTTTAGTCCGCCAGAGGAAGGCCTGGAGTGAGGCCGAAACCGGTCGTGGACTATGGATTTAAGTTCAACTCGATGCAAGAACATACAGCATTGATACTTTTTTGAGTGACTGTACCAAACGCATATAATATTGTTTTGTGAATGCTATGATTTGGAACTGAATAATAAGTTTCACCAGTCGTATTATTGGCTGAATTGATTTATTTTTCATTCTGTGTACAAGTGGGCTATTGTGTTGTAAGTGTAGAAGGGGTCCCAGCAGAGAGGAGAAGAAGGGTCACAACATTGCTATTCCTTGTAAAGCCACGCTGTGACGGCGCAAGTGGCACCACCTATATGTTGAACTTTAAGTTGCAGGATTTGAACTGTATCATGCCCAATTTTGCCTTTTTATCCTGTAAATGTATAGTTGGATTGATTGGTTATTTATAGCTGTCAATCAATGTTGTTTGCACCAGTTGAATTGTTTCTCCTGCTCAATTGTTTGAACCCACCTCTTCCTAGAGAGTAGGACAGTGTTCCTTTTCCATTCCACCATCAAACTTTCTATCAGATGGATGTGAGAGAGAGAGACTTGGCTCTGAAACCCTTGATTAAGTTACCTCTCAGCACCAATTCTGAGGTTCTCTTACCCTTGAGACTAATGCTTCATGTTCAGATCAACCTGGACGACGTTGGGAAGTCTCAAGCGCCTTCAAACCAGTTCTTTGGCACCAGAAGAAGGCTTTGTGCCTTCAAAATATAGGCCATTGGAATTGGGGTTGGGAGTATAACGATATTCACCGCCATTGAGAAAGAGGGACCTCGAAAAGCTTCTCAGCTGCAAAACTCCTTGGACCCAAGACAACCAGAGACTGTAATGTATATTTTCCTTTACCTCTTTGAAACGTCCAGCTTATTGCCTTAAAAGGATAACTCTTTGTGAACAATAAAACCTATTTTGAGTTATCTACAGTGTTTTGGTCCTGGGAGTTCCAGATTTCCTAAAGGAGGGCAAGAAGCAATCCCCGGGGGAAAGATGTCACATCCATGCCTCTTTCACTAAGTTATAACCCCCAGGCATGGTGGCACACACACAAAAGCAAACTATTTATTTATTTATTTACTTTACTTTACTTGTATACCGCCGTTTCTCAGCCTAACCGGCGACTCAACGCGGTTTACAACAAGGATAAAATCAATCAACAATATACAATTTAAAACAAAAGAGCACCGTATACAATATTACACAACAGTAACAACCCAATGCATCTCATAACTAGAGTCATGATCCAAATTCGTCGTCCATATTTCAATTCCCGTGATCGTCACATTCATTGCACTGATTAACCAAAAGCCTGTTCAAACATCCAAGTTTTTAATCTTCTACGGAACACCATCAGCGAGGGGGCTGATCTTACCTCCATGGGAAGGGCGTTCCACAGCCGAGGGGCCACCACAGAAAAGGCCCTGTCTCTCGTCCCTGCCAGCCGCACCTGTGAAGCAGGCGGGATAGAGAGCAGGGCCTCCCCAGAAGATCTTAGGGTCCTGGCGGGCTGATAGGCAGAGATACGTTCGGATAGGTAGCTTGGGCCAGAACCGTTTAGGGCTTTAAAGGCCAACGCCAGCACTTTGAATTGAGCCCGGTAGCAGATCGGCAGCCAGTGGAGCTGGCGCAGCAGAGGAGTGGTATGCTCCCTGTGCTCCGCTCCTGTTAGTATCATGACTGCCGAACGTTGGACTAATTGGAGCTTCCGAGCCGTCTTCAAAGGCAACCCCACGTAGAGAACGTTGCAGTAGTCTAAACGGGATGTAACCAGAGCGTGGACTACCGTGGCCAAGTCAGACTTCCCAAGGTACGGGCGCAGTTGGCGCACGAGTTTTAATTGTGCGAATGCTCCCCTGGTCACCGCCGAAACTACTGCAGCTTCTCCAAGTTTACATGTTCTTAGGCAGGTTCAAAGCAAATAATCTGGATTTTAATGGCAGTGTAGAAGGGTCCTTGGGGCCACTGGTGGTGTTGCATGTTAAACTGCTGAGCTGCTGAACTTGCTGACTGAAAGGTCAGCAGTTCGAATTCAGGGAGAAGGATGAGCTCCTGCTGATAGCACCAGCTTCTGCCAATCTAGCAGTTTGAAAACATGCAAATATGAGTAGATCAATAGGTACCGCTTCTGCGGGAAGGTAACGGAACTCCATGCAGTCATGCTGGCCACATGGCCTTGGAGGTGTCTATGGACAGTGCTGGCTCTTTGGCTTAGAAATGGAGATGAGCACCAACCCAGACACAACTAGACTTAATGTCAAGAGAAACTTTACCTTTTACTTAGAAGGGACCTTACTCATTTATAATTCTTAGCATCGTAATCGCACCCTGATGTTTGGCCATATGCATCCCCGTTTTCATCTGGGAAATGTTAGAAGCATTCCAAAGGTTAAAAAAAATTCCGTCAACTGAACTAATGATGTTAGAACCAAAAGATGTTATAATGGTAAAACATCTCCAGAGGGCTTTTTGTTTCTAATCTTTTTTGCAACATGGGAACTTTGGTGGTGAGTTTGTTAGCAGTGTAAAACCACAAATGAAAGGGGTTGAGAAGGACTTGAAGTTATTCAGGATTATTTATGGAATAAGTAATAACAGCTGAGATCGGATATAATAAGGCCTGGCCTACATATGTAGAAGGGTAAGGTGGTAATGAGGTAGCAGAGCCTGTACTCTTTGACATTTCACAGATGAGAATAAAGGCAAATTGGAAATGGCCCCTCTCTTCATACCAGCAATCATCGCCCAAGCTATCGCGTCTTTTTTGCCATTGAAGGTTCGACTCCAACATCTACGAGGGTTGAATGAAAAGTAATGCCTCCACCTTTGTAACTCCTCAACAGATGGCAGTACTGGTATGCGACAGGTACTGGCTTGTTCAGTAGACTCTCCTTTACAGTTCCATTTTGGTGGGAAGCCTTAGCATTGAACAGTTGTGTTGTTGAAGTGTGAAGTATGGAACCCTACGCAGATCGTTGGTCAATGTGACTTAAGCAATGTGCAGTCATTGAATTCTTGACAGCAGAAGGTGTCACCTCAACACCTTTAAACTTACCCAATGACGCATAGTACTCACATCAACACAATCACCATAAACAACTTGCATTCTCTGATTAATCTCCTTTGGGGTGATACCTTCTACTGTCAAGAATTCAATGACTGCACATTGCTTAAGTCGCATTGACTGACTGTCTGTACGTTAAAGTACTTCGCACTTTAACAACACAACTGCTCAATGCTAAGGCTTCCCACCAAAATGGAACTGTATAGTCTACTGAACAAGCCAGTACCTGCCGCATACCAGTACTGCCATCTGTTGAGGAGTTACGGATGTGGAGGCATTACTTTTCATTCAATCCTCATACATATATGCTCAACTGTTTTGAAAGCCAAGGAAGTATAATGTATTGTCAAAGGCTTTCATGGCTGGAATCACTGGGTTGCTGTGTGTTTTCCAGGCTGCATGGCTATGTTCCAGAAGCATTTGGGACCTGCCTACCTGCGTGACTGCACCTCCGTTTATGAACCCATGCGCTCCCTTCATTCATCCGGAGAGGCCCTGCTCGCGATCCCACCTGCGTCGCAGGTGCGTTTGGTGGGGACGAGGGACAGGGCCTTCTCTGTGGTTGCCCCCCAACTCTGGAACACCCTCCCCAAAGACATTAGACTAGCACCCTCGTTGGCAGTCTTTAGGAAGAATCTGAAGACCTGGCTATTCCGATGTGCCTTTCCGGAATAGGATAACCTCCAGCACTACGTCCCAGAAGCACTTTATTAGAGTTTAAGACTCTCTGCACATTGCACTTGCCCAGAAATCCAACATACCATCTGCCAGACCCAGCACTTTTTTAAACCTGTACCCATCACTGGCCCAGCCCTGGTTTTTATTGCGTAATGATGTAATGTTTTTGTTATTGCTTATTGCTTATGTTTTTAATTTGCTTTAAATTGTATTGTTATTGTTTTGCTGTTTTTGTGCCTTGGCCTTTGTAATGCCTTGGCCTTTGTAAGCCGCATCGAGTCCTGCAGGAGATGTTAGCGGGGAACAAATAAAGTTTAATAATAATAATTAATAATAATTCTCTCCTGATGTCTCCAGGCCTCACAACCTCTGAGAATGCCTGCCATAGATGCAGGTGAAATGTCAGGAGAAAACGCTTCTGCAACATGGCCATACAGCCCAGAAAACACACAACAACCCAAAGTATAATGCACTTGAATATTGTAACTGGCCTACAATCTTTGATCAATTGCTCTAAATAAATCTCACCAGGATTGTGTTGTAAAAGATTGAGTGCATTTTTATAAATAACTAGCCGTCCCCTGCCAAGCGTTGCTGTGGCCCAGTCTGGTGATCTGGAAAATAACGAGAAGGTGGTTGATTTCTAATATATGTAATGTCTTTATGCTTGTGTGTAAACAGTATTTCTTGCTGTTTCTTTGTCAGTGTGAATTGGAGATTGTCTGGTTTGCCTACTCTGGAACATACAACATATCATTGTCCTTCTTTAGGGCTCCCTTTCAAATCTACGATACTATATCTGTGTGTGTGTGAATCATATATATCTATCTATATCTATGGCTGGATGGCTCTTTGTCAGGAGGGCTTTGATTACGTTTTCTTGCCCCAGTGAAGGGAGTTGGACTGGATGGCCTTAACTATTTTCTGTTGGTCATGGGGGTTCTGTGTGGGAAGTTTGCCCCAATTCTGTTGTTAGTGTTGTTCAGAATGCTCTTTGATTGTAGGTGAATTATAAATCCCAGCAACTACAACTCTCAAATTTCAAGGTCTATTTCCACCAAACTCCACCAATGTTCATATTTGGAGATATGGAATATTTGTGCCAAGTTTGGTCCAGATCATTGTTTGAGTCCACAGCGCTCTCTGGATGTAGGTGAACTACAACTCCCAAACTCAAGGTCAATGCCCACCAAACCCTTCTAGTGTTTTCTGTTGGTCAGGGGAGTCCTGTGTGCCACATTTGGTTCAATTCATCATTAGTGGAGTTCAGAATGCTCTTTGATTGTAGGTAAATTATAAATCCTGGCAATTACAACTCCCAAATTTCAAGGTCTATTTCCCCCAAACTCCATCTGCGTTCATATTTGGGAATGTGGAATATTTGTGCCACGTTTGGTCCAGATCCATCATTGTTGGAGTCCACAGTGCTCTCTGGATGTAGGTGAACTACAACTCCCAAACTCAAGGTCAATGCCCTCCAAATCCTTCTAGTGTTTTCTGTTGGTCATGGGAATCCCGTTTGCCACATTTGGTTCAATTCCATCATTGGATGGAGTTGAGAATGCTCTTTGATTGTAGGTGTACTATAAATCCCAGCAACTACAACTCCCAAATGACAAAATCAATTTTTGAGTGATGGTCACTTGTTGGCCTGATAAATGTCTTGTGTTCAAATTTGTTGTCAATTCATCCAGTGGTTTCTGAGTTGTGTTAATCCCACAAACGAACATTACATTT
This sequence comes from Anolis sagrei, assembly GCF_037176765.1. NCBI lineage: Eukaryota > Metazoa > Chordata > Lepidosauria > Squamata > Anolidae > Anolis > Anolis sagrei. The sequence continues at coordinate 11,733,595 of NC_090027.1, read as the reverse complement.
TTATTTATATAGATAAAATAAATAAATAAATAAATAAATAACATAGTCTGGCCATTCCATTTTCATCATTCATATTCCGTCTTATCTATTCTGCTGCATTGTCAAAAGTTTGCTCAAAGAGCCAGGTCTTTTCGGAAATCAAGAGGGAGGGGGCCGATCTAATATTCCTGGGGAAGAGAGTTCCATAGCCGGGGGACCACCACTGAGAAGGCCCTGTCTTTCGTCTCTGCCACTCACACTTGCAAAGCAGGCAGGATTGAGAGCAGGGCCTCCCCAATTGTACTATAAATCCCAGCAACTACACCTCCCAAGTGACAAAATAATTTTTTGAGTGATGGTCACTTCTTGAGTTAGTTGCTGTCTTGTGGCCAAATTCGGTGGCAATTTGTCCAGTGGTTTTTGAGTTATGTTATTTTTGAGTTTTGAGTTATATTATTACCACAAATGAACGTTACATTTTTATTTATATAGATGTCAAGAAGAGATAGGAAGTTATAGAACCCTACTGTTTGAATGGTTTCAGGTCAAGCGTTTTCGTCTGGGGCTATTTCGATGATCAGGACTCTCCCTCCAAGGTCTTTCGCTGGTTAAAATTCAAATGTGGGAAAAACTGAGACGTGCTTTTCCAACATTATAGCAGATGTTATTAGACAGGGGAAGGAAGTTGGCCTAGGATATATATGAAATGGGAAAAGAGCCTAAGGATGAGTTTATGTAACACTTTCTTAGAGAAACAAACTCTATGAATGGCATGCAAGTTTTCCAAGCAGTACTAGCTGGAGGTGTTGCTTATGTAACTATTACATTTACTCATGGAAACACAGAAGTATGTCGAGAGAAAACAAACATCTAAAGTAGAGTTAGACTTCAAAGATGTCAGTTTGGAATGTCGGTATGCAAAAGGGCCTTACAGCACTTCAGGCCCCTTCTACACTGTCATATAATCCAGTTCAAAACAGATAATGTGGATTTTCTGCTTTTATAATCTGGATTATATGTCACTGTCGAAGGGATCTATGGATGCATCTAAACTGTGGAATTAATGCAGTTTGACACCACTCTAGCTGCTTATTTATTTATCGTGTCAGGAGCGAACCAAAACTGTTGTATTGCATTAAAAACAAACAAACAAACAAACAAAACACAAAGTTTGCAGACTTGGTATTCCATTAAATGTCCTTTGGCCAGTAGTTGGCCATTTGGAGTGCCTCTGGTGTTGCTGCAAGAAGGTCCTCCGTTGGGCATGTGGCAGGGCTCAGGTTCCTGGATTCTTCACTTACACTTGAGGCTCAGGCGTTGGTGGTGGCCGGGAGGGCTTTCACACAATTAAGACTTGTGCGCCAACTGCGACCGTACCTCGTGAAGGCGGATCTGGCCAGGGTGGTCCATGCCTTAGTCACCTCTAGACTGGATTACTGTAATTCACTCTACGTGGGGCTGCCCTTGAAAGCGGCTCGGAAATTCCAGACGGTCCAACGGGCGGCAGCCAGGTTGTTAACTGGGGCTCCTTACAGGGAGCGGTCAACCCTCCTGTTAAAGGAGCTCCGCTGGCTGCCATTCATTTTCCAGATCCAATTCAAGGTGCAGGTTCTTACCTACAAAGCCCTGAATGGTTTGGGACCAGCCTACCTTCGTGACCACATCTCTGTTTGCAAACCCACACAATCTCTTCGATCATCTGGAGAGGCCCTGCTCACGCTCCCATTTGTATCGCAAGCGCGATTGGTGGGGACAAGAGAGAGGGCCTTTTTGGTGGTGGCCCCTCAACTCTGGAACTCTCTTCCTAAGGACATCAGGCACTTTGTCCTCCAAAGCATTTGATATTGTTTTAAGTCTGCTTGTATGTTCCCACAAACCGCCCCATCACTCTTTTTGCACATGTCCAGCATTATTTTTTAATTTTAATTACATTTGGCCTACCCATAGATTTTAAAGTGTGTTGTCTTATTTGATAATGTTTATGTTATTGTTTTACTGTTTTGTTGTTTTAAATTGCTTGTATTGTTATTGCTGTATAGTTGTATTTTGGGCTCGGCCTCATGTAAGCCGCACCAAGTCCCTTGGGGAGATGGTAGGGGGGTATAAATAAAGTGTTGTTGTTGTTGCTGCATTGCAGCAGGTGAGCTGTGGTTTGCTCTTCTCCATACTCGCATGTTGTGGATTCCACTTTGTAGCCCCATTTCTTAAGGTTGGCTCTGCATCTCGTGGTGCCAGAGCGCAGTCTGTTCAGCACCTTCCAAGTGCCCAGGAGGGATTCTCTCATTTGGTACCAGCCATTGGTTGAGTTTCTGGGTTTGAGCCTGCCACTTTGGGACTCTTGCTTGCTGAGGTGTTCCAGCAAGTGTCTCTGTAGATCTTAGCAAACTATTTCTTGATTTAAGTCATTGGCGTGCTGGCAGATATCTGAACAGGGGATGGGCCGAAGAGGTCCTTTCACTATTAGTTGCTAATCCCCAGCAGATGTCAGTGGTACTATACCAGATAAAAAGTGTAACTTCTCCAGTGGTGTAGGGCGTAGACACCACATGATAATGCGGCATGTCTCATTAAGAGCCATGTCCACTGTTTTAGCGTGGTGAGATGTGTTCCATACTGGGCTGCTATGGCTCCATGATATGGAATCCTGGGAGCTGTGCTTTGGAGAGGGAAAGGTTAAAAAGATATAGCAGTGACAGAATTAATGGATGTAGTTAGGATTGGGTTGTTGTAGGTTTTTTGGGCTGTATGGCCATGTTCTACAAGTATTCTCTCCTGACATTTCGCTGGCACGTATGGCAGGCATCCTCAGAGGTTGTGATAAATCCCAGCAACTACAACTCCCAAATTTGGAACATCGAATCCTTCGGGAGATGCTAGCGGGGTACAAATAAAGTTAATAAATAAATAAATAAATAAATAAATAATGTCAAGGTCTATTTCCCCCAAACTCCACCAGTTTTCACATTTTGGAATTGACAAATGACAAAATCAATCTCCCTCAATCCCTCCAGTATTCAAATTTGGGCATATTGGGTATTTGTGCCAAATTTGGTCCAGTGAATCATAGAATCAAAGAGTTGGAAGAGACCTCATGGGCCACCCAGTCCAACCCCATTCTGCAAGAAGCAGGAATATTGCATTCAAATCGCCCCTGACAGATGGCCATCCAGCCTCTGTTTAAAAGCTTCCAAAGAAGGAGCCTCCACCACACTCCGGGGCAGAGAGTTCCACTGCTGAACGGCTCTCACAGTCAGGAAGCGTAATAATGTGGGTGCATCCACACTGTAGAATGAGTGTAGGTTGACACCACTCTAACTGCCATGGCTCAATACTATGGAATCCTGGAAGTTCTAGATTAGTGAGGCCCCTACACTCTTTGGCAAAAAAGGCTAAAAGCTTTGCAAAATAACAACTCCCACAGCAAAGTACTCATAAAAATATATCAAGAGTGAATGGCTACTCCCTGTGGCTTTCTCCGCTATAGGTGAGGTCTGCTTCTGCATCACACAGGTCATGACATGCACCATCATCCTGAATTGTATTCCTTGTTGTTATTCTTGCCCTCAAAAGTCATGATGACTAGGCAAATGCTTCCTGAGCTATTCCTTACCTTTATCAAGACCAGAGTGAGGTGTTACCAAACAATCCAATGTCTTTCACTATGCGACTCATACAGAAAACTAGAGATGGCTAAGGATTATATTTCAGTTTATTTAAAATACGAATTTACCAATATTTGCAAACAAATTCATAGTCAGAAAGAACTTGAGTTATTTTTTATCAAAAAGTAAAGTGTGAGAAAAAAATTAAACTGGTATATTCCTCTATCCAGACTTAACTGTTATGTGTCTGATTCACTAAATCTATCTATATAAATAAAAATGTAATGTTCACTTGTGGGATTAACATAACTCAAAAACCACTGGATGAATTGACATGAAATTTGGACACAAGACACCTATCAGACCAACGAGTGACCATCACTCATAAAACGCATGCGCAAAACCACATATGTTCACAAACACACATTTATACACAAATATATACATAAATATATACACACATATATGCACACACAAAACACATACACAGAAAGGGGGAAGGAAGGAAGGAAGGAAGGAAGGAGAGAGAGAGAGAGAGAAAGACGGGGGAAAGGGGGGAAGGAGAGAAGGAAAGAAAGAAAGGTAGAGAAGGAAGGAAGGAGAGAAGTAAATAAAAAAAGTAAAAGAGGGAAGGAAGGAAAGAAAGAAGAGAGAAAGAGGGAGGGAAGGAAAAAAGGAAAGAGACAAGGAAGGATGGAACCAAAGTGCAAAGGAAGCAAGAAAAGAAACAGGTAGAGAAGGAAGAAAGAAGAAGGAAATAAAAAGAGGGAAGGAAGGAAAGAGGGAGGGAAGGATGATAAAACATGAACATCCGGGCATCCCCTGGGCAACGTCCTTGCAGACAGCCAATTCTCTCACGCAGAAGTGACTTGCAGTTTCTCAAGTCGCTCCTGACATGACAAAAAAAAAGCATTTTTGCAAACAAAGGCCCTCTGCAAAAGCAGGCACATATGTCAGTAAATCAGGACATATGGGACTTACAGTCATTGGAAGCATCCCTGAAAATTCCCTTTTAAAATTATGTTTCCCTCAATATCACAAAGCCCAAAATAGTCCTGACTAGCTGTGCCGTCACACCCGGATCCTATAAAATTAAAACTAAGATGTGCTTCTCTCTTTGCCTGGGCGGACCGCGTGGGTCTTTCTTTAGAAGCTCAAAAATTCTCAGCAACTGAGGCCACTTCAGGTTTGGAACATCAAAACATATTTATTTCTCAAAGTCCTTGCAGACTTTGCACAGCTTGTCAAAGTTACAAACAAAACAGTCAATTGGTGAAACCATAGAGATTATCTTTCTTTCTTTTTCCTTCAGTTACTGAGGTAACTCTTCCCCAAATGGTAGAAAATATCCTGGGATCCTTTCACCCTAACCCTGAGCTGCTATGGTTAGAAAAAAAACAGGTTTTTCCCTATCTATAGCTCAAGGCTAGCTTTGGAGATGATGCTCAGTAATATTCAATAACTCAATATCTATCTATAACTCAATTGCTCACTTGCTATCTATCTATCTCAATTAGACCCAATATTACTCAATCATATCTCAATTTCTATTCTATTCTATTCTATTCTATTCTATCTATCTATCTATCTATCTATCTCAATTAGCTTCTTTATCTATATAACTCAATCGGCCTCTGTAATAGTTTCTAACCTTTGCCGTCTAGGCCGAAGCCTGAGAGTCAGTGGGCTGGGCCTCCATCTTGGTAGGGCAGCTTAGAATAGCGGACATCTTAGTATAGGCAAGGAGGCAAGGGGAGGAGCCAGCCAACTCCTGATTGGTTTAAGCACCAAGGGGAGGAGTTGGGTGAGAGTGAAAAAGGCTGTCACTTCTGACAGGAGAGAGAGAAGGGTTCTGACAGAACAGAGAGAGGGATTCTAAGAGAGACAGGGAAAGATTCCAACAGAGCAGGGAGTAGGATTTCAACAGAGAAGAAGTATTATAGGCAGGGAGAAGGAAGCTTTTGATTGAGTTGATTGGGCCAAAACTAACAAAATGAAGTTCAACAGTGACAAATGCAAGATACTCCACTTTGGCAGGAAAAACGAAATGCAAAGATACAGAATGGGGGGTGCCTGGCTCGAGAGCAGTACGTGTGAAAAAGATCTTGGAGTCCTCGTGGACAACAAGTTAAACATAAGCCAACATGTGATGTGGCGGCAAAAAAAAAAGCCAATGGGATTTTGGCCTGCATCTAGAGGAGCATAGTGTCTAGATCTAAGGAAGTAATGCTACCCCTCTATTCTGTTTTGGTTAGACCACACCTGGAATATTGTGTCCAGTTCTGGGCACCACAATTCAAGAGAGATATTGACAAGCTGGAATGTGTCCAGAGGAGAGCGACTAAAATGATAAAAGATCTGGAGAACAAGCCCTATGAGGAGCGGCTTAAGGAGCTGGGCATGTTTAGCCTGAAGAAGAGAAGCCTGGGAGGAGATATGATAGCCATTTATAAATATGTGAGAGGAAGCCACAGGGAGGAAGGAGCAAGCTTCCTTTCTGCTTCCCTGGAGACTAGGACGCGGAACAATGGCTTCAAACTACAAGAAAGGAGATTCCATCTGAACATGAGGAAGAACTTCCTGACTGTGAGAGCCGTTCAGCAGTGGAACTCTCTGCCCCGGAGTGTGGTGGAGGCTCCTTCTTTGGAAGCTTTTAAACAGAGGCTGGATGGCCATCTGTCAGGGGTGATTTGAATGCAATATTCCTGCTTCTTGGCAGAATGGGGTTGGACTGGATGGCCCATGAGGTCTCTTCCAACTCTTTGATTCTATGATTCTATGAAAGGGAATAAAGAAAGGGACAAGGGCTTCAGTAAAACTGGACTAGGAGGGTCAGTGAGAAGACTTGTCAGCTTGTATTAAGGAGAGAATACAAGTAGGCTTATTGCCCTATAGTGGAGAGTAGGCTAGAGGAAGTCTGGTTACTCTGTAAGACAGCCAAGGTGACTGATCTTAGAAACACACTGTTTCAGAGGGTTGAATAGTGTGAAGTAGGTAACTCACTTCAAATAAAAGCTACTCCTTCTGTAGAAACCTTATGTCTAGTAAGCCTGAGCCTCAGTAACAGAAATACGCATGTGTACTAGGGCTGTCCAACCACGGAAAAATTTGTTTCTAAACTCGATTCATTTTTAGGGTTTTTTTGCGTTTCGTTATTTAAAAGAATTCCGAAATGTTCCTTTTAAAAAGTTCGATATTTTCGAAATTTCGTAAATTACAAAACAATTACGAAACAATTACGAATCGATTCGTTAATGGCGGACGCGACCGCGCAATACGCTAAAAAAACCTCCAAATGGGACAGGGAGAACTTCTGAAGCTTCCCTCTCCCTCTGTTGTTGACTGTTGGTGTGATATTTATAATTTTTTTTCATTGATTAAACAAACAACAACTATAAAACTTGCCCCAGACATGCAGAAATAATAACGAAACGATTTCAAAACGATAACGAAACGAATACAAAACAAATTTTAAATGAATTTAAAAATTCGTTTCGTTTTTTAGTTGCTCCTGAATGGTTCATTATCGCTTCATTATAAAAAAAAATAACGAATTTTTAACGAATTACGAAATTACGAAACGAAACCGCCCAACCTCTCATTTTATGAGTTGTCATCTTCTTAAAGTTCAATAAACCTGTTATTAGTTCATCGTTAACTGGTCTCTGCCTCGGTCTGTCCTACTTAGTGAAACCAAGTCAGCCTGAACATCGTTATAGTCCAGTCAGCAAGCAAAGTAGTCTTAAAAGAAGAGCCAGAAGCCTAGGCACATATTACCTCAAATACATTCACAGCTTGTTTCCTCAAACAATAAAATTGAGGTGGTGGTAGCAAAAATCTACCAGTATCCTCGGTCTCTCACATCATTAGTCATTCCCGCAGTCAAATTCCTGTCACACAGGTGTGATAAGAGACCCGTCGTCTCTCATATTGTCCTTACAGCCTCTCTATCTATAGTATCTCAATTGTACTTACAATGACTTTTTCAGAGCTACCTAGCTGACCAACAGCACATCTGAAGCTTTCTTTCTCTACTGAAGGAGGCAGGGGAAATTCCAAAATGGAGATCTCAACCCAGGAAAAAAGGTGGTCCCTAGACCCAAAGAGATACTTTTCTAAACCAATAACTGCAGATGGCTTGCAGTCTGGCTTTGCAGACTCTGATACTGTTTAACTTCCAGGGTGCTGCTGGGTCTGTGGCAGCCCTGGGGAAATGCAAAGGAATGCTATCCCATGCAACAAAAAGGTAATGCAAACTCCTGGAAGATGGAACACTAGCAACTCTAACCAAAATTGAGGTTAATTTAAAGAGGAGAGGAAATGTGGAGAGAGAGAAAATAGAACAATTCACCAAACTTTACTGTGAGTTTTTCTCCCCCAATCTGAAGAATAAAATACAAATAACTGGAATCTACTAAATGGATAGATGTTAACCACAAGTAAAAGAGAACCAAAATCCCTCAGCCCAAGCCCAGCTCTTCCATTAGTCGAAATGATTTGGGGTGTTAGGGAAAGGTCACAAATAATTTATTAGTAATACAGAGAGAGGCTTGTAGGATCTTCTGTCTCAGGTCTCAAAATAATTTGGCTAGCCTCAGGCAGAAACACCCGTTAGGTTTGCCCTGCCTTAGGCTTGGGCTGGGAGGCATCTGTTGACTTCAGTTTTTCTACCATGTCATTGCAGTGGAACTATCATGGGATCAACGCTATGTGCAGACAGGCAACTGCTGCACTTTCCTATATTATCCTGTGAGATCAATGAAAAAGTTTCAATACTCATTACTAACTTGGGGACAGAGCAAATTGTTTCTAATGTGTTTCTAAAATATTGCTAGGGGTCTGTACCATAACTATAATGAAGTAATGAAATTTTCATTACTTTTTTGTAATTGTGCAAGGATGGAGCCCCCGGTAGTGCAGTGGGTTAAACCGCAGAGCTGCTGAACTTGCTGACCGAAAGGTTGGTGGTTCGAATCCAGGGAGCAGAGTGAGCTCCTGCAGTTAGTCCCAGCTTCTGTCAACCTAGCAGTTTGAAAACATGCAAATGTTAATATATTAATAGGTACCACTTCAGTGAGAAGGTAATAAAGGTGCCCATGCTTTGCTTGAGGGCTTGTTTTGAGCTGAAAAAACCTTTGTTTTGTACCAGGAGCAATTCTGCAGCATCCTGAAGGTAATGTTTGTTTATGGCAAGACAAGGTCGCTCTACGGACAACTAAGTATATTATTCTGTTACATGTCTGCATATCGTTGTTGATTGAAGAGGGCTCACTGAAGATATTGTTTTTGTTTTATTTTGGTGAGAGCAATTTTTCTGTCTTGTTTTGTATACAGTGGATAGAACTTCATTTTATTTCTACTTAAAGCGAAAGACTCATGTTTTTTTATGAGTTATTTTTATCACACTTAGAGTTAAAAAGGGCTAAGTCATTATGTGGGCTACTAACGCTGACAGCAACTGCCTTTTGGGCTGCATAGGTCAACAACAAGCTAGACTATTAATGGTCAGGAGCTCACTTCCACCTGAGCTGGCTTCAAACTCATGACCTCTCAGTCATTAGTGGTTTAATGCAGCTGGCTACTAAATACCTGTGCCACAGCCCGGTCCTTGCTTTTGGAAAGAAAACTAGGGAAGACTGTGCTTTCTTTGAGGAGAAATTTGATGAAGAATTCTCTCCATAGAGCCGTGGTTCTCAACCTTCCTAATGCCGCGACCCCTTATTACAGTTCCTCATGTTGTGGTGACCCCCAACCATCAAATTATTTTCGTTGCTACTTCATAATTACAATTTTGCTACTGTTATGAATCGTAATGTAAATATCTGATCTGCAGGATGTATTTTCATTCACTGGACTAAACTTAGCACAAATACCCAATATGCCCAAATTTGACTACTGGCGAGGTTGGAGGGGTTGATTTTGTCATTTGGAAGTTGTAGTTGCAGGGATTTATAGTTTATTTATTTATTTATTTATTTATTTATTTATTTAGAACTTTTATATACCGGTCTTCTCACCTCCAACGAGGGACTTAGGCCGGTTTACAACAAGGGAATTAATACACAATAGTTTAAAAACATCACATCAATAATACACTTATATAAACACATTAAAGTACTATCATATAATTATATAAAGCCAAGTCGTTAGCATAAAAATCACTATTCATCCCCATCCGTCTGTGCGGTCAAAAGTCATTGCCTCACTCATCAAATGCCAGATTCCAAAGCCATGTTCTCACCAACTTTCTAAAGGTCAGGAGGGAAGGGGCAGTTCTAATCTCCAATGGGAGAGAGTTCCAGAGCTGAGGGGCCTCCACTGAGAAGGCCCTGTCCCTCGTCCCCACCAGACGCGATTGCGAGGATGGTGGGACCAAGAATCATAGAATCATAGAATCATAGAGTTGGAAGAGACCTCATGGGCCATCCAGTCCAACCCCCTGCCAAGAAGCAGGAATATTGCATTCAAATCACCCCTGACAAATGGCCATCCAGCCTCTGCTTAAAAGCTTCCAAAGAAGGAGCCTCCACCACACTCCGGGGCAGAGAGTTCCACTGCTGAACGGCTCTCACAGTCAGGAAGTTCTTCCTAATGTTCAGATGGAATCTCCTGAACATTAGGGCAGGGCCCCTCCAGAAGATCTTAACAACCTTGATGGTACATAGGGGAGAATCCGTTCGGACAGGTAAACTGGGCCGGAGTCGTTTAGGGATTTATAGGTCAACACCAGCACTTTGAATTGTGCTCGGAAGCTAATTGGCAGCCAGTGGAGCTGGCGCAACAGAGAAGTAGTATGCTCCCTGTACCCCACTCCTTTTAGTAGTCTGGCTGCTGCTCATTGGACTAATTGTGGCTTCCGGGCAGTCTTCAGAGGCAACCCCATGTAGAGAGCATTGCAGTAGTCTATACAGGATGTAACTAGAGTGTTAACCTTCAATCAAATAGCACTCTGAACTCCGCCAATGATGAAATTGAACCAAACTTGGCACACAGAACTCCCATGACCAACGGAAAATACTGGAAGGATTTGGTGGGCATTGACCTTGGGTTTTGGAGTTGTAGTTCACTTGCATCCAGAAAGCACTGTGGGCTCAAACAATGATGGATCTGGACCAAACTTGGCATGAATAGTTATTTTTATTTGTTTATTTGGAACTTTTATATACCTCTAGAGAGGGACTCAGGCTGGTTTACAACATGATTCAAAAACAGTAGTTTAAAACATCACACCATAAAACACATTAATACATAAAATACATTAAAAGCAATCATATAATTACATAAAGCCAAGTTGTCAAAAAGATATCACAATTCATTACCATCCATCCGTGTGGCCAGAAGTTCTTGACTCACTCATCAAATTCTAAATTCCAGAGCCAAGTTTTTACCAATTTTCTAAAAGTCAGGAGGGAACGGGCAGTTCTAATCTCCAGTGGGAGAGAGTTCCAGAGCTGAGGGGCCACCACCAAGAAGGCCCTGTCCCTCGTCCCCACCAGACCGAGAGCAGGGCCCCTCCGGAAGATCTTAATAACCTTGATGGTTCATAGGGGAGAATCTGTTCGGGCAGGTAAACTGGGCCGGAGTCATTTAGGGATTCAATATGCCCAAATGTAAACACTAGTAGAGTTTGGGGAAAATAGACCTTGACATTTGGGAGTTGTAGTTGTTGGGATTTATAGTTCACCTACAATCAAAGTGCATTCTGGACCCCACCAACGATAGAATTAGTCCAAACTTCTCACACAGAACTACCATGACCAACAGAAAATACCGTTTTCTGATGTTCTTTGGCGACCCCTCTGACACCCCCTTGCAACCCCCCTGGGGGTCCCGACCCCCAGGTTGAGAAACACTGCCATAGAGGTTTCTGACAACAGAACTGACTTCCTTGTAAGGGTAGTGGCGTATCCATTGTTGAAGGCCTTTCCTCAAAGATTGCATTGGTGTTCTTTGACCTGAGAATAACAACACCGAATCACTTCACAGACTTCGCTTTTGGTGATTAATGTGAGCTAGGTAGCTGTGGCCTCAGACCGAAAACCTATTTTTCATGATCGGAGCTCAAGCCTGAACATGTGAGGGAAGGAATTCCTTTGAAATTGTGTCTTAAGCGTTTCACGGAAAGGAGAAACAGTTTGAGTAATAGCTGCCAAGAGGAAGAATGTAAGCCAGCCTTTAGAGAGTACAATTTGCATATTGGGAAGGGAATTGCATTGGGTAGGAGAAAGCTTCCTGGTGAGGAATGAACTCTTATCTTTGTTTTAGAAAACCATATGCAATGCTCGGAATGTGGCTTAGCGTTCGAAAGAGGAATCCGCTTTAGGCTAAACCTTTGAAGGCCCAGGTGAGCAGGCCCGTGTCCTGTAATGTTAGCTGATTTGATCCCAACGTCGAAGCTAGTCTTGTGTGGCAGACAAGATATATAAGTGTGCAGATATAGAATGGGGGACGATGCCTGGTTCGAGAGCAGTACATGTGAAAAAGATCTTGGGGTCCTCATGGACAACAAGTTAAACATGAGCCAACAATGTGATGCAGCGACAAAAAAAGCCAATGGGATTTTGGCCTGCATGAATAGGAGCATAGTGTCTAGATCTAGGGAAGTCATGCTACCCCTCTATTCCGCTTTGGTTAGACCACACCTGGAATATTGTGTCCAATTCTGGGCACCACAATTCAAGAGAGATATTGACAAGCTGGAATGTGTCCAGAGGAGGGCGACTAAAATGATCAAGGGTCTGGAGAACAAGTCCTAGGAGGAGCGGCTTAAGGAGCTGTGCATGTTTAGCCTGAAGAAGAGAAGGCTGAGAGGAGATATGATAGCCATGTATACATATGTGAGAGGAAGCCACAGGTAGGAGGGAGCAAGCTTGTTTTCTGCTTCCTTGGAGACTAGGACACGGAACAATGGCTTCAAACTACAAGAAAGGAGATTCCATCTGAACATGAGGAAGAACTTCCTGACTTGTGAGAGCCGTTCAGCAGTGGAACTCTCTACCCTGGAGTGTGGTGGAGGCTCCTTCTTTGGAAGCTTTTAAACAGAGGCTGGATGGCCATCTGTCAGGGGTGATTTGAATGCAATATTCCTGCTTCTTGGCAGGGGGTTGGACTAGATGGCCCATGTGGTCTCTTCCAACTCTTTGATTCTATGAATCTATGGATCTCGATTTTACATGGCAGTGTAGAAGGGGCCTAATATGCTCTGTTGTAGATAATCCTGTGTCTTGATCAACAGTTGCTCAATACTTGCTATTGGGACAGATCTTTGTCCTGCATCTTATAGAATCAATAGGAGTGTCGTGTCTAGATCCAAGGAAGTCATGCAGAGGCAGCCCTAGGTAATTTTCAACTGTAAGCGAACAGTATTTTGGCACCCCCCCCCCCCCCCAACCAATCACTGATATATATTTTCTGTTCGTCGTGGGAGTTCTGTGTGCCATATTTGGTTTAATTCCATCATTGGTGAAGTTCAAAATGCCCTTTTGATTGTAGGTGAACTATACATCCCAGTAACTACAACTCGCATACGTCATTTTATTATTTATTTATTTATTTATTTATTTCTCGCACTTCTACCCCGCCCTTCTCAACCCCCGAGGGGGGACTTAGGGTGGCTTACAACAGGCACAACTCGATGCCAGCACAACAATAAGATAAAAATAAAACATATACAAACAATTAAAACAATCCATTATACATCATAATCCATAAAACCAATCTAGTGCTCAACATTTGCCAGCTCAGAGTCCGTAAATTCAATTCCACATTGTCAAATCCATCACTTCTGGTCATCGATTATCCTTTGTGTCTCTGCCAGATTACCCAAAAGCCTGGTCCCAAATCCATGTTTTTAATTTCCTTCTAAAAGAGAGGAGGGATGTCGATGACCTAATTTCCCTGGGGAGTGAATTCCACAGGTGAGGGGCCACCACCGAGAAGGCCCTGCTCCTCATCCCTGCCAACCTCACTTGCGATAGAGGTGGGGCCGAGAGCAGGGCCTCCCCAGAAGATCTTAAACTCCGAGGCAGGACGTAGAAGGAGATGCGTTCGGACAGATACGCTGGGCCGGAACCGTATAGGGTTTTATAGGTCAAAACCAGCATTCTGAATTGTGCTCGGAACTGGATTTGGCAACCTCTGGCACCCCCTCACGACCCCCCGAGGGGTCCCGACCCCCAGGTTGAGAAACACTGATCTAGGAGGTGTCTATGGACAACACCGGCTCTTGGGCTTAGAAATGGAGATGAGCACCACCCACCCAGAGTCAGACACAACTCGACCCAGTGTCAAGGGAAAACCTTTGCCTTTTACTCTGGACCATGCTATGACTTACAAGAAGCACCACTTGACTATCAAACAAACAAAAAATAGACATAACATTGTACAAAAGCTGACTGGCACAACCTGGGGGTCACAAGCAGACACAGTGGGGACATCTGCACTTGCGCTCTGATACTCTGCTGCTGAATACGCATGCCCAGTGTCGAATACATCTCACCACGTTAAAGCAGTGGATGTGGCTCTTAATGAGACATGCCACATTATCACAGCATGTCTGTGTCCTACACCCCTGGAGAAATTATACTGTTTAGCTGGTTGCACCACCTAATATGCGTCAGGAAATAGCATCCAGTAATAAAAGGACCAAGGCACTGACATCTCTGGCCTATTCTCTGTCCGTATATCAGCCAGTATGCTAACATCTTAAATAAAAAAAATAGCTTTCTAAGATCTACAGAAATACTTGTAGGAACACCTCAGCAAGCAAGAGTCCAAAAGTGGCAGGGTAAAACCCGGAACTTTAATCAGAGGCTGAGACCTAATGAGAAACTCCCTTCTGGGCACACAGAAGACTGGGTGACTTGAACAGGCTGCGCTCTGGTACCACGAGATGCAGAGCCAATCTTAAGAGATGAGGCTACAAAGTAGAGTCCACAACATGTGAGTGTGGAGAAGAGGCTATGTTTCTTCACATCAACAAATACCTGCAGGTAACTTGGTTTCAACGTTAATAGACATTTCCAACATTCTTTCAAAGCTTTCAGCATGAGACATCAGTGTAACTACCTCCATCTAACAATTAGTCTTCATGTGTTACTTTTTAAAGGAACAAATCATTGTGTTAGTTTCTTTTAAGAAACAGGGAAATAGAGGTAACTTTTAAACATTGCAACTATAATGATATGTTTCTACTTTTGAGCCGTGACTGTGATTAATTAGCTTTAAAAGTAGCTTTCAAAGCTCTGTACCTGACAGCAATTGAACTTGGGATTTGGCAACACTTTGCAAATTGCAGCAGATTGTTTTCAGGGATGCAAAATACGACATTCAAGAGTCTGAATATATGATTTCGTCCTCAGACGTAATCTAGCATGTTGCACACAGTTTGGGGGTACATTTTGAGAAGAGAAATCTGACTTCAAGAATCAATTTCCATTATTTTAAAAGGACTGTAAAACCATCACCTTTATGTAGGTTGCGTGCTGGGGATCACAACCAGACACAGTGAAGACATCTGCCCTCACACTTTGCTACACTACTGCTGAGTATGCATGCCCAGTGTGGAACACATCTCACCACGCTAAAACAGTGGATGTGGCTCTTAATGAGACATGCCGCACGATCACAGGATGTCTACACCCTACACCACTGGAGAAATTATACTGTTTAGCCGATATTGCACCACTGGACATCCACCGGGAAGTAGCAACCAACAGTGAAAGGACCAAGGCAGTGACTAGGGCTGGGCGGTTTCGTTTCGTAATTTCGTAATTCGTTAAAAATTCGTTATTTTTTTTGTTACGAAGCGATAACGAACCATTCAGGAGCATCTAAAAAAACGAAATGAATTTTTCAATTCGTTTCGTAATTGCTTCATATTCGTTTTGTATTTGTTTCGAAATCGTTTCGAAATCGTTTCGTTATTATTTCCGCATGTCTGGGGCAAGTTTCATAGCTGTTGTTTGTTTAATCAGTGAAAAAAATTATAAATATCACACCAACAGTCAACAACAGAGGGAGAGGGAAGCTTCAGAAGTTCCCCCTCTCCCATTTGGAGGTTTTTTAGCGTATTGCGCGGTCGCGTCCGCCATTAACGAATCGATTCGTATTTGTTTTGTATTTGTTTCATATTGATTCGTAATTTTACAAAATTTTGTAAATATCGAACTTTTTTAAAGAAAAATTTCGGAATTCTTTTAAAAATCGAAACGCAAAAAACCCCAAAAAACGAATCGAGTTTAGAAACAAATTTTTCCGTGGTTGCCCAGCCCTAGCAGTGACATCTCCAGCTCATCCCCTGTTTAGGTATCAGCCAGCACGTCAACGACTTAAATCAAGAAATAGTTTTCTAAGATCTACAGAGACACTCGCTGGAACACCTCAGCAAGCGGGAGTCCAAAAGTGGCAGGCTCAAACCCAGAACCTCAATCAATGGCTGATACCAAATGAGAGACTCCCTCCTGGGCACACAGAAAACTGGGTGACTTGGAAGGTGCTGAACAGATTGCGCTCTGGCACCACGAGATGCAGAGCCAACCTTAAGAAATGGGGCCACAAAGTGGAATCCACAACATGCGAGTGTGGAGAAGAGCAAACCACTGACCACCTGCTGCAATGCAACCTGAGCCCTGCCACATGCACAATGGAAGACCTTCTTATAGCAACACCAGAGGCACTCCAAGTAGCCAGCTTCTGCTCAAAGGACATTTAGTCTAATACCAACTTCACAAAGTTTGTTGGTGTTTTTAAATACATTACAACTGTACCCTTGGTTTGCTTCTGATAGAATAAATATATAACCTTTATTTATTTATTTATTTATTTAGAACTCTTTTACCCCGCCCTTCTCAACTCCTGGGGGGCCTCAGGGCGGCTTCCAATTGGCAACTATTTGATGCCTCATAATAAATACAAAACACCAATAATAATAACAACAACAACAACAACAACAACAACACTTTATTTGATAGATTAAAATTAAAAAAATAGTGGTGATGTGAACCAGGTAGGATATCATTGGGATAGGATTTTTAGAGAGAATGAGGGAATGCAGTCAATCCTAAGGCAGTAGTAAAGTGCATTTTGACGACATAATGCTGAGTGTTTTCCTTATTCTAGGAAGGCACACTGGAACAACCACGTTTTCAAGCTCCTCCTAAAGACTGCCAGAGTTGGGGCATGTCTGATGTCTCTGGGAAGTGATTATACTAGTTAAAAGCATAAAAACATTAAAACATAAAACATTAAAGCAATATACTTACCGTCCACTGAGCTATTACCAGTCTGGTGGCCATTTATCTAGCCGTATACTATGATTTAGTACTCCGTTTAACTTATCCAAAATCCATTTTCAAGCCATTGTCAACATTGTCAATTGTCATTTCCGCCTAATTACCCAAAGGCCTGGTCCCACATCCACATTTTTATCTTCTTCCTAAAGGTGAGGAGGGATGACAACGACCTAATTTCCCCGGGGAGAGAATTCCACAGGCAGGGGGCCACCACCGAAAAGGCCCTGTCCCTCGTCCCCATCAAGCATGTTTGAGACAGAGGCGGGGCCGAGAGCAGGGCCTCCCTAGAAGATCTTAAACTCCGAGGTGGGACATAAAAGGAGATACCTTCGGACAGGTATGCAGGCATGTTGTAGATGCAACAATCTTCCACACTTGGAGAGTTAAAGAAACCAGCAATCAGACTAATCTGATCTCTTTTTTCGATAGAGTTACAAGCTGGGTAGATGCGGGGAATGCCGTGGATGGAGCGTACCTGGATTTCAGTAAGGCCGTCGACAAGGTCCCCCACGACCTTCTGGCAAGGAAACTAGTCCAATGTGGGCTAGGCAAAACTACGGTGAGGTGTATCTGTAATTGCTTAAATGGACGAACACAGAGGGTGCTCACCAATGCTTTCTCTTCATCCTGGAAAGAAGTGACGAGTGGAGTGCCACAGGGTTCCCTCCTGGGCCCGGTCCTGTTCAACATCTTTATTAATGACTTAGATGAAGGGCTAGAAGGCAGGATCATCAAGTTTGCAGACGACACCAAATTGGGAGGGAGAGCCAATACTCCAGAGGACAGGAGCAGAATTCAAAACGATCTTGGTAGATTAGAGAGATGGGCCAAAACTAACAAAATGAAGTTCAACAGGGACAAATGCAAGATACTCCACTTTGGCAGGAAAAACTAAATGCAAAGATACAGAATGGGGGACAATGCCTGGCTCGAGAGCAGTACGTGTGAAAAAGATCTTGGAGTCCTCGTGGACAACAAGTTAAACATAAGCCAACAATGTGATGTGGTGGCAAAAAAAAGCCAATGGGATTTTGGCCTGCATTAATAGGAGCATAGTGTCTAGGTCCAGGGAAGTAATGCTTCCCCTCTATTCCGCTTTGGTTAGACCAGACCTGGAATATTGTGTCCAATTCTGGGCACCACAATTCAAGAGAGATATTGACAAGCTGGAATGTGTCCAGAGGAGGGTGACTAAAAGGGTCTGGAGAACAAGCCCAATGAGGAGCGGCTTAAGGAGCTGGGCATGTTTCGCCTGAAGAAGTGAAGGCTGAGAGGAGATATGATAGCCATGTATAAATATGTGAGAGGAAGCCACAGGGAGGAGGGAGCAAACTTGTTTTCTGCTTCCCTGGAGACTAGGATGCAATGGAACAATGGCTTCAGACTACAAGAGAGGCGATTCCATCTGAACATGAGGAAGAACTTCCTGACTGTGAGAGCCGTTCAGCAGTTGAACTCTCTGCCCCGGAGTGTGGTGGAGGCACCTTCTTTGGAAGCTTTTAAACAGAGGATGGATGGCCATCTGTCAGGGGTGATTTGAATGCAATATTCCTGCTTCTTGGCAGGGGGTTGGACTGGATGGCCCATGAGGTCTCTTCCAACTCTTCGATTCTATGATTCTGTGATTCTACCTTGGAAAGTCAGTGTCTACTAGATGCCTTCTTCCTACATTTTTATTTTTACACCCCAGACAAATTATCATTTTCAAGGCAGCTGTTTAGAAACTGAATATAATCCACATTTTCTGTAAAGGTCTCTGCTTTACCATCTGAAAGGAGATCTGTGACTACGAGTGATGGATGAGGGCACTTCAAAAGCTTTGGTGGAACTCTTTGAGATAAGCATTTCAAACCTGTCTCACGAAGTCCCTCCAAGCATCTTTGATATGGAATTAGAGTTGGATATCTTCTGAAAGATCTTTACCTCTCTCCGTCTCCTAATGATTTATGAACCAAACTGGCATCCATTTTGAGAGCTTCAACTCCGGGTGTCAACAGGCATTAATCAAAGAACAAGTAGGACCTGTAACAAAATGTTGCAATGTTCAATGCTCCTGTTCAATGTCCCGGGCAGTCAGCATATTTCCGTTTCCAGATATTATTTATTTATTTATTTATTTATTTATTTATTTATTTACTTTGCTTCTATACCGCTGTATCTCAAGCCCGAAGGCGACTCACAGCGGTTCACAAACAGTAAAAACAGTAGAAACAGCAGTGGTTCCATACAACATATAACAATTGACTTAACACATTATCCATAAATTACCAATAAGCAATTACAATGCACAATTATTACAAAAAACAACCGTACCCAATCTTCTCATCATCCAAGCGTAGTCCAGGTTCGTCGTCCATTGTTCCATTCCTATGTTCCATTACCAGATTGCACTAAATTACTCAAACGCCTGCACAAACATCCAGGTTTTCACCTTTTTGCGGAATACCATTAGAGATGGTGCTAGTCTAATGTCCGTAGGAAGGGCGTTCCACAGCCGAGGAGCCACCACCGAGAAGGCCCTATCTCTCGTCCCCGCCAGCCGAGCTTGAGAAGCAGGCGGGATCGAGAGCAGGGTCTCCCCGGAAGATGTCAAAGTCCTGGTGGGTTCATAGGCAGAGATGCGGTCAGATAGGTGGCTTGGGCCGGAACCGTTTAGGGCTTTAAAGGTCAACGCCAGCACTTTGAATTCAGCCCGGTAGCAGATCGGTAGCCAGTGGAGTTGGCGCAACAGGGGGATTGTATGCTCCCTGCGCTCCGCTCCTGTTAAAATCATGGCTGCCGAGCGTTGGACTAGTTGGAGCTTCTGAGCTGTCTTCAAAGGCAACCCCACGTAGAGAGCGTTGCAGTAGTCTAAACGGGATGTAACCAGAGCGTGGACTACCGTGGCCAAGTCAGACTTCCCAAGGTACGGGCGCAGTTGGCGCACGAGTTTTAACTGTGCGAATGCTCCCCTGGTCACCGCCGAAACCTGGGGTTCCAGGCTCAGCGTTGAGTCCAGGGTCACACCCAAGCTGCGAACCTGCGACTTCAGGGGGAGTGCGGCCCCATCCAACACAGGCTGTAAGCCTATGCCCTGTTCGGCCTTGCGACTGACCAGGAGTATTAAAGCCCATCAAAGAATACACCACTCAGGTTCCTCTCCTACTGTTTCTCATTTTTTAAAAAAAACACTAATAAACAGAATTCTGTAGAATAACAGAATTGATTCAGGGTGAATTTACATAGGCAATAAAGGCCAGACCTGTTCCTTACATTTTATTTTATTTTTTGTAGTGCGATTTCACAATTCGAACATTTTAAAAACAAACAAACAAGAAATTTATATAAATAAAAATGTAATGTTCGTTTGTGGGATTAACAGAACTCAAAAACCACTGGATGAATTGCCCCCAAATTTGGCCACAAGACTAACGCAAGGAGTGACCATCACTCAAAAAATCGAGTTTGCCATTCGGGAGTTGTAGTTGCTGGGATTTATAGTTAACCTACAATCAGAGAGCTTTCTGACCTCTACCAGTGGTTATAATCCCATTCTGACAACACAAGTTGCCCTTTATCTGTTTAAAGCGGCTAAAAGGAGTACATAGATCAAATTGGGGTGCAGTGTAGGGGAGACAAGGATAGTTGATGCATACATCTATGACTACCTGTATATTTGTATTTTATTTTAAGAGGACTAGATGTATGTTGTATGTTATGTCTGCATTGTTTGTTTTTGATAAGGCCAATTGGTTAATCAATAAAAAATTGTTGTTGTTGACCTCCGCCAGTGATGGAATTGAACCAAACATGGCACACAGGACACCCATGGCCAACAGAAAACACCAGAAGTGTTTGGTGGGCATTGATGTTGCGTTTCAGAGTTGTAGTACATCTACATCCAGAGAGCACTGTGGACTCAAACAGTGATGGATCTGGACCAAAATTGGCACAAATATTCCATATGCCCAACTAGGAACACAGATGGAGCTTGGGGGAAATAGACCTTGACTTTTGGGAGTTGTAGTTACTAGGATTTATAGTTCACCTGCAATCAAAGAGCATTCTGAACCTCACGAATGATAGAATTGGGGCAAACTTCCCACACAGAACCCCTATGACCAATAGAAAATACTTAAGGCCATCCAGTTCAACTACCTTCACCAGGGCAAGAAAACGTGATCAAATACTGTTTACCCAGGAGCATAAAGACATTACAAATATTAGAAACCAACACTTTCTCATTACTTTATTTTCCAGATCACTAGACCAGGCCACCGCAACGCCTGGCAGGGGACGGCTAGTATAAACATAAAAAATAAAAATAGCCAGATTGGGAATAGTGAAGAGAAGGTGGGAGAATAGTAGAAGAATACCTCCTGACATCATTTTACTGCTGGCATAGAAGTGGGGGGGGGGGGGGGGGCTTGTCGCACCAAGGTACATGACAGGAACATTGTGGAATTGAGAGCAATCAATAGTCTTTTCCTATTATAGAATCATTGAGTTATAAGAGACCTCATGGGCCATCCAGTCGAACCCCCTGCCAAGAAGCAGGAAAATTGCATTCAAGGCACCCCTGAAAGATGGCCATCCAGCCTCTGCTTAAAAGCCTCCAAAGAAGGAGCCTCCACCACACTCCAGGGCAGAGAGTTCCACTGCTGAACGGCTCTCACAGTCAGGAAGTTCTTCCTAATGTTCAGATGGAATCTCCTTTCTTGTAGTTTGAAGCCATTGTTCCGTGTCCTAGTCTCCAGGGCAGCAGAAAACAAGCTTATTCCCTCCTCCCTGTGATTTCCCATCACATATTTATGCATAGCAATCATGTCTCCCTTCAGCCTTCGCTTCTAAAGGCTAAACATGCCCAGCTCTTTAAGCCACTCCTCATAGGGCTTGTTCTCCGGACCCTTGATCATTTGAGTCACCCTCCTCTGGACACATTCCAACTCGTCAACATCTCTCTTCAACTGAGGTGCCCACTGCCCAGAATTGGACACAGTATTTCCAGGTGTGGTCTGACCAAGGCAGAATAGATGGGTAGCAAGACTTCCCTGGATCTAGACACTAGACTCGTATTTATGCAGGCCAACATCCCATTGGCATTTTTAGCTGCCAATCACATTGTTGGCTCATGTTTAACTTGTTCCCCACAAGGACTCCAAGATCCTTTTCATACAGAACAGAAGCTGGATGGCCATCTGTCAGGGGTGCTTTGAATGCAATATTCCTGCTTCTTGGCAGGAGGTTGGACTGGATGGCCCATGAGGTCTCTTCTAACTCTTTGATTCTATGATTCTATGAATAAGTTTGTCTGCCTTGTGCAATAAAGTCCTATAGCAGAAACTAATTGTTTTAAAAGTAACTTTCAGAGCTCTGGACTAACTTCATGGCCGAATTAGGGTCTCACCTGATGCACTGGTGAACTTAGCATTGGAGGAGACATGTTTCTCTTTTCAAAGCCCATTGTGGCAACAGATAACTTAAAAGCACAATGCAACCCACTGCGTTGAGAACAGCCGCACTTCTTCAGGCTCCTAGATCAGTCTCTCTCCCAAATCTTGACACTTGCAGATTTTCAGTGCTAGGAAAGTGTCTTTGCTGCGGAGTCTCTCCTTACAAAAAACTTCCACATTCTTACTTGACGTTCCTTCTGGCATGTTGTCTAGATCACCGATGCATTTGCAAATGATGTTTATTATTTCATAAAGCATGATGAGACTCTTCTGATACTTCAAAGCTGGCTGACAGTTTTGTTAGAGATAATCAAGAAACTTTTGGACAATTACGGCAAAGACTTTGACAGCAAGAAAATGCACAAACCTTGTAACTGTAAAATAGCACCAAAGCCAAAGATACTCTGCTGAAAACAACTTGAATATTCATGTAATCCATCAGGGCTTTTTCCCCCTCTCCCTCG
This sequence comes from Anolis sagrei, assembly GCF_037176765.1. Classification (NCBI taxonomy): domain Eukaryota; kingdom Metazoa; phylum Chordata; class Lepidosauria; order Squamata; family Anolidae; genus Anolis; species Anolis sagrei. Next base: position 11,710,826 of record NC_090027.1, on the reverse strand, counting down.
CTCTTGTTCTTTATTTTTAATGCTTCATGTGTCTGCTGTCTTCATGTTCAGGAAAGCTTATATTTATTTGTATAAGATGAAACTGAACTCTTTTCCCTCCCTTTTATATTTCCCATGATTCGAAAAGCATCTCCCGTTTTATTTTCTCAAACATATTTTGGAATATCATTACCAAGAATAATTGGCAAAATATAATTCGTAAAACGGCATTTCCAATTTCATTAACTGTCATTGCTCAAGTGTTATAGTTTTGCAAGATCTCTAGCCTTCTCTCTCAAAGGGTGCTGGTGCCTCACCAAGCTACAAATCCCAATATTTCACAGCATTGAGTCTTGGTGGTATAGTATAGTAAAGTTTATTGATTAGTCCACTGACCATATCAGTAAAAGACAAAAACAACAAAATACACAAATAGACACTAATCACTGTCCTAAAATTTGGGGATCACAACCAGACACAGTGAAGACATCTGCCCTTGTGCTATGCTACTCTGCTGCTGAGTACGCATGCCCAGTGTGGAACACATCTCACCACACTAAAACAGTAGATGTGGCTCTTAATGAGAAAGGCCGCATTATCACGGGGTGTCTACGCCCTACACCACTGGAGAAATTACACTGCTTAGCTGGTATTGCACCACCTGACATCCGCCAGGAAGTAGCAGCCAATAGTGAAAGGATCAAGGCAGTGACATCTCCAGCTCATTCCTTGTTTGGGTATCAGCCAGCACGTCACTGACTTAAATCTAGAAATAGTTTTCTAAGATCTAAAGAGACACTCGCTGGAGCACCTCAGCAAGCAAGAGTCCAAAAGTGGCAGGCTCAAACCCAGAACCTCAATCAATGGCTGATACCAAATGAGAGACTCCCTCCTGGGCACACAGAAGACTGGGCGACTTGGAAGGCGCTGAACAGACTGCGCTCTGGCACCACGAGATGCAGAGCCAACCTTCAGAAATGGGGCCACAAAGTGGAATCCACAACATGCGAGTGTGGAGAAGAGCAAACCACTGACCACCTGCTGTAATGCAACCTGAGCCCCGCCGCATGCACAATGGAGGACCTTCTTGCAGCAACACCAGAAGCACTCCAAGTGGCCAGATACTGTTCAAAGGACATTTAATCAACTACCAAGCTCGCAAATTTTGCGTTTTGTCTGTTTGTTTGTTTTGTTCTGTTAGAAATGTAATACAATTGACTGGTTGCCCTGACACGACAAATAATACTGTCCTAAAACTCCTGTAATAGTGAACATACATTAAAACGCAATTAAAACTTGATTAAGTTAAAAGTTAAAGATAATTAAAAAATCATCACCATCATCATTGAAGTGCCAAGGTAAAAATTCATACCACAGAAGTTAAGGACGAAGGTTAAAACAAAGGTTAAAATAGACCAGCTATTACACAATCCCAATCCAGTTCAGATATCTGCATCACTCCTACAGTTTACCCTATTGACCCCTGGCAATTAAAGTGGGTGTCAAACTGCATTAATTTTGCAGTGTAGATGCACCCCAGGAGGTTTTTTATTTCATGTCAGGAGTGATTTGAGAACCTGCAAGTCGCTTCTGGTGGTGCAATGGAGCCCCCAGTGGCACAATGGGTTCTCAACTTGGGGGTCAGGACCCTTGGGGGTGTTATAAGGGGAAGTCAGAGGGAAGGTCAAAGATAATCAGAGAACATAATATTTTCTGTTGGTCATGAGGGTTCTGTGTGGAAAGTTTGGACCAATTATATCGTTGGTCGAGTTCAGAATGCTCTTTGATTGTAGGTAAACTATAAAGTTGAAGTACTTTGGCCACATCATGAGGAGATAGCAAAGCCTAGAGAAGACATGCTGGGGAAAGTGGAAGGCAAAAGGAAGAGGGGCCGACCAAGGGCAAGATGGATGGATGGCATCCTTGAAGTGACTGGGCTGACCTTGAAGGAGCTGGGGGTGGTGACGGCCGACAGGAAGCTCTGGCGTGGGCTGGTCCATGAAGTCATGAAGAGTCGGAGACGACTGAACGAAGGAACAGCAAAAACTATAACGAATGAACAAACTATAACGAATGAACAACAAAAACACCTCACTACCTCTGAGGATGCTTGCCATAGATGCAGGCGAAACGTCAGGAGAAATGCCTCTAGAACATGGCTCTATAGCCCGAAAAAACCCACAAGAACCTAGTGATTCCAGCCATGAAAGCCTTCGACAATACAAAAACTATAAAGTTCGCAGGTTCAAATCCGGGGAGCGGCATGAGCTCCTGTTGTCAGCCCCAGCTTCTGCCCACCTAGCAGTTGGAAACATGCAAATGTGAGTAGATTAGTAGGTACCACTCCTGCAGGAAGGTAACGGCGCTCCATGCAGGCATGCTGGCCACATGACCTTGGAGGTGTCTACAGGCAATGCCAGCTCTCCAGCTTAAAAATGGAGATGAGCACCAACTGGCAGAGTCAGACACAACTGGAAAACCTTTGCCTTTACTAAAAAGTTGCCATTTTGAGAAGTTGGCCATCTCAGAGCTGCAGAAGGGAGAAAGTTGGTCAGCAACAGGCCCAAGGGCACCTGGGCAATGAGGAGTATGTGCATTCGTTTTCCATAAATGAAGGTGTTTCCAAAGGCCTGGCATCCATGCATGAACGGAACTACAAAATGTGCAGCAATCATAGCTCCTGGAAGGCAATGCTTACTTACTTACTTACTTAATTAGGCAATCCCTCGCTTTCCGAGGATGATTGTCTTCCAATATTCTTGTGGGTCCGTAGGTGACTGTGGAGCCCTATTCTTGCTCTGCATCTTCTTCCGCAGTGAGGGCATTGGTTTCCAGGTGGAAGGTGGTCTCGGCCGGGGTTGGCTTGACGCGCCTTCCTCTTGGCACGTTTCTCTTTTTCACCCTCCACTCGTGCCTCCTCAAATTCTGCAGCACTGCTGGTCACAGCTGACCTCCAGCTGGAGCGGTCAAGGGCCAGGGCTTCCCAGTTCTCACAGTCTATGCCAGAGTTTTTAAGGTTGGCTTTGAGCAATGCAATGCAATGCAAGAACAAGTGACTCAACAAGAGGAGGGAATGAAAACCAGCTGAGTACATCCTTTGGGTCATCAGCTATGCTGATTGCCCCCTCGCATTGATTGATGTTCGACCCATAGACATGCTGTCAGCTTGACATGCAAGAATTTCCTCCAGATGATGTGCCCAGGGAGTCTTTCCTTTTTATCACCAGCCTTGCGCCTCCGTCAAGAGCGGGATTGGATAATAAGGATGTAAAAATCAAAGCCCCTGATCTAATAAGACTTTTGTGTGGAATTAGTGGGAACAAATACTGACAGATTGCTAACGTGTAACAGTGAAAATTACCAACATGATGAGACTTGCACCCTAACCAGCACCTCATGTTATCCCATTAACAAAATTGATGAGACAAAATTGCTAATAGGAGAAAACTTTCAGGTTGGATTAGATCATTCCTCTGAAGAATTGGTAATGAAACAAAAAGGAAAGGAATGGAATATGAGGAAGCAATGATGGTCACAAACCTGTCGTCAAAGCGAAATTGACACATTCAAGAAGAAACTGAAATGAGTGGGATGTAGACTTCAACAAGTGAGTGGATGAAAACCAATGGGATTTAAGATTGGCCAAGGTGATATTCAACCCACAGAATTTAATCTCACATTCCGCCTGGGGGCAATATGGGCTACTGCTTAGAATCATAGAGTTGGAAGAGACCTCATGGGCCATCCAGTCCAACCCCATTCAGCCAAGAAGCAGGAAAATTGCATTCAAAGCACCCCCGACAGATGGCCATCCAGCCTCTGTTTAAAAGCTTCCAAAGAATCAATAGGAACATAGTGTCTAGATCTAGGGAAGTCATGCTACCCCTCTATTCCACTTTGGTTAGACCACACCTGGAATATTGTGTCCAATTCTGGGCACCACAATTCAAGAGGGATATTGACAAGCTGGAATGTGTCCAAAGGAGGGTGACTAAAATGATCAAGGGTCTGGAGAACAAGCCCTATGATGAGCGGCTTAAGGAGCTGGGCATGTTTAGCCTGAAAAAGAGAAGGCTGAGAGGAGATATGATAGCCATGTATAAATATGTGAGAGGAAGCCACAGGGAGGAGGGAGCAAGCTTGTTTTCTGCTTCCCTGGAGACTAGGACGCGGAACAATTGCTTCAAACTACAAGAAAGGAGATTCCATCTGAACATGAGGAAGAACTTCCTGACTGTGAGAGCCATTCAGCAGTGGAACTCTCTGCCCCGGAGTGTGGTGGAGGCTCCTTCTTTGGAAGCTTTTAAACAGAGGCTGGATGGCCATCTGTCAGGGGTGATTTGAATGCAATATTCCTGCTTCTTGGCAGGGGGTTGGACTGGATGGCCCATGAGGTCTCTTCCAACTCTTTGATTCTATGATTCTTTTGCCCCAGTGAGCAAAAAAAAAAAAAGTAGTGTCTGTGCATTGTATTCGCCAGTAGTCACTCAGGAAAGTAATTGGCCAAAGATTATTCTGTATAATTGAATGGCAGGGGTTTTGTGTACCAAAGAGGGACTTGTCTTTGTCAGAAAAGTCTTTACAAAGTATCCGAGCCCCAGGTGTCACGGAGGACAAGTTTTTTAATCATGTTAAAATGATTTATTTAAACGTCAAGACGTGTCACCTCACTTCCTTTCATTTTTCAAACTGTTTGTGTTTTTTTTTTTCCTGGATGATAAATTTATCTTCAGACAGCCTCAATATGACTAATTAACTTTGAAATATAAGAACCAGATGTGTGAGCTGGAGAGCTTTCTGAACTGCTGCCAGACACATTTTCCCCCTCCTTCTTGCGCCTTCCTTCCTTCCCTCCCTCTCTCTGCTGCTGACGGAGCCAATCCCACTAAGTCGGCCACACGCTGCACTCGCAGGCAAGGAAAGCCACATCATGGCGCAGCAACCTGAGCTGGTGTCTTTTCCATCTCATCCTGAGATGGAAAAGACACCAGCTTTTCCATCTTCAAAGGGGTAAGGGGAGAGAAGTTGAAAGTGACCGCAGTGTGTACATGACACATTATCACAGTCCACAAAGCAAGGGGAAAAAGGTCGGCCTTTACCTGTCTTAATGATATTTAAAGCCAAGCGTAAGCCCTTATAATGGGCTCGCAGCACAAAAGTCGCTGAAACTGCAGAGTGTCATCGAGTGATGGCTTTTAGAGGCAATCCTTCTCCGTGAAGTATGTCTCCCTTCTCCCCGTCTCTTTTCTTTTGATGGCACAGTTTCAGATATGGAAGCCGTTAATTAAACCTTCTGGCTTTAAACTAGAATCATAGAATCATAGAATCATAGAATCAAAGAGTTGGAAGAGACCTCATGGGCCATCCAGTCCAACCCCCTGCCAAGAAGCAGGAATATTGCATTCAAATCACCCCTGACAGATGGCCATCCAGCCTCTGTTTAAAAGCTTCCAAAGAAGGAGCCTCCACCACACTCCGGGGCAGAGAGTTCCACTGCTGAACGGCTCTCACAGTCAGGAAGTTCTTCCTAATGTTCAGATGGAATCTCCTTTCTTGTAGTTTGAAGCCATTGTTCCGTGTCCTAGTCTCCAAGGAAGCAGAAAACAAGCTAGCTCCCTCCTCCCTGTGGCTTCCTCTCACATATTTATACATGGCTATCATATCTCCTCTCAGCCTTCTCTTCTTCAGGCTAAACATGCCCAGTTCCCTAAGCCGCTCCTCATAGGGCTTGTTCTCCAGACCCTTGATCATTTTAGTCGCCCTCCTCTGGACACTTTCCAGCTTGTCAATATCTCTCTTGAATTGTGGTGCCCAGAATTGGACACAATATTCCAGATGTGGTCTAACCAAAGCAGAATAGAGGGGTAGCATTACTTCCTTAGATCTAGACACTATGCTCCTATTGATGCAGGCCAAAATCCCATTGGCTTTTTTTGCCGCCACATCACATTGTTGGCTCATGTTTAACTTGTTGTCCACGAGGACTCCAAGATCTTTTTCACACGTACTGCTCTCGAGCCAGGCGTCCCCCATTCTGTATCTTTGCATCTCATTTTTTCTGCCAAAGTGGAGTATCTTGCATTTGTCACTGTTGAACTTCATTTTGTTAGTTTTGGCCCATCTCTCTAATCTGTCAAGATCGTTTTGAATTCTGCTCCTGTCCTCTGGACTATTGGCTATCCCTCCCAATTTGGTGTCGTCTGCAAACTTGATGATCATGCCTTCTAGCCCTTCATCTAAGTCATTAATAAAGATGTTGAACAGGACCGGGCCCAGGACGGAACCCTGCGGCACTCCACTTGTCACTTCTTTCCAAGATGAAGAGGAAGCATTAGTGAGCACTCTCTGTGTTCGTCCACTTAACCAATTACAGATCCACCTCACCGTAGTTTTGCCTAGCCCACATTGGACTAGTTTCCTTGCCAGAAGGTCATGGGGGACCTTGTCGAAGGCCTTACTGAAATCCAGGTACGCTACATCCACGGCATTCCCTGCATCTACCCAGCTTGTAGCTCTATCGAAGAAAGAGATCAGATTAGTCTGGCATGACTTGTTTTTGATAAATCCATGTTGACTATTAGCGATGACTGCATTTGTTTCTAAGTGTTTGCAGACCACTTCCTTAACAATCTTTTCCAGAATCTTGCCCGGTATCGACGTGAGGCTGACCGGACGGTAGTTGTTTGGGTCGTCCTTTTTTCCCTTCTTGAAGATTGGGACCACATTGGCCCTCCTCCAATCTGCTGGAACTTCTCCCGTTCTCCAAGAACTCTCAAAGATGGTTGCCAATGGTTCCGAAATGACTTCCGCTAGTTCCTTCAATACTCTTGGGTGTAGTTGATCTGGTCCTGGGGACTTGAACTCATTAAGAGCGGCCAGGTATTCCTGGACGACTTCTTTCCCAATTTGGGGTTGGATGTCCTCCAATCCCTCATCCACTCCATCTTGCTGAGCTTGAAGACTCTCTTTTTGTGAGAAGACCGAGGCAAAGAAGGCATTAAGTAGTTCTGCCTTTTCCCTATCCCCTGTCAGCATTGCCCCATCTTCTCCTCGAAGAGGTCCTATCGCCTCCTTGTTTTTCCTTTTTCTACTGACATAAGAATAGAAGCCCTTTTTATTGTTTTTAATGTCCCTGGCAAGTCTGAGCTCGTTTTTTGCTTTAGCTTTGCGGACCTTTTCCCTACAGGTGTTGGCCATTTGTTTGAATTCTTCTTTGGTGATTTCTCCCTTTTTCCACTTCTTGTGCATGTCTCTTTTGTGTCTTAGCACAGTTAGAAGTTCTTTGGACATCCATTCTGGCTTCTTTGCACTTGTCCTATTTTTTCTCTTTGTTGGCACGGTTTGCAATTGCGCCTTGAGTATTTCACTCTTGAGAAGTTCCCATCCATCCGTAGCTCCCTTGTCTTTTAGTATCTGTGTCCACGGAATGCTGCTCAGCGTTTCCTTCATTTTTTGGAAATCAGCTCTCCTAAAGTCCAAAATGCGGGTTTGACTTGTCTTAGTTTCGGCCTTCCTTTGTACCTCAAATTGCAGGAGCACATGGTCACTTGCCCCTAAGGATCCTACCACTTCGACCGCATCGATCAGGTCCTCCGCATTTGTTAGGATGAGGTCAAGAGTAGCCAATCCCCTTGTTCCCTCTTGCTCCCTACTTTGCTTAGTCACCAGGATATGTATGTATCGCGTATATATTTATAATTGTCAATATGTTTGTTTGTTTAATCAACCATTGTGTCCAATTCTGAGCACCACAATTGAAGAGAGATATTTCCAAGCTGGAATGTGTCCAGAGGAGGGAGACTAAAATGATTAAAATGATTAACAACAAGCCCTATGAGGAGCGGCTTAAAGAGCTGGTCTTCAGAACAATACTATTAATAATATACATTGTTGTTGTTGTTCATTCGTTCAGTCGTCTCCGACTCTTCGTGACCTCATGGACCAGCCCACGCCAGAGTTCCCTGTCGGCCGTCACCACCCCCAGCTCCTTCAAGGTCAGTCCAGTCACTTCAAGGATGCCATCCATCCATCTTGCCCTTGGTCGGCCCCTCTTCCTTTTTCCTTCCACTTTCCCCAGCATCATTGTCTTCTCTAGGCTTTCCTGTCTCCTCATGATGTGGCCAAAGTACTTCAACTCAGACCTCACCTCTGAGGAAGCTTGCCATAGATGCAGGTGAAACGTCAGGAGAAATGCCTCTAGAACATGGCCATATAGCCCGAAAAAACCTACAAGAACTGAGTGATTCTGGCCATGAAAGCCTTCGACAATACTTCAACTTTGTCTCTAGTATCCTTTCCTCCAGTGAGCAGTTGGGCTTTATTTCCTGGAGGATGGACTGGTTGGATCTTCTCGCAGTCCAAGGCACTCTCAGAATTTTCCTCCAACACCACAGCTCAAAAGCATCGATCTTCCTTCGCTCAGCCTTCCCTAAGGTCCAGCTCTCACATCCGTAGGGAATACCATGGCTTTGACTAGGCGGATCTTTGTTGCCAGTCTGATGTCTCTACTCTTTACTATTTTATCGAGATTGGACATAATAATATAATAATTTAATATTTTTAAATATTATAATATAATAATTTAATATTTTTAAATAATGGTTAATAATATGATGTAATATAATATAATTCAATTGGTCTGCTGTTAAAGACTCTGAACCTATCCTTGGTGACATGTATTTCAGCTCTTAGATAATACCGTGTGTATGATCTTCTCTGCGTGACCGACGACTGACATTTCAGGTTATAGCAATGCCTCCCGAATCCCTCTGGGCAATGTACTCTATGCCCTTCTTCTCATTCAACCTTTACTCCAAACAATAAGCTCAGGTTCGCCACCTACGTTTACCTAGAATCCTTGTTAGTGCTTTTATGGAATGTAAACTGGCGTCACATGTGTGTGTGTGTGTGTGTGTGTGTGATGAAGCCATTGAAAAAGCACCAGCAATAACCCTTTCCATAGCCACGAAGTTATATTACTATCATGATAGGTAAAGGTAAAGGTTTTCCCCTGACATTAAGTCCAGTTGTGTCTGACTCTTGGTGTTGGTGCTCATCTCCATTTCAAAGCTGAAGAGCTGGCGTTGTCTGTAGACGCCTCCAAGATCATGTGGCCAGCATGACAGCATGGAGCGCCATTACCTTTCAGCCAGAGTGGTACCTATTGATCTACTCACATTTGCATGTTTTCAATCTGCTAGGTTGGCAAAAGCTGGGGTGGGGAGCGGGAGCTCATGCTGCTCCCCAGATTTGAACCAGCAACCAGTCAGCAAGTTCAGCAGCTCAGCGGTTTAACATGCTGTGCTACTGGAGGCTCCTCCTATAATGATACACAAAAATGTATCACTAACAAAGGTGAGGGTATGCAGTCCAGATGCAGCTTGTAACTTTTTAATATTGGCCCATATTAGCATTAAGCACTGCTCTTTTAAAAAAATTATTTATTTGTCATGTCAGGGCAACCAGTCAATTGTATTACATTTCTAACAGAACAAAACAAATAAATAGACAAAATACAAAATTTGCGAGTTTGGTAGTTGATTAAATGTCCTTTGACCAGTATCTGGCCACTTGGAGTGCTTCTGGTGTTGCTGCAAGAAGGTCCTCCATTGTGCATGTGGCAGGGCTCAGGCTGCATTGCAGCAGGTGGTCAGTGGTTTGCTCTTCTCCACACTCGCATGTCATGGATTCCACTTTGTGGCCCCATTTCGGAAGGTTCGCTCTACATCTCGTGGTGCCAGAGCGCAGTCTGTTCAGCGCCTTCCAAGTCGCCCAGTCTTCTGTGTGCCCAGGGGGGAGTCTCTCATTTGGTATCAGGCATTGGTTGAGGTTCTGGCTTTGAGCCTGCCACTTTTGGAGTCTTGCTTGCTGAGGTGTTCCAGCGAGTGTCTCTGTAGATCTTAGAAAACTATTTCTTGATTTAAGTCACTGACGTGCTGGGTGATACCCAAACAGGGGATGAGCTGGAGATGTCTCTGCCTTGGTCCTTTCACTATTGGCTGCTACTTCCCGGCGGATGTCAGGTGGTGCAATAAAATAAACAGTGTAATTTCTCTAGTGGTGTAGGGCGCAGACACCCCGTGATAATGTGGCATGTCTCATTAAGAGCCACATATACTGTTTTAGTGTGGTGAGATGTCTTCCACACTGGGCATGTGTACTCAGCAGCAGAGTAGCATAGTGCAAGGGGAGATGTCTTCACTGTGTCTGGTTGTGATCCCCAGGTTGTGCCAGTCAGCTTTCGTATGATATTGTTTCTAGCGCCCACTTTTTGCTTGATGTTCAGGTAGTGCTTCTTGTAGGTAAGAGCACGGTCCAGAGTGACTCCCAGGTATTTGGGTGTGCTGCAATGCTCCAGTGGGATTCCTTCCCAGGTGATCTTCAGAGCTCGGGATGTTTGTCTGTTCTTGAGATGAAAGGCACATGTCTGTGTTTTAGATGGGTTGGGGATCAGCTGGTTTCCCCTGTAATAGGCAGTAAGAGCACCTAGAGCTTCGGAGAGCTTCTGTTCTACCATCTCAAAGCTCCCTGCTTGAGCAGTAATGGCACGATCATCAGCATAGATGAAACTCTCCGTCCCTTCTGGCAGTGGCTGGTCATTTGTGTAAATGTTGAACATGGATGGAGCAAACACACTCCTCTGAGGCAGGCCGTTCTTCTGTTTCCGCCATCTGCTTCTCTGGCCCTGGAACTCAACAAAAAAGCTCCTGCTTGTAGCAGGTTTCCAATGAGGCAGGTGAGGTGGTAGTCCTTTGTGATATTATACATTTTTCTCAGGAGGAGGCGGTGGTTCACAGTATCATAGACGATTCTTGAGTTAACACCTGAAGACAGTTGAGTTCCTGAATGAAAAAAGTAGAAATATCATACATTTATTATGAGTAAATAAAAATTCTCCTGATCTTCTAGTCAATGTCCACAGCAGTTTCTACAATATTCATAAAGCAAATAATACTGCACCTATATAAAACATTAACAGCATAATTGTATGCACACTTCCTAAGAGGTCGAGGTCAGCAAATCTAGACTTGTAAGGAAGCATGTCACTGTGGCCTCAAACTGCACCTGTGCCACAGAAATAAGTGAGCGAACCAAGATCTGAAAATGCAGACAGGCTAAGTAAGCATTGCCTATGTCTGCCATGCTGGGAGCACCTGGAAGGCAAGGAATATGTTTAGCAAATCAAATCCAGATGGCAGAAGCAAGCAAACCTTGCCAGATGGTACAAAGGGTGGTAGGAGTACTGTGAAAATGCATTGAAAAGAAAAGGGAACAAGTCTTCAATTTAGTTGAATAGCACTTTTCTTTTTTCACTTTACAAATTTACAACAGACTGTAAGAAAAGGATATTGAAGGACTATCATTAGCTAGAATAAGAGAAACCGCTCAGGCAGCAGAGGCATTCCTCCCTTTTGCTTGTGACGGCAATCCATATATATTCAGCGAAAGGTATCCCTGCTGATGTTTCCTATAAGCTGTTCAATGATAAGCAATGCCTTTAAGTCCTCCTTTTAGCCTTGCACAAAGTTGGAATTGAGTCTTTCTAGTATTTAGTATTTGACCTGTTTTGTGGCCTGGCTTTTGGTGGGAGCCCTGACCCACTTTTTGGGAGCCTCCTGAAATCAGGAGGGCAGATATCTGCTTTTGCTCTGGAGTAATGAAAGATCCATTTTCTATTGCTCCATTAAGGGGGGTGGTATTTCCCAGGCTCCCCTCCCAATCATTTTAGGCATTTAAGCTGTAGAGAAGAGGCACTCAGCTGCAGGCAGGCGTGTGCTTTAAGAAGGCTTCTTATCTGTTTCTACTCTAGAGGAGAGGTGCTTGGCTGCAGGCAGGTGCACCCACTTTCTGAGCCTGTACATCACATGTGCACTCTTTCCAAGGCAAGGAGACAAGTTCTGTTTCGTACTCTAGAGGAGGCGCTGAGCTGTAGGCAGCCGCACACACTTTCTGAGCCTGCACAGCACACATGCACTCTCTTTCCAAGGCAAGGAGACAAGTTCTGTTTCATACTCTAGAGGAGGCGCTCAGCTGTAGGCAGGTGCACACACTTTCTGAGTCTGCACAGCACACATGCACTCTCTTTCCAAGGCAAGGAGGCAAGTTCTGTTTCGTACTCTAGAGGAGGTACTCATCCGCAAGCAATCCCACATGTTATCAGGGCCTGTACACCACACACACACTCTTTTCAAGGCAAGGAGGCAAGTTCTGTGTTGTACTCTAGAGGAGGTGCTCAGCTGTAGGCAGACACACACACTTTCTGAGCCTGCACACCACACATGCACTCTCCTTCCAAGGCAAGGAGGCAAGTTCTGTGTCGTACTCTAGAGGAGGTGCTCAGCTGTAGGCAGACACACACACTTTCTGAGCCTGCACACCACACATGCACTCTCTTTCCAAGGCAAGGAGGCAAGTTCTGTTTCATACTCTAGAGGAGGGGCTCAGTTGCAGGAAAGCACTCGCACTTTCTTAGCCTGCACACCACACACAAACATTCTTTCCAAGGGAAGGAGACAAGTTCTGTTTCGTACTCTAGATGAGGTGCTCAGCTGTAGGCAGGCACACACACTTTCTGAGCCTGCACACCACACATGCACTCTCTTTCCAAGGCAAGTTCTGTTTCATACTCTAGAGGAGGCGCTCAGCTGCAGGCAAGCACTCGCACTTTCTTGGCCAGCACACCACACACTCGCTCTTTTCAAGGCAAGGAGAAAAGTTCTGTTTCATACTCTAGAAGAGGCGCTCAGCTGTAGGCAGGCGCACACACTTTCTGAGCCTGCACAGCATACATGCACTCTCTTTCCAAGGCAAGGAGGCAAGTTCTGTTTCGTACCCAAGAGGAGGTGCTCAGCTGCAGGCAAGCACTCAAGCTTTCTGGGCCTGCACACCACACATGCACTCTCTTTCCAAGGCAAGGAAGCAAGTTCTCTGTAAATGCCCCTCGACCACCACTTGAGGAGCGTCCCCTCGGCTCACAACAGCCCTAGCAGTCCGGGGGAAGCCTCAGCAATCTATTACGCAAAGTAAGCATTTGCAGCAGGCCCGTAGCCAGGATTTCGTTTCGGGGGGGGGGGGGGGCTAAAAAATTTTCAGGGGGGGTTTCGCGGGGGGGCTGAGTTTCGGGGGGGGGGGGCTGAGTCTGAGTGAAAGAGGGTCTAGCCTAGCAAACCTTTTGTATCATTGCCCCAATACCCCCATACATATGGGATATATTGAGAATGGTGATCAAATCATGATATTAATAAACATAACAGTTTAAATAATGCACCAGTAAGGCCTTTTCGCGAACCACCATGAGAATTTCGGGGGGGGGCTGAAGCCCCCCGAGCCCCCCCCCCCTGGCTACATGCCTGATTTGCAGTATAGTTGATTTTGCCCAGGGGCACTCTTGAGGTGCTCTTGGGGGAAAATAGACCTTGACATATGCGAGTTGTAGTTACTGGGATGTATAGTTCACCTACAATCAAAGAGCATTCTGAACTCCACCAGTGATGGAATTGAACCAAATATGGCACACAGTACTCCCACGACGAACAGAAAATATATGTCAATAATTGGTTGTGGAGGGGGGGGTGCCAAAATACTGTTTGCTTACCATTGAAAATTACCTAGGGCTGCCTCTGCCTCCCATACAGAACACCCACGTGGGCCACAGCAACGCGTGGCAGGGGACAGCTAGTGCACAATAGGGCTGGGCGGTTTCGTTTCGTAATTTCGTAATTCGTTAAAAATTCGTTATTTTTTTTATAACGAAGCGATAACGAACCATTCAGGAGCATCTTAAAAACGAAACGAATTTTTAAATTCGTTTCGTAATTGCTTTGGATTCGTTTTGTATTCGTTTCGTTATCGTTTTGAAATCGTTTCGTTATTATTTCCGCATGTCTGGGGCAAGTTTTATAGTTGTTTGATTAATCAGTGAAAAAAATTATAAATATCACACCAACAGTCAACAACAGAGGGAGAGGGAAGCTTCAGAAGTTCCCCCTGTCCCATATGGAGGTTTTTTAGCGTATTGCGCGGTCGCGTCCGCCATTAACGATTCGATTCGTAATTGTTTCGTAATTGTTTCGTAATTGTTTTGTAATTTACGAAATTTCGTAAATATCGAACTTTTTTTAAGGAAAATTTCGGAATTCTTTTAAATAACAAAACGCAAAAAAAACCTAAAAACGAATTGAGTTTAGAAACACATTTTTCCGTGGTTGGACAGCCCTAGTGCACAATATTTCTTAACTTGAGCTTCCATACCCTGTTTTACTGCATCACAACATTTTCAGATTTTTTGAAAAAAGTTAGCATTCACCCCAAAGACTTTCCTAAGAAAACCTTGTGCAAAATAAGAGACTCCAAGATCCGCTTTGCTACAAGGATCAGGCTTGATGGAGATCAAACTGAATAGCTGAAATACTAAAGGCCAAGGGCACGGGACTTGAATTTCAACCCCCAAGTTTGCCCACTGAGGACTTCCATTACAGACTGAGAAACTTCATTCACGGAGAGGCAGAGGCTATCATTGCAAGCTGTCAGCCGTGACAACCAGAGGACTGGAATCCAGCAGCATCTCCCACTCTCTAGCGCAAGGTATTTAATAAACCAAAAAACCAAGGATCAAGGAGCTGGGAGGGATTGCAACCTCCTTTCTTCTGCTCTTACTCAAGTTCTTTTAAGACTGCTTCCCGTCTGGCTTGTGCTCCCTCTCTCTCTCTCTCTCCCCCTAGAAAAGCCTTTCATGCCTCCCTCACCAGACTGACATTTTGACAAGTTGCCACAAGTGACATCTGATTTGTACAAATTTCAAGACTAATAAATCTACCTGTCAAAGCGGAAACTTTAAAAGGAGCTAAGCCCAGCGGGTATAGTTTAACAGAACTCAAGCTGATGAAACTGTGGGATGGAGAAATTATATCTGTCACAATCCACCCACATTAGTTCTGCAGAGATGTTGGCAACTGAAACAAACGTCTTTCACAGCTTAGCAAAAACATACACACACACACACACGCCTGCACACACACATACACACACGCCAAGCACAGAAGGGGGAGGAGGAAAAGAGATGGTTAACACGATGAGTAACAAGTAACAGTTCTGTTTGTAAACTAACACATTTCTGTATGTACTTAATTTCTCATTTGCTCAAGGGTTGAGTGTACGCACATGTGGGTGCCTGAACATATGGGTGTGTTGGGAAGAAGGTTTGATGCTCTACTGTTTTCAGCCCATTGAGAGAACTGGGGCTTATCTGGGTCTGTATCCATAAGCCCCTCACCATAATAATAGAATCATAGAATCAAAGAGTTTCTATGAGGAGGGCGACTAAAATGATCAAGGGTCTGGAGAACAAGCCCTATGAGGAGCGGCTTAGGGAACTGGGCATGTTTAGCCTGAAGAAGAGAAGGCTGAGAGGAGATATGATAGCCATGTATAAATATGTGAGAGGAAGCCACAGGGAGGAGGGAGCAAGCTTGTTTTCTGCTTCCTTGGAGACTAGGACGCGGAACAATGGCTTCAAACTACAAGAGAGGAGATTCCATCTGAACACGAGGAAGAACTTCCTGACTGTGAGAGCCATTCAGCAGTGGAACTCTCTGCCCCGGAGTGTGGTGGAGGCTCCTTCTTTGGAAGCTTTTAAGCAGAGGCTGGATGGCCATTTGTCAGGGGTGATTTGGATGCAATATTCCTGCTTCTTGGCAGAATGGGGTTGGACTGGATGGCCCATGAGGTCTCCTCCAACTCTTTGATTCTATGATTCTATGATTCTATGAGTTGGAAGAGACCTCATGGGCCATCCAGTCCAACCCCCTGCCAAGAAGCAGGAATATTGCATTCAAATCTCCCCTGAGAGATGGGCATCCAGCCTCTCTTTAAAAGTTTCCAAAGAAGGAGCCTCCATCACACTCTGGGGCAGAGAGTTCCACTGCTGAACAGCTCTCAGAGTCAGGAAGTTCTTCCTCATGTTCAGATGGAATCTCCTCTCTTGTAGTTTGAAGCCATTGTTCCACATCCTAGTCTCCAGAGAAGCAGAAAACAAGCTTGCTCCCTTCTCCCTGTGGCTTCCTCTCACATATTTATACATGGCTATCATATCTCCTCTCAGCCTTCACTTCTTCAGGCTAAACATGGCCAGCTCCTTAAGCCGCTCCTCATAGGGCTTGTTCTCCAGACCCAGGATCATTTTAGTCGCCCTCCTCTGGATACATTCCAGCTTGTCAATATCTCTCTTGAATTGTGGTGCCCAGAATTGGACACAATATTCCAGGTGTGGTCTGACCAAAGTGGAAAAGAGGGGCGGCATGACTTCCCTAGATCTAGACACTAGGCTCCTATTGATGCAGGCCAAAATCCCATTGGCTTTTTTTGCTGCCACATCACATTTTTGGCTCATGTTTAACTTGTTGTCCACGAGGACTCCAAGATCTTTTTCACACGTACTGCTCTCAAGCCAGGCATTGTCCCCCATTCTGTATTGTTTTTTATTTCGTTTTTCCTGCCAAAGTGGAGTATCTTGCATTTGTCACTGTTGAACTTCATTTTGTTAGTTTTGGCCCATCTCTCTAATCTGTCAAGATCGTTTTGAATTCTGCTCCTGTCCTCTAGAGTATTGGCTCTCCCTCCCAATTTGGTGTCGTCTGCAAACTTGATGATCCTGCCTTCTAACCCTTCATCTAAGTCATTAATAAAGATGTTGAACAGGACCGGGCCCAGGACGGAACCCTGCAGTATTAATAATAATAATACTTTATTTGTACCCCGCTACCATCTCCCCAAGGGACTCGGTGCGACTTACATGAGGCTGAGCCCAAATACAAGCAATACAAGCAATAAAACAATACAAGCAAAAAAAAAACATAGACAATAAAATATACAACATTATCAATAAGACAACACACAGTTACAAACAGTGGGAAGGCCAAATGTAAAGTTAAAATTGGAAGTAATGCTGGGACATGGACAAAAAGGTGATAATGGTGTTTGTGGGAGGGCATACGAGCAGACCTAAAGAAATGTAAAGTGCTTCGGAGGACAAAGTGCTATGGAATCATTATTCTGGGAAGGCACACTGGAACAGCCACATCTTCAAGGTCCTCCTGAAGACTGTCAGAGTTGGGGCCTGTCTGATGTCTTTAGGGAGTGAGTTCCAGAGTCGAGGGGCCACCACCGAAAAGGCCCTCTCTCTCGTCCCCACCAATCGCGCCTGCGATGCTGGTGGGATCGAGAGCAGGACCTCTCCGGATGATCGAAGGGATCATGTGGGTTCGTATATGGAGATGCGGTCACGCAGTTAGGCGGATCCCAAACCGTTCAGGGCTTTGTAGGTAAGAACCTGCACCTTGAATTGGGTCCGGTAAATGAATGGCAGCCAGTGGAGCTCCTTGAACAGGAGGGATGACCGCTCCCTGTAAGGCACCCCAGTTAACAACCTGGCTGTCGCCCGTTGGATCATCTGGAATTTCCGGGCCATTTTCAAGGGCAGCCCCACGTAGTGTGCATTGCAGTAATCCAGTCTAGAGGTGACTAAGGTGTGGACCACTTTGGCCAGATCCGCCTTCCCGAGGTACGGTCGCAGTTGGCTCACGAGTTGGCAGAGTTTTCCTGCTTTGTGCCAAAACCAATAGTTTTTCACTAAGATGTCATCTGGACACTTCAAGGGAAAACTCAAGAGGGCGTGCATTTTGTGCCCTGTCTGGATGTGCCCTCAGTTCAAAGCAGATGTTGTGGGATTTTCTGCCTTGATCTTCTGGGTTATATGGCTGTGTGGAAGGATTCTGGGTCTGTTGAGTTAAGGCTGGTTGTGTTTTTTGTGAGCAGAATGGGGGCTTGCTGTAGGATTCATTGTTCTATTGTGGGTAGGCCAAAATCCTCTGCCTGATCTTAGGGGCAGGAATGCTGAAGGAATTGAGACTCAGACTTGTTTCAGGGAGGAAATAGCAGCCACTAGCTCTCTATTTTCTGTATCGCTGCAGCCACATCCAGGAGTTGGGAAAAGAGGTGAGGCAAGTAGGACATTCCATGGACATTTAGTGGGTGGGTTTGTGGAGGAGACCTGGAGTTCAGTTTCAGTGTCTGATTCTTCAATATGGATGGTTAGGTTGCTGCTGCAGTCATCTCTTGGATGTAGGTTATGCCTACACCAAGGGTAAATTGGTGATCCTATATGGCTCCGGTCCAGCGTACCTGTCCAAATATTTCTCCTTTTACATCCCACCTCGGAGTTTAAGATCTTCTGGGGAGGATACTTGACATAGATGCAGGCAAAATGTCAGGAGAGAATGCCTCTAGACCATGGCCATACAGCCCGAAAAAACCTACAACAACCCAGTGATTCCGGCCATGAAAGCCTTCGACAATACATTTAATTATATTGTTTTAATGTTTTTAACTATTTATAATAATTGACTGTTTTTATTATGTATATATTGAGGCATTGAATTGCTGCCGATTGGAAGCAGCCCTGAGTCCCTTCCCCCCAAGGGGGTTGAGAAGGGTGGGGTACAAATATTTTAAATAAATAAATAAATATTTTTTGGAATTTTTTAAACTGATCCCTAGACCCATCTCAGTTCCCAATCCAGCTTTAAAGCAACCTCAAACAGCTCAAAGTGTCTCCATTTCCAAGCTGCTTGTCTTACAACACAGTGAAAGAGAGACACTACTGATAACATGAAAGGACATGTGGGAAGCATTTGGGGGGATGCGATTGTAAACAAATACCTCTTTTTTCCCCCATCACAGAACCATTCTGTTTGGGGAGGGTGTTGCCGCTAAAAGAGCACTTACTAAGACAAATCCAAACCGATATTCTTAGAATAACCTCAGTTTGTTGTAACCATAGAGAAATAGCCCAGCCACTGCCAATTTCCAGATGCTTTTCCATGTGACACTTATTTATTATGTGTTTATTCTGCCCTTCCAAAAGAGAGCTGAGGGCAATGTATAAATAGAGCTCTTCTTCTCTTTCCCCATTTTCGCCTCATAATATTCCTGTGAAGATAGTCACTCGCAGGACCTGGCCCGAGATGTCATATTAAAGGGATAAAAATGAGAACATGAGAAAGATAACACTTTTGTATATGCTTTTCTAAAACAATCTCTCTCCCCATTTTACATCTACACAAACTTACACACTCATAAAACTATATTCTCCTTTGTTTTTCCCAACCATTCCGCCTCCTGCCTGCTATTGGAGAGCCACAATGTGCATTGGAGGCAGGGAAAGCTCTCTGATTGGCTGCTGTATGCCGCAGCCTCTCCCAGCTGCTTGTAACGTCAGAGCCTGTGCTGGTACTCCAACTTCCTTTTCTTTCTTTGAGTCTTTGCATGTGTTCCAAAGTTCCATGCATTTTGCAATAAGGTGGCTTCCCTTGGTTTGCAGCCACCTGCCTATCATCATTGGGTTTTTTAGTTCCGCCCCTTTCCCCAGGGTTCAGGAAGGAAAGGGAGCCATTTTAGCTCAGTCTTACAGTTGAAAGTTTAGCTACAGGACATGAATCGGCGTGCAGGTACAACTGTACCAGGAGCTCCAATTTTGTTTGCTTTGCATTGAATGTTTGTTGTAGTCCTAAGTTTCAGGGACTCTGCAGATAGGTGGCTTCTTTTGGCTGCAATTATAGGGCAAGCCACCTGTCAATTATAGTTAGGTTCCCTGGTCCCGCCCCCTTTTGGGTTTTTGGGAGGGAATAGGAGCCAATTTTGGGTTCAGTCCACACAGAGAAGCCTTCCATACAGGACATAATACAAAGAGCTCCTGTAAAAAGCTTTGTCTTCTACAGCTTGGCCGGGGTTATACAGCCCACAGCTTGACCGAGGATCATACAGCCTTACAGCTCCTTTGCTGAAGGACTTCAGTCAGCCATCACGGAAACCTGAGTTCTTTTTCCCCTGGAAGTCTACAAAGCTCTGCTTGGTAAGGGTCACTAGCGGAAGCCAGAAGCAGTTGGTACCGGGTGCAGGGGCTCCATGCCAACAGGCAAAGACAGACTGCCCAGATTAGAAGTTAAGGATTTCCCTGTTAGCTAAAATAAAGTTTATGAAGATAGTGCCTGTTCCCTGTGGACAAGGTTGAAAGAGCCAATAGACTGTTAAGAAAGCCTTAAAGTACCTGTTTGTTTTCATTAATAAAGAACTTTGTTGAATCTTTGAGCATTCTAGAGATTGTGTTTTAAGGAAATCCAAAGGCCTTTAATATGAGGCAGCCCCGGCGTCCCGTTGAGCACACAGAATTTATGTCCTGTCTACAGTTTTATGCACAGGCCAGGCGTGCGACAGCACAATCAGCTTCACCTGTAGAGAAGCTTCGTTTCTTATGAAATTCGGGGGGGGGGGGGAACAGTCCCAAAGCTCTGGCTGGGGAATTTACAGCCTCACAGCTTTAAGGAAAAGCCTTTAAAAGAAACAGTTTACAGCGCAACCCTTGTTGGTGTTAAATTTGTTCTTATACTTTGAGAGGAAAACCCTTTTTAACCTCTCCCAGGCTGTCTGTTATCTTAAGTTTTGTTGGTGTGGGATCTACTACCGATTCCAAACTGCGACTTGGTACTGAGTAAACCTACCAGACAAAGCTTGTTGATTTTCCAGCTGGAGTTCTTTGGGTCTGTAAAGCTGTTTTCCTTCTGGAATTTCTTAGAGTCTTTAGGGCTGTTTCCCTTAGATGCTGTAAGGCTGAGAGGCTGCAAGCTCCCAGCCAGAGCTTTGGGAATTTCCCCCCGGAATGTCCCTGGAATTTCCTGGACTTCGGTTTCCCTGGATGGTCTTGAGAAATGAAGCTTTTCTGCAGGTGAAGCTTGTCCACATCCTCTAACTTAGCTTTCCTCACTAAGGCTAACTAAAAATGGCCCCCTCTTCCCTTCCCATCTCCCTGGGAGAAGAGGCGGATCCAAACTTAACAATGATAGACAGGTGGCTTGCCCTATGACTGCAAACCAAAGGAAGCCACCTTTTTGCAGAATCCCTGAAACTTTGGAATGGAAAGAAAATAAAGTTGGAGCTCCTGGTACAGACGTACCAGCACACCTTTTATATATCTAAATTTGTGTTTGTTTTATTTTGGGGTTTATTTTCTTGAATCAAGTGCAGTTTCTGAACACAGATAAACATTTGCACATTTGGCAGGAAAACTAGACAGGCAACAAATGTTGTAATTTTTAGCACAATAAGGATCAAGGACTTAAGCGACCGATTCCCATCTTGTCCCAGAGACAGTATTGCATCAGTCCAAAGGACAATCTAAACAAAAAAAGTATGCCTTCCCTATATCATGAAAGTAGCAACACAGGCCCAGGTCCTTAGTATGCTGCGATCAAACCCTACCTGATATTCCGCTTCACTGCAACTGAATTGCCAGCCTACGCACAATTTTAAAAACAGTGGAGGGAATGGGACACAGTTTTATTTCATGCAAGTCTGCTTCCCTGAGTCAGCATTTTGGAGCATACTTTTGCTGTTCTATGTTATTTGCAATTGTGTTTTCCATTCGGGGGGGGGGGGGTGTCTCTGTTTATGGAACTTGTTACTCTCTGAACAGAGTTGGATGTTCATTGTTTCAAAAGGATGCCATGACAAATGGGCTTCATCCACATTTCACTGCGATGGAAACCACATTGCTTTCTGAAGTGAATCAGCCCAGAAGTTGGAATTGTCTTCCCTTTGTTTTGGTTTGTTTTGTTTTCCAAAAGAATTTAACCAACCGGGCTGTTTGATTTCCCCGGGGTTCTTCCACCTACCAAAGTTTCTCATATGTCCAAAGGCAGAATTGAGCTGTTGCAGTCCATTAGGTTTTGCCCAAAATTGATTTGGCCTCCAATACCACCTGAACCTGGCTGAAACCCCTCACTTTCTAGCAAAAGTTCCTAGTTACTCATGCTCAGAAAATAAAACATAGCCTGGAGTCAGTCCCAGAAGAATGGAATCCATTTGTCAGTACTCCGCTCTGGTGTGGAAGGTTGCAGCACTGTTTATCCAAAAGTAAATAATGCTTAATTCAAACTCTAAACAACACTAAAAGGAGGTTGGCTTGCAGACAGTTGTTGTGGCTTATATGAGATACAATCTAATTGTTCAGAAGTTTAGATTTCAGAGAAACCCAAGAATACAGATAAAATTATGTGAATGTACAGTGTGTTGTCACACGCTGGGCCTGTAGCAATTGTCTATTAACAGGACGTGGTCTCTATATGCCCAGCGGGACGCCCGGGGTGTCTCGGCTGAGAGGCCCTATGGATTTCCCTGTACAAAGTCTTTAGAAGCTTAGAAAGTTTAACAAGGTTCTTTATTCATCCAGTTCTTCTGGGTTTTTTCGGGCTATATGGCCATGTTCTAGAGGCATTTCTCCTGACGTTTCGCCTGCATCTATGGCAAGCATCCTCAGAGGTGAGGTCTGCTGGAGCTGGGAAAAAAGGGGGTTTATATATCTGTGGAATGACCAGGGTGAGACAAAGGGCTTTTGTAAGTTGGGCTAGGTGTGAATCTTCCAACTGACCATCTTGATTAGCATACAATGGGCTGACTGTGCCTGGAGCAAACTCTTCTTGAAGGGTGATTAGATGTCCCTGCCTGTTTTTCTCTCTGCTGTTTTTGCTGTTGCAATTTTAGAATTTTTTAATACTGGTAGCCAGATTTTGTTCATTTGCATGGTTTCTTGCTTTCTGTTGAAATTGTCCACATGTTTGTGGATTTCAATGGCTTCTCTGTGTAGCCTGACATGGTGGTTGTTCTTTATTCATGCTTAAATATTCAACAAATCAATCAAATACTTGAAAACTCTGGAAAACTGGTAGCTTTCTTAATCTGCCCACAAGGGACAGGCAACTTGCTTGAAGAACTGTTTCTTTCTTCTATAAAGGAAATCCTTGACCCTTTCCTGGGCAATTTGTTCTTAGGCTGGCGTGGGGCCTTACTCCCAGTTCCAATTTGCTTTATGGGTAACCTGAGTAGACCTTACTGGCCAAGACTTTTGTGTTGTTGTGCCTGGGGTCTATAACTCTTAGTGAAAGAGGCATGGACATGGCATCTTTCCCCAGGGGATTGCTTCTTGCCCTCCTATAGGAAACTGGAACTCTCAAAGACCAAAAACAACAGATAACTCAAAATAGGATTTATTGTTCACAATTAGTTACCTTTCTCAGGAATAAGCTTGATCTTTCAACAGGGATAAAGGAAATATACTTTACAATCTCTGAAGTCCAAGGAGTTTGCAGCTGAGAAGCTTTTCCTGTTTCCTCATTCCTCAATGGCTGTGAATATCGGAATAAACACAACCCCAGTCCAATGGCCTATGTTGAAGGGACAAGACCTTCCTGTGGTGCCAAAAGAACCGGTTTGAAGGCGCTTGGGTCTCCTCAATGTTGTCCAGAACGATCTGGACATAAAGCATGAGTCCCAAGGGTAAAAAACCTTAGAATTGGTGCTGAGAGGTAATTTAAGCAGGGGCTTTTAGAGCCAAGTCTCTTACTCATGTCCATCCGATAGAAATCCTGATGGCAGAATGAAAAAAGGTGGTGGAGCCAAGAGGTGGAGCCAAACAATTGAGCTTGAGAAAGCAATTCAGCTGGTGCAAACACCACTGATTAACAGCTATAAATAACCAATCAATCCAACTATACATAAGCAGGGTAAAAAGGCAGGATTAAGCATGATACAACAGTTTAAATCTTGCAACTAACAACTAATATGATATAATATATTGTGTACACATATAATATTGATAATAATATTATAATGTACTTAATCTTTACCATCTCTCCACAAAAGTCAACATTGACACTGAAATTCAACACTGCCTGAGCTGTGCGAGTGCAGCATTTTTCCGAATGAAACAGAGAGTGTTTGAGGTCCGGAACATCCGTAGGGATACCAAGGTGTTTGTTTATAAAGCTATTGTCCTCCCAACCCTGCTATATGCCTGGACAACACCGGCTCTTCAGCTTAGAAATTGAGATGAGCACCAACTGGACTTAATGGCAGGGGAAACCCTATACCTATCCAGATTCTAGGTTCTTTTGTAGCACTTTGTGCAGATCAGCCAGTCCACTGCCATTCTTTCTTTCCTTGACTACTTCACTTGCAAAACAAACCACACTTTGCATTTTCGTTCCTCCACTGGCATGTTTGTAATTTCTGTTGAGGCATTTGTGGTCTCAATCGTGGCTGAGTTTGATTTACAGGTTACAATGTGAGCTACAAAATTGACATGGGGTGGAGTGGGGGTATGTATGTGTGTCTCGGTGTAGGGAGACCAGTCCAATTAAGCCCGAGGAAAGAAAAGGAAGCCCACCCCCCCATCTAGGACTGTAACAAAAACAAATTTCCGAAAGACCAAGACAAGCCTGGTAAATCTGTAATGTGGTGTCCTGTTTCCTAATCTCTCCAGTAAGGAAGCAGTGTGTTGAATTTAAAGTATCCCTCTGGTAAAAGCTAACTATTTAAAGAGTGCTGGGGTCTCAGAAATACAAAACAAAGATTTGTTGATTAAAAACACATGGTTTGTTCATGAGACTTGAGTAGCCAGAAAAAATCAGACCTGACAGTATTTTGGCTTTTCCTCTACCGCAAGACAAGATGGTGATTTATTACAGTGATGTCAGCAGGGCTTGAAAATGTTCCCTGAATTGTCTTAATTCAGAAAGCTTTACCTTGAAATCATTAGGCTCTTGGCTTGTTTATATGAACAGATGACTGTGAGTGGAATGGTCTCTTCCAGAGTCTCTCTCTCTCTCATGAACATGTGTCCATCATACACTGGTTGGGTAGGGACTGTAGCTAAGTAATCGAAGGGCCAGAGAACTTATGATCAGCTTTAAGACTATGTCTACATGCAGAGGTGGCCGTAGGTAATTTTCAAAGGTAAGCAAACAGTATTTTGGCGTGCCCCCCCCCCCCAACCAATCATTGATATATATTTTCTGTTCGTCGTGGGAGTTCTGTGTGCCATATTTGGTTCAATTCCATCATTGGTGGAGTTCATGCTCTTTGATTGTAGGTGAACTATACATCCCAGTAACTACACTTGCCGCACTTGCTCCCTTGCCTGGCCCGCTTTGGGTCTGGAGGCGTGCCTGAAGACCCCGGCGTGTGCACCAAAAGTCACCTCTTCTCCTGACTTTCTCCTCAGCCATTGGGACCAAGAGAGAGAGAGAGAGAGGTGGAGATGCCCACCTTTCCTGAAGATAGGTGCAAAAACAAAGGAGGGAGCGGAGTTGGGAGATACCTCCAGCCGGAGGGACTCTCTCTCTCCTCTCTCTCTCTCTCTCTCGGTCCCAATGGCTGAAGAGAAAGTCAGGAGAAGAGGCAACTTTTGGTGCGCACGCTGGGGTCTTCAAACACACCTCCGGACCCGAAGCGGGCCAGGCGCGGCGGCTCCGCCCCTTGGCCCACCCGCGGATTGGGGAGAGGAGAGGAGGCGGGTGGAGCGCTGGGGGATCGGGAAGGGGAGCCGGTCATGGGGAAGGGATCGAACGCGGAGAACGATTGAGTGCCGGCTCTGCTTGCGCACCCATTGGCCAGGTGGAGCAGGAACGAGAGGGGCTAGGCAAGGCTCAAGGGCCCGGCCCCTTTGGGAAGAGGATCGCCCGGCAGTGAGGCAAGAAAGCCGAGGCTCCCCCCGGACTGCTAGGGCTGTTGTGCGCCTCTGCGCCCCTGGCAAAAAAAAGGTATTCTGCGACCGCTTACTTTGCGTAATGGACGAGCCGGCCCTGTCTACATGGCCAAAATAAAGTGGGATTCACCACTCAGTTGTTGTGGGGAGTCCATATGATACACACCTCGATCCACAGCATAGTCATGTATCCAGCAATTGCTTACATCAAGTGGACATAGGATTTTCATTCCAGAACCTCCTGGATGCTGCAGAGTGATCCCACAATTTTGGAAGTGTAACCAACTGGATCAGGCCCAATCTGCTGTTAACACAATCAAAGGATGCAACACTGCAATGCTGCTAGCAAGCATCTGTTACACTCCAGAACAGGAATTAGTCCCTCTGACTATAAACACACCACACGTTGAGTGAAGGATCAATGCTGTTAAACCTTAGCAAAAAAGCCAATAGAAATAAATGCTTGTAAAGATAGATAAGGTTCTAAAAAGCAATAAGGCATTCGAAGGCAGCCAGATAAAACAATGTCCAAAAAGTAGCAATCAAAAACAATATCCAAAAAACATGAACATATAATCCAAGGCAATGATATTCAGACAGTAATCAAACAAGAAGCAAGAACAGACCAGACGCTGCTAGTCACCTTAAAAAGTGAGAAAAATACATGAAAACGAGACCACTTGAACAGGGATTCCATGAGGCTATACTTGGTTTCCAAACAATGCCTGACAAGTTGGGAGCAGGGATCAGCTGTATTCCTCATGTCGAACACCTTGTCCAGAATATATCTGCTGGATTTAGTTTGGCTCCTTTTCCAAGATCATCTGTAGGCCTTCTTCAGCTTCAGGCAGCATCCCCCAGAGATATTGGCTGGCATTGTAGAAAAGCCATTTTTTTCCTCTTGGGCATACAGCAGGGAAGGCAATCCAAACTTAGAGTTCAAGGTCATGATGAAATGGAGCTATCTGGATCTTCTTTCATGTTCCTTTGGATCCCTCTTCATCTAGCTCACAAATGTGATATAAATGTCAAGGCTGAGAATAAATTTGCAACAGACTCTCATGCGAACAAGCTGATGCCACTCATGAAAGAACTGTTCATTCTGTGAAGGAATGGCTGAAACTACCTAGGATGGAAAACAGTGGTCAAGTGGATCTCCTCTTTCTTCCTTCAACCTGCTAAGAAAGCAGACAATTATTTAGCATACACAAATGTACGTTGTCATTTTTTGGGAAATGTAGCTTGCTGTTTTTACAGATGCTGCAAGCATAGTGGAGTTCTAAACATGCAAATGTGTTGGTCTACAGTTTCCAAAATCCATGGTGTCCAAGGCTAATGGGTTTTGGTTTTTTTCAGTGCAAGGGGCACAGGGATTGGAGAGAATCTCCATCTTGCTCTTTTGCTTTGAAACTTGTTAAAATTCATTTACTTTGAAACTTTGCAACTATTTGATCTGCAAAATAACGTTTAATGATGTATTTAATGATGTAAATGCAAGATACTCCACTTAGGCAGAAAAAACGAAATGCAAAGATACAGAATGGGGGACAATGCCTGGCTCGAGAGCAGTACGTGCGAAAAAGATCTTGGAGTCCTCATGGAAAACAAGTTAAACATGAGCCAACAATGTGATGTGGTGGCAAAAAAAGCCAATGGGATTTTGGCCTGCATCAATAGGAGCATAGTGTCAAGATCTAAGGAAGTCATGCTATCTCTCTATTCCGCTTTGGTTAGACCACACCTGGAATATTGTGTCCAATTCTAGTAGGCCTGGGTAACAACAGAAAAAATTGTTTCTAAAATCGATTTGTATTTGGGGGGTTTTTTTGTTTCAATATTTAAAATAATTACAAAATTTTCCTTTTAAAAAGTTTGATATTTACAAAATTTCGTAAATGGTAAAAAATTAACGAATCGATTTCCGAAACAATAACGAATCGATTCGTTAATGGCGGACGCGACCGCGAAATACGCTAAAAAACCTCCAAAACCTTCTGAAGCTTCCCTCTCCCTCTGTTGTTGACTGTTGGTGTGATATCATAATTTTTTTTCACTAATTAAACCATAAAACTGGCCCAGACATGCGGAAATAATAACGAAACGACCTCAAAACAATAACGAAATGAATACAATATCGAAATACGAAGCATTTACAAAACGTTTTTGAAAATTCGTTTTTTAAAATAATTGCTCCAGAATGGTTCGTTATCGTTTTGTAATTGAAAAAATTAACGAATTATTAACAAATTACGAATTAACGAAACGAAACCGCCCAGCCCTAAATTCTAGGCACCACCATTCAAGAGAGATATTGACAAGCTGGAATGTGTCCAGAGGAGGGCAACTAAAATGATCAAGGGTCTGGAGAACAAGTCCTATGAGGAGCGGCTTAAGGAGCTGGGCATGTTTAGCCTGAAGAAGAGAAGGATGAGAGAAGATATGATAGCCATGTATAAATATTTATTTATTTATTTATTTATTTAAATATGTGAGAGGAAGCCACAGGGAGGAGACTAGGAGGAGACTTTCTGCTTCCTTGGAGACTAGGACGCGGAACAATGGCTTCAAACTACAAGAGAGGAGATTCCATCTGAACATGAGGAAGAACTTCCTGACTGTGAGAGCCGTTCAGCAGTGGAACTCTCTGCCCCAGAGTGTGGTGGAGGCTCCTTCTTTGGAAGCTTTTAAGCAGAGGCTGGATGGCCATCTGTCAGGGGTGATTTGAATGCAATATTCCTGCTTCTTGGCAGAATGGGGTTGGACTGGATGGCCCATGAGGTCTCTTCCAACTCTTTGATTCTATGATTTTCATGGAACAAAAGTGTTTGGGATTTCATTGTTTTTTAAAAAAAAAAATGGAATTCCTGTATTTGCATATAAGTATTTAATGTCATGGAGCCCCGGTGGCACAGTGGGTTAAACCGCTGAATTGCTGAACTTGCTGACCAAAAGGTCATTGGTTTGAATCCAGTGAGTGGGATGAGCTCCCACTGTTAGCTCCAGCTTCTGCCATACAGCCCGGAAAACTCACAACAACCCAGTGATTCCGGCCACAAAAGCCTTCGACAAGGCAGTACCAATTGTTTCTCTATTGTTGCATCTGCAATTCTTGTTTTCTTAATTCAGTGTTTCTCAACCTTCCTCATGCCGCAACCGCTGGTGACCCCAAACCATAACATTGTTTCCACTGCTACTTCATAACTGTAATTTTGCTACTGTTATGAATCGTCATGTAAATATCTGATATGTAGGGTATATTTTCATTCACTGGACCAAATTTGGCACAAATACCCAATACACCCAAATTTGAATACTGTTGGGGTTGGGAGGGGATTTATTTTTGTCATTTGGGAGTTTCAGTTGCTGTGATTTATAGTTCACCTATAAATACAATCAAAGAGCATTCTGAACTCCACAAATGATGGAATTGAACAAAACAGAAAATACTGGGAGGGTTTGGTGGGCAATGACCTTGAGTTTTGGAGTTGTAGTTCACCTATATCCAGACAGCACTGTGGACTCAAACAATGATGGATCTGGACCAGAGGCCCTAGGTAATTTTCAACAGTAAGCAAACAGTATGCCCCCCCCCCCCCCCAACCAATCACTGATATATATTTTCTATTCGCCGTGGGAGTTCTGTGTGCCATATTTGGTTCAATTCCATCATTGGTGGAGTTCAGAATGCTCTTTGATTGTAGGTGAACTATACATCCCAGTAACTACA
Organism: Anolis sagrei; assembly: GCF_037176765.1. Classification (NCBI taxonomy): domain Eukaryota; kingdom Metazoa; phylum Chordata; class Lepidosauria; order Squamata; family Anolidae; genus Anolis; species Anolis sagrei. The sequence continues at coordinate 11,681,529 of NC_090027.1, read as the reverse complement.
ACTCGCATATGTCAAGGTCTATTTTCCCCCAAGAGCGCCTCTCGGCAAAATGAACTATACTGCAAATGCTTACTTTGTGTAATTTGTTGAGCCGCCCCTGATCTGGACCAAACTTGGCACGAATCCTCATTATGCCCAAATGTGAACACTGGTGGAGTTTGGGGACAATAGACCATGACATTTGGGAGTTGTAGATTCTGGGATTTATAGTTCACCTACAATCAAAGAGCATTGTGAACCCCACCAATGATAGAATTGGGCCATACTTCCCACACACAACCCTCATGACCAATGGAAAATACTGTGTTTTCTGATGGTCTTTGGTGACCCCACTGATACCCCCTTACAACCCCCCAGGGGTCCCAACCCCCAGGTTGAGAAACACTGGCTTAATTACTTGTTTGTTGCAAACTCCAAGGTTTCCAGATGATTTTCCATCTGAGCATATGAGGGAGGAGGGAGCAAGCTTGTTTACTGCTTCCATGGAGATTAGGACAAGGAACAATGGCTTCGAACTACAAGAAAGGAGATTCCATCTGAACATGAGGAAGAACTTTCTGACTGTGAGAGCCATTCAGCAGTGGAACTCTCTGCTCCGGAGTGTGGTGGAGGCTCCTTCTTTAGAAGCTTTTAAACAGAGGCTGGATGTATTTTAAACAGAGGCTGGATTATTATTATTATTATTATTATTATTATTATTATCATTATTATTATTATTATTATTATTATTGTATTGTCGAAGGCTTTCATGGCTGGAATCACTAGGTTCTTGTGGGTTTTTTCGGGCTATATGGCCATGTTCTAGAGGCATTTTTCCTGACGTTTCGCCTGCATCTATGGCAAGCATCCTCAGAGGTAGTGAGGTCTGTTCGTCGTGGGAGTATATAGTGGGCTTTTTGGTTGCTGTCTCCAGGTCTCCAGGGATCCTCTCACCTCTGCAGGAGTCTACTGTATACCATGCAGCTGTGGACAAGTCTACATAGGGACCACCAAACACAGCGCCCAAACAAAAATCAAGGAACATGAAAGGCACTGCAGACTACTTCAACCTAAGAAATCAGCCATAGCAGAGCACCTGATGAACCAGCCTGGACACAACATTTTATTTGAGAACACAGAAATGCTGGACCACTCTCACAACCACCATGTCAGACTACACAGAGAAGCCATTGAAATCCATAAGCATGTGGACAATTTCAACAGAAAGGAGGAGACCATGAAAATGAACAATATCTGGCTACCAGTATTAAAAAAAACTCTAAAATTACAACAGCAAAACAGCAGAGAGGAAACAAACAACCAGGCACATCTTAACACCTCTCAACAAAACATTTTCCCAGGCTCAGCCAGGCCTTCAAATGCTAATGAAGGTGGTCAGTTGAAACATTCACACCTAGCTTCAGCAGAGAGCTCTTTGCCCCACCCCGGTCATTGCACAGATATATAAACCCATTTTCCTACTTCCAACAGACCTCACTACCTCTGAGGATGCTTGCCATAGATGCAGGCGAAACGTCAGGAGAGAATGCCTCTAGAACATGGCCATATAGCCCGAAAAAACCACAAGAACCTAGAGGCTGGATGGCCATCTGTCGGGGTGATTTGAATGCAATATTCCTGCTTCTTGGCAGGGGGTTGGACTGGATGGCCCACGAGGTCTCTTCCAACTCTATGATTCTATGATTCCAACCACTATCAGAGTCCAAGCATGAAGGCCGTCCGGAGCAAGTACTCTCACCGGTTCTTCTTTGTGGATGCAACCTAAGTTATGGAAGAATGATATTGGGAGTTCCCAAGTGTGAAACAGAGGATCTTTTGAAGTGAAGGACTGCCTCCTGATTGTCCTTCAAATGGAGAACATCTTGGAGCGCAAGGATGTTTCCAAGTAAATGTGGCAGCTGGTGGTTGCTCTGCTTTCCCCTCACTCTCCAGAGGTATAGGCAATGGAATGGAACCAAGTGAAAGGACTCAGGCTGAGGTGTATTCTCTCAACTGCCCTGGAAGCTCCCATTGATTTTTCCCTCCTTGAAACTCTTAGACATTCTTTGTTTGAGGAGGCAAGGAGGAGAGGGAGAGGGAGGTGGTCATGGGACAGTGGTCAGGATAGAAGAAAGTCTGTGTGCATTGTAGGGCGGGGGAAGGATGGAGCAAACTTTAATTAGGGTGGCTTGAAGCCTGGCTTTAACCAAAAACCAGTGGGAGCCTTGTTTGATCTCCTTGTGGGTCAGGCTGTTTGATTCATCCTGGGCCTGTCGAGGGGGATGGAGACCTGCTTTGATTCCTCGATGGGGGCTTTGATCTCCCTGGGCTGTGTGGGAGAGGGGTCACCAAAGGATGTGTTTCAAAGTTGCATTCATGCTTTGCTAGCAGGGATGGAGTGGGGGGGAGGAAGATTCCCAGATTCTCAACAAGCCCTTCTGGAGGATGCTGGAGCGAAGAGGAGTTCAGCAAGAGGGGAAAGTTCATCCATAATCTAGTGGGAGGGGAAGCCTCACGCACATTCCTTGGGTGATCGACAAGAAAGGAGGAAAGCCTTGAGGGTCTGGTGGTGGCTTCAGCTATGTGGCTAGTTCGCTTTGGTGAGGAAAAGCTGCTGAAGGCATCCTTGTGGATTGCTAACCATTGATATCACTCCAGATCATCTTAACTGACAACCAAAGTAACATGTTAAGTCAAAGTGCAGGCTTGTGAATCTAACATCATCATATATTTTTTTCTAATCCTGTATGGTTTATACTACAAGTGAATAAATCAGTGGAGCTTCAAAGATTTGCATGATGCATTTTCTGCTTTTTTTTTAGTTGGGGTTTTTGTTGTATTTAGTTTGGGTATTTAAATTTATTTATTTATTATTTACTAGCCGTCCCCTGCCACGCGTTGCTGTGGCCCAGTCTGGTGATCTGGAAAATAAAGTAATGAGAAAGTGTTGGTTTCTGATATATGTAATTCCTTTATGCTTGTGAGTAAACAGTATTTCTTGTTGTTTCTTTGTCAGTGTGGATGTGGAGAGTGTCTGGTTTGTTACAAACTGGGACTTGGTAAAAAAAATACTTTGAGCAACAAAAACTAGAGGTCGTTTCCTGAAGAAAAACAATATAAATAGTGATAACTGTAATATAGGAAAGCATGGTGTATTTTTTTTAATGGAAAGGGTGTTTTTTTTTTCCTCTTTCCATTTTTTTTCTTACTTATCAACAAACTTAAACAAGATCTTCAAAGAACAAATGGAAGTCCATTTTATTTTTGATTAAAAAAATTTTGATTATTTTTTCCTTTTAATGATTTGTATTATTATTTTTCATTTTTTTCTTTTTTCCCCCTGCCCTTCCAAGCCCTCACTCCCTAACCTCACTTTCACTTCCTACTTTCCTATCTTCTTCATAATTATTCCCCCACTTTCAATGTACACAATATAATTCAATAAAAATTATTTAAAAAGAGAGAGAGAGTGTCTGGTTTGTCTACTCTGGAATATGCAACATATCCTTGTCCTTCTTTCAGGGTCCTTTTCAAATCTAGGATATTATATCTGCGTGTAAATCATATCTATCTATATTTATGACTGGATGGCTCTTTGTCAGGAGGGCTCTGATTACATTTTCTTGCCCTGGTGAAGAGAGTTGGACTGGATGGCCTTAAGTATTTTCTGTTGGTCATGGGGGTTCTGTGTGGGAAGTTTGCCCCATTTCTGTCCTTTGTGGGTTTCGGAATGCTCCTTAATTGTAGTGAACTATAAATCCCAGTAATTACAAATCCCAAATGTCAAGTTCTATTTCCTCCAAACTCCATCTGTGTTCATATTTAGGCATATGGAATTTTTGTGTCAAGTTTGGTCCAGATCCATCATTGTTTGAGTCTGGATGTAGGTGAAGTACAACTCCCAAACTCAAGTTCAATGGCCACCAAACCCCTCCATCATGTTCTGTTGGTCATGGAAGTCCTGTATGTCATGTTTGGTTCAATTCCATCATTGGTGGAGTTCAGAATGCTCTTTGATTGTAGGTGAACTATAAATCCCAGCAACTACAACTCTCAAATGTCAAGTCTTTTTCCCTTAAACTCCATCTGTGTTCATATTTGGGCATATGGAATATTCGTGCCAAGTTTTGTCCAGATCCATCATTGTTTGAATCCACAGTGCTCTCTGGATGTGGGTGAACTACAATTCCCAAACTCAAGGTCAATGTCCACCAAACACTTCCAGTTTTTTCTGTTGGTCATGGGAGCCCTGTGTGCTAAGTTTGGCCCAATTCCTTCATTGGTGGAGTTCAGAATGCTCTTTGATTGTAGGTGAACTATAAATCCCAAATGACAAAATCAATCCCCCACCCACCCACCTAACCAATATTCAAATTTGAGCGGATCAGGTATTTGTGCGAAATTTGGTCCAGTGAATACATCCTGCACATCAGATATTTACATTACGACAGTAGCAAAATGACAGTTATGAAGTAGCAATGAAAATAATTTTATGGTTGAGGGTCACCACAACATGAGGAACTGTATTAAGGGGTCGCAGCATCAGGAAGGTTGAGAGCCACTGATCTTGGGACACCAAGCCTGAGCAAGGAAAGAAGAGAAATGTCAGAACAATGAGCTGCTATCAATTTCTGGATCTCTTGTGTGTACAGTCTGGTTGTACACTGAAGACCAAACTATCTACGTCTGTTGGAACAGATAATGCATTTCTGAAGTTCTGCAGCATTTATGAGGGTTGCAATGGCCAAGATGGTCAATGCCAACAAAGCCTTCAGAAAAGATAGCTTGACAACCTTTAATTTAAATTCCATTTTTGCTCTCTTTTCTTGCCTGGGCTAATCTTCAAAGCGATCAGATCATGATATCCAGAAACACAACTACTTATAGAAACAACAGGAATGCTTTCTCTAATGTTCACTAGGGCTGGTCAATTCGTTTCGTTAATTCGTAATTCGTTAAAAAATTCGTTAATTTTTGAATTACGAAACGATTACAAAACATTTTTTTTAACCTGGAAGTGTTTTTAAATATCGAAACGGCAGGCGCCAAAAAATTTTGTATTTCCGTCCATTTCGGAAATACGTAAGATGGCCGCCTGCCGCTGCTTGCTGAGAGGGGCGAGCGAGAGGGGCGAGCGAGCGGCGAGCGAGAGGGGCGGAAGCACTCTCTCCTGACATTTCACCCACATCTATGGCAGGCATCCTCAGAGGTTGTGAGGTCTGTTGGAAACTAGGCAAGTGGGGTTGATATATCTGTGGAATAATGTTCAGGGTGGGAGGAAGAACTCTTGTCTGCTGGAGGCAAGCGTGAATGTTGCAGCTGGCCAGCTTGATGAGCATCGAATGGCCTTGCAGCTTCATGGTCTGGCTGCTTCCTGCCTGAATGTTGCAATTGGCCAGCTTGCTTAGCATTGCCTATTAATAATAATAGCGAGCGGCGAGCGAGAGGGGCGAGCGAGCGGCAAGCGAGAGGGGCGGAAGCACTCTCTCCTGACATTTCACCCACATCTATGGCAGGCATCCTCAGAGGTTGTGAGGTCTGTTGGAAACTAGGCAAGTGGGGTTGATATATCTGTGGAATAATGTTCAGGGTGGGAGGAAGAACTCTTGTCTGCTGGAGCGAGAGGGGCGAGCGAGCGGCGAGCGAGAGGGGCAAGCGAGCGGCGAGCGAGAGGGCCCGCCAGAGTGAGTGCCTGCCTTCCCTCCTTAATAATAATTAATAATAATTAATCCCTATTCTACTAAATTAATAATTAAATTTAAAAAATATTTTAAAAATTATGAAAAAAAAAGGGCGCCATCTTTACAAAATGTTTTGTAAATATTTACGAAATTTCGTAAATACCGAAACTTTTTTTTGGGAAAGTTTTGTAATTATTTTAAATATCGAAACAAAAAAAAACCCCAATTACAAATCGATTTTAGAAACAAATTTTTGCGTTGTTACCCAGGCCTAATGTTCACCAGTTCTGGTCAATTCCTGAATAAGATTCATGAGTACTTGAAATAGGGGGAAATGTATTGTCACATTCATTCATACTTCCAACGAGAGACTAAATCCCTTAAAACAATCCTGAACTGGAGAGATTCCAGAGCTGTCATTCTTTGGGGCTCACCCATCTATCATACCATTAAATAGTCTACCATACAATTGAAATCTCCTGTCAGTTTCCGAGGCCTTGCTGCCACTAGTGCAAATGTTTGAAAAACCATTTGCAAATGAAATCTGAGTAATTAGTATGTTTACTTTTTTTGTTTTAAGCAACAACTTTAATCCTTTTTTTTCAAGCAATAGCAAAATATGTTGAAAATATGTTTCAAAATATGTCGATAGAAATGTATATATGACATCCACTATTCTTTATCTTGGAGTGCTCAGTGGTGCAGTGGTTTAAACCACTGAGCTGCTGAATTTGCTGACCAAAAGGCCACCGGTTCTAATCCGGTGAGTGGGCTGAGCTCCCACTGTTTGCCCCAGCTGCTGCCAACCTAGCAGATCTAAAACATACAAATGTGAGTAGATCAATAGGTAGCGCTCCAGTGAGGGTTGCCCTTGAAGACGGTTCGGAAACTTCAACTGGTCCAGCGAGCGGCAGCCAGGATGCTCACTGGGGTGACATACAGAGAGTACACCACCCCTCTGCTGTGTCAGCTCCACTGGCTGCCGGTTCAGTTCCGAGCCCAATTCAAGGTGCTGGTCTTGACCTACAAAACCCTGTACGGTTCCGGTCCAGCGTATCTGTCCGAACGTATCTCCCTCTGCGTCCCACCACGGAATCTAAGATCATCTGAGGGGGCCCTGCTCTCGACTCCACCGCTTTCCCAAGCGAGGCTGGTGGGGACGAGGAGCAGGGCCTCCTCAGTGGTGGCCCCCCACCTGTGGAACTCACTCCCAGTGGATATCAGGGCATCGACATCACTCCTGTCCTTTAGGAGGAAGACAAAGATGTGGTTGTGGGACCAGGCCTTCGGGCAATCTGCTAACTAGGTAGGACAACCAGGCAATTAGGACCGGCAGGACTGATATATGTGGACTGATAAATGTGGAAGAAAACTCTGAACCATGAGATAGCGAACATTGACTGGCAATAAGGAAGAAGTGGTTTGTATCGGTTTGTATGAAATTTTATTGGTTTTATTGGTTTTAACGGGCTAAGATGTAATGTATTGTTGTTTGCTAATTTGTGTTATTTTGCTTTATTGTTTATTATTGATGTATGCTATGGGCATCGAATTGTGCCTTGGATGTGTAAGCCGCCCTGAGTCCCCTTCGGGGTGAGAAGGGCGGGGTAAAAGTAAACCTAATAAATAAATAATGGCGCTCCATGCAATCATGCCGGTCACATGACCTTGGAAGTGTCTACGGACAACACTCGCTCTTGGACTTAGAAATGGAGATGAATACCACCCTCCGGAGTCGGACACAACTGGACTTGATATCGAGCTGCTTTTAGTAGGGTCTCCCGGCGGAGGAGATCCCTGAGGACCGCTCAAAAGGGCCCTGGAATCTTGGTGAGGTCAGCGAGAGCCAATCCAAAGAGTAAAAAAAAAATATTACAAATAATAATGCCTCATCAAGGTGGAAGAGGTTTCTTTCCAGCAACCGAGGTTTATTTGTGATTCAGCTGAGATCAGATGCATTGCAGGGATCATTCCACCGCAAGCATAATTTTACAGAATTTCTAAGCATTTTTATAGCATGCAGACAAGGAAAACAGTTTCAAAATTCCCGCCTGCCCTCTGCCGGCCGGCTTCATGCTGATTGGCTGGCCGCGGAACAGCTGGTAGGAGGCTTGGCGGCACGCCTTGCCTCTAGACCAATCAGTGAGCTCCGCTGCCTCTGAGGGGCCAATCAGTGCCTTCCTAGCGCCTCTGAAGATGGACCAATCGGCAGCTAGGAGGTGGGATGAAGTTTGACAAAGGCTGAGGAAATAATCTTTTTTACTTAATGTCATATACAGGAGATGGAACACAGATTTAAACATGAAATTCATGTATGTTTTACTGTTGTACTTCAGAACAGAAATGATACCCTCTGACTTTCAAACACACCACACGTTGAGTGAAAAACCATTTTTTTATTGAAGCTGAGTAAAATAGCCAGTAAAAAAAATGCTTGTAAAAATAGGAAAATTTCAAAATGTAAAAGATCAGTAAAATGCAGTAATTCAAAGCAATGTCCACAAAAGATATAAAAACAATCCAGTATTTATCCAGACAGGAATCAACAGGTTGTAAAGATAATCCAGAAGGTGCTAGACCACAGCAAAATGCTAAAAATCTCTATAAGAACAAGACCCCTTGAAGAGGATTTCCAAGGCACATGAACATGATTTCCAAACAATGCCTGATCTAACAGGCTTTCTCTTGAAGCAAACCTTATATCCCAAAGCCCAAAAATTGGTTTCGTTTCCCCCCACTCTTGCCTCTTATCTGACAAAGCCTTTTGGAGCGACGTAAACATTGAGTTTGTTGTCAATCCTGGCTGAACTCTAGCCACCTATTTTTCAACTCCCTTTCTGGCTGCTCATTTAAATCTCCAGGTGTCAGATTGTTTTCCAAACTCAAATCTTGAGAACTCACAGAAAGAGGGAGTAAACCATCATCCTTAAGCCCAGCAGGAATATTCTCATGAGAAACTGCCCTTTGCACTGGGAGCTCTCTGTCATTGTCTGCCTGAAAATCATTGACCAAACCATCTCCATCTTGCATTTCAGCCTCAGCCTCATCATGTCCCACATCCAGAGCATCATGATCCTGAGCATCATGAAACACAAACACAGGCTGATTCCCAACATTTACATACATCTTATACACACAGCTTGAAAATATTTTCTTCAATATGTTTAATACTTTTGCTCATGAAATATAGTTTCTGTACATTGAACCATCAGACAGTAAACTATCACCATGTGAACTATTATGCAGTGCGTGTTTTAGCCAGATATCCCAGCACTCAAAGTCCAAATGAAAAAACTCTCAGACCAATAGTAAAAGTGAAGAGAAAAATCTTTACAGGGAGGAGGGAGGAGGGAGCAAGCTTGTTTTCTGCTTCCCTGGGGACTAGGACGCGGAACAATGGCTCCAAACTACAAGAGAAGAGATTCCATCTGAACACGAGGAAGAACTTCCTGACTGTGAGAGCCGTTCAGCAGTGGAACTCTCTGCCCCGGAGTGTGGTGGAGGCTCCTTCTTTGGAAGCTTTTAAACAGGGGCTGGATGGCCATCTGTCAGGGGTGATTTGAATGCAATATTCTTGCTTCTTGGCAGGGGGTTGGACTGGATGGCCCATGAGGTCTCTTCCAACTCTTTGATTCTATGATTCTATGATTCTATGATTCTATCCAGATGATCGAAGAGATCGTGTGGATTCGTACACAATGATGTGGTCACACAGGTAGGCGGGTCCCAAACCGTTTAGGGAAGACTAAAGATCTAGCAAAACTACTTACTTACTTAGGCGATCCCTCGTTGGACGAGTAAGATGGTCTTCCATCATGGGTTTCCTTGTGGGTCCGTAGGTGGCTGTGGAGCCCTATTCTTGCTCTGTATCTTCTTCCGCAGTAAGGGCATTGGTTTCCAGGTGGAAGGCGGTCCCGGTCGGGGTTGGATTGGCGCGCCTTCCTCAGCGCTGCCTCCGGAAAATCCTGCAAATCTCCTGGGAGTAAGTAAATCTTACTTACTTAGGCAATCCCTCGTTGGACGAGTAAGATGGTCTTCCTTGATGACTATTTTTGTGGGTTTGTAGATGGCTGTGGAGCCCTATTCTTGACCCGCATCTTCTCCCACAGTGAAGGCATTGGTTTCCAGGTGGAAGGCGGTCCCGGTCGGGGTTGGCTTGACGCACCTTCCTCCTGGCACATTTCTGTCTTTCACCCTCCACTCGTGCCTCCTCGAATTCTGCAGCACTGCTGGTCACAGCTGACCTCCAGCTGGAGCGGTCAAGGGCCAGGGCTTCCCAGTTCTCAGTGTCTATGCCAGAGTTTTTAAGGTTTGCTTTGAGGCCATCTTTCAATCTCTTTTCCTGTCCACTAACATTCCGTTTTCCGTTCTTAAGTTCAGAGTAGAGCAACTGCTTTGGGAGACGGTGGTCAGGCATCCGGACAACATGGCCGCTCCAGTGGAGCAAAACTACAACTCCCATGATTTCACACCATTGAGCAATGGCAGTTTTCATTCTACAGCAGAAATGCATTCTTGGCTACAGCTCCAAAGAGTTTGTCAAAGGAGATTGTTGGGAGTTTGAGTATCTTTTTCCAAGTAGTAGGAAGCCCCCGATATGCATTTTATTCCCACAATCCCGTTCTCCTTTGTCTCCACTTTTGAACTTGGTTCAGTGCTGAGGACTCCAGCCGTTCGCTTACACCCACCAGGTTCTAGAAACTGGCAAAAAGAGGTCATCTGTCACTGGGAACAGGGTCAGCCCCAGATCAGTCCTACAGGCTAAGCACTTGAATGGGGCACAGGTCAGTTTGGAGCTTTACAAATTGTTGAGTTGTCAGCATGAGGTGTGATTGATGGTAATGAATGAGGGCCAGTCTTCAGTCACATGCGCATGCCTTCCGCTCTGACTCTGGCACTAGCACAGACCACCTTTCACAGCCTCTGCGTGACCTCTTCCTCTTTCCCGGTTTACAGCCCATCTATCAAGCACTTGCCCCGGGGCTGACCTTTCTCCATAGAGCAGCCTGTCTAGCAGCACCATTTTCTTTCCAAAAAAGACCAAAAAAGAAACAAACCCCAAAAGCCAGCAAGAGGAATTTTTTATTAATACTGGCCAGGAGACATTGCGCTCTCTTTCAAAGGCACCTTCGCCAGTGCCAAGAAAGAAAAGCCACCAAGAATGCCAACTTCATTGGAAAGGGTTCCAAGGAGACCCCGAGATGCACCCGGCAGGCTTGGGGTTTAAGTAGATAAACACATAGGTATGTGTGTCTCTGTGCATACACTTTCCTGACAATTTACACAGCTGCTTCCAATCAGGGCTTTGATGTTCTCCATCTCTGTTTTCCTAGCTGATGGTTTCTCCACATGGTTTCTGAGGTCGGGATGGGTGAACTTCAAAAGCTCTGAGAAGTCAGGTTCAGAGAAGTGGTCAGAAGTTCAGAAATGACCATTTTAACCCTGGCGAGCATACGACACCAAGTCACCAGTTTTCCTATGCTGAAGGGGGTGACAATGCACAGCAGAAGAAGCGCTTCTCTCAATGCGGTGAACGTCACCTTCTTAATGTTCCTGAAGTACAACTCCCAACAGCCATAGCTAGCACAATCCATAATGAGGAATGCTCAGAACTGCATTTGCATGGCTCTTATCCTGGTTTTAAAAATAACCCTTTTTCTCATCTAGCCTACCATGTGAAAGATATGACAAGGAAAAGTGAATGTTATCAAATATATATATATAGGTTTTTTTTGTTGTGTCAGGAGCGACCTGAGAAACTGCAAGTCGCTTCTGGTGTGAGAGAATTGGCCGTCTGCAAGGACGTTGCCCAGGGGACGCCCGGATGATTGGATGTTTTATCATCTTTGTGGGAGGCTTCTCTCATGTCCCCGCATGAGGAGCTGGAGCTGTTTGAAAGCTAGGATGTTATACTCCTAAAGCTGACTAGTGAATGAAAATACATCCTGCATAACAAATATTTACATTACAATTCATGACTGTAGCAAAATGACAGTTCTGAAGTAGCAATGAAAATAATTTTATGGTTGGGGGTCACCACAACATGAGAAACTGTATTAAGGGGTCACGGTATTAGGAAGGTTGGAAACCACTGCTTTAGATCAGTGTTTCTCCACCTGGAGGTTGGGACCCCTGGGGGGTCGTGAGGGAGTGTCAGATGGGTTGCCAAAGACCATCAGAAAACACAGTATTTTCTGTTGGTCATGGGGGTTCTGTGTGGGAAGTTTGGCCCAATTCTATCATTGGTGGAGTTCAGAATGCTCTTTGCTTGTAGGTGAACTATAAATCCCAGCAACGGCAACTACCAAGTGTCGAGGTCTATTTTTTCCCAACTTCCAACAGTGTTCCCATTTGGGCGTATTGAGTTTTCATGCCAAGTTTGGTCCAGATCCATCATTCTTTGAGTCCACGGTGATCTCTGGATGTAGGTGAACTACAACTCCAAAACTCAAGGTCAATACCCACCAAAGCCTTCCAGTATTTTCTGTTGGTCATGAGAGTTCTGTGTGTCAAGTTTGGTTCAATTCCATTGTTGGTGGAGTTCAAAATGCTCTTTGATTGTATATAATTAATTAGCAAAATAAATTTGTGTCCAATTCTGGGCACCACAATTCAAGAGAGATACTGACAAGCTGGAATGTGTCCAGAGGAGGGCGACTAAAATGATCCAGGGTCTGGAGAACAAACCCTATGAGAGGCAGCTTAAGGAGCTGGGCATGTTTAGCCTGAAGAAGAGAAGGCTGAGAAGAGATATGATAGCCATGTATAAATATGTGAGAGGAAGCCACAGGGAGGAGGGAGCAAGCTTGTTTTCTGCTGCCCTGGAGACTAGGACACGGAACAATTGCTTCAAACTACAAGAAAGGATATTCCATCTGAACACGAGGAAGAACTTCCTTACTGTGAGAGCCGTTCAGCAGTGGAACTCTCTGCCCCGGAGTGTGGTGGAGGCTCCTTCTTTGGAAGCTTTTAAACAGAGGCTGGATGGCCATCTGTCAGAGATGATTTAAATGCAATATTCCTGCTTCTTGGCAGGGGGTTGGACTGGATGGCCCATGAGGTCTCTTCCAACTCTTTGATTCTATGATTCTATGATTCTATGATTCAAGGTCAATACCCACCAAAAGACTTCCAGTATTTTCTGTTGGTCATTGGAGTTCTGTGTGATATCGAGCTCTTTTGGGGGGTTCTCCCAGCGAGGGGAGGCCCAAAGGACCGCAAATGGGGTCCTGACCTTGGCGAGCGACCAGCGGAGGCCAATTCAAAAAGACGCAAAAACGTTGAAAATCAATCTTACCAAGGCTGAAGAGGAGATCTGCGACCGAAGCGTTTATTTTTGCGATTCAGCTGAAAAGGATGCGTTACAGGGATGAATCCTCAAGTAAGCATACAGTGCAGTGATTTTCAGGCATATTTATACAGTCAGAACAAAGAAATCCTGGTTTGAATCTCCCGCCCGCCTCCTGTCAGTTTCCCTTGCCCTGATTGGCCGGCTCCGGAGCAGCTGGGAGGGGGCTTGGCCGCTGGTCCCACCCTCCCTCCAATCGCCGGCCGCTGGTGCCTCTAAAGGGCCAATCAGAGCCCTCAGAGCGCCTCCAGAGATTGTCCAATCAGCGGCCGGGAGGCGGGCTCTGGTTTGACAGCACAGGAGGGCGGAACGCCCGGGAGGCGTTCGCCAGCTGATCGAACACCTATTGTCTCCCCACAGCAGGGGAGACGGCTAGGGGAACAAAGGATTTCCTGGGTCCCGATAAAAGATGTGTATAGGCAAAAGAGGGTGGCTATGGGCGATGTCTGGATCTTCAACCTTGCAGGCAAAGGGTCCTTTGTCACAAGGGAGCATGCACAAACACCGTGATTGATGCAATCAGTCTGGTTTTCCGGCTTCTGGCTGATCAAATCTCTGGCTTTTGTTTGTCTGAACTCTGAAAAACAAAGCCACAGATTTGCCAGTATTTTCCATGCAATGTCAATATGGATGGAGTTCCTTCCAAGGAAATTGAATTTCCTTAACTGTAATCCCCTGGTCGCATACTCTTTTATAGGGTAAAGTTCAAGAGGGGAAAAACAAGGGAGGGGGGAAGGCGAAGATACATCATATTTCATTTCATATTACACATACTTCATACATACATTCTTTTCAGTCCATCATAATTCATAGTTTTCATAGGAAAGATCCCCATCCCAGCAAACTTTATTAGAAAGCCCACAGCAATTAATAAAAGCAATCGTCAGAGTCCCTGAGGTATTATCCTTTGCAACGAAGGCATGCACCCACAGGCGGGGGCCATGCTTCTCAGGCGGCTGGTCTGGAGTTCATAGAGGAAATCCATGGCGTTAGGGCACCAAGTCAATCAGAGAAGGTAGAAAAAAGTCCGTAAAAGAATCTGTGAGTGGTGGCAGGCGGGCCAATGTCCCTTGGAGAACTGCATCTCCCAGCCAAGACCTGGGACTCATCTGGCCTCCCTCCCCGGGGCCGCTGCGGTCGGCTGCTGCAGGTCCCAGGCGGCCTGAGTCCACGTGGAGCGAGGGCTGCCACGGAGAAGCGGGGAGCCCCGGTTTGACAATCAGCTGTTTCTCTGCAAGGCAGAAGTTCTAAAAAACAACCCTAATTTCTTCCCGGGAGGAGCAGCCCAAAACTGAGAAACTGGGATGGCAGATAGACTTAGAATTAGTCACTGAACAAGGCAAAATTGGAACGGCGGCGATCCGCCATGTTAAGTGTTTAGTGGATAGCGGGGTTCGAAATGGCGGTTTCCTTATCCGCGTTTTGGACGAACGCAGATTCGGGGTCCGGGGAGCACCTGGAGGTGCCCCCCGCGGGCTCACGGCTCTCCGGAGCCCAGAAAGGAGTCTATGGAAACGTTTATGGAGTGCTGAGCCAGGAAGGGATACAAAAGTATCATGCGGAAAGACAAAAGTTTCAAGTTTCAAGTGGTTTATTAGGGAATGATACAAAGTAAGGAGAGGGGAAAGTTAGCTGAGGTTTGCAGGCATTCCTGGTCTTGGAGCTGGCGGCTGAGGCACATTCCATCTGCTGGCCTCAAAGTTCGGCCCAGGAACTGCGGAACTCCCTGCTGCAGCTCAAACTAAAGTAAAAGCTGGGCTACCGGCAGCGCCAGCTGTCAAATCCCCACTCGGAGGCGCTGGAGTCCGCAGGAGGCGGCCTCCTACAGCCTCCGCCCACGCACGGTAGCCCACTAACGGCAGCATGGCCATCTGTCTAGACGGATCTGCACGTCCCCTTTTTTGGCAAATTTTGAACAGAGAGGGAATGTGCGACCAGCAGCAGCTCAAGACCAGCAAGAGAACGATAAGACCCAGGAAGACCAGAAAACCCTTTCTAAGCCATGCCAGTGAAGGAAGCCAGTCTGTCAGAAAACTGAGATCAAAGCCTACTGATTCCTTTATTCCTGCCGCCAAATCGTTCATGCCCTCTATGGCTTTCCTAACTACAGGGGTCCGGTCTGTCAAATTGAAGCAACACATGTGTCGCACACTCTCACAGCCATAGTGATTCTTCAACAAAAGAAAATCAATGGCAGCCCGATTGTCCAGCACGGCCTCCCTTAGCTCATGCATTTCAGTAGCTATGGAGGCCAAGGCTTGTGAGGTGTAATTGATGTTCTTGACCAGAGCACAGGTCAGGTGTTTAATGGCCCTGTAGTTCATTGCCGCTGCAACCCCAGGGGTAAACAGGGCCGCTGCCACAAATTGAGGAATGCCCTTAATTACCATAGAGGGATCACAATTTGGGTCCAAGTTTTGTATGGACCTAGCCTCTCGATCTAGGGAGTGTGCCAGCTCCAGATCGCTTTTGGAAGGCAAAAAGATAGACAGCCTGCCCAAGGCACAATTCCCAATGGTGGAATTGGCTGGGAGGTAGCTATAGGCTGTCTGCCCGCACAGGAAGAACCATCCAGGGGGCAACACCAAATGGGCATTCATGTAAGGCAGCACTTCAACGGAAGAACAATTTAAAAGATTTTCTTTTGGCAAATCATGGCACTTCCCCACACACTTGGGGATTTGGAAGCAGTGATGGGCATGTGGCTGATGTGCCAATTTAATGACCACCATGCCCGGCTCCCTTTCCCTGACGGCCCTGCCCCATACAGAAATGTCTCTATAGGACATGGTCTTCGATGGGATATTTTGGAAAACCGTAAAATTTCGAAAAATCTCCAGGGGCTCTGGAACCCCTATTAGGCAGGAAGAGAAGATATCAGTGGCTGAGGCCCCGCTAGTCAGACAGAAATCGGAAACATTTAAGACTCGGTGTGCCAACTGTTGCCAAAAATTAACCTTAGTTGATAACCACTCATACAGTACAGGACTGGAAGTCATGCATTGGGAAGGGAAAAGCAGGCAAAATAATAGGGGAAAAATCATGCTGAAAGGTGTTGGACAGCTCCTCCCCCTGGTGGCCAAATAGACTTACTGTTTGCAGAGAGTGCTGAATTGCTGGACAGCTCCCAGCGGTCCTGATAGAGCAATGGAGAGGCGAAAGCGGCAAAGATGTCTCAAACGCGCCTGTCAAAATCAGCTGATGGTGAGTTTGACAGCTGTCAGGAGCTGTCAGTGGAACTTCTGAACCCGGAAGTAGGCGGAAAAGGTGGCTTCCCGTGGGGTTATCGGCTTGAAACTTGGTGGGGATCTTTTGGAGGCCCTCCTCGACCAGAGGCACGTCGTCTCCTCCTCCTGGATGTTCTGGAAGGGGGTGGATCGGTGGGCTCAGGAGCCGAAGGGTCTTTCGGCGGCAACCTCCGGAATAGAAGCCGCAGATCCTCCCCTGGCTCTACAGCCCACTGTTCGTCGTCCCCTCCTCCCTCAGTGGTCCCCACTTGTGGCTCTGGGGCGAGCTTCAGCCTGGAATGGTGGACCCAGGACCGGATACCCGCAACCTTAGCCGCAGTGTGGGTGGTGAGGAGGATCTGGTGGGGCCCGACCCACTTTTCGGTCAATGCCTCCGGTCGGTACGTACGGACCAGGACCCAATCACCGATAGAGAAGTTGTGGACAGGAGCATCCAAAGGAACAGGAAGATGAGAAAGCAGGTACCTATTCATAGAAGAGAGGATAGAAGTGAGAAGAGACAGCCTCTCCCTGATGCTCTCGGATCCCACCTCATGCAAGTGTTCAGCCTTGAGGGGGACCCGGGAGGAAGGGAAAGGCCTACCATAGAGGATCTCAAAAGGGCTCAACTTCAAGCCCTTCCTAGGAGCAGCCCTGATTCGAGTGAGAGCTAGTGGGAGAGCATCTGGCCAGGGCAGGCTCGCCTGCTGACAGATCTTAGCCAATTGCCTTTTGATGGTCTGGTTCATTCGCTCGACCTTCCCGCTTGCTTCAGGGTGCCAGCTGGTATGCAGGTTCCACTGGATCTGGAGAGCCTGGGCGACCTGCTGGGTGACCTTGGAGACGAAAGATGCTCCGTTATCCGAGGAGAGGCAGATGGGCAATCCGAAACGGGGGATGATGTGATTGAGCAGGGCATGGCTCACCTCCTTGGCAGCACAGGTGTAGCAAGGGAAGGCCTCAGGCCACCCGCTATAACAGTCCACAAACACCAACAGATATTTGTACTTCCGGCTAGAGGGCAGCTCTGCGAAGTCCACTTGCCACACTTGCCCTGGTTGGAGGCCCGCCTTGAGATGCCCCACTTCTGGCCGCTTCTGGATCTTGGGGTTGTTCTTAAGACAGAGGAGGCACCGACGACAAGCCCAAATGGACTGCTGGGCCATGCGAGGGCCGATGAAGAGAGTCCTGAGATGCTCCAGCATAGCATCATGGCCCCAATGGGTACTCTTGTGGAGGCGCAGGGCCACTTCACGCATAAGGGGATCAGTCAGCAACAGACGGCCTCGGTTGTCCTTCCACCAGCCCTCCTCCTGCTTCAGACCCTCTCCCTTCGCGAACTCATCATCCATGGCTCCATACACAGGGAGAGAGGTCACCGTGGTGTCTGGGATCAAGGCACCAAGGAAGATGGGCTCTCGATTGGCAGCCGCCTTGGCAGCAGCGTCTGCTCTCCGATTCCCCTTAGCTGTGTCCTGGTCCCCGGCCTGGTGCCCCCTGCAGTGGATGACGGCTACTGCAGCAGGCTTGCAGACAGCCTCCAAGAGTCTCAGAATCTCAGCCTGATGCTTCACGGGGCTGCCAGCTGTTGTCAGCAGCCCCCTCTCCTTCCAAATAGCCCCGTGAGCGTGGAGCACATGGAAGGCAAACTTAGAGTCCGTGTAGATGTTGGCAGTCTTTCCCTCGGCCAGCTCCAAGGCTCTGGTGAGGGCGATGAGCTCTGCCTTCTGGGCGGAGGTGCCAGGAGGGAGTGGTTCAGCCTCGATGGTGTCCCAGAGAGTGACCACAGCATACCCGGCTCTCCTTTCGCCCTGATGGCAGCTGCTGCTGCCGTCGGTGAAGAACTCAAGCTCAGCATCAGGAAGGGGCTGGTCCTTGAGGTCAGGGCGGCTGGAGTAGACTTCCTCGATGGTGGCAATGCAGTCATGGGGCTCCTGGTCGTCTCCTTCAGCCAAGTCGATGGGCATCAGGGTGGCAGGGTTGAGGCAGTTGGTGGTGGCCAGGGTGAGGTCTCCTTGGTCGATGAGCAGGGCCTGGTAGCGCGTGAGCCGGCCGGCGGACAGCCAGTTGGTCCCCTTGGCATCCAGGACTGCCAAGACGCTGTGGGGAACGTAGACGGTCGTCGGCTGGCCCAACGTCAGCTTCCTGGCCTCCTCAGCAATCAGGGCAGTTGCAGCCACGGCTCTTAGGCAGGCAGGCCACCCAAGGCTGGTGTTGTCTAGGCGCTTGGAAAAGTAGGCAACTGGTCTCTTGGTGCTGCCCAGTGGCTGGGTAAGCACTCCTGCTGCCACCCCCTGGCGTTCATGGACATAGAGGAAGAAGGGCTTGGTCATGTCAGGGAGTCCCAGGGCAGGGGCCGACATCAGGGCTTTCTTGATGGCTTCAAAGGCTGTCCTGCATTCAGCTGACCAGACTAGGAACGTCTCTGGCCCCGATGTCGCCTCATACAGGGGCTTGGCAATCAGCCCAAAGCCCGGAACCCAGATTCTACAAAATGAAGCCATGCCCAAGAAGCCCCTCAGCTGTTTCTTCGTCCTAGGCTCCTTGACCCTGCAGATGGCCTCCTTCCTCTCTGGTCCCAATGCCCTCTGCCCTTGGCTGACGTCAAACCCCAGGTACCTCACAGTGTCCTTGCAGATCTGGGCCTTCTTCTTGGATACCTTGAAGCCGGCTTCCCCCAGGAAGTTGAGGAGGCTGATGGTGAGACGTTCACAGGTATCCTTGTCCCCACAACAAAGCAGCAGGTCGTCAATATACTGCAGCAGGACCCCTTGGTCGCGATCAGGCCACTTCTCCAACTCAGAGGCGAGGCTTTGGCTGAAGATGGTAGGACTCGACGTGAAGCCTTGGGGCAGAACCTGCCAGCAAAGTTGCACCCGCCTGGCAGTGCCCACATGCTCCCACTCGAATGCAAAGATCTCCTGGCTATCCTTGTGAATAGGGATCGAGAAAAAGGCATCCTTTAAATCCAAAACAGTAAAGCAAGAACAGGAAGGAGGAATAGTAGAGAGTAGAGTGTAAGGATTGGGCACCACAGGGTGCAGATCCACCACTACAGCATTGATGGCCCTCAGGTCCTGAACAAAACGATATTCAGAACCATCACCTTTTCGTACTGGGAGGACTGGGGAGTTGAATGGAGAGGCACACTCTCTCAGCAGAGAGTGCTTCAGGAAATTATCAATGATGGGCTGGAGGCCTTTCCTAGCTTCCATGGGAATCCTATACTGAGGGATCCTAGGGGGAGTGATGTCAGGTTTGAGGGTGATTGAGACAGGGGCGATGTTCTTAGCTCTTCCCGGGACCCCATCTGCCCAAACTATGGGATCCACCTGCTGTAGGACTGCCAGAGGAATCAGATCAGCCTCTGGACTGGGCTGATGGAGAAGGAAGGCCTGAGCTCTCCATCCTTCTTCCTCAGGCACTGCTAGGATGATCTTTTCTGGCCCAAAGGCAACTTGGGCCCTGATTTTACAAAGGATATCCCTGCCCAGAAGGGGGACAGGACACTCTGGCATATATAAGAACTCGTGAGACAAGGTCCTCCCCCCCACTTCACACTCCATGGGCTTCATGAAGGAACGCTCTGCCTCTTTCCCCGAGACCCCAACTACCTGAGCCTTCCTGTTCCCCAATTCTGTTCCCCTGAACACTGTGAGCACTGAGTGGGTGGCCCCACAGTCCAGGAGGAAGTCGACAGTCCTCCTCCCAAACTTCAATGGCACAATGGGGTCAGAGGGTGCCAGGGAGATCCTTCTTCCTAGTCACAGGACCCTCTCGTGGGCCCCCCTTTCCCTTCCCTCTGGGCAGTCCCTTCTGATGTGTCCTGTCTTTTTGCACCCATAACATTGGACATCCCTGTAGTCCCTCTGCCTCCCCTGGTTCCGATTTCCCCCATTCTGTCTGTCCCTGTTGTCCCTGTGGTCCCTCCCTCCATCCCTGCCCCTGTCCCTGTCTGCCAGAGCAGCCAACATGCAAGTGGCCTGAACCTCAGCCTGTGCCTTCCTGTCATCCTCCTCCTTTTGTGCAGCAGCATCTTCCCGGTTGTGGAAGACCTTGAAAGCTATGTTGATGAGCTGGGAGATGGGCATTGCCTCCCCTCCCTCAATTTTCTGGAGCTTAAGTTTGATGTCCCTGGTGGACTTCCCAATGAAGAGGGTGTTCAGCATGCGCTGGCTGTCGGGGTCTGTGGGGTCAATGTTGGTCCAGTTCTTGGCCATTCGACACATCCGGTCGTAGAAGTCCGAAGGACTCTCGTCCGGCTTCTGTTGAATGTCAAGAAGCTTGGAGAGGTTCAAGGGGCGAGGGTATACCAGAGGCACACCCACTAGGATATGGCGATGGAAACTCTTGAGAGCCTTCCTGCCATCTTCCGTGTTGAAATTCCACCCAGGGTCTTCCTTGATAGGGAAAACAGCCTCCCTGTCCTCCCCATCGTCCACCTCCCCCTTCATGGCTTCTGCCTGAGCAGCGGCCAGTAGGCGGCGCTTCTCTTCCTGTGTGAGGAGTGAACCCAGGAGAGTCATGACATCCCCCCATGTGGGGCGATGGGTTAGGAAAATGGTTTTGAGCAGCTCGTACATTTCAGTGGGATCCTGGGAAAGGGGAGCTGTGCTCCTCTTCCAATTGATGAGGTCTGAGGTAGTGAAGGGAACATGCACGAGGAAGGAAGTGCCCCCCGGCCCCACTGTCTCCCTCAGGGGAGCCTGGATGTGAGCAGGGTGGCTACGCAAGCTGCCCTTGGTGATGAGGGGCTCAAAGGGATCCTGAGGGTCTGTGGGGACCCTTGGGGAAGCTACGGGTGGGGCAGGAGAGGGGACCAAGGGCTGCTCAGGAGGGGGAGGGGCCCTGAGAGTGTCTTGGTGACCGCAAGGGGAATGGGAAGGTGCTGGGGTACTGATGGCAGGGAGCCTGGGTTGGGGAGCGAAGCAGGGGGCGAGGGGGTCAAGTTCCCTCAGGGAGAGGGGCTCCAGCCGCAGGCTGGGGCACCTTTTAGGGGTCTGAGCGGGAAGTGGGAGAGGATCAAGAGGGGTGCTGTGTCTGGCCGGGGCGAAAGAGGAAGAGGAGGAGGAGGGCGGGCAGCTGAGGCTCAGCGAGGGGGTCCTGGAGGAGCTGGGGGGTGAGGATGGGGTAGGAGTGGGGCTGCAGAGAGGGGCAGATGGCAGTGGAGGGTACAAGGGGGTGGAGGCACTCTGGATAGAGGGCCCAGACTTTGCAGAGGGAGATGTCCCTGCTGGGGAAGATCGGGGCTGGCTGGGTGCCTGGGCTGGGGAGGACAAGAGGGCAGGGATCCCTGGGAGGAGAGATTCTGAAGGAGGGGTTGCAGAGGAGGACTCAGGAGAGGTTACAGGAGGGGAAAAGGGAAGGCTGGGGCGGTAAGGAGGGGGATAAGCAAGTGTGTCGAGGAGGTCCTCCTCGGGAGGAGGCAAAGGGTCTGGAGGGAGGTTTCCCGGGGGCTGGGGCTTCGTTCCCTTCTCCTTGCATGGGAGGAGTTGGACACGACTGCCCCCTTCCGCCTCCTTCCGGTGCAGGGCGAAAAAGCACGAGGCATAGGCTAGCTCGGCCCATTTGGCCCTGGCACAACAGTCCTGCTGGAGCTTCAAAATGAGCTCCGGATCAGTGCTGCCGTGAGGGGGCCACGAAGCTCCGCCTTCTAAGGGCCTGGTAGGCCACTTCCTCATGCTAAATTTCACCATACTGGCCTGCGTCAGCGACCGTGACGCGACACTGTCCCATTCCGCCAGTATCCTTCCCAAAGGTGTTTCTGATGGGACAGTACGTTTGACCCCCGAATAACATGCGCCCATCTCTCTTGATAGCCCCACACTGAAGTGGCTAATCAGGGTAGCCCCCCCAACCGCTGGTAGGCTAGAGCCTGAACGGTCCCCTAGCAAGAGAGCCCGAGGCGATCAGCCCTTGGCAGCTAGGCAGTCCGAAAGGGAAGGGCTCCCTCTCCAGCGTAGCTCCAGCCAAGGCCGCAAAAGCGAGCTGAGTTGCTATTCTGGGCCTCAAACGTGGATGTTTGCTACCTCCCGCCAGGAATTTGTTACCGAGACCTAGAGAATCCCTCCCCAGTGGGCCGACTCCGAAGCTGGTTCAGAAAGCCTAGAATCCCCTCCCACCTGGCAGCCAAAAGCAGCCCGCGGTTGGCTTCTTACCCGTCCGGACGTTTTCTTCCCCCCTTCTCGCGTCGGTCGCTCCTCTTCCTGGAAGTCCTTAGCTCAAGGCTTCCCTGGCGCTCCTTTGTGCCGAAACCCCAGGTCAGGGCTTAGGAGGAGATGGCTGCGGGAGAATTTGTAGTTTTGGTTAGCTGGTCAAATGGAAGTCCAAATTGGGAGAGGCGCCTCTTTTCCCGAGCCGCTCCTCCGCCGCCACTGGCCCAAAGAATCAGTCCAAGGCGCCTGCTTGAGAATTTAGGCTATAATTTGGTCTGGAACCTCAAGCAGCAGTCCCTTCGTGGTAAAGCCAAATGATATCGAGCTCTTTTGGGGGGTTCTCCCAGCGAGGGGAGGCCCAAAGGACCGCAAATGGGGTCCTGACCTTGGCGAGCGACCAGCGGAGGCCAATTCAAAAAGACGCAAAAACGTTGAAAATCAATCTTACCAAGGCTGAAGAGGAGATCTGCGACCGAAGCGTTTATTTTTGCGATTCAGCTGAAAAGGATGCGTTACAGGGATGAATCCTCAAGTAAGCATACAGTGCAGTGATTTTCAGGCATATTTATACAGTCAGAACAAAGAAATCCTGGTTTGAATCTCCCGCCCGCCTCCTGTCAGTTTCCCTTGCCCTGATTGGCCGGCTCCGGAGCAGCTGGGAGGGGGCTTGGCCGCTGGTCCCACCCTCCCTCCAATCGCCGGCCGCTGGTGCCTCTAAAGGGCCAATCAGAGCCCTCAGAGCGCCTCCAGAGATTGTCCAATCAGCGGCCGGGAGGCGGGCTCTGGTTTGACAGCACAGGAGGGCGGAACGCCCGGGAGGCGTTCGCCAGCTGATCGAACACCTATTGTCTCCCCACAGCAGGGGAGACGGCTAGGGGAACAAAGGATTTCCTGGGTCCCGATAAAAGATGTGTATAGGCAAAAGAGGGTGGCTATGGGCGATGTCTGGATCTTCAACCTTGCAGGCAAAGGGTCCTTTGTCACAAGGGAGCATGCACAAACACCGTGATTGATGCAATCAGTCTGGTTTTCCGGCTTCTGGCTGATCAAATCTCTGGCTTTTGTTTGTCTGAACTCTGAAAAACAAAGCCACAGATTTGCCAGTATTTTCCATGCAATGTCAATATGGATGGAGTTCCTTCCAAGGAAATTGAATTTCCTTAACTGTAATCCCCTGGTCGCATACTCTTTTATAGGGTAAAGTTCAAGAGGGGAAAAACAAGGGAGGGGGGAAGGCGAAGATACATCATATTTCATTTCATATTACACATACTTCATACATACATTCTTTTCAGTCCATCATAATTCATAGTTTTCATAGGAAAGATCCCCATCCCAGCAAACTTTATTAGAAAGCCCACAGCAATTAATAAAAGCAATCGTCAGAGTCCCTGAGGTATTATCCTTTGCAACGAAGGCATGCACCCACAGGCGGGGGCCATGCTTCTCAGGCGGCTGGTCTGGAGTTCATAGAGGAAATCCATGGCGTTAGGGCACCAAGTCAATCAGAGAAGGTAGAAAAAAGTCCGTAAAAGAATCTGTGAGTGGTGGCAGGCGGGCCAATGTCCCTTGGAGAACTGCATCTCCCAGCCAAGACCTGGGACTCATCTGGCCTCCCTCCCCGGGGCCGCTGCGGTCGGCTGCTGCAGGTCCCAGGCGGCCTGAGTCCACGTGGAGCGAGGGCTGCCACGGAGAAGCGGGGAGCCCCGGTTTGACAATCAGCTGTTTCTCTGCAAGGCAGAAGTTCTAAAAAACAACCCTAATTTCTTCCCGGGAGGAGCAGCCCAAAACTGAGAAACTGGGATGGCAGATAGACTTAGAATTAGTCACTGAACAAGGCAAAATTGGAACGGCGGCGATCCGCCATGTTAAGTGTTTAGTGGATAGCGGGGTTCGAAATGGCGGTTTCCTTATCCGCGTTTTGGACGAACGCAGATTCGGGGTCCGGGGAGCACCTGGAGGTGCCCCCCGCGGGCTCACGGCTCTCCGGAGCCCAGAAAGGAGTCTATGGAAACGTTTATGGAGTGCTGAGCCAGGAAGGGATACAAAAGTATCATGCGGAAAGACAAAAGTTTCAAGTTTCAAGTGGTTTATTAGGGAATGATACAAAGTAAGGAGAGGGGAAAGTTAGCTGAGGTTTGCAGGCATTCCTGGTCTTGGAGCTGGCGGCTGAGGCACATTCCATCTGCTGGCCTCAAAGTTCGGCCCAGGAACTGCGGAACTCCCTGCTGCAGCTCAAACTAAAGTAAAAGCTGGGCTACCGGCAGCGCCAGCTGTCATGTGTGTCAAGTTTGGTTCAATTCCATCGTTGGTGGAGTTCAGAATGCTCTTTGATTGTAGGTAAACTATAAATCCCAGCAACTGCAACTCCCAAATGACAAAATCATTCCCCCATTACCCCACCAGTATTCAAATTGGGCGTGTCGGGTCTTTGTGCCAAATTGGGTCTAGTGAATGAAAATACATCCTGTATATCAGGTATTTACATTACAATTCATAACAATAGCAAAATTTCACTCATGTAGAAACAAAAATAATGTTATGGTTGGGGATCACCACAACATGAGGAACTGCATTAAGGGGTCACAGCATTAGGAAGGTTGAGAAACACTGCTTTAGATTGTAACATGTATTACTTCACTATTACTTCAAAATCTGCTACACGGGGAAGTTCTCCAGCTTGTGCTGCTGTTCTTGACCAAGACATATGTCCCAAAGTCCTGGCCTCGTGACATCATTGCATTCCAGTTCTTTCCTCTTTAACAAATCACCTCAACATTTGCCTTTCTCCCCTTCGCTTCTTTTAAAATCCTGACTATTCTTACTCTTTATGAAGCATGGAGAAAGATATCCGCTTACCCTCATAATACTGGGTGTCAAGATTGCCCGACAAAATGGATGGGAGTGGATTCCAAAGAGCCAAACAAAAGCAATCCTTCTTCATAAAGCTCACAGTAAGGAACTGTATGCCACAAGATGGAATGAGGGGAAGACAAATTGATGGAGGAAAGGTCTGGAAGCAGCTGTTGACTGGAACCGCTCAATGAGATCCGCAATATGGGTGAAGGCGACTTCTCATTACCTACGCTGGGGGCAAGCAGTGTTTGTTGTTGGGTACCTTCAAATAATTTCCTGCTTGTCTCATTTGGCTGGCCATTATTGGATCTGGATGCTAGATTAAATGCAGCATCCATTTGAGAGGAGATTCCATCTGAACATTAGGAAGAACTTCCTGACTGTGAGAGCCGTTCAGCAGTGGAACTCTCTGCCCCGGAGTGTGGTGGAGGCTCCTTCTTTGGAAGCTTTTAAACAGAGGCTGGATGGCCATCTGTCAGGGGTGATTTGAATGCAATATTCCTGCTTCTTGGCAGGGGGTTGGACTGGATGGCCCATGAGGTCTCTTCCAACTCTTTGATTCTATGATTCTATGATTCTATGATCCAACTACCCCGGTTCTTGTTTTCGTTCTTTTAGATAGCTGAAATAATTATAACAATGGTTTCTTCCTATTCCTCCTTAAGCCATGTCCTGAATGCAGAGGCAGCCCTAGGTAATTTTCAACAGTAAGCAAACAGCCTCCGGTGGCTCAGTGGGTTAAAGCACTGAGCTGCTGAGCTTGTTGATCAAAAGGTCGCAGGTTCGATTCCGGAGAGCAGCGTGAGCTTCTGCTGTCAGCCCTAGCTTCTGCCAACCTAGCAGTTCGAAAACATGCAAATGTGAGTAGATCAATAGGTACAGCTCCGGCGGGAAGGCAACGGCGCTCCATGCAGTCATGCCGGCCACATTACCTTGGAGGTGTCTACGGACAACGCTGGCTCTTCGGCTTAGAAATGGAGATGAGCACCACACCCCAGAGTCAGACATGACTGGACTTAATGTCAGGGGACTACCTTTACCTACCTAAGCAAACCGTATTTTGGCACGCACACCCCCAACCAATCAATGATATATATTTTCTGTTTGCCGTGGGAGTTCTGTGTGCCATATTTGGTTCAATTCCATCATTGGTGGAGTTCAGAATGCTCTTTGATTGTAGGTGAACTACAACTCGCATATGTCAAGGTCTATTTTCCCCCAAGAGCGCCTCAAGAGCACCCCTGGGCAAAATCAACTATACCGCAAATGCTTACTTTGCGTAATGGGTTGAGCCGCCCCTGCCTGAATGAGACCTACCACCTTATCACATTGAGAAATTCCCCAGTCATTCATCAAGTGAGTTAAACTACTTCTAGCCATCATGCATAGCCATGGCTGAAAAGAGGCAGAAGACATTTTTGTTTTGTTTTGTTTTGGTGTCGGGAGCAACTTGAGAAACTGCAAGTCACTTCTGGTGTGAGAGAATTGGCCGTCTGCAAGGATGTTGCCCAGGGGACGCCTGGATGTTTTGATGTTTTACCATCCTTGTGGGAGGCTCTTCTCATGTCCCCGCATGGGGAGCTGGAGCTGACAGATGGAGCTCATCCACACTCTCTCCATGTTATCTATTCCACTGCATTCGCAAAATTTTGCTCAAAGAACCAGGTCCCGCAGAGGGAAGCATATGAGGAAACACAACATACAAACTATCTACAGACCCACCAAGAAAATCCAACAAATGCTACGTTCAGCAAAGGACAAGAGGGATCCTCTCGCTTCTGCGGGAGTCTACCGTGTACCATGCAGCTGTGGACAAGTCTACATAGGACCCCCAAACGCAGCAGCATTGCCCAAATACGAATCAGGGAACATGAAAGGCACTGCAGACTACTTCAACCAGAGAAGTCAGCCATAGCAGAGCACCTGATGAACCAGCCTGGACACAGCATATTATTTGAGAACACAGAAATGTTGGACCACTCCAACAACCACCATGTCAGACTACACAGAGAAGCCATTGAAATCCACAAGCATGTGGACAATTTCAACAGAAAGGAGGAAACCATGAAAATGAACAAAATCTGGCTACCAGTATTTAAAAAAAACTCTAAAATTAGAACAGCACAACAACACAGAGGAAAGAAACAAGGACATCGAATCACCTCTCAACAAAAGATTGCTCTAGGCATTGCCAGGCAATCAAATGCTAATCAAAGTGGTCAGTTGAAACATTCAGACCTAGCTCCAACAGACAAGAGTCCTTTGTCCCACCCTGGTCATTCCACAGATATATAAACCTCTTTTTCCTAGTTTCAACAGACCTCACTACCTCTGAGGATGCTTGCCATAGATGCAGGCGAAACGTCAGGAAAAAATGCCTCTAGAACATGGCCATATAGCCCGAAAAAACCTACAACAACCCAGCCAGGTCTTTACTTTTTTTTCGGAAAGTCAGGAGGGAGGGGGCTGATCTAATATCCCTGGGGAGGGAATTCCATAGCCGGGGGACCACCACTGAGAAGGCCCTGTCTGTTGGGGTTCAGCGTGTGTGTGAACCTGAACCTGATTCTCTGATTGTATTTCCTGATGCAACTGAACAGGCTACTGAACATGATTTTGTCCCTGATGGTTTGGAAACTGTTGATTCTGAGGTCAGTGGCTTGGAAAGTGAAACTATGCATCCTGATGGGAATGTTTCTGAATCAAGTGGTGATAACTCTCCAGAGGAGCTAGCACCTGCCTTTTTAATGAGGATAGAAAAGGACAGATTTAGAAAAACAGGAGTGAATCGCAGAGTCTGCGAAGGTCAAGCAGATTAAAGGAAAGGGAGGCACTGGCTTCAAAGCCTGGAGGCATGTCCCGAAACAGTTTCTTTAGTTTAAAGTGTCTCTCCCAGGGCTCTCTTGTTAGATCAAGCATCTTTTAGACTGAGGCATTACCTTGACAGATTTCCCGGTTTCCATGGCCTGCATTCCCAGAGGCTTCTAGTTTCCAAGTACGGTTAGTGAAATGCTAACGGGTTCCAGGTTTTTATAGTGTTGCTTTTCGAATTTTGATCTAGTTCATAGACATTCCTGACTGCTGAATTTTACTGTGGCTTTTTGGACTTTGTATTTTTCTCTATTTTGTAACCATTTTTCATCAATAAAAAAGGATTGTTTTTTCCCACAGTCAAGTGTGGTGGATTAATATCTTATGGTCTTGTTTCCTGATCTGGGTTGCAACACTGTCTTTCATCTCTGCCACTCGCACTCGGGATCGAGAGCAAGGCCTCCTCAGATGATCTTAAGCTCCTAGATCAGTGGTTCTCAACCTTCCTAACGCCGCGACCCCTTAATACAGTTTTTAGTGTGGTGGTGACCCCCAACCCTAAAAATATTTTCATTGCTACTTCATAACTGGAATTTTGCTACTGTTATGAATCGTCATGTAAATATCGGATAGGCAGGATGTATTTTCATTCTCTGGACCTTGGGAGTTGTAGTTGCTGGGATTTATAGTTCACCTACAATCAAATTCTGAACTCCACCAGAGATGGAATTGATTCAAACTTGGCATACAGAATGCCCATGACCAGCAAAACATAATGAAAGGGTTAGGTGAGCATTGGCTTTGAGTTTGGGAGTTGTAGTTCACCTATCTCCAGAAAGTACTGTGGACTCCAACATTGATAGATCTGGACTATCAATCAATCAATCAATGATTTATTACGGTCTTTGACCAGCACAGTACAGAATGGGGCATAGATCTGGACTAAACTTTAGGGCTGGGCGGTTTCGTTTCGTAATTTCGTAATTCGTTAAAAATTCGTTATTTTTTTATATAACGAAGCAATAATGAACCATTCAGGAGCAACTAAAAAACGAAACGAATTTTTAAATTCGTTTCGTAATTGTTTCGAATTCGTTTTGTATTCGTTTCGTTATCGTTTTGAAATCGTTTCGTTATTATTTCTGCATGTCTGGGGCAAGTTTTATAGTTGTTGTTTGTTTAATCAGTGAAAAAAAATTATAAATATCACACCAACAGTCAACAACAGAGGGAGAGGGAAGCTTCAGAAGTTCCCCTTGTCCCATTTGGAGGTTTTTTAGCGTATTGCGTGGTCGCGTCCGCCATTAACAAATCGATTTGTAATTGTTTCGTAATTGTTTCGTATTGTTTTGTAATTTACGAAATTTCGTAAATATCGAACTTTTTAAAAGAAAAATTTCAGAATTCTTTTAAAAATCGAAACGCAAAAACCCCCCAAAAAACGAATTGATTTTAGAAACAAATCTTTCCGTGGTTGCCCAGCCCTACTAAACTTGGCACTAATACTCAATATGCCCAAATGTGGTCACTGTTGGGAGTTTGGGGGAAATAGAATCTTGACATTTGGGAGTTGTAATTGCTGGGATTTATAGTTCATCTACAATCAGAGAGCATTCTGAACCCCACCAACAATAGAATTGGGCCAGACTTCCCACACAGAACTCCCATGACCAGCAGAAAATACTGTGTATCCTGATGGTCTTTGGCGACCCCTCCAACACTCCGTCACGACCTCTCCAGGGGTCCCGACACCCAGGTTGAGAAACACTGTCCTAGATGGTTCATACGTTCGGACAAATTCCCATCCCTGCCCATCCCAACCCCAGCTTAATTTCACTGAGTAGGAAGCTCTGAAGGTGTCCACTATGAGAACTCAACAGAACACACTGAAAGGCCCTGTCATTACGGGATCCGACTGCCAGCCTTCGACTTTCATTATTGTACAGTGCTGAGATAAGCAACATTGCACTGCTTTTAGCATGCCAGCCTTTTGGAAAAAAGTAGAGGATTGTTTATAAACTTACAAACCAAGCAATAATCAGCTTCCCTGTCCACTTCGGTTTACAAGTGAGCTCCAGAGCTCCATATTGTCATGGTCTATCCTTGCCTTTCAAACCTAGAAAGCCAGGTGCACTGAACAGTTAAGGCACACCACAGCAATCTGTCAAAATAAATATCCTCGCAAATAAACAACAAGCTTGCCTTGGAGAAAAGTAGGCTAAAATCCTTCTCCATAACACCCGGCAACCTACGTGGAGAAGAATCCAATTACGGGAGGCTCCAATTGCCGTCTGAAGTGGCTGAGCCCATACACCTCATTTTGAACGTTTATTCATTTGTTTTGTGCTGTAAACAATTTCTAGGCATATTTCTGAGGCAAAGCTTCCCCAAGGCAGAGCAAAAAGGTGGAAGAGTTCATTTAAAAACTGCATAAAACTAAAACGTTTAAATATATACATTTTGAATCACTATATATAAAGCCTTTCAACATTACAGTGATCCAAATATATGCCCCAACCACAGCTGCTGAAGAAGGAGAAGTAGATCAGTTCTATGAGGATCTGCAGGAACTACTGGATAATACACCAAAAAGAGACATTATTTTCATTACAGGAGACTGGAATGCCAAGGTGGGAAGTCAAATGACAACTGGGATCACAGGCAAGCATGGTCTGGGAGAACAAAATGAAGCGGGACGCAGACTGATAGAATTTTGCCAGGAAAACTCGCTGTGTATAACGAATACTCTCTTCCAACAACCTAAAATACGGCTTTATACATGGACCTCACCAGATGGTCAACACCGAAATCAGATTGACTACATCCTTTGCAGCCAAAGGTGGCGGACATCCATCCAGTCGGTGAAAACAAGACCTGGGGCTGACTGTAGCTCAGATCACGAACTTCTTATTGCCCAATTTAGAATAAAACTAAAGAGATCAGGGAAAATACACAGACCAGTTAGATATGATCTCACTAACATTCCTAGCGAATATACAGTGGAAGTGAAGAACAGATTTGAAGGACTAGATTTAGTAAACAGAGTCCCAGAAGAACTATGGACAGAAGTCCGCGACATTGTTCAGGAGACGGCAACAAAGTACGTTCCAAAGAAAAAGAAAACCAAGAAGGCAAAATGGTTGTCTGCTGAGACACTGGAAGTAGCCCAAGAAAGGAGGAAAGCAAAAGAAAGGAGGAAAGCAAAAGGAAACAGTGATAAGGGGAGATATGCCCAGTTAAATGCGCAATTCCAGAGGTTAGCCAGAAGAGATAAGGAACTATTTTTAAATAAGCAATGCATGGAAGTGGAAGAAGACAACAGAATAGGAAGGACAAGAGACCTCTTCCAGAAAATTAGAAACATTGGAGGTAAATTTCAGGCAAAAATTGGTATGATAAGAAACAAAGATGGCAGGGACCTAACAGAAGCTGAAGAGATCAAGAGAAGGTGGCGAGACTATACAGAAGATCTGTATAGGAAGGATAATAATATTGAGGATAGTTTTGACGGTGTGGTGAATGAGTTAGAACCAGACATCCTGAGGAGTGAGGTTGAATGGGCCTTAAGAAGCATTGCTAACAACAAGGCAGCAGGAGACGACGGGATCCCAGCTGAACTGTTTAAAATCTTAAAAGATGATGCTGTCAAGGTGATGCATGCCATTTGCCAGCAAATATGGAAAACACAAGAATGGCCATCAGACTGGAAAAAATCAACTTATATCCCCATACCAAAAAAGGGAAATGCGAAAGACTGCTCAAACTTCCGTACAGTGGCCCTTATTTCTCATGCCAGTAAGGTAATGCTCAAGATCCTGCAAGGAAGA
The DNA here is from genome assembly GCF_037176765.1 of Anolis sagrei. Classification (NCBI taxonomy): domain Eukaryota; kingdom Metazoa; phylum Chordata; class Lepidosauria; order Squamata; family Anolidae; genus Anolis; species Anolis sagrei. The sequence continues at coordinate 11,649,645 of NC_090027.1, read as the reverse complement.
CTCCAGCAAGACATGGAGCGAGAGTTGCCAGATGTTCAAGCTGGGTTTAGAAAAGGCAGAGGAACGAGAGACCAAATTGCCAATATCCGCTGGATAATGGAGAAAGGCAGGGAGTTTCAGAAAAACATCTACTTCTGCTTCATTGACTATTCTAAAGCCTTTGACTGTGTGGATCATAATAAATTGTGGCAAGTTCTTAGTGGGATGGGCATCCCAAGCCACCTTGTCTCTCTCCTGAGGAATCTGTACAAGGACCAAGTAGCAACAGTCAGAACTGACCACGGAACAACAGACTGGTTCAAGATTGGGAAAGGCGTACGGCAAGGCTGCATCCTCTCACCCAACCTTTTTAACTTGTATGCAGAACACATCATGCGATGTGTGGGGCTGGATGAATGCAAAGCTGGGGTGAAAATTGCTGGAAGAAACATTAACAACCTCAGATATGCAGATGACACCACTCTGATGGCCGAAAGCGAGGAGGAGCTGAGGAGCCTTCTAATCAAGGTGAAAGAAGAAAGCGCAAAAGCCGGGTTGCAGCTAAACGTCAAAAAAACCAAGATTATGGCAACAAGAATGATTGACAACTGGAAAATAGAGGGAAAAACCGTGGAGGCTGTGACAGACTTTGTATTTCTAGGTGCAAAGATTACTGCAGATGCAGACTGTGGCCAGGAAATCAGAAGACGCTTACTTCTTGGGAGGAGAGCAATGTCCAATCTCGATAAAATAGTAAAGAGTAGAGACATCAGACTGGCAACAAAGATCCGCCTAGTCAAAGCCATGGTCTTCCCTGTAGTCACCTACGGATGTGAGAGCTGGACCTTAGGGAAGGCTGAACGAAGGAAGATAGATGCTTTTGAACTGTGGTGCTGGAGGAAAGTTCTGAGAGTGCCTTGGACTGCGAGAAGATCCAACCAGTCCATCCTCCAGGAAATAAAGCCCGACTGCTCACTGGAGGGAAAGATACTAGAGACAAAGTTGAAGTACTTTGGTCACATCATGAGGAGACAGGAAAGCCTAGAGAAGACAATTATGCTGGGGAAAGTGGAAGGCAAAAGGAAGAGGGGCCGACCAAGGACAAGATGGATGGATGGCATCCTTGAAGTGACTGGACTGACCTTGAGGGAGCTGGGGGTGGTAACGGCCGACAGGGAGCTCTGGCGTGGGCTGGTCCATGAGGTCACGAAGAGTCGGAGACAACTGAAGGAATGAACAACAACAATATATATATATATTAGGGCTGGTCAATTCGTTTCGTTAATTCGTAATTCGTTAAAAAATTAGTTAATTTTTGAATTACAAAACGATTACAAAACTTTTTTTTTAACCTGGAAGTGTTTTTAAATATCGAAACGGCAGGCGCCAAAAAATTTTGTATTTCCGTCCATTTCGGAAATACGTAAGATGGCCGCCTGCCGATGCTTGCTGAGAGGGGCGAGCGAGTGAGTGGCGAGCGAGAGGGGCGAGCGAGCGGCGAGCGAGAGGGCCCGCCAGAGTGAGTGCCTGCCTTCCCTCCTTAATAATAATTAATAATAATTAATCCCTATTCTACTAAATTAATAATTAAATTTAAAAAATATTGAAAAAATATTGAAAAAAAAGGGCGCCATCTTTACAAAATGTTTTGTAAATATTTACGAAATTTCGTAAATACCGAAACTTTTTTTTGGGAAAGTTTTGTAATTATTTTAAATATCGAAACAAAAAAAAACCCCAATTACAAATCGATTTTAGAAACAAATTTTTGCGTTGTTACCGAGGCCTAATATATATATATATATATATATATATATATATATATATATATGTTTAATTAAAAACACATAAAATGAGATCTCAATGTCTGGTGCTGCTTGGCTACATGTTCTAATGCAGCCATGAGCAAACTTGGGCCCTCCAGGTGTTTTGGACTTCAACTCCCACCATTCCTAACAGCCGGTAGGCTGTTAGGAATGGTGGGAGTTGGAGTCCAAAACATCTGGAGGGCCCAAGTTTGCCCATGAATGTTCTAATGTCTGAAATGCCAGACAATACAGTAGAGTCTCGCTTATCCAACTTTCGCTCATCCACCGTTCTGTATTATCCAACGCAGACTGCCTCCCGTCCGGATCCACAGCTGTTCCAGCGCATTGCAATGTTTTGGTACTAAATTCGTAAATACAGTAAGTATTACATAACATTACACAGGGTTAAAGCCCTGTGCCGGCAGGACTGAACACCGACAGGTCGCAGGTTCGAATCCGGGGAGAGGCGGATGAGCTCCCTCTATCAGCTCCAGCTCCTCATGCGGGGACATGAGAGAAGCCTCCCACAAGGATGATAAAAACATCAAATCATCCGGGCGTCTCCTGGGCAACGTCCTTGCAGGCGGCCAATTCTCTCACACCAGAAGCGACTTGCAGTTTCTCAAGTCGCTCCTGACACAACAAAAAACAACATTACCATGTGTTGAACTGCTTTTTCTGTCAATTTTATTTGTATTGTCGAAGGCTTTCATGGCTGGAATCACTGGGTTGTTGTAGGTTTTTTCAGACTATATGGCCATGGTCTAGAGGCATTCTCTCCTGACGTTTCGCCTGCATCTATGGCAAGCATCCTCAGAGGTAGTGAAGTCTGATGGAACTAGGAAAAAGAACTTATATATCTGTGGAATGACCAGGGTGGGACAAAGGACTTTTGTCTGCTGGAGCTAGGTGTGAATGTTTCAAGTGACCACCTTGATTAGCATATAATCAAACAAGGACATCTAATCACCTCTCAACAAAAGTTTGCTCCAGGCACTGTCAGGCCATTATATGCTAATCAAGGTGGTCAGTTGAAACATTCACACCAAGCTCCAGCAGACAAGAGTCCTTTGTCCCACCCTGGTCATTCCACAGATATATAAACCCTTTTTCCTAGTTCCAACAGACCTCACTACCTCTGAGGATGTTTGCCATAGATGCAGGCAAAACATCAGGAGAGAATGCCTCTAGACCATGGCCATATAGCCCGAAAAAACCTACAACTCAATTTTATTTATTTATTTATTTATTTATTTATTTACTACACTTGTATACCGCCTTTCTCAGCCTATCGGAAACTCAAGGCGGTTTACAACAAGTCAGTACACATAATAGCAAAATACAGTTTAAGCATTAAAACAATATAAAACCACAATAGACACAATAAAACCAATATCATTATCATCAGCATCTCCTAGTTAAAAACATTGTCCAAATTCCATTGTCAAGCGATTCCATTTTCTTATGTCAGTTACTCTGCATTTGTAAACACTTGCTCATATAACCATGTCTTAACTTGTCTCCGAAATGTTAAGAGTGAGGGAGCTAATGTAATCTCCTTAGGGAGGACGTTCCATAGCTGAGGGGCCACCACAGAGTAGGCCCTGTCTCTCGTCCCCACCTGATGGAGTGGAAATCATCTCTCGGACAGATGGCAAGCCGTTTAACCTCAGAAGACTGAAAGCCAAAGCCAAGGTTACAACAACATCTGTTATAGAACTCCAGTATGCTGATGACAATGTCATCTGTGCACATTCAGAAGAAGATCTACAAGCCACTCTAAACACCTTCGCAGAAGCATATGAGAAGCTCGGCCTGTCATTGAATATTGAAAAAGCCAAGGTTCTGTTCCAGCAGACACCAGCCAATCCCTCTCCAATGCCAGTGATACAGCTTAATGGTGTAACATCAGAAAATGTTGATCATTTCAGCTACCTTGGCAGCCACATCCCCACAAAAGTCAACATTGACACCGAAATACAACACCGCCTGAGCTCTGCGAGCACAGCATTTTGCCAAATGAAGCAGAGAGTGTTTGAGGACCGGGACATCCGTAGGGATACCAAGGTGCTTGTTTATAGAGCTATTGTCCTCCCAACCCTGCTATATGCCTGTGGGACGTGGACTGTCCACAGACGTCCCATGCAACTCCTGGAACGATTCCATCAACACTGCCTCTGGAAAATCCTGCAAATCTCTTGGGAAGACAAGCAAACAAACGTCAGCGTGCTGGAAGAAGCAAAGACCTCCAGCATTGAAGCGATGGTCCTCCGCCATCAACTCCGCTGGACCGGCCACGTTGTCCGGATGCCTGACCACTGTCTCCCAAAGCAGTTGCTCTACTCCAAACTCAAGAACGGAAAACGGAATGTTGGTGGACAGGAAAAGAGATTTAAAGATGGGCTCAACCTTAAAAACTCTGGAATAGACACTGATAACTGGGAAGCCCTGGCCCTTGACTGCTCCAGCTGGAGGGCAGCTGTGACCAGCAGTGCTGCAGAATTTGAGGAGGCACGAATGGAGGGCGAAAGGGAGAAGCGTGCCAAGAGGAAGGCGCATCAAGCCAACCCCAATCGAGACCGCCTTCCACCTGGAAACCAATGCCCTCACTGCGGAAGAAGATGCAGAGCAAGTATAGGGCTCCACAGCCACATATGGACGCACAAGAATATTGGAGGACAATCATCCTCGGAAAACGAAGGATCGCCTAAGTAAGTGAATTATTATTATTATTGGTAGTAGAGCCTCGACCTCCCAAAGACCACACAATGCACTTGACATGCCGTTTAATGCAACTGACTCCAGTATTGAAAGGGCTTTGAAAAAAGCCCAACATGTCGAGGCAGAAATCTACAGGAGACGTTTAATACTAATTCTATTAGGCATCTGAGTTAATGAATCACAACTGTAAGAAATCATGATAATCCAGAAGGCATTAGTGACAGATTAGCTTCAGAGCTGCCATAAAAGTGCCGCAATGCTTACCTAGCGTCATGATTAATTCTGGCAATACAGAGTGGCATTACTGAGAGGAATGGGGGACATGCCCACTGCATGACAGGCAGCTTTGCACCAGCCCAGACCACACTTGGAAAAAAGAGCATACCCAAAGGTTGCTGGTTTTTAACGTTGTCCAACTACTATCCTTTTAGAACAGATAGAAAGTAACAGTAGGCAAAATATCCCCATACCAAAAAAGGGAAATGCTAAAGACTGCTCAAACTTCCATACAGTGGCCTTTATTTCTCATGCCAGTAAGGTAATGCTCAAGATCCTGCAAGGAAGAGTCCAGCAAGACATGGAGAGAGAGTTGCCAGATGGACAAGCTGGGTTTAGAAAAGGCAGAGGAATGAGAGACCACATTGCAAACATCCGTTGGATAATGGAGAAAGGCCGGGAGTTTCAGAAAAACCTCTATTTCTGTTTTACTGACTATTCTAAAGCTTTTGACTGTGTGGATCATAATAAGTTGTGGCAAGTTCTTGGTGGTATGGGGATACCAAGCCATCTTGTCTCTCTCCTGAGGAATAGGCACAACAACCAAGTAGCAACAGTCAGAACTGACCACGGAACAACAGACTGGTTCAAGATTGGGAAAGGCGCACAGCAGGGTTGAATCCTATTTACTATTGTTATGAATTGTAATGTAAATATCTGATATGCAAGATACGTTTTCATTCAATGGACCTAATGTGGCACAAATACCTGATATGATTTGGAAGTGCTTTTGTCATTTGGGATTTGTAGGTGCTGGGATTTATTTATCAAAGAGCATTCTGAACCCCACCAATGATGGAATTGAGCCAAACTTGGCACACAGGACTTCCAAGACCAACAGAAAGCACTAGAAGGGTTTGGTGGGCATTGACCTTGAGTTTTGGAGTTTAGTTTTTCCTTGGAGTTTAGTTTACCTACACTTTGGAGTTTAGTTTACCTACACCCAGAGAGCACTGTGGACTCAAACAATGATGGATCTGGATCAAACTTGGCACAAATACTCCATATGCCCAAATATGAACACAGATGGAGTTTGGGGAAAAGAGACCTTGATATTTGGGAGTTGTCATTGCTGGGATTTATAGTTCATCTACAATCAAAGAGCATTCTGAACCCCACCAAAGATAGAACTGGGCCAAATTCCCATACAGAACCTGCATGACCAACAGAAAATATTGTTTTCTGATGGTTTTGGTGATCCCTGTGACACCCCTTTATGACGTCCGCAGGGGTCCCGACCCCCAGGTTGAGAAATACTGCCTTAACAAAGAGCCATCTTTAAAAAAAATTTTTTTAAATGCATTCCAATAATTACAACCAGCTAAAAACAAAGAGCCATCTTAAAAAGCCAAAAAAAAAAAACCCACCACATTACAACACATGCACAAAACCACACACACACACAAACACATATATATGCAAATACACATATACAGAAATATATACACACACATATATGCATACAAACAGACGCGACCCTAGGTAATTTTCAATGGTATGCAAACAGTATTCCCCCCCCCCCCCCAACCAATCACTGATATATATTTTCTGTTCGTTGTGGGAGTTTTGTGTGCCATATTTGGTTCAATTCCATCATTGGTGGAGTTCAGAATGCTCTTTGATTGTAGGTGAACTATACATCCCAGTAACTACAATTCGCATATGTCAAGGTCTATTTTCCCCCAGGAGCGCCTCAAGAGCACCCCTGCGCAAAATGAACTATACTGCAAATGCTTACTTTGCGTAATGGGTTAAGCCGCCCCTGCATACAAAACACATATACACAGACTGGGCCACAGCAATTCTGGGCACCACAATTCAAGAGAGATATCGACAGGCTGGAATGTGTCCAGAGGAGGGTGACTAAAATGATCAAGGGTCTGGAGAACAAGCCCTATGAGGAGCGGCTTAAGGAGCTGGGCATGTTTAGCCTGAAGAAGAGAAGGATGAGAGGAGATATGATAGCCATGTATAAATATGTGAGAGGAAGCCACAGGGAGGAGGGAGAAAGCTTGTTTTCTGCTTCCCTGGAGACTAGGATGCGGAACAATGGCTTCAAACTACAAGAGAGGAGATTCCATCTGAACATGAGGAAGAACTTTCTGACTGTGAGAGCCGTTCAGCAGTGGAACTCTCTGCCCCGGAGTGTAGTGGAGGCTCCTTCTTTGGAAACATTTATACAGAGGTTGGATTGCCATCTGTCAGGGGTGATTTGAATGCAATATTGCTGCTTCTTGGCAGAATGGGGTTGGACTGGATGGCCCATAAGGTCTCTTCCAACTCTTTGATTCTATGATTCTATGAATGCGTGGCAGAGGACGGCTAGTCAGAAATATATGTTTTCTGATGGTCTTTGGCGACCCCTCCAAACCCCCAGGTTGAGAAACACTGGGTTAAGCAACAAGCAGCATTTTCCTGCTCAGTATTTCTCCTTCCGAAAGCTTTTTCCCATTAAAGAAGGGTTTATCTGAGCTGTTCTACATGTTTCTGCGCGTAACAAGAGTTTACCCCTAAAACTGAGTGGCAATGGATAAATTAAGAGGGTGAGGGGATTTCACAAACCAGTCTGCCTTCAGAATCAGAGGTGATATTGCGAGAAATGCTCTTCTTGTCAGTTGTGAAGCAGATCTTTATTTAGCAATACTGTTGCAGCTTGTTTGCTTCTTCCTTCCAGAGGGTGTGTAAAAGGAGAAAGGATTATTGGATAGAAAATGCGAGGGTTGTTATTCTCAGAAAGCAAAATGTCTGGTAGGAAGGCTTGGAATGGTTGGCTATTTGGCCCGGCTCAGACTCTGGCAGTAGGTCCACCGCTGACCCCATTCAAAGGCTTCCTAGCCCAGCTGTTCCTTCTCCTGGCTGCTTGTCTCCTCTAAGGAAGTGATCACTCATCAGAGCGTGAAAAAGGAACAGCAAACTCCTTTTGCCTTCACCGCACCCTCTGAACAGCTGTGCACATTGGGCCTCAAAGGAAAGCTCACATGAATAGCTAATGGCCATGAACAATGAGGTGGGCTCTCTTAAGAAGAAGACCTATTTGGGGGGTATCACCATTTAGACCACATAAAAAAAGGCCACCAGGCAAGAGCAATTGGAAGGTATATTGACTCAAATCATCTATGCCATTATCGCTCAAGCAGGGAGCTTTGAGATGGTTGAAAAGAAGCTCTCCAAAGCTCTAGGTGCTCTTACTGCCTATTACAGGGAAAACCAACTGATTCCTAATCCATCTAAAACAAAGATATGCGCCTTTCACCTTAAGAACAGACAAGCATCCTGAGCTCTGAGGATGACCTGGGAAGGAATCCCACTGGAGCATTGCAGCACACCCAAATACCTGGGAGTCACTCTGGACCGTGCTCTGACCTACAAGAAGCACTGCCTGAACATCAAGCAAAAAGTGGGCACTAGAAACAACATCATATGAAAGCTGACTGGCACAACTTGGGGATCACAACCAGATACAGTGAAGACATCTGCCCTTACGCTATGCTACTCTGCTGCTGAGTACACATGCGCAGTGTGGAACACATCTCACCACGCTACATGCCGCATTATCACAGGGTGTCTGCGCCCTACACCACTGGAGAAATTACACTGTCTAGCCGGTATTGCACCACCTGACATCCGCCGGGAAGTAGCAACCAATAGTGAAAGGACCAAGGCAGAGACATCTCCAGCTCATCCCTTGTTTGGGTATCAGCCAGTACGTCAACGACTTAAATCAAGGCATAGTTTAGTTTTCTTAGATCTACAGAGACACTCGCTGGAACACCTCAGCAAGCGAGAGTCCAAAAGTGGCAGACCCAAACCCAGCACCTCAATCCGTGGGTGATACCAGATGAGAGACTCCCCCCTGGGCACACAGAAGACTGGGCGACTTGGAAGGCGCTGAACAGACTGCGCTCTGGCACCACGAGATGCAGAGCAAATCTTAAGAAATGGGGCCACAAAGTGGAATCCACGACATGCGAGTGTGGAGAAGAGCAAACCACTGACCACCTGCTTGCAATGCACCCTGAGCCCTGCCACATGCACAATGAAGGACCTCCTTGCGGCAACACCAGAGTCACTCCAAGTGGCCAGATACTGGTCAAAGGACATTTAATCAACTACCAAGTTTGCAAAATCTGTGTTGTTGGTTTTTTTTGTTTGTTTTGTTCTGTTAGAAATGTAATACAATGGTATGGTTGCTGATAACACAATAAATAAATCTATGGCATGGACATATCCGTTAGCTTTCTGTGAATGAAATCTCACAGAAGTCCATATTTTAAATCTTGCCCTCATTTAATAATGAGTAGTTAGTTGTAGTTAGGCGATAATAATAATAATAATAATAATAATCCTTTATTTATACCCCGCTAACATCTCCCGAAGGACTCGGTGCGGCTTACAAGAGGCCGAGGCCCAACACATCAATAAAACAACACCATAACAAATACAAAAATAAATAAAACTCATAAAACAAGCAATAAACAATAAAACAATATCAATAAACATTAGACAACAACACCACGACGCATTTAAAAACTAAGGCTGGGCCAAATATTATGATTAAAAAAATTTAAAATGCTGGACATGACAGGTGAAATGGATAGGTTTCTGGAGATAGGTGCGATGTGTAAACAATCTTAAATCTCTAGTAAAGTGCATTTGGGACATAATGCTGAGAGTTTTCCTTATTCTGGGAAGGCACACTGGAACAACCACATTTTCAAGCTCCTCTTAAAGACTGCCAGGCTTGGGGCATATCTGATGTCTCTGGGAAGTGAGTTCCAGAGTCGGGGGGCCACTACGGAGAAGTTCCTGCCCCTCGTCCCCACCAATCGCAACGCAGGTGGGATTGTGAGCAGGGCCTCTCCAGATGATTGGAGATATCGTGTGTGTTCATATACGGAGATGCGGTCACGATCCCTCATTGTCTGAGTAGGATTGTCTTCCAAGATCAGTTTCCTGGTGGTGGGTCCGTAGGTGACCGTGGAGCCCTATTCTTGACCTGCATGTTCACCCTCAGTGAGGGTTTCTAGGTGGAATACAGTCCCGGTTGGGGTTGGCTTGACATGCCTTCCTCTTGGCACATTTCTCTCTTTCACCCTCTATTCGTGCCTCTTCAAATTCTACAGCACTGCTGGTCACAGCTGACCTCCAGTTGGAGTGAAGGGCCAGGGCTTCCCAGTTCTCAGTGTCTATGCCAGAGTTTTTAAGGTTGGTTTTGAGCCCATCTTTCAATCTCTTTTCCTGCCTACCAACATAAACAGCTTGCATTCTCTGATGAATCTCCCTTGGGGTGAGACCGTCTTCTGTCAAGAATTCAATGACTGCATGTTGCTTAAGTCGCATTGAACGACCGTCTGTGCAGGGTTCCTTACTTTGCACTTTAACAACACAACTGTTCAATGCTAAGGCTTCCTGCCAAAATGAAACTGTACAGGAGAGTCTACTGAACAAGCCAGTACCCGCAGCATACCAGTACTGCCATCTGTGGAGGAGTTACGAAGGTGGAGGCATTACTTTTCATTCAACCCTCGTAGATAGACAGATATAATATTTGAGAACCCCTGCTCTATGGGGGCCAGTTTAGGATATTATTTTCATTCACAATACAGTGTTATTCAAGTAGAGCTCCTGTGGTGCTAATGACCTTTGGTGTAAGGTCAGTTCAGAGTTAGAACAACTGTCATTGAAGAAATGAAGGTTGCATAAGCCCCTATTGAATTCAATAAAATGCCTCATCAAACCCTTTTGGAGAGCAATGTTTTTTCAAGTTCTTTACTGCTTGTGTTTACACAATTTTCAATGGGCATGTGCCAAATTGCTGATCGAATTACCTGATGGCAACCGTGAAGAGATTAGTTCATCTGAGTACAGCACTTCCATGGCTGACTTACAGCCAAGCAAAATATAGGTTTAATCAAGGCTACACTAACCAAAACATTTTGTCTCGCTGCCCTGACAGTCAAAGCAGAATCCCCTTGAAAGTAGACCCATGAATCAATGCAGTTCAGCATGATTCAAACCTTTTCCCACTCCTAAAGGTGATTGGTTTGGCCTGTGACCCAATCACAAATATTTTGTGCATGTCCATTTGGTGCCATTATATAGGTAGGTTACATCTTTTTCACGGCCTTTGTAGCTATCAAAGGGTTCTCGAACTTTGCTTTTCATTTAGGAGGCACATGCTTTCCAAGAAGAGGTGGATAACTAGTTTAAAAATGTAATTTGAATTGCATATAGAACTGAAACCAATAACACAGATTTCATGTGGATGTGCAAAATAATAATGATCTATTCACATTTGCATGTACCTATTGATCTACTCACACTGGGAAGGAATCCCACTGGAGCATTGCAGCGCACCCAAATACCTGGGAGTCACTATTACAGGGAAAACCAACTGATCCCTAATCCATCTAAAACACAGACATGCGCCTTTCACCTTAAGAAAAGACAAGCATCCCGAGCTCTGAGGATTACCTGGGAAGGGATTCCACTGGAGCATTGCAGCGCACCCAAATACCTGGGAGTCACTCTGGACCATGCTCTGACCTACAAGAAGCACTGCCTGAACATCAAGCAAAAAGTGGGTGCTAGAAACAACATCATACAAAAGCTGACTGGCACAACCTGGAGATCACAACCAGATACACTGAAGACATCTGGCCTTGCGCTATGCTACTCTGCTGCTGAGTATGCATGCCCAGTGTGGAACACATCTCACCACACTAAAACAGTGGATGTGGTCTTAATGAGACATGCCGCATTATCACGGGGTGTCTGTGCCCTACACCACTGGAAGAATTACACTGCTTAGCTGGTATTGCACCACCTGCCATCCGCCGGGAAGTTGCAGCCAATAGTGAAAGGACCAAGGCAGAGACATCTCCAGCTCATCCCTTGTTTGGGTATCAGCCAGCACGTCAACGACTTAAATCAAGAAATAGTTTTCTTAGATCTACAGAGACACTCGCTGGAACACCTCAGCAAGCGAGAGTCCAAAAGTGGCAGGCCCAAACCCAGAACCTCAATCCGTGGGTGATACCAGATGAGAGACTCCCCCCTGGGCACACAGAAGACTGGGCGACTTGGAAAGCGCTGAACAGACTGTGCTCTGGCACCACGAGATGCAGAGCCAATCTTAAGAAATGGGGCTACAAAGTTGAATCCACGACATGCGAGTGTGGAGAAGAGCAAACCACTGACCACCTGCTGCAATGCAACCTGAGCCCTGCCACATGCACAATGGAGGACCTTCTTGCGGCAACACCAGAGGCACTCCAAGTGGCCAGATACTGGTCAAAGGACAATTAATCAACGACCAAGTTTGCAAAATTTGTGTTGTTTTTTTTTAATCTGTTTGTTTGTTCTGTTCTGTTAGAAATGTAATACAATGTTCTGGTTGCGGATGACATGATAAATTAAAAAAATCTACTCACATTTGCCTGTTTTCGAACCTAGCAGTTCGAAAACATGCAAATTTATTTATTTATTTATTTACGACATTTATATGCCGCCCTTCTCACCCCGAAGGGGACTCAAATGGGAATAGATCAATAGATATCGCTTCTGTGGAAAGGTAGTCATTCCAGCCACATGGCCAGGAGGTGTGTATGGACAATGCCAGCTCTTTGGCTTAGAAATGGAGATGAGCACCACCCCCTGAGCCGGAGATGAAGGGATGATGATGACAACAACAACAACAACAACAACAACTGTGCTGGTCCGGCTGTACCAAAAGCTCCAACTTCCTTTTCTTTCTTTGAGTGTTTGCATGTATTCCAAAGTTCCATGCATTTTGCTATAAGGTGGCTTCCCTTGGTTTGCAATTATAGGGCCAATGACCCATCAATCATTGTAAGGTTTTGGTTCTGCCCCTTTCCCCAGGGCTCTGGGAGGAGAGGGCGCCATTTTAGGTCAGTCTTGCATTGGAAAGCTTAGCTACAGGACGTGGATTAGTTCCACTTGTAGAGAAGCTTCGTTTCTTACAGCATCTGGGGGAAACGGCATCAGGGGGAATTCCAGGGGAAAACAGTTCCAAAGGACTCCAGCTGGAGAATCTACAAATCCTTGACCGGTAGGTCTACTCGGGACCCAAGAAGCAGTTTGGAGCTGGGAGTAGAGCCCACACCAGCAAAGTTTAGAAAGTAGATTGCCCAAGGAGGGGTTAAAAAGGGTTTTCCTCCTAAAGAAAAGAAACAGTTCACGAAGCCAGTTGCCTGTCCCTTGTGGACAAGATTAAGAAAGCCACCAGTTGATTCAAAGCCTTGAAGCATTTGTTTAATCTGTTGAAGATCTAAGAAGTATTTGATTGACTTAAGCAATAATAAAGGACTTTGTTAAACCTTTCAAGCTTCTAAAGACTCTGTATAGGAAAATCCTTAGGGCCTCTCACTCGAGGCACCCCGGCTTTCCGCTGGGCACAAAGAGCACGTCCTGTTCAAAAGCCAACTGCTATAGGCCCAGCGTGTGATAGCACGACAACAACAACACAGATTTCATGTGGATGTGCAAAATAATAATGATAATATTATTATTATTATTATTATTATTATTATTATTTTGCACATCCACATGAAATCTGTGTTGTTGTTGATGTTATTGTTATCATTATCATTAGTATTTTGCACATCCACATGGAATCTGGGAATGTATCCTCCATGGATACAGGGGTTATTTATTTATTTATTTATTTCGAGTATTTCTACCCCGCCCTTCTCAACCCCCGAAGGGGGACTCAGGGTGGCTTACAAAAGGCACAATTCGATGCCAGCAATACACATAGTTATATAAATACATAGTAGCAACAATTATAAAACAATTAAAACAATCCAGTTATACAGTACAACTAATAAAAACCAATCTAGTGATCAACGTTCGCCAAGCTCAAAATCTGTAAGTTCATTCCGCATTGTCATAATTCTATCCAGTTCTAGTCATTATTGTCCTTTGTCTGTCTGCCAGGTTAACCAAAGGCCTGGTCTCATATCCATGTTTTTAGTTTCCTTCTAAAAGAGAGGAGGGATGTCGATGACCTAATTTCCCTGGGAAGTGAATTCCACAGGCAAGGGGCCACCACTGAGAAGGCCCTGCTCCTCCTCCCCACCAACCTCACTTGTGATAGAGGTGGGGCCGAGTGCAGGGCCTCCCCAGAAGATCTTGAACTCCAAGGCGGGACATAGAAGGAGATACGTTCGGACAGGTATAACTTTATAAGCAAGTTTTTAGTATTAACTATCATGCTAGGACCAGCTTCTGCCAACCTAGCAGTTCGAAAACATGCAAATGTAAGTAGATTAATAGGTATTGCTTCTGTGGGAAGGTAACGGTGCTGCATGTAGCCACATGACCTTGGAGGTGTCTACGGACAACGCCGGCTCTTCAGCTCAGCAATTGAGATGAGCACCAACCCCCAGAGTTGGACATGATTAGACTTAATGTCAAGGGGAAACCTTTAACTTTACCGTTATGAGGTGTATATAAAGAAGAAATGAGTTTTGTGTTTAGATTTTGGGTCTCTTTTCAAAGAGATCTTATTATACTGCAAGAGAGGAGATTCCATCTGAACATGAGGAAGAACTTCCTGACTGTGAGAGCCGTTCAGCAGTGGAACTCTCTGCCCGGGAGTGTGGTGGAGGCTCCTTCTTTGGAAGCTTTTAAACAGAGGCTGGATGGCCATCTGTCAGGGGTGATTTGAATGCAATATTCCTGCTTCTTGGCAGAGGGTTGGACTGGATGGCCCATGAGGTCTCTTCCAACTCTTTGATTCTATGAGGAAATACGAATCTTTGAACTCTCACCAACCCACCCCAAAAAAAGATCTTTCCCTGTCAAATAAGAACACTTGGTGGATACCTTTACCTTTACTTATGCTGTATTACAACACATTGTTCATAATCTGTGACTGTCCACACCTCCACACCATTCAGATATAAATCATTCCCATGGACAACAATCAAATGCAACTCTTGCCATGAAAGATGGATCAACTCATCAGCAGATAGGACAGGCAAAACACATCAATCAGGCCATTGAGGGAGATGAGGACACCTGCAAGTATTTTGTGATGACCATCCTGTGACGCCGCATCTCTGCTTTGCCTTGATCCCTTCATAGATAAGAATGTGCTTTGTTAAATAGGAGGCTTCCCCACCCACCACCTTTTTAATAGATTGCTTTGAAGACTTCTGTTATCTATCCATTTATTTCCTTTCAAGTATCAGGGATCGGCACGCAAAACAGTAGCATCAGTGGCATCTAGTTGAAGTTTCCATCTTTGTGAGAAATGAATCAGTGACCATTCATCCCATTTCTGTTTGTTCCATCTATAGTGTTGCCCCTATGATGCACTTTCCCACCGTCCTAAACTGAAAGCCTACCCCATTGTTTATCCTTTTTGGGCTCCCCTCAATTACATGTTTTCTATTCCTACCTCATCCAGGGTTTTATCATTTTACCTTGTCCATTCGGCCTGCCTATTCTGTTTGATTCTATATTGTGTTAATTTGTTGTTGTTGTTCATTCGTTCAGTCGTCTCCGACTCTTTGTGACCTCATGGACCAGTCCACGCCAGAGCTCCCTGTCGGCCGTCACCACCCCCAGCTCCTTCAAGGTCAGTCCAGTCACTTCAAGGATGGCCATCCATCCATCTTGCCCTTGGTCGGCCCCTCTTCCTTTTGCCTTCCACTTTCCCCAGCATCATTGTCTTCTCTAGGCTTTGCTGTCTCCTCATGATGTGGCCAAAGGACTTCAACTTTGTCTCTAGTATCCTTCCCTCCAGTGAGCAGTCGGGCTTTATTTCCTGGAGGATGGACTGGTTGGATCTTCTCGCAGTCCAAGGCACTCTTAGAACTCTCCTCCAACACCACAGTTCAAAAGCATCTCTCTTCCTTCGCTCAGCCTTCCCTGAGGTCCAGCTCTCACATCCGTAGGTGACTACAGGGAAGACCATGGCTTTGACTAGGCAATGGATCTTTGTTGCCAGTCTGATGTCTCTACTCTTTACTATTTTATCGAGACTGGACATTGCTCTCCTCCCAAGAAGGAAGCGTCTCCTGATTTCCTGGCCACAGTCTGCATCTGCAGTCATCTTTGCGCCTAGAAATACAAAGTCTGTCACGGCCTCCACATTTTCTCCCTCTATTTCCCAGTTGTCAATCATTCTTGTTGCCATAATCTTGGTTTTTTGATGTTTAGCTGCAACCCGGCTTTTGCGCTTTCTTCTTTCTCCTTGATTAGAAGGCTCCTCAGCTCCTCCTCGCTTTCGGCCATCAGAGTGTGTTAATTTACTTTATTTATTTTATTTTGCTACTGTATGTATTTTATTCTGATGTAATTTTTGTTGTCTGCATTCTGTATTGTGTCTTTGGACTTAGGCTCATGTTAGCTGCCCCGAGTCCACTTTGGGGAGATGGTTGCTGTTGTTCATTCGTTCAGTCGTCTCCGACTCTTCGTGACCTCATGGACCAGCCCACGCCAGAGCTCCCTATCAGCCGTCACCACCACCAGCTCCTTCAAGGTCAGTCCAGTCACTTCAAGGATGCCATCCATCCATCTGGGGAGATGGTGGCGGGGTATAAATAAAGATTATTATTATTATTACTATTATTATTATTATTATTATTATTGTCGCTTATATACCGCAATTCTCAGCCTAATGGCAAGAATTATTATTATTATTATTATTATTATTGTACTGTCGAAGGCTTTCATGGCTGGAATCACTAGGTTCTTGTGGGTTTTTTCGGGCTATATGGCCATGTTCTAGAGGCATTTTCTCCTGATGTTTTGCCTGCATCTATGGCAAGCATCCTCAGAGGTAGTGAGGTCTGTTGGAGTTAGGAAAATGGGTTTATATATCTGTGGAATGACCAGGGTGGGAAAAAGAGCTCTTTTCTGCTGGAGCTAGGTGTGAATGTTTCAACTGACCACCTTCATTAGCATTTGAAGGCCTGGCTGAGCCTGGGAAAATCTTTTGTTGAGAGGTGTTAAGATGTGCCTGGTTGTTTCCTCTCTGCTGTTTTGCTGTTGTCATTTTTGAGTTTTTTAATACTGGTAGTCAGATTTTGTTCATTTTCATGTTTTCCTCCTTTCTGTTGAAATTGTCCACATGCTTGTGGATTTCAATGGCTTCTCTGTGTAGTCTGACATGGTGGTTATAGGTGTGGTCCAGCATTATTATTATTAATGTATTATTATTTGAAACACAACAAGATGAGTCCACAGCAGACAATTTCACTCTGCTGGCTGTTGTATTGGATCTCACGTCGGACCACGCTAAAACAGGGTATGTGGCTCTTAATGAGACATGCCGCATTATCACAGGGTGTCTGCGCCCTACACCACTGAAGAAACTACACTGTTTAGCCGGTATTGCACTACTTGACATCCGCCGGGAAGTAGCAGCCAATAGTAAAAGGACCAAGGCAGA
Organism: Anolis sagrei; assembly: GCF_037176765.1. NCBI lineage: Eukaryota > Metazoa > Chordata > Lepidosauria > Squamata > Anolidae > Anolis > Anolis sagrei. The sequence goes on along the minus strand of NC_090027.1, from coordinate 11,632,437 downwards.
GACATCTCCAGCTCATCCCTTGTTTGGGTATCAGCCAGCACGTCAACGACTTAAATCACGAAATAGTTTTCTAAGATCTACACAGACTCTTGCTGGAACACCCCAGCAAGCAAGAGTCCAAAAGTGGCAGGCTCAAACCCAGAACCTCAACCAATGGCTGATACCAAATGAGAGACTCCCCCCTGGGCACACATAGGACTGGGCAACCTGGAAGGCACTGAACAGACTGTGCTCTGGCACCATGAGATGCAGAGCCAATCTTAAGAAATGGGGCCACAAAGTGGAATCCACAACATGCAAACCACTGACCACCTGCTGCAATGCAACCTGAGCCCTGCCACATGCACAATGGAGGACCTCCTTGCGGCAACACCAGAGGCACTCCAAGTGGCCAGATACTGGTCAAAGGACATTTAATCAACTACCAAGCTTGCAAACTTTGTGTTTTGTCTGTCTGTTTGTTTGTTTGCTTTGTTAAAAATGTAATACAAATGTCTGGTTGCTCCTGACACGATAAATAAATAAATAACCATACTGGGAACAATTCAATCTATGGCTTGCTGGTTTTTAAATGAGAATGTATGGTTGCCAGGTGGACTTTCAGCAGTGTTGATTATTATTATTATTATTATTATTATTATTATTGTTGTTGTTGTTAATTATTATTTGTAACACAACAAGATGCGTCCACAGCAGACACTCTGCTGGCTGTTGTTTCGGATCATACATTGGACATTTCCCAAGTGTCTAGGACTGTGTGATGTATCGGCGAATAATGCGTGCAGATCCCAGTAGAGTGGCCTTTTGCAGCTGGAAGATGGTAATCTTGTCAGCACCAATTGTGTTTAAGTACAGGCCAAGGTCTTTAGGCACTGCACCCAGTGTGCCGATCACCACTGGGACCACCTTGACTGGCTTGTGCCAGAGTCATAGCAGTTCGATCTTTAAATCCTCATATTGTGTCAGCTTTTCCAGTTGTTTCTCTTCAATCCTGCTGTCTCCTGGAATTGCAACATTGACAATCCATACTTCGTTTTTTAACACAATCGTGAGGTCAGGAGTATTGTGCTCCAAAACTCTGTCTGTCTGAATTCGGAAGTCCCAGAGGAGTTTGACGTGCTCATTTTGTGTAACTTTTCCCAGCTTGTGATCCCATCAATTAGTTGTCGCAGGGAGATGGTATTTGTGACACAAATTCCAATGAATTGTCTGAGCAACGGTGTTATGCCTCTGCTTGTAGTCTGTCTGCACGAGGTGATTAGATGTCCCTGCCTGCTTCCTCTCTGTTGTTGTGCTGTTGCAATTTTAGAGTTTTTTTAATACTGGTAGCCAGATTTTGTTCATTTTCATGGTTTCACGAATTTAGGAACATGAAAGGCACTGCAGACTACTTCAACCAGAGAAATCAGCCATAGCAGAGCACCCGAGGAACCAACCTGGACACAGCATATTATTTGAGAACACAGAAATGCTGGACCACTCTCACAACACCATGTCAGACTACACAGAGAAGCCATTGAAATCCACAAGCATGAGGACAATTTCAACAGAAAGGAGGAAACCATGAAAATGAACAAAATCTGGCTACCAGTATTAAAAAACCTCTAAAATTGCAACAGCACAACAACAGATAGGAAGCAGGCAGGGACATCTATTTACCTCTCAACAAAAGTTTGCTCCAGGCACAGTCAGCCCATTGTATGCTAATCAAGGTGGTCAGTTGAAACATTCACACCTGGCTCCAGTAGACAAGAGTCCTTTGTCCCACCCTGGTCATTCCACAGATATATAAACCCTTTTTCCTAGTTCCAACAGACGTCACTACCTCTGAGGATGCTTGCCATAGATGCAGGCGAAACGTCAGGAGAGAATGTCTCTAGATCATGGCCATACAGCCCAAAAAAACCTACAACAACCAAATATTATTATTATTATTATTATTATTATTATTATTATTGCGGAAAAAGCAACATCTTTGAATATTTCACCAAATATAGCCACAGTCATTTTAAAAGCAGATGAAAAAGGTGAGGTTACATAGGATTAATAGGGACCTTTCCCTGCCAAGTTGGAAATGTTGATGGGTATGGAGTGGTTGGGAATTTGTCAGGCAACACTATATATTGGATGAGAGAACTGACAAAGAGTTCCCTTTAGCATTAATAAAAAAAAACAAGGAAAAATGATGCAAAGCACCCACGAGGAAGGAAATCTGATTCTCCATAGATTTTTTCAACACATCGGGCCTCAATAAATCATGACCCTTTCTAAGAACATTTTTTCCTCCTGAATTGTTGCATTTGGTACCATTCTTTTTTGGTTTTGGGTCTCCGGTTTCCTAATAATTACGATTCCATCCCTTGGTAATGCTGTTTACATTTCTGAAAATTTGCAGGTTAAATGAAAAGTCATGTCAAGCCTAGTTTGGCCCTCGGTAACCAAACGGTGCATAGTCCACTTGCTAGATTCCTCAAGGCTCCCTGCTGCACATGTTGCCCGATTATCATTTCCTTTGTCTGGAAAGTAAGGACAAGAACAAAAATATGTGGTCCATGTTTCTCTTTTGGAAAGGAAAGAGGGTAAAAGCCACCAGTTCCCCCTCTGCCCCCACCCTTCCCTTGAACAAGTTGACTGAGCTGAATTACAGAGAAGAAGGTTGGATGATGAACAGCCTTCCTGTCCTCCAACATCCCGCTCATTACTCACTCCAGACCTGAGGCGTCTCAGTTACAGAGCCCCACACACAAAACCAGCCATTTTTTTCCACTGACTAAAAAGCCAGTCCGACCGAAAAACAAACGTTCGATCCCCGAGGCTTGGCTCAGGTCCCTCACCATATTTAATCCATAGGAAGCTAAACACTTTCAATCTGTGATGGCTCATTTGCTCCATCCCAGTTGAAAGAGCGCTCTCCTTTTTGTTTTCTATGGAGGGCTTTGATGATTTTCATATTTTGTCAATGTTTTTAAGGAGTCTTTTTGTTAAAAAAAAAGAATTTTTAACGGATTTCCTCCTAGACATGATCAAGAATGTTTGTTTTCTGTGATTGCAGGAATATCTCATAGAACATCTGGGGAGAGGGGATCGATCATTACAAGATTGAATGTCTTTTATTTGAAATTTCAGGATCTGAAATAGTCCAAAATCTGGAAACCATCTCCATCAGTGTTTCTTAACCTGTTGGTCAGGACCCCTGGGGGGTATCACGAGGAGTCATGAGGGGTTGCCAAAGACCATCAGAAAACACAGTATTTTCTGTTGGTCATGAGGGTTCTGTGTGAAAAGTTTGGCCCAATTTTATCATCGGTGAGGTTCAGAATGCTCTTTGATTGCAGGTAAACTATAAATCCCAGCAACTACAAGTCCCAAATGTCAAGGTCTATTTTCCCCAAACTCTACCAGTGTTCACATTTGGGCATATTGAGTATTTGTGCCAAGTTTGGGTCCACAGTACTTTCTGGATGTAGGTGAACTACAACTCCCAAATTCAAGGCCAATACCCACCAAACCCTTCCAGTATTTTCTGTTGGTCATGGGAGTTCTGTGTGTCAATTCCATCATTGGTGGGGTTCAGAATGCTATTTGATTGTAGGTGAACTATGAATCCCAGCAACTACAACTCCGATATGACAAAATCAACTCCCTCCCCCAACCCCACCAGTATTCAGATTTGGGTATATCAAGTATTTGTGCCAAATTTGGTCCAGTGCATGAAATTACATCCTGCATATCAGATATTTACATTACAATTCATAACAGTAGCAAACTTACAGTTATGAAGTAGCAACAAATATAATGTTATTGTTGGGATGGCCAGAACATGAGGAACTGTATTGCAGCAACTACAAGTCCCAAAGGTCAAGGTCTATTTTCCCCAAACCCCACCAGTGTTCACATTTGGGCATACTGGGTATCTGTGCCAAGTTTAGTCCAGATCCATCATTATTTGAGTCCACAGTGCTTTCTGGATGTAGGTGAACTACAACTCCAAAACTCAAGGTCAGTGCCCACCAAGCCCCTCCAGTATTTCCTGCTGGTCATGGGAGTTCTGTATGTAGGTGAACTACAACTCCAAAACTCAAGGTCAATGCCCACCAAACCCTTCCAGTATTTTCTGTTGGCCATGGGAGTTCTGTGTGCCAAGTCTGGTTCAATTCCATCGTTGGTGGAGTTCAAAGCGCTCTTTGATTGTAGGTAAACTATAAATCCCAGCAGCTACAACTCCCAAGTGTCAAGGTCTATATTCCTCAAACTCCACCAGTGTTCACATTTGGACATATTGAGTATCCGTGCCAAGTTTGGTCCAGAGGTATCATTTCTTGAGTCAACAGTGCTTTCTAGATGTAACAACTCCAAAACTCAAGGTCAATGCCCACCAAACTGTTCCAGTATTTTCTGTTGGTTGTGGGAGTTCTGTGTGCCAAGCTTTGTACAATTCGATCATGGATGGATCTCAAAATGCTCTTTGATTGTAGGTGAATTATAAATTGCAGCAACTACAACTCCCCCCCCCCCCCCAAACCCACCAATATTCAAATTTGGGAGTATTGGGTATTTATGCCAAATTTGGTCCAGTGAACGAAAATACATCCTGCATATCAGATATTTACATTACGATTCATAACAGTAGCAAAATTACAGTTATGAAGAAGCAACGAAAATAAAGTTATGGTTGGGGGTCACCACAACATGAGGAACTGTATTAAGGGGTTGCGGCATTAGGGAGGTTGAGAATCACTGATCTAAACTGAGAAAAGTATTGCTGCCTATCTATTCTGTTTCGTTCTGACCATATCTGGAATACTGTGTCCAGATCTGGGCAATCACAATTCAAGAAGGAGACCAAAAGGGTCAGTGGTTTGGAGACCATCAGTCTCTATAAGAAGTGGCTTAGCTGGATATGTTTATAATGGAGAAGAGAAGATTAGGAGGGAACATGATGGTTATTTAAAAATGTGATGGCGCGAGTGGCGCCACCTATATGTAGAACTATAAGTTCCATGATTTGAACTGTTGTATCATGCCTGATTTTGCCTTTTTACCCTGTAAATGTATAGTTGGATTGATTGGTTATTTATTTATGTTGTTTGCACCAGTTGAATTGCTCCTCCTGCTCAATTGTTTGACCCCCACCTCTTCCTAGAGAGCAGGACAGTGTTTCCTTTTCCATTCCACCATCAAACTTTCTATCAGATGGACGTGTGAGATAGACTTGGCTCTGAAGTTCTTGATTAAGTTACCTCTCAGCACCAATTCTGAGGTTCTTACCCTTGAGACTTATGCTTCATGTTCAGATCAACCTGGACGACGCTGAGAAGTCTCAAGCGCCTTCAAACCAGTTCTTTGGCACCAGGGGAAGGCTTTGTGCCTTCAAAATATAGGCCATTGGAATTGGGGTTGTGATTATTCCAATATTCACAGCCATTGAGAAAGAGGGACCTAGAAAAGCTTCTCAACTGCAAAACTCCTTGGACCCAAGACAACCAGAGACTGTAATGTATATTTTCCTTTACCACTTTGAAACTTCCAGCTTATTGCCTTAAAGGGATAACTCTTTGTGAACAATTAAACCTATTTTGAGTTATCTACAGTGTTCTGGTCCTTGGGAGTTCCAGTTTTCCTAAAGGAGGGCAAGAAGCAATCCCCTGGGGAAAAGATATCACGTCCATGCCTCTTTCACTAAGAGTTATAGCCCCCAGGCGCAACGGCACAAAAATATTTGAAGGGATGCCACATTGATGATAGAACAAGCTAGTTTTTTGCTGCTTCAGAGAGTAACTTTGAATATTCTTAACCATCCTTATTTTCCCTTCATTGGCAAGGTTTAGGAGAAATGTTGGGCCAAGATTACATATATCTGATGTTTTAACTTTTTTGGACCTTAGGAACCTGTTTCCAACTGATCTTCTGATGGGAAATAGTGCTAGCTAGCACCCACACTCTGAGTCTCACACTCCTAGACGGTGGGAAAGATACTAATCCTTGATACTGTTGTTTTGTACAGCCAACTTGCAGCAACAGCAGCAACATGAACAACCACAACGGCAAAGTGCCAATTAGTTTCATGCAGCATACACTATCACAGCTCGTAAATAGTTTTATTAGGTAGATAACAGAATCCCAACTTTTGATAGCAATTAAGGGAGCGCCCATTTGAGAAATAGAGAAATATCATAACAGATTGGAAGGGCACAGGACAATGTTATGGAATCCTGGGAGTTGCAGTTATAAAAGTTATTTACCCTTGTCTGCCAAACTACAAATCTTGGGCTTCCATAGAATTGAATGGGAATTAAATTTGGCATCAAACTGAATTCATGCTTCAGTGTACGAGATGTGGCATGCTCATTAAGGTGTCCACCTTCTGCAAGTCAATGTACCAATTCACAACTCACGTGTTGCCCAAATGGAAGCATGCTGCTGTGACTTTGAAATTCAACCACATCCCCCTGATTCACCCAACCTCGTATCATCAGTTGTTGTTGTTCATTCATTCAGTCGTTTCCAACTGTTTGTGACCTCATGGACCAACCCACGCCAGAGCTCCGTCAGCCGTCACCACCCCCAGCTCCTTCAAGGTCAATCCAGTCACTTCAAGGATCCCATCCATCCATCGTGCCCTTGGTCAGCCCCTCTTCCTTTTTCCTTCCATTTTCCCCAGCATCATTGTCTTCTATAAGCTTTCCTTTCTTCTCATGATGTGGCCAAAGGACTTCATCTTTGCCTCTGCTATCCTTCCCTCCAATAAGCAGTCAGGCTTTATTTCCTGAAGTATGGACTGGTTGGATCTTCTTGCGGTCCAAGGCACTCTCAGAACTTTCCTCCAACACCACAGTTCAAAAGCATCTATCTTCCTTTGCTCAGTCTTCCTTATGGTCCAGCTCTCACATCCGTAGGTGACTATGGGGAATACCATTGCTTTAACTATGCGGATCTTTGTTGCCAGTGTGATGTCTCTACTCTTCACTATTTTATCGAGATTGGTTATTGCTCTCCTTCCAAGAAGGAAACGTCTTCTGATTTCCTGGCCACAGTCTGCATCTGCAGTCATCTTTGCACCTAGAAATACAAAGTCTGTCATGGCCTCCACGTTTTCTCCCTCTATTTCCCAGTTGTCAATGATTTTTGTTGCCATAATCTTAGTTTTTTTTAATGTTTAACTGCAACCCAGCTTTTGCACTTTCTTCTTTCACCTTGATTAGAAGGCTTCTCAGCTCCTCCTCACTTTCGGCCATCAGAGTGGTGTCATCTGCATATCTAAGGTTGTTAATGTTTCTTCCAGCAATTTTCACCCCAGCCTTGCATTCATTAAGTCCACAGTCATATCTGGATGTAGGTGAACTACAACTCCAAAACCAAAGGACACTGCCCACCAAACTCTTCCAGTATTTTCTGTTGGTAATGGGAGAACTGTGTGCCAAGTTTGGTTCAGTTCCATCGTTGGTGGGGTTCAGAATGCTCTTTGATTATGGGCGAACTATAAATCCCAGCAACTACAACTCCCAAATGACAAAATCATTTTTTGGAGTGATGGTCACTCCTTGGGTTAGTAGGTGTCTTGTGTCCAAATTTGGTGTCAATTCACCCAGTGGTTTTTGAGTTCTGTTAATCCCACAAATGAACATTACATCTATATCTATAAAAATGCTCTGTGCATAAAGAGTTCCTGAAACACAAAAGAACCAATGAACGAAATCACATCAAATTTGGCAACAAAACATCTCATAACATAAGGAGTGACCATCACTCAAAAAAATATGATTTTGTTATTTGGGAGTTGTAGTTGCTGAGATTTATAGTTCACCTACAATCAAAAAGCATTCCGAACGCCACCAACGATGGAATTGAACCAAACTTGGCACACAGGCCTCCCATGACCAACGAATATACTGGAAGGGTTTGGTGGACACTGACCTTGAGTTTTGGAGTTGTAGTTCACCTACATCCAGAGAGCACTGTGGACCCAAACAATGGTGGATCTGGACCAAACTTGGCACAAGCACTCAATACACTCAAATATAAACAGAGATGGCGTTTGAGGGAAATAGACCCTGACATTTGGGAGTTGTAGTTACTGGGATTCACAGTTCACCTATAATCAAAGAGCATTCTGAACCCCACGAATGACAGAATCGGGGCAAACCTCCCACACAGAACCCCCATGACCAACAAAAAGTACTTAAGGCCATCCAATCCAACTCCCTTCATCAGGGCAAGAAAATGTAATCAAAGTCCTCCTCACAAAGAGCCACCCAGCCATCGAGATAGATAGATAGATAGATAGATAGATAGATAGATATGATTCACACACAGAGAGATATAGTATCATAGATTTGAAAGGGACCCTTAAAGAAGAACAATGATATGTTGCATGATCCAGGGTGGGCAAACCAGACACTCTCCACATCAACACTGACAAAGAAACAGCAAGAAATACTGTTTACTCACAAGCATAAAGAAATTACATATATTAGAAACCAACACTTTCTCATTACTTTATTTTCCAGATCAATAGACTGGGCCACAGCAACGTGTGGCAAGGGACAGCTAGTTTATATATATATATAGATTTATATACCGCCCCTCTCAGCCCAGAGGCAACTCGGAGCAGTTCAAAGCCTTCAACAACACATCAAACTATTATCTTTCTACAGGCCACATTCAACTGAACAGAGAAAGAAAGAGGGGGGGGGGGCATTTGTAAAGTGAACATAGGCTTTTCCCTCCTCATTAGCTCATGCCCTGGACTCAAACGCCCCTTGAACAGTGGTGCGTCCATTGCTTCAGATCCAAATCTTGCGGCCTGCGTGCATTAGACGTGTTCCCACTCCTACACGTTCCCATCTGAGCTTCAAGAATGCAGCCTTCTGCCGGCAGAGCAAAGCCTCCCCTTTGTTCTCAAAGCAGGTTTAGCTGTCTCAAGGTTTTTCCTGGGGCTCTTAAGCCTTGCTTCATTCTCTCTCTCCTCCTCTCGTGCTCTAGTGTTTGAGGTTAAGAAGTATGCTACAGTATTCAATAAATCGCTTGGCACAGCGTATGACAAAACAAGAAAATGTAATTCCGATTAAAGTCACCCTCTGGCGAAAGTGATAGTTTATTAAGTAAACTGCAGCCCTGCCAATCAAGTCTGCTGGCAAGCAATCCTTTGACATTAATCTTTTTTGATGTGATTTAAGGTACACCTGGGCCTTTGTAGAGTATCTCCCATAATTTCTTTCCCATCTCACTGGATCAGGCTGCTGTGCTTTGGCGGGGGTTGACAAATTCTCCGAGTAATCCCTCAAAAGATTGGAGAAATGCTCCAAACGCTCCATTAAATTTATTTTCCGTGCTTTAAGAGACCCAAAACTATGTCCAATAAATAAGTGTTCCTTGTGATTTATTGAAATGCCGGTCTGATTTAATGTTATAGAGAGGGGGGGATGTCGCCCTTGGGAGTTGGAAGACCGGCTCGGCAAGTGAGTCCAGATGTGCCGTTCCAATGGGAAGAGATGTGGCAGCAATGGGAAGAGGAAGGGGGGACACAAAGAGAGGGAGAGAGAGAGATTAGCCCAAATGCTAAAGGTTTCCAAGTGACAATAGGAGAACCTTGTTTCCAAGCTTTAACATAAAACGTCCCCAGTTGTGTTTTCTTTCTTGCAAGATTTATTATGGTTGTAGTTACTGGGGGAATCATCAAAAGTCTCATTCTGGCCCTTGCTTTTTTGCGCAGCTCCTTTGATAAATATGATACTTAGAAATATGCCTCCCACAAGACAAAAAAGCCATAGACTTAAAATGAAGTAATCTGTCAGTAAACTCACAGGAATCAAAGCCAGAATGAAACCTGTAAAAGAGGGGGGAGGAACAGAAGGGAGGGAGAGGCCTTTGCACTAAAGCGTTTTCGGAGAAGACGGAGATTAAGGACCGTCCTTTCTCCACAATTTTCATCGGGAAAGTTAAAAGTGAAGATTTATTTTTAAAAGAGCGTCTATGTTTGGCTCTGGGACAGATGGATTCTGTGCCTTCCTGGCTTTCTGGAGTCCTAGGGCCAGAGTGTGCATGCGCATAAATACCCATGCATGCCACCTTCCTTTTTGTTACCCATGTGCAACCTTTCCCAGAAGAGACTCCCTTTCTGCTATATGCCAATCGTAAGATGCTATTCCATTATGTACTGTCTTTATTTTTATGTTTTAAATCCCTGCACAACTTTTTTTTCAACACTGTAGGAATCTATATAAATAAAAATGTAATGTTCGTTTGTGGGATTAACATAACTCAAAAACCACTGGTCGAATTGACACCAAATTTGGACACTACACCCTTAACAGACCAATGAGTGACCTGTTGCAACTCAGAGTAAGCATCACCTTGCTTCCAAACACCACCACACAAGAACTAGTTTTATAGTTTATTGAGGAAAAAATCCAAGTCAAAATAAAGAATAAGCATTGCAAAGTTCCAAAGATTAAGGTTAAATGCAGAATATAGTTCCAAAGATCTTCAGGTAAAAGCAGGAGACACAATCCTATTGGCAAAGTTCAAACCAGAGTCCCAGGTACAAGCAATGAAACAATTGCCCCATGAATCACAATGCAAGAAATCCCAACCGTACTGCTTTCCAGTCTAAGATTATTCCATGAAGCTTTCAGGCTAAGCTATATTGAACTGATACTTTCCCTTGGTTTGCAAGAAGCCTAAATACCTTTCTAATACGAAAACATTACATGAAATCATTGCGATGACCTTTCACTGAGCTGGCCTCTAAACTGCCAACCAGGCAAGAACACCTCCTGACCCGGAGATCAAGACGAGCTTGCCGGGTCAGGTCACTATCAAGGCTTTCAGTACTTTCAGTATCAGCGTGGGAAGGAGGGAAATGCCTCCTCACCTGTTCGCTATCTCCTTCGTTAAAATTCTTTTATCCTGAGAACCACTGTGTTGATGTTTACTCTGCACTGTCTGTGCTGTCGTTGGGAGCCACAGGCCCGGAGATCTGAGGCACAGAAAAAGAGCCAGGAATCTGAATCCCATCATCCTCATCATCACAGAACACCGTAGCTAGGTCGTCCCTGGACAAGTAGGGGGCCAGCCGTCTAGCCTGCCACAGGTGAAAGAAGGCGGTTCTGCTAACGGCGGAGACCTGGGCCTCCATCGTCAGCAGAGGGTCCAAAACGACTCCCAGACTCTTTACCAATGATGACGGGCGTAGCACCTCACCATCCAGGGTAGGCAGCTGGATAACCCCACTGCCTGGTTGACCCAGCCATAGGATCTCCGTCTTTGCTGGATTCACCCTCAACCTGCCGGCACGCAGCCATCCAGTAACAGCCTCAAGGCATTGATGAAAATTATCGGGTACAGAGTCCGGTCTTGCATTCTGAAATTGTACATCTAATATTGTACAGCTATCGATCTGTACGATATTGTTTTTAGTTTGAACTTAGATTGAAGTATTGGGATACTGAGCTGCATCTGTGTCTCCCTTCCTCTTTACGCCCCATTGCTTCTGCTCCAAACTGTCTCGACTGGCTTGGATGGAGTTAAAAGGGAATTGTCTCTCACGCAGCACCTGTATTTGCACTGCTCAATCTTCAGTTTACTGTAATAAAATCATTTAATACTGTCATAATTTCGTTGGCACGGCCCGTGTTTATGGTGAGTGATATGGAATGAGGCTGACTGACAGTCGCCTGATTAAAACAGTAAATCAAAAGCAAAGTTGCTTTTTTTAACAGGAAGCAACACGAAAATCCAGTTTGAAGCTCGGGCTTTCAGTATTTGTGGTGTGGCTGCAGTTAAGAGTCAGCAGATGGGCGCACCTCTCCTCAGAACTGGAGCCAAGCTCTCCAGAGCCACCCGCTTGAAAATTGTGAGGAGCAGAAACAACAATAACAAGCTTTCTCTTGAAGCCTCAGCACTTGGGGTTAAGTAATAAACACGGTGAGAACACCCTGAGGGAACAGCATCTCCAGAGAAGAACAGGGAAACAGAAACATACAAGGTAATATTCTCCTACCTGTTAATATCACACAAGGCTCCTTTGATCTCTTTCCCCATTTAACAATTATACTTTACTCTCGGGTTTCCTAAACACTGCAAAATTTAGGGCTGTCTTATCAAGATTTATCTCTATATATAAATCTGTAAGGGGCGTTAAACGGACAGCAAAACTAAAAAAAAACCCCAACGAAAATTAACCAAAATTCCCAAGCACATACCTCAACCCACAAGGTATGAACAAATTGAATCAAAATAAAAAACAACACAACACACACTCACAAAAAGACAAAACAACTGAGCATGCGCAATGGCGCAAAGTCTCCGGTGCGCGCACATGGCCAAACGTCCAACGCACCCTCCGCACCTCCCTCCCCCCTCCGCTGAAGCCCCGCCCACACCCACCGATGCCCCGCCCCTGCACTCCTCCTCCTCCCACCCCCCTCTGTCGAAGCCCCACCCACACCCACCGAAGCCCCGCCCATGCACTCCTCCTCCCACCCCCCTCCGCCAAAGCCCCACCCACACCCACCGACGCCCCGCCCCTGCACTCCTCCTCCTCCTCCTCCTCCCACCCCCCTCCGTTGTAGCTGCTGGGATTTATAGTTTACGTATTATCAAAGCATTTTGAACTCCACCAAAGACGGAATTAAACCAAACGTGGCACACAGGACTCCCATGACCCAACAGAAAGCACGAGAAGGGTTTGGTAAGCATAAGGAAGGAAGGAAGGAAGGAAGGAAGGAAGGAAGGAAGGAAGGAAGGAAGGAAGGAGAAAATAAAATAAAAAGTGAAATAAGGAAGGAAACAGGGAGGGAAGAAAGGAGGCAAAGGAAGAAAGGGGGAGGGAATGAAGGAAAGAGAGAAGGATGAAACCAAGGAGCGAAAGAAGGAAAGAAAGAAAGAAAGAAAGAAAGAGGTAGAAAAGGAAGAAAGGAGAGAAAGGGGGAGAAAAAGGGGGAAGGAATAGGTAGGTACCTCTCTTTCATAATACTCCAGATATCTACCTCTACTTTGAAAAGATGTACTATAGGCCACAGCAACGCGTGGCAGGGCACAGCTAGTTTATCTATATAAATAAAAAATGTAATGTTCGTTTATGGGATTAACAGAACTCAAAAACCACTGGACGAATCGACACCAAATTTGGACACAAGACACCTACTAACCCAAGGAGTGACCATCACTCCAAAAGAAAATGATTTGTCATTTGGGAGTTGTAGCTGCTGGGATTTATATTTCACCTACAATCAGAGCATTCTGAATTCCACCAATGCTGGAATTGAACCAAACGTGGCACACAGGACTCCCATGACCAACATGGGCATTGGTGGGCATTGACCCTGAATTTGGGAGTTGTAGTTCACCTACATCCAGAGAGCGCTGTGGACTCAAACAATACGCCTAACAACCCAATGAGTGACCATTACTAAAAAAATGATTTTGTCATTTGGGAGTTGTAGTTTCTGGCATTTATAGTTCACTCTACAATCAAAGAGCATTCTGAACTCCACCAATGATGAAATTGGGCCAAACTTAGCACAAAGGACTCCCATCACCAACAGAAAACACTAGAAGGGTTTGGTTGGCATTGACCTAGAGTTTGGCAGTTGTAGTTCACCTACATCCAATGAGCACTGTAGATTCAAACAATGATGGATCTGGATCAAACTCTACACAAATACTCAATATGCCCAAATATGAACACTGGTGGAGTTTGGGGAAAATAGAATCTTGGCATTTGGGAGTTGTAGTTGCTGGGATTTGTAGTGCACCTACAATCACAGAGCATTCTGAACCCCACTAACAATAGAATTGGGCCAAACCTCCCACACAGAACCCCCATGACCACCAGAGCAAGGCGTGGCAGGGGAAGGCTAGTCTATATAAATAAAAATGTAATGTTCGTTTGTGGGATTAACAGAACTCAAAAACCACTGGACAAATTGACACCAAATTTGGACACAAGACACCTACTAACCCAAGGAGTGACCATCACTCCAAAAAAATGATTTTGTCATTTGGGAGTTGTAGTTGCTGGGATTTATAGTTCACCTACAATCAGAGCATTCTGAATTCCACCAATGCTGGAATTGAACCAAACATGGCACACAGGACTCCCATTGGTGGGCACTGAGTTTGGGAGTTGTAGTTCACCTACATCCAGAGAGCGCTGTGTACTCAAGCAATGATGGATCTGGACCAAACTTGGCACGTATATTCCATATGCCCAAATTTGCAGACAAATTGAGTTTGAGGGAAAAGACCCTGAGATTTGGGAGTTGTAGTTACTGGGATTTATAGTTCACCCACAATTAAAGAGCATTCTGAACCCCACCAATGACAGAATTGGGGCAACTCCCACAGAACCTGCATGACCAACAGAAAATACTTAAGGTCACTGTGCTGGTACAACTGTACCAGGAGCTCCAATTTTGTTTGCTTTGCATTGAATGTTTGTTGTAGTCCTAAGTTTCAGGGACTATGCAGATAGGTGGCTTCTTTTGGCTGCAATCATAGGGCAAACCACCTGTCAATTATAGTTAGGTTCCCTGGTCCCGTCCCCTTTTTGAGTTTTTGGAGGGAATAGGAGCCAGTTTGAGTTCAGTCCACACAGAGAAGCCTTTCATGCAGGACATAATACCAAGAGCTCCTGTAGAAAGCTTCATCTTCTATGGCTTGGCCGGGGAGATATACGGCCTACGGCTTGGCTGACTATCATACAGCCTTATAGCTCCTTTGCTGAGGGACTTCAGTCAGCCATCACAGAAGCCTGAATTCCTTCTTTTTTTCCCCCTGGAAGTTTACAAAGCTCTGCTTGGTAAGGGTCACTCACAAAAGCCAGAAGCAGTTGGTACGGGTGCAGGGGCTCCACACCAACAGAGGCAAAGACAGACTGCCCAGATTAGAAGTTAAGGATTTCCCCATTAGTTAATGTACAGTTTATGAAGATAGTGCCTGTTCCCTGTGGATAAGATTGAGAGAGAGCCAATAGACTGTTAAGAAAACTTTAAAGTACCTGTTTGTTTTCATTAATAAAGAACTTTGTTGAACCTTTAAGCAAAGCAATCTAAAGACTCTGTTTTAAGGAAATCCAAAGGTCTTTAATCTGAGGCAGCCCCGGCATCCTGTTGGGCACACAGAATTTATGTCCTGTCTACAGTCTTATGCACAGGCCCAGCGTGCAACAACACAAGGGAAATGCACATTTGTATTAGGAGCATACGACAAGCACCACTACATGGTAAACAACCAGTGTAGGTGGATATTTGCTGGTGGGGAAGACTCAAATAGCACAGATTTCTTTATAAAACTGGCTCAGAAACGTAGGTACAGAGATAATCTGGTCTGGAAACCACTTTACATGAAGCTGGAAGCATAAATAGCACTTAACGTGGGTGTAAATTTCAATTATACCCACTTGGAAGCGCACTTACACTGAGCATTGGCAATATATTACCAGAGATTAGATGAAATATTAATTAAAATTAATCAACCACAGTTACTGAGATCCTCTGGGAAGAAGGTATTATAAATACACAGGGTTTCTTTTTTAAAGAATAGGGTATTTTCTTTGCTTGTGTTTGCCTGTTTAAATATTAAAATGTTTGTTGAAACAGAGAATAACAAGGGAGGGGTCTGGGCTTCTTAGATCCTGAGCTTTGTGTACAGCAGAACAGCTAAATCGGGGCTGCATTGATCCTTGGTGCAGATTTTGGCAACGGAAAGAGTACGAATGTTCTCCCGCTGAAGGATTAATTCAAACATGTTGGAACGCAGGATCTTTATTTCGAAATAGAACTCTGCACGATAGATAAACCATTGCTATCTTAAAGCCCTGGCAGACCATGCAAAAAGACTCTCCAAACCCCACCACCTCCAAGACGAACTGAACTACCTAAACTGGACTCTACAGGCCAATTGAGATTCTACCTCAGACATCAGAAGAGCTGCAAGACTGAGAACAAGCCAGGAGAGTCAAGACAAACATCTACCCAGAGGAAAAGTGTTCTTCCCATGCTTACTTACATAGGCAATCCCTCGTTGTCCGAGTAGGATAGTCTTCCAAGATTGGTGTCCGGGCAGTGGGTCAGTGGAGCCTTATTCTTGACCTGCATGTTGTCCCGCGGTGAGGGCATTGATTTCCAGGTGGAAGGCGGTCTCGGTTGGGGTTGGCTTGATGTGCCTTCCTCTTGGTACATTTCTCTCTTTCGCCCTCCATTCGTGCCTCTTCAAATTCTACAGCACTGCTAGTCACAGCTGACCTCCAGCTGGAGCGCTCAAAGACCAGGGCTTCGCAGTTCTCAGTGTCTATGCTAGAGTTTTTAAGGCTGGCTTTGAGCCTATATTTAAATCTCTTTTCCTGCTCACCAACATTACGTTTTCCGTTCTTGAGTTTGGAGTAGAGCAACTGCTTTGAGAGACGGTGGTGGGCATCCAGATAATGTGGCTGGTCCAGCGGAGTTGATGGCAGAGGACCATCGCTTCAATGCTGATCGTCTTTGCTTCTTCCAGGATGCTGACATTTGTCCGCCTGTCTTCCCAAGAGATTTGCAGGATTTTCCGGAGGCAGCGCTGATGGAATCGTTCCAGGAGTTGCATGTGACATATGTAGACAGTCCACGGCTTCCCAGTACTCATTGTTTATGCCATAGTTTTTAAGGTTGGCTTTAAGCCCATCTTTAAATCTCCTTTCCTGTCCACCAACATTATGTTTCCCCTTCTTGAGTTGGGAGTATAGTAACTGCTTTAGGAGATGGTAATTGGGCATTTGGACAACATGGCTAGTCAACGGAGTTGATGGTGTTTTTTTTTTTATTTCGAGTACTTCTACCCCGCCCTTCTCAACCCCCTAGGGGGGACTCAGGGCGGCTTACAAAAGGCACAATTTGATGCCTAACATTTCACAAAATACAATATACAAAATACAATATAACAGCAACAATTATAACTAGTTAAAACAATCAAATTAATACCATAGCAGCAATAAAATCATCTTGTGGTCAACGTTTGCCATAAATCCATAGTCCATCCAGCATTATCATAGTCCTTTCCTACTCTGGTCGTCATTGTCCTTTATCCATCTGCCAGCTTACCCAAAGGCCTGGTCCCATATCCAGGTTTTTAACTTCCTTCTGAAAGAGAGGAGGGATGTTGATGACCTAATTTCCCCGGGGAGTGAATTCCACAGGTGAAGGGCCACCACCGAGAAGGCCCTGTCCCTCGTCCCCACCAGTCTCGCTTGTGATAAAGGTGGTGTAGGAGCATCGCTTCAGTGCTGGTGGTCTTTGCTTTTTCCAGCACGCTGACATTTGTCCACCTATTTTCCCAAGAGATTTGCATGATTTTTCAGAGGTGACACTGATGGAATCCCTCCAGGAGTTGAGGGTGACATCTGTAAACAATCCACGTTTCGCAGGCATATAGCAGGGTTGGGAGGACAATCTATCTATATAAAAATGCTCTGTGCATAATGAGTTCCTTAAAAACAAAAGAACCAATAAACGAAATCACACCAAATTTAGCAACAAAACGTCTCACAACACAAGGAGTGACCATCACTCAAAAAATTATGATTTTGTCATTTGGGAGTTGTAGCTGCTGGGATTTATAGTTCACCTACAATCAAAGAGCATTCTGAACTCCACCAATGATGGAATTGAACCAAAGGTGACACACAGGACTCCCATGACCAACGGAAAACACTAGAAGGGTTTGGTGGGCATTGACCTTGAGTTTGGGAGTTGTAGTTCACCTACATCCAGAGACCACTGTGGACTCAAACAATGATGGATCTGGACCAAACTTGGCACAAATATTCCATATGCCCAAATATGAACACAGATAGAGTTTGGGGGAAATAGAACTTGACATTTGGGAGTTGTAGTTACTGGGATTTATAGTTCACCTACAATCAAAGAGCATTTTGATCCCCACAAATGACAGATATGGGGCAAACTTCCCACACAGAAGCCCCATGACCAACAGAAAATACTTAAGGTCATCCAGTCCAACTCCCTTCACCAGGGCAAGAAAACGTAATCAAAGCTCTCCTGACAAAGAGCCATTCAGCCATAGATATAGATAGATATGATTCACACATAGAGAGATATAATATCCTAGATTTGAAAGGGACCCCTAAAGAAGGACAATTATATGTTGCATGTTTCCGAGTAGGCAAACCGAACAATCTCCACATCAACACTGACAAAGAAACAGCAAGAAATACTGCTTTACGTACAAGCATAAAGGAATTACATATATTAAAAACCAGCACTTTCTCATTACTTTATTTTCCAGATCACCAGACTCGGCCACAGCAACGTGTGGCAGGGGACAGCTAGTAGCTTTATAAACAAGCACCTTCGCCTCTCTACGGATGAACTATATAAACCTCAGGAGTCTATCTTCAATCGTCCTCATGCCTACCCCCAGCCATGGTTTCCCTGTATGTCCATCCATGGAAATTTTGATAGTCAGCTAAGGCACAATATGTGTTGAATTTCTTTGGGTCCCAGATCTATCATTTGCTGTGAGGAGATGCTGGGTTCAATGAACGGAAGGACTCCAATATATACCATTTGGTGCATAAACGATAAATCTTACGCTGTAGCATTAATGTGTCTCAGTGTCATTAGAAAAACCCTTGGAGAGGTTTGGAATTATATCCACTTTTGGAAGGAAAAAAAACTTCTCCTTTTTTAGGTTATTACACATATAAACTATCCAATGCCAAAGTTCTTTAGATCATGTGCAATCTAATAAAAATATAAAATACAATAGTTATGTAGATAAAACAAATACTAAAGGAGCAAGGTATAATTTGAGAGAAAATCAGCAGTGAGGAGTAAACTATGTCAACATATAAAACTAAATTAAAAACAGCAGCTGAATAAAGGTGCAAAGGTACAAACGCAGTCCTTAAAATTTCTCAAAGTATAAAGAAACCTTCACCTAGAAACAAATAGATGTAAACACCAGGCAAACCATATGTTTCTTTATGTATTTACCGTATGTACTCAAGTATAATCCGACTCAAATATAAGCCAAGGCACCTAATTTTACCACAAAAAATAGGAAAACATATTGACTCGAGTATAAGCTGAGAGTAGGAAATGAAGCTGCTACTGGTAAATTTCAAAATAAAAATGGATACCAATAGAGTTACATTAATAGAAGCATCTCTAGGTTAAATGTTTTTGAATATTTACATAAAACTGTAATTTAAGATAACATTGTCCAACTCTGAGTAAACCATTATTCTGACCGTCTTCAATGTAAATGTGCTTACGTTTCCTTCCCATAAGAAATGTAATAATAACAACAATAATAAAGAAAAATAATAAATGTAATAATAGAGTAAAATGATAAATGTAATAATAATAATAATAATAATAAATAGAGTAAAATAATAACGTTAATAATAATAATGGAAATGTAATATTAGCAGTAATAATAGTGTAAAATTAATAAATGCAATAGTAATAATAATAATAAATAGAGTAAAATAATAAATGTAATAATAACACAAATAATAAAGTAAAATAATAAATGTAATAATAGAGTAAAATGGTAAATCATAGAGACCTGAGTTGGAAGAGACCTCATGGGCCATCCAGTCCAACCTCATTCTGCCAAGAAGCAGGAATATTGCATTCAAATCACCCCTGACAGATGGCCATCCAGCCTCTGTTTAAAAGCTTCCAAAGTAGAAGCCTCCACCACACTCCAGGGCAGAGAGTTCCACTGCTGAACGGCTCTCACAGTCAGGAAGTTCTTCCTAATGTTCAAATGGAATCTCCTCTCTTGTAGTTTGAAGCCATTGTTCCGCGTCCTAGTCTCCAGGGAAGCAGAAAACAAGCTTGCTCCCTCCTCCCTGTGGATTCCTCTCACATATTTATACATGGCTATCATATCCCCTCTCAGCCTTCTCTTCTTCAGGCAAAACATGCCCAGCTCCTTAAGCCACTTGTTCTCCTAACCCTTGATCATTTTAGTCACCCTCCTCTGAACACATTCCAGCTTGTCAATATCTCTCTTGAATTTTGGTGCCCAGAATTGGACACAATATTCCAGGTGTGGTCTAACCAGAGCGGAATAGAGCATGGGGAGCATGACTTCCCTGGATCTAGACACTAGGCTCCTATTGATGCAGGCCAAAATCCCATTGGCTTTTTTTGCCACCACATCACATTGTTGGCCCATGTTTAACTTGTTGTCCACGAGGACTCCAAGATCTTTTTCACACATACTGCTCTTGAGCCAGGCATTATCGTAGTAACCTACGGATGTGAGAGCTGGACCTTAGGGAAGGCTGAGCAAAGGAAGAGAGATGCTTTTGAGCTGTTCTGTTGGAGGAAAGTTGTGAGAGTGCCTTGGACTGTGAGAAGATCCAACCAGTCCATCCTCCAGTAAATAAAGCCTGACTGCTCATTGGAGGGAAGGATACTAGAGACAAAGTTGAGGTCCTTTGGCCACATCATGAGGAGACAGCAAAGCCTGGAGAAGACAATTATGCTGGGGAAAGTGGAAGGTAAAAGGAAGAGGGGCCGACCAAGGGCAAGATAGATGGATGGCATCCTTGAAGTGACTGGACTGACCTTGAAGGAGCTGGGGGTGGTGACGGCTGACAGGGAGCTCTGGCGTGGGCTGGTCCATGAGGTCACAAAGAGTCGGAGATGACTGAACGAATGAACAACAACAACAACAACAGCAACATGAGACAGGGCATAGTGGACAAGCATACAGGTGCGGAGTTGTCTGTTCTGCTCTACAGTCACACAAGGTGTGGGATTCTTTTAGGTCATGCCATTTTGCCAGGTTGTCTTTTGATCTGCCCACTCCACTTCTGTGTCTGTTCAGGGACTTCCAAGTTGCCCATTCTTAGTTTGACGCTGGAGGGAGACCATCGCAGTGGGCCATCCAGTTGGGGTTTCTTGGTTTAGCTGCCCAGAGGGATACCCTTGCTGTTGCTGGGGGGACACCAAGAGGAGTGGTAGTTCTCATAAAGCTTTTGCTTGATTTGAGTCTACTGGGAGTAGGCTGGTAGCCATGTAGTGGGTGGCTTGCACAGTGTTCAACCTTGTTTCTCTTACATTTAGCAGCAACTTCCCATTGCAGATCGGGGGGGGGGGGGGGGTAATGCCAGCTAGCTTGTAGAGTTTATCAACAGGTAAAGGTTTAAGGGGGACGCCTGGCTCGAGAGCAGTACGTGTGAAAAAGATCTTGGAGTCCTCGTGGACAACAAGTTAAACATGAGCCAACAATGTGATGTGGTGGCAAAAAAAGCCAATGGGATTTTGGCCTGCATATTCCGCTTTGGTTAGACCACACCTGGAATATTGTGTCCAATTCTGGGCACCACAATTCAAGAGAGATATTGACAAGCTGGAATGTGTCCAGAGGAGGGCGACTAAAATGATCAAGGGTCTGGAGAACAAGCCCTATGAGGAGCGGCTTAAGGAGCTGGGCATGTTTAGCCTGAAGAAGAGAAGACTGAGAGGAGATATGATAGCCATGTATAAATATGTGAGAGGAAGCCACAGGGAGGAGGGAGCAAGCTTGTTTTCTGCTTCCTTGGAGACTAGGACGCGGAACAATGGCTTCAAACTACAAGAGAGGAGATTCCATCTGAACACGAGGAAGAACTTCCTGACTGTGAGAGCCGTTCAGCAGTGGAACTCTCTGCCCCGGAGTGTGGTGGAGGCTCCTTCTTTGGAAGCTTTTAAACAGAGGCTGGATGGCCATCTGTCGGGGGTGATTTGAATGCAATATTCCTGCTTCTTGGCAGGGGGTTGGACTGGATGGCCCATGAGGTCTCTTCCAACTCTTTGATTCTATGATTCTACTGGGAGGAGGCTGGTAGCCATGTAGTGGGTGGCTTTCACAGTGTTCAACCTTGTTTCTCTTACATTTAGCAGCAACTTCCCATTGCAGATCGGGGGGGGGGGGGGGGGGGTAATGCCAGCTAGCTTGTAGAGTTTATCAACAGGTGAAGGTTTAAGACAGCCAGTGATTATTCTGCAAGTTTCATTCAATGCTATGAAACATCTGAGTTTACTGCAAGCCTAGCAGCCAATGGAGAGAAATGGTTTTGTTCTTCCCTTGGTGTTTTGTCCTCCCCTGACCACTATTGCCATGAGTTCTCTGCCATATGGCTGATTCTTTCCTTTTTTTGTAACTTGTCAACACCCTTGCCACTGATTAACAGAATCTGTTAACAATAAATTTCATAGGATGGAGCAGAGAACAATCGGTGAAACAATAAACAAGGGCCGTACCTTGCTGCCGAAAGTGAAAAAAGGAGGCTGCCTGAGCTCATTAATCCTTAGCTTTCATCAGATCCATCATCCGCTTGGCAAAGGAAAGTGAGGCAGAGTCAATGAAAAGAATGGTGTATACAAAAGCTACTTTTGCAGAGAATTTGCACAAAGTATTCAAAAAAAGGAAAGATATGTAAGCTTGAAATAACTTTTGGCCAATTAACAGCTGGTAAAGTTAAACGTCATTGCATCTGAAACTCATTCCACTAACATATCACCTTTCCTCTGTATGGTGTGTGAGGAAGGGCTTTGCTCAACTAATTTTTAATAAGGATGTACTGACATTTGCAAAGTTCTTTGTACATCTAAAAAAAAGTGAAATTTATGCATATGTTTATCAAAGAAGAAGGATTTCAGGATATAGTTCTTAAAAAGCTGACTTCCTTATGTAGTCAGTCATGTTTGTAGCACTGAAGTGGGATGACGTCTCTTTTTTCTCTGAAGCTCACCTTCTTTTATAGGTACATAGCAAGTTGTTATATATTCCTCACCATACTGGGAGTCACTCTGGACCGTGCTCTGACCTACAAGAAGCACTGCCTGAATATCAAGCAAAAGGTGGGCACTAGAAACAATATCATACAAAAGCACAACCTGGGGATCACAACCAGACACAGTGAAGACATCTGCCCTTGCGCTATGCTACTCTGCTGCTGAGTTTGCATGCCTAGTATGGAACACATTCACCACATTAAAACAGGGGATGTGGCTCTTAATGAGACATGCCGCATTATCACGGGGTGTCTGCGCCCTACACTATCTAGCCGGTATTGCACCACCTGACATCCGCCGGGAAGTAGCAGCCAATAGTGAAAGGACCAAGGCAGTGACATCTCCAGCTCATCCCTTGTTTGGGTATCAGCTAGCACGTCAACGACTTAAATAAAGAAATAGTTTTCTAAGGTCTACAGAGGCACTCGCTGGAACACCTCAGCAAGCGAGAGTCCAAAAGTGGCAGGCTCAAACCCAGAACCCCAATCAATGGCTGATACCAAGTGAGAGACTCCCCCCTGAGCACACAGAAAACTGGGTGACTTGGAAGGTGCTAAACAGACTGTGCTCTGGCACCATGAGATGCAGAGCCAACCTTAAAAAATGGGGCCACAAAGTGGAATCCACGACATGCGAGTGTGGAGAGGAGCAAACTACAGACCACCTGCTGCAATGCAACCTGAGCCCTGCCACATGCACGATGGAGGACCTTCTTGCGGCAACACCAGAGGCACTCCAAGTGGCCAGATACTGGTCAAAGGACATTTAATCAATTACCAAGCTTGCAAACTTTGTGTTTTGTCTGTTGTTTGTTTATTTGTTTGCTTGCTTGCTTGCTTTGTTAAAAATATAATACAAATGTCTGGTTGCTCCTGACATGATAAATAAATAAATAACCATACTGGGAACAATTCAATCTATGGTTTGCTGGTTTTTAAATGAGAATGTATGGTTGCCAGGTGGACCTTCAGCAGTGTTGTTGTTGTTGATGATGATGATGATGATGATTATTATTATTATTATTATTATTATTAGAAATACAACAAGATGAGTCTGTGAAGTGCTCAGAGGAGCAGGATGAAGATTTCTAAGAGATCCGATAGAGTTGTGACCATGTAAATAAGAAGGCTCATAACTTAATCATAGAATCATAGAATCAAAGAGTTGGAAGAGACCTCATGGGCCATCCAGTCCAACCCCATTCTGCCAAGAAGCAGGAATATTGCATTCAAATCACCCCTGACAAATGGCCATCCAGCCTCTGCTTAAAAGCTTCCAAAGAAGGAGCCTCCACCACACTCCAGGGCAGAGAGTTCCACTGCTGAACGGCTCTCACAGTCAGGAAGTTCTTCCTAATGTTCAGATGGAATCTCCTCTCTTGTAGTTTGAAGCCATTGTTCCGCGTCCTAGTCTCCAAGGAAGCAAAAAACAAGCTTGCTCCCTCCTCCCTGTGGCTTCCTCTCACATATTTATACATGGCTATCATATCTCCTCTCAGCCTTCTCTTCTTCAGGCTAAACATGCCCAGTTCCCTAAGCCGCTCCTCATAGGGCTTGTTCTCCAGACCCTTGATCATTTTAGTCGCCCTTCTCTAGACACATTCCAGCTTGTCAATATCTCTCTTGAATTGTGGTGCCCAGAATTGGACACAATATTCCAGATGTGGTCTGACTAAAGCAGAATAGAGGGGTAGCATTACTTCCTTAGATCTAGACACTATGGTCCTCTTGATGCAGGCCAAAATCCCATTGGCTTTTTTTGCCGCCACATCACATTGTTGGCTCATGTTTAACTTGTTGTCCACGAGGACTCCAAGATGTTTTTCACACGTACTGCTCTCGAGCCAGGCATTGTCCCCCATTCTGTATCTTTGCATTTCGTTTTTTCTGCCAAAGTGGAGTATCTTGCATTTGTCACTGTTGAACTTCATTTTGTTAGTCTTGGCCCATCTCTCTAACTTACATCATCAACAGTTGGCTATCTTGAGTTTAAGCAGGTTCTGGGATTCAAATGCAGATGAAAGAGGAAAAGGTGTACTTTGGATCTCATTCTCTCCCCCTTTCTCTGTTGCTCTCTTTTTCAATGTCTATGACTGTTAAGGAAACAGGATTCATGGTAATTTCCTGCCAGATGCCTGAGCTGCTCCAGCTTTGCTGAAATTTCACATGTTGAATATCAAAGAGTTTCTAATAACAAATGTATTTCCTGCCTTTACAGTTTGTAAACTCCCTCCCCAAGGAGATCAAAATGGCCCCCTCTTTACTCTCTTTTTTTTAAAAAAAACAGCTTAAAACTCTTCTATGCTCTCAAGCATATAGTGAGGTGAAGGTATAGAATTTGTAGTACGGACAAAACGGAACAAAATTGGTATGACACTCTGGCTAGGTTGCCGTTTAAGTTGTTATAATCTGATGTTGTGAATTGTTTAATTTTAATGTATTGTCGAAGACTCTCCTTTCACTATTGGGCAAAGTTACGTAGCAAAGTTACGGTTATGAAGCAGCAACAAAAATAATTTTGCATTGTCGTTGGATTTCATGGCCGGAATCACTGGGTTGTTGTAGGTTTTTCCGGCTGTATGGCCATGCTCTCGAAGCATTCTCTCCTGACGTTTTGCCTGCATCTATGGCAGGCATCCTCAGAGGTTGTGAGACCTCACAACCTCTGAGGTTGCCTGCCATAGATGCAGGCGAAATATCAGGAGAGAATACTTCTAGAACATGGTCATACTATTTGTGCCAAGTTTGGTCCAGATCCATCTGTTTGAGTCCACAGTGCTCTTGGGGTGTAGGTGAACTACAACTCCAAAATTCAAGGTCAATGTCCACCAAACCCTTCCCGTCTGAGACCTCACAACCTCTGAGGATGCCTGCCATAGATGCAGGTGAAACGTCAGAAGAGACTACTTCTAGAACATGGTCATACTATTTGTGCCAAGTTTGGTCCAGATCCATCTGTTTGAGTCCACAGTGCTCTTGGGGTGTAGGTGAACTACAACTCCAAAATTCAAGGTCAATGTCCACCAAACCCTTCCCGTCTGAGACCTCACAACCTCTGAGGATGCCTGCCATAGATGCAGGTGAAACGTCAGGAAAGAATACTTCTAGAACATGGTCATACTATTTGTACCAAGTTTGGTCCAGATCCATCATTGTTTGAGTCCACAGTGCTCTTGGGATGTAGGTGAACTACAGCTCCAAAACTCAAGGTCGATGTCCACCAAACCCTTCCAATCTGAGACCTCACAACCTCTGAGGATGCCTGCCATAGATGCAGGTGAAACGTCAGGAGAGAATACTTCTAGAACATGGTCATACTATTTGTACCAAGTTTGGTCCAGACCCATCTGTTTGAGTCCACAGTGCTCTTGGGATGTAGGTGAACTACAACTCCAAAACTCAAGGTCAATTTCCACCAAACCCTTCCAATCTGAGACCTCACAACCTCTGAGGATGCCTGCCATAGATGCAGGCAAAACGTCAGGAGAGAATGCTTCCAGAACATGACCATACAGCCCGAAAAACCTACAACAACCCTATTTAATTTTAACTTCATGTTGTATAATGTTTGGTGTCGTAATTTAATTTTTGTGATTTTCTGTTTACATTTTTATGATTACTGTCTTTTTGATATTGACATTGAATGTTTGCCTTTGTTTGTTGGAAACCGCCCTGAGTTCTCACGAGGAGATAGGGCAGGATATAAATAAAGTATTATTATTATTACTAGCCGTCCCCTGCCAGGCGTTGCTGTGGCCCAGTCTGGTGATCTGGAAAATAAAGTAATGAGAAAGTTTTGGTTTCTAATATATGTAATTCCTTTCTGCTTGTGAGTAAACAGTATCTTTTGTTGTTTCTTTGTCAGTGTTGATGTGGAGAGTGTCTGGTTTGCCCACCCTGGAACATGCAAGATATAATTGTCCTTCTTTAGGGGTCCCTTTCAAATCTATACTATATCTCTCTCTGTGTGTGAATCTATCTATATCTATGGCTGGATGACTCTTTGTCAGGAGAGCTTTGATTACGTTTTCTTCCCCTGGTAAAGGGAGTTGGGCTGGAGGGCCTTAAGTATTTTCCGTTGGTCACAGGGGTTCTGTGTGGGAAGTTTAACCCAATTCTGTCGTTCGTGGGGTTCAGAATGTTCTTTGATTGTAGGTGAACTATAAATCCCAGTAACTACAACTCCCAAACATCAACATCTATTGTTTCCCAAACTCCAAAAGTGTTCACATTTAGGCATATGGAATATTTGTGCCGTTTGGTCCAGATCCATCCTTGTTTGAGTCCGTAGTGCTCTCTGGATGTAGGTGAACTACAACTCCCAAACTCAAGGTCAATGCCCACCAAACCCTTCTAGTGTTTTCTGTTGGTCACGAGAATCCTGTATGCCACGTTTGGTTCAGTTCCATCATTGGTGGACTTCAGAATGCTTTTTGATTGTAGGTGAACTATAAATCCCAGCAACTCCCAAAAGTCAAGATTCTATTTTCCCCAAACTCCACCAGTGTTCACATTTGGGCACATTGAGTATTCATGTACAGTTTAGTCCAGATCCATCATTGTTTGAGTCCACAGTGATCTTTGGATGTAGGTGAACTACAACTCCAAAACCAAAGGACACTGCCCACCAAACCCTTCCAGTATTTTCTGTTGGTCATGGAAGAACTGTGTGCCAAGTTTGGTTCAATTCCATCGTTGGTGTGGTTCAGAATGGTCTTTGATTGTAGGTGAACTATAAATTCCAGCAACTACAACTCCCAAATGGCAAAATCAATTTTTTGAGTGAAGGACATACATTGGGTTGTTAGGTGTCTTATGTCCAAATTTGGTGTCAATTCATCCAGTGGTTTTTGAGTACTGTTAATCCCACAAACGAACATTACATTTTTATTTACATAGATTATTATTATTATTATTATTATTATTATTATTATTGTGTGCTGATAGGAGAGCTGTGAAACTCAAAGGTTTAGAGGAGGATATGTGTCTGTGCTTATATAAACTAATGCAGAGATTCCATGAGTCTGGACGAAATGATCATTGGTGCGAGAAAGAGAGAGGCAGACACATCCATATAGCTTTTGTTTCAAATCAGGAGCGACTTGAGAAACTGCAAGTCGCTTCTGGTGTGAGAGAATTGGCCATCTGCAAGGACGTTGCCCAGAGAATGCCTGGATGTTTTACCATCCTTGTGGGAAACATCTCTCATGTCCCTGCATGAGAAGCTGGAGCTGACAGATGGGAGCTCACCCCACTAATATGTTTCCATTGTTAATTTTAGGAAGACATCCCAGTATTCTCTCTTCTTTCTGTATTTGTGTGTCTGTTTCCCCCTCCCTCCTTCATCTCTCGTACTTTTTGTGTCTTCTCCAGGGTGAAAAGAACTCAAAGGTCATGTGCTCCCCAAGTGCTTGCGCTAGAATCTGGGCAATGTTATGCTTCTCCCTGCTTTTTAGGAAATGGAGCCTGCGCCTCGGCAAAGCACAGTTACACATATTGGTTCTGACAGCTCGAATTAATATGTCAAATTCTATGATCCATTTTGGCGACAGGCCTTTTGACCCTATCAGCATGTTGCTTCCTTGACTGAAAATTGGGAGGCTTCAAACTGATGTGGAGTTTTCAAAACTAGCCTGACGTCAAAAAATGGGAAGCTGGAGAGGGAAAAACGGGGCAAGTCGGAGGGAAGGAAAGATTGAGATTCAGTGCCAAGGTCTATCTCAGCACTGCTGACTACTGTGACGGCTGAATTAAGACAGGAAATTAAAGTACATCTCCTCTTTTCCAGATGTTGATGAGGGACAAACTAGATGTGACGATGGCAGATCCATGTGTCATAGAATCATAGAATCAAAGAGTTGGAAGAGACCTCACGGGCCATCCAGTCCAACCCCCTGCCAAGAAGCAGGAATGTTGCATTCAAATCACCCCTGACAGATGGCCATCCAGCCTCTGTTTAAAAGCTTCCAAAGAAGGAGCCTCCACCACACTCCGGAGCAGAGAGTTCCACTGCTGAACGGCTCTCACAGTCAGGAAGTTCTTCCTCATGTTCAAATGGAATCTCCTCTCTTGTAGTTTGAAGCCATTGTTCCGTGTCCTAGTCTCCAGGGAAGAGAAAACAAGCTTGCTCTCTCCTCCCTGTGGCTTCCTCTCACATATTTATACATGGCTATCATATCTCCTCTCAGCCTTCTCTTCTTCAGGCTAAACATGCCCAGCTCCTTAAGCCGCTCCTCATAGGGCTTGTTCTCCAGACCCTTGATCATTTGAGTCACCCTCCTCTGGACACATTCCAGCTTGTCAATATCTCTCTTGAATTGTGATGTCCAGAATTGGACACAATATTCCAGGTGTGGTCTAAGGTGGATAGTGTCAGCAGATCCACATCTGTGGGGACTGCATAGAAAGTATGAAAAGGAGGGAATGAAAGAGCAAACAAGGCATGAGCGTTTTCCCACTGATTTGAACAACTTTCGGCCAGTTTCCAATCTCCCCTTTTTGGAACATGTGGTTGCCTCGCAGCTCCAGGGATTCTTGGAAGAAACTGATTATCTGATTATCAGGGAAATTCATAGGGCCTCTCAGCCGAGGCACCCCGGCATCCCGCTGAGCACATAAAGATCACATCCTGTTAATAGACAATTGCTACAGGCCCTGCGTGTGACAGCACAAAAGAATTGATATTTCAATCAACGACCAGCATTACCCAGATTACTGCAATGTTCCTCAAACACAAGTTGAGAAGTAGAACTATGCACAGAGCCAATAAGGAATGCACCAACCTTCAAACCACAAAACATATAAACCTTATCTGAGTGTATTTACTCAGAAGAATGAATTCAGTTTGATACCACTTTACCGCCGTGGCTCAATGCTATGGAATCATGAGGGGTTGTAGTTTGGTTGCGGCCCCAGCACTCTTTACCAGACCACATCTTCTAGCACAGCGTTTCTCAACCTGGGGGGTCGTGAGGGGGTGTCAGAGGGGTCGCCAAAGATTATTAGAAAACACAGCATTTTCTATTGGTCATGGGGGTTCTGTGTGGAAAGTTTGGCCCAATTCTATTGTTGGTGGGGTTCAGAGTACTCTTTGATTGTAGGTGAACTATAAATCCCAACAACTACAACTCCCAAATGTCAAGGTCTATTTTCCCCAAACTCCACCAGAGTTCACATTTGGGCATATTGAGAATTCATAAGTTTGGTCCAGATCTATCATTGTTTGAGTACACAGTGCTTTCTGGATGTAGGGGAACTACAACTCCAAAACTCAAGGTCAAGGCCATCCAAACCCTTCCAGTATTTTCTGTTGGTTATAGGAGTTCTGTGTGCCAAGTTTGGTCCAACTCCATCATTGGTGGAGTTCAGAATGCTCTTTGATTGTAAGTTAACTATAAATCCCAGCAACTACAACTCCCAAATGTCAAGGTCTATTGCTCCCAAACTCCACCAGAGTTCACATTTGGGCATATTGAGAATTCATAAGTTTGGTCCAGATCTATCATTGTTTGAGTACACAGTGCTTTCTGGATGTAGGGGAACTACAACTCCAAAACTCAAGGTCAAGGCCATCCAAACCCTTCCAGTATTTTCTGTTGGTTATAGGAGTTCTGTGTGCCAAGTTTGGTCCAACTCCATCATTGGTGGAGTTCAGAATGCTCTTTGATTGTAAGTTAACTATAAATCCCAGCAACTACAACTCCCAAATGTCAAGGTCTATTGCTCCCAAACTCCACCAGTGTTCACATTTGGGCATATTGCGTATTTGTGCCAAGTTTGGTCCAGATCTATCATTTCTTGAGTACACAGTGCTTTCTGGATGTAGGGGAACTACAACTCCAAAACTCAAGGACAATGCCATCCAAACCCTTTCAGTATTTTCTGTTGGTTATAGCAGTTGTGTGTGTCAAGTTTGGTCCAACTCCAAACTTGACACACACAGCTGCTATAACCAACAGAAAATACTGAAAGGGTTTGGGAGCAATAGACCTTGACATTTGGGAGTTGTAGTTGCTGGGATTTATAGTTAACTTACAATCAAAGAGCATTCTGAACTCCACCAATGGGGTTCAGAATGCTCTTTGATTGTAAGTTAACTATAAATCCCAGCAACTACAACTCCCAAATGACAAAACAACACACCCCCAACCAACCGCACACCCCATCAGTATTCAGATTTGGGTGTATTGGGTATGTGTGCCAAATTTGATCCAGTGGATGAAAATACATCCTGCATATCAGATATATTACATTTTGATTCATAACAGTAGCAAAATTACTGTTATGAAGTAGCAATGAAAATAATGTTTTGGTTGAGGGTCAGCACAACATGAGAAACTGTATTAAGGGGTCGCGGCATTAAGTAGGTTGTGAACCACTGTTCTTGCACCTCACTTTCAGCTTTTCTCAAAGTGTAAAGCAAGTAAAGGCAAAGAATGGCATCTCCTGTAAATCCTCAGTGAGTGATCATTCATCATGACAAGATCTTTGACTTGGGAACAGAGCTGAATCTCTTTCCTATTTGTTTCGCCTCTTGGCACTAAGAAGCATTTAATCCCTGCTTGTTGAAAAATTGGCTTGTGCGTGGGAAAGTCGTGCAAAGGAGCTAAATAATCATAAATCAATATTAACTGTGCATTTCTTGTGGTCCCCCCCCCCTCCCCATTTGTGTTATCCATTGGCCTAAGAAGTTAATATTGACTCAGGCAGAGAAAAATGTCAATAACCACAGACCTTGAAGGTCAAGGAAGTGTGATACAAAATAAGAATGTAGACTGTGCCTTTAGACAAATGAACAAGGCCAACAATTTGTATTCCGTAAGGACAGGACTCAATGCAATCCATGTAGAAAAGCCGGCAAAGTTTGGTTTGGTAAAAAGTCAGCATCTTCTCTACATCATAAGAGTATCCTTACCTTCTCTCCTGGTTGGCAGATTCCCACATATAAGAGAATTAACTTCACATTGGCTCTACTTTTCCATCATAGGGGAATTGAGGCAAGAGGCTAAATGTGCCAAACAGAAGAGATAATGTGGAGTGACACTGGTAAAAAAAATCTCCTTGAGACAATCACAGTGGCATTTTCACCCACTGTTGTTAGTATTACACAGAAGGAGGAACTGGTAAACCATTTCTAAAGGTCTTTGACCATGAAAACTCTATGATGAGAAGCAAGGAATCCTGTCAAAAGATGAGACTCGCTGGTCAGACAGTTGATTGCCAAACCTTATGCTTTCTCAAGAACGGGAAATGGAATTTTGGTGGGCAGGAAAATAAATTTAAAGATGGGCTTAAAGCCAACCTTAAAAACTGTGGCATAGACACTGAGAACTGGGAAGCCCTGGCCCTTGAGCACTCTAACTGGAGGTCAGCTGTGACCAGCAGTGCTGCGGAATTTGAAGAGGCACATACAGAGGGCAAAAGAGAGAAATGTGCCAAGAGGAAAGCGCGTCAAGTCAACCCTGACTGGGACCACCTTCCACCTGGAAACCGATATCCTCACTGCGGGAGAAGATGCGGATCAAGAATAGGGCTCCACAGCCACCCATGGACCCGCCACCAATAATAATAATAATAATAATAATAATCCTTTATTTATAGCCCGATACCATCTCCCGAAGGACTCAGTGCGGCTTACAAGAGGCCGAGCCTAAACACATCAGTAAAAACAACAACAATACAGACAATAAATAAAATCATAAACAAAGCAGTAAACATTAACGCCATGACGCATTAAAAACCTGTGGCAAGGCCAAATGTAGTAGTTAAAATTTTAAAAAGAATGCTGGGCATGACCAGGTGACATATAACTAGGATAGGTATTTCGAGAGGAAATGGAGCGAGCAGACAATCCTAGATCACTAGTAAAGTGCATTTAGGGACATATTGCAAGACCCGATAACTGGAAGACAATCATCTTTGAGCTACGAGGGATTGCCTAAGTAAGTAAATAAGTAAGTAAGTAAGTAAGTAAGTAAGTAAGTAAGTAAGCTTTCAATGTGATTTTCCTGCTTCTTGGCCCACGAGGTCTCTTCCAACTATGATTCTATGTTTTCTGAAGCAAAGAACAAGAAGAAAGCCCTTCCAATTGCATGGAAACAAATCATTCAGACTGTCCATTGCTTCTTCTCCCAATGCTGGTGAAGAATAATATCCTCCACCATATACAAAGTTAAGTTCGCATACAGCAGGGGTGCCAAAGCCATTTTCATCAAGGGCCACATCAACCCTAGGGTTGCCTTCAAGGGCTGTTGAATCTGTGCGTGAAAAATCTGTGGATACAGAAGGCCAACTATACTTTTTTATTTACATTGTAGCCAATGCTCTTTAGATGTTATCTAGTTTGGGTCCCGGTTGTTATTAACCGACAGCTGCCATCAGTTTTGATTATTCCCCATGCGGACTTGGGATAATGGGAATTGCAACCCAACAGCAGTTGTGGCTCTGAGGTTGGGGAAAGGTTAAAGGACATTTTAACAGTAGGCATCTTTAATAATAATAATAATAATAATAATAATAATAATAATAATAATAATAGATGTCGCCATACAAGGTGACAGCCGCATTGAGGAAAAACAACAGGAAAAACTCAGCCATGCCAAAAGACCTCAGCCAACATTTGTAAACAATAAACATTGACAAAATCACAATCTGTCAACTGCAAAAGGCCACCTGACTTGGATCTGTGCGCATCATTCGAAAATACATCACACAGTCCTAGACGCTTGGGAAGTGTTCAACTTGTGATTTCGTGATATGAAATCCAGCATATAGATTTCGTTTGTTGTGACATACTGGGTGTTTGAGTCATAATAATAACAATTAATAAAAACAACAACAACAACAACTTTATTTATAACCCGCTCTAACTCCCCAAAGGAGTTATATTAGTGTGGTTATATATCTTATCCACAAGCCTTGTATCCAGGCCCGTAGCCAGGATTTCGTTTCGGGGGGGGGGGGGGGGGCTGAATTTTTTTTCAGGGGGGGTTTTGTAGGGGGCTGAGTTTCGGGGGGGGGGGCTGAGTCTGAGTGAAAGAGGGTCTAGCCTAGCAAACCTTTTGTATCATTACCCCAATACCCCCATGCATATGGGATATATTGAGTATTGTGATCAGATCATGATATGAATAAACATAACAGTTTAAATAATGCACCAATAAGGCCTTTTCGCGAACCACCATGAAAATTTCGGGGGGGGCTGAAGCCCCTCGAGCTCCCCCCCTGGCTACATGCCTGCTTGTATCTAAATTCAAACCTTATTATATTGACTCCAATCTCAATAAAATGGTGAAGAGTAGAGACATCACACTGGCAACAAAGATCTGCATAGTCAGAGCAATGGTATTCCGCATAGTGACCTATGGATGTGAGAGCTGGACCATAAGGAAGATAGACACTTTTGAACTGTGGTGCTTGAGGAAAATTCTGAAAGTGCCTTGAACCATGAGAAGATCCAACCAGTCCATACTTCAGGAAATAAAGCCCGACTGCTCATTGGAGGGAAGGATATTAGAGGCAAAGATGAAGTACTTTGGTCACATCATGAGAAGACAGGAAAGCTTGGGGAAGACAATGATGCTGGGGAAAATGGAAGGAAAAAGGAAGAAGGGCCAACCAAGGGCAAGATGGATGGATGGATGGATGGTATCCTTGAAGTGACTGGATTGACTCTGAAGGAGCTGGGGGTGGCCACAGCTGACAGGGAGCTCTGACATGGGCTGGTCCATGAGATCACGAAGAGTTGGAAGCGACTGAACAAATAATCAACAACATTATATTGACTAAACAGAGCAAACTTCAGCTTTCTAGATGTTACTATGGACTTCATCATAAAGACCCATGGATTCACCACATATTCTGGTGATCCATGGGCATCCGGCGAGGGTGTGCATCGTCTAATGGGCTCCATCCTGAAAAAGGAGAGTAAGCAGCGTATGACAGGCAAATTAGCCCTTGTGATGAGGTAGTATATCACAACTCCCATCCACTCTAGCCTTGGTGTCTAATGATGAAGAATACAGGAGTTGTATTCCAGCATCAGAAGGGCCACATAAAATGTCATGGCAGACCCAATTCAGCCTGCAGGCCTTGAGTTTGACACATGTAGTTTTGTGGACATACCTTGTTCCCACTTTTTAGAATGTGTTATTTGGGAGACTACCTCACATTTCCCAATGTCAGGACTCTGAGCTGAAAATTAACAATGTATTTGCAGAATCAAAATATTTCATTCATCACTTCCTGAATAGGTACGTACCTCTGAGAAGCTCAGACGGCATATGGCTCATGTGACAAGAGATGGCACACATTCAATGCCAATTTTTGACATACAAACATATACAGACATACACAGAGGCTATTTAACTTTTTTCTGGCCGCCAGGGGAGCTGTCGCTTCCATCGTCCATCTGCGACGTTGATATCGCACTTCCACATTCCCCGCATGCTTTCCCGCTGGTATGCTTTGCTGGAGTCTTCTTTATGGTCTCATAAATCAGTTAATTTAGCCTCCCCACACTTTTTAAGGTGGTACCTAATTTTCCTACTTGACAGATGCAACTGTCTTTCGGGTTGCAAAGGTCGACAACAGGCTACACACAATTGGTTGGAAACCCACTCTAACCCGAGCTGGCTTCGAAGTCATGACCTTTTGGTCAGCCAGCTGTGCCACAATCCCGACAAAGTCCAGACATGGAGGACTTCTGTGACTGAGAATTCTCAGGCTGGCAAAACTTTCTATTAAATCTAGACATATTTTTAATGGAGCTATTTTGCATTCTTTTTAGATTTGCCGCCTCCCCCCTCCTCCTGGAAACCAACAATGTGCCTTCCTTGAAAGAAAGAAAAAACACCGCACCACCAACAATGATCATTGCCCTGCCAGATTTCCGTCAGCTTTGCAACGACGGAATCACAACAAAGAAATGTGACTTCAAAAGCATCCCGGTCTGTTTCCTATTCAGCCCTTCAAGTACAACTCAATAAGGGAAGCTGACAGACGGCACTGTTGAGTGATCAGAGCTCCGGCTGTCGCACCCTTTTCTTCAACTGTCAAGCACACCTTTCTCTCTCCTCACCTGAGCCTTGTCTTCTCTTTGGAGGTGAAAGGAGCAAGCAGAAACCTGTAGATGCATCTCCAAGTTGCTAATCATACTCTTCCCAACATCAGAACAGCAAAAGGCGGTTAGCCCAAGGGCTGAGAATAGGGGCGGAGGGGCGGGATAGTACTTTCCACCACGTCCCCGGTTCCTTTCTCTGTGTAAACATCATTCTCCTTTGAAGGCTTTGTTGGGTGGCCTTTTCCTTTCAGGGGTTTCTCCAAAGGGATACAAGATGAATTATAAACTTCCTAAGGAACCTCTGTGTGTTGACAGTTCAAGGCAAGACTGAACCAGGACTTTCCCAACCTTGGCAATATGCTTAAGATAGATCTTTCTATTTTCACTCTGGGTTTTTTTTTTAAAGATACCAGCTTATCAGCCGAAAGTGTTCACGACTAGGACTTCAAGCTCAGAACTGCCTCAGAACATGAGGTTTAGGGACAAAATTGGAGACCCGAGGATGGTCCCTTTTGAAATGCATTAGGTACCAACCACAACTGCTCACAGTTTGTCATTCAAACACACTTGGAAATTAGCTAAAGGAGATGTTTTCAAATCAATGTGAAATGAAAGTGTTAGTCCTTCTCTTAGAAAGGTGAGATAAGGACCATTCAATCTGGATAGGAATTCATTGTAGATTTCTTCTGACCGCACTGTCAAGGCAGGTCAATATCATACTACACTATTATAGCACTATTATTGTGCTGGTATGGTTGTACCAGGAGCTCCAACTTTATTTTCTTTCTGTTATCTGTTTGCAGTTATAGGGCAGGCCTCCTGTCCATAATTAAGCTTTGGTTCCGCCCCTTGTTCAGGGCTCTGGGAGGGAAAGGAGCCATTTTTTGGTCAGTCTTACACAAGGATGTAGACCAGCTCGTCCCATAGAAAAGCTTCTTTTCTCAAGACTATCCAGGGAAAAAGAGCTTCCAGGGAAAAGGAAATTTCAGGGAAAAGGTCCCAAGGCTCTGGCTGAGAGCTCACAGCCTCTCAGCCTCACAGCAATCAGAGAGAAAACAGCCCTGAAGTTTCAAAGAACTCTCTGAGGGAGGACAGCACTACAGATCCACTGTACTCCAGCTGAAATATCTTCAAGCGTCGGCTGGTAGGTCTACTCGATACCCAGACGCATTTGGAATCGGTAGTAGGACCCACACCGATGAGGCATAGATAGTAAACAGCCTGGGAGAGGTTAAATAGGTTTTTTTTCTACAGAGAAGGTTCAGTTAATTAAAGTCAGGTACCAGTCCATTGAGGACTAGACTAAGAAAGATTGAAGTGTTGTTTGAACCATTGAAGATTTGTTGTTTGTTCCATAATAAAGACTTTGTTGTATCATTAAAGACTCTAAAGACCATCACTTCAGAAAAATCCCTGAGAACCTCTTTGAGGTACCCCTGGCTTCCCGCTGGGTTTAAAGTATATGTCCTATAGAAAAGTACTGCTGTTACAGGTCCAGCGCGCGACAGAACAATTATTCCACTTTAACTTCTGAAGAATCTTGGAGTTTGTAGTTTAGTGAGACCGAAAAGTTGGTTGGCTGAGAATTTGAAATGCCACCTCATCATAACTGCAAACCTCAACGTTCCAAGAATTTTGATGTTATCTTGAGGGCATCTGCACTGCATAATAATGTTGTTTGATACCTCTTTGTGGCAGAATGAAAATCACGCGTAGTTCACATCTTTACCAATCCACACACTGTCTTGTTAGAGGAAAAGATATGCCACCCAGATGATCAGTCAAGAATTAGGTGTTTACTCTTTGTTATGCAAAGCAACACATATACAGTCATGTGAACAGTTGCATTGACTCACACTGTGCTGGTACACAGTACCAGGAGCTCCAACTTTATTTGCTTTGTATTAAATGTTGGTTTGCAGTCCAAGGTTTCAGGGATTCTGCAGAAAGGTGGCTTCCTTTGGTTGCAGTCATAGGGCAAGTCACCTGTCCATCATTGTTAAGTGTTGGTTCCGCCCCTTCCTCAGGGCAATTGGGAAGGGAAGGGAGCCATTTTCAGTTAGTCTCAGCAAGGAAAGCTAATGTACAGGGCATGTGCAAGCTTCCCCTGTACAAAAGCTTCAACCCTTAAGGCTTTCCGGGGGGAAACAGTCTTAAGAGTCTCCAAAGATTTCCAAGGAAACAGCCCTAAAGACCAAAGAACTCCAGCTGGAGACTCTAGTAGCCTTACTGGTAAGTCCACTCAGCGTTCGAGATGCAATTCGACCCAGTAGCGGAGCCCACATCAGTAAGGGTTAGATTACAGTCAGCCTGGGAGAAGTTAAAAAGGGGATTTTCCTTTAAAGTAAAGAAGAAGTTATTGAAGACAATTGCCTGTCCTTCGTGGGCAAGATTAGGAAGCCACCAGTTGCATAAAAGCCTGGAATCATTTGTTTAACGTTCTGAAGACAAGAGAAGTTTCTGTTTGATTGTTCATTAATAAAAGACTTTGTTATATTTCACAAGCCATCTAAAGATCATGTGTGGTGGAAAACCTCTGAGAACCTCTCCTTGGGCCCCCTGGCTTCCTGGGCAAATGTTGCACGTCCTGTTCTAAAGGAAATTATTTACAGGCCCAGCGCGCGACAGAACACACACAATGTTCTTTGAGAGAGATTCAAATGTTCCTTGGGTGTCCATATGAAGCATCTTCTTCCAGCAGCTCAGAAGCAGAAATATGTACTAACTGTCTTGACAAGCTCCCTGCACAGAAAACCCTAAACATGTAACTGTTGCCAAAAGTCCCAGGCTGAGCTAGCATCCTGGATGTGGCCCAACCAATCAGCATCGTGCTTTGAAGCAGTTATTGCTTTTGATACTTGTTTTATTATTGCTTATGATGTTGTTTTTATGTTGTTTTAATATTTTATTTGCTATGTTTTAACTGTATATTGTTTGGGCTTGGCCCCATGTAAGCTGCCCCGAGTCCCTTCGGGGAGAGGAAGGCGGGGTATAAAAAATAAATTCTTCTTCTTTGCATTTTTCAGTTAACACACCCACGAACTGAATCTTATATCCTCCAACACTTTAACTGTGATGGCTCAAGGCTATGGAATTTTGGGATTGGTAGTTTAATGAGACCTAAGTACTGGGTTGTTGTAGGTTTTTTCGGACTATATGGCCATGTTCTAGAGGCATTCTCTCCTGACGTTCCACCTGCATCTATGGCAAGCATTCTCAGAGGTAGTGAAGTCTGTTGGAAGTAGGAAAATTGGGTTTAGATATCTGTGGAATGACCAGGGTGGGAGAAAGAACTCTTGTCTGTTGGAGCTAGGTGTGAATGTTTCAACTGGCCACCTTGATTAGTATTTGATAGCCTGGCAGTTTTTTTGTGTGGCTTGTTAGTGCCTGGGGCAATCTTTTGTTGAGAGGTGCTTAGCTGTCCCTGATTGTTTTCTCTCTGTTGTTTTGCTGTTGTAATTTTGTCGCACCCTGGTCATTCCACAAATATATAAACTCAATTTTCCTAGTTCCAACAGACCTCACTACCTCTGAGGATGCTGCATCAATAGGAGCATAGTGTCTAGATCTAGGGAAGTAATGCTACACCTCTATTCTGCTTTGGTTAGACCACACCTGGAATACTGTGTCCAATTCTGGGCACCACAATTCAAGAGAGATATTGACAAGCTGGAATGTGTCCAGAGGAAAGCAACTAAAATGATCAAGGGTCTGGAGAACTAGCCCTATGAGGAGCGGCTTAAGGAGCTGGGCATGTTTAGCCTGAAGAAGAGAAGGCTGAGAGAAGGTATGATAGCCATGTATAAATATGTGAGAGGAAGCCACAGGGAGGAGGGAGCAAGCTTGTTTTCTGCTTCCTAGGAGACTAGGATGCGAAACAATGGCTTCAAACCACAAGAGAGGAGATTCCATCTGAACATGAGGAAGAACTTCCTGACTGTGAGAGCCGTTCAGCAGTGGAACTCTCTGCCCCCAAGTGTGGTGGAGGCTCCTTCTTTGGAAGCTTTTAAACAGAGGCTGGATGGCCATCTGTCAGGGGTGATTTGAATACAATATTCCTGCTTCTTGGACTGGATGGCCCATGAGGTCTCTTCCAACTTTGATTCTATGATTCTATATATGCAGGCGAAACGTCAGGAGAGAATGCTTCTAGAACATGGCCATATAGCCCGAAAAAAACTACAATAACCCAGTGACTCCGGCCATGAAAGCCTTCGACAATACATTGATCTTAGTACTGTTTGGCAGAGACAGCTAAAGTCCTTGTAAAACTACAACTCCCATTATTCCACAGCATTGAGCCATAGCAGTTAAAGTGGCATCAAACTGCATTAATTCCACAGTGTAGATGTATCCTTAACTACTTGTTGTTTTTTAATTCAATTTGAAAAAGAGAGCAAATGGGGAGAGGATCATCAGCCCTTTTGAGTCTACAGTGTCATCATGTGCATCTGTCTCTAGCCCCAGTCATATCTGTCATGTCCTATTAGATAGTATCTTTGACATAATGTAACTTGATGGATGTAATCAGAGATGACTTAGCCAAAAAGATTTAGCGGAACGTTCAGTGGCATTGTTTTGAAGACCGCATGCTTTTCAGCTGCTTTCCCAGGATTGGCATTGAAAGGGGGCAGAACTACTCCATGTCAGAGGAAGCCTTTACTAGCTTAGATAGACTCAATTGATAAACACAAACATTTCCAGTGCAGATTCTACACATGAAGTGTGGAAGTTGTGCCATCTTATCCTTCAGCATAGGCATTAGGCAGCAAAATATCTCAGGAGGCTTTACAGTTGTTAATGCCACCACTAAATAAACAGCAAATCAAAACTACCAAAGTAACCGCCAGGCAGGACTTTCATAAGAACCTTGTGTGCGTTCACAAGAATGCTGAAAATAGCTAGGTTTCTAATCAAGACGTGCTCATTTTTCCCCCTGACAGATGTGGTTTAAGGCAGTAACCCATCTCTCTATCTGCAACAACGCCTAGCACGTTCCATTCCAAAGAAAGCAATATCATCTCAGCATCCTAATCAAATTAATTCCCACAACCCTGGGTGGGATAACGCGAGAATCCTTCTCACACCTCCACCCTGTCATAGCGAACAGGTCTTGAAGAGACTGCCGACAGGTGAGACAATACCAACTAATCTCACCTGTCTCTCTGCTGTGGGCCAAGTGACTTTGACAAGCTGCTGTATTTCCCCATCATCAGCCTGACAATGTTTTCCTCCAGGCTTCCACCACACCCATTTCTTGCTGTTGACAGAATGAGGAAAGATCTGGGGCTCACTCACTTAGCATCCAAGCTATGTCTTTGCTGCTACGTGAAGTGGGATCAGAAGAGCTTTCAACACCCCAAGGAACTCAACCTTGATGGCTATATTTAGGGGAGACTTGGCTCTCTTCCATATTATGTTGGAACCACTTGGTTCCATCCCATGGAATACTGGACACGGTAGTCCAGTCTAGAGGTAACTAAGGCATGAACCACCATGGTCAAGTCAGACTTCACGAGATAAGGTCGCAGTTGGCGCATGAGTTTTAGTTGTGCGAAGGCCCTCCCGGCCACCGCTGACACCTGCCCATCAAGCGTCAGTGCTGAGTCCAGGAGGACCCCCAAACTGTGGACCTGTGACTTCAAAACCAAAAGTTGTTGGGAGGCCAAGGTCAAATTAGAGACCACTTCAGACAGGGAAACTGCTGGGTTGCGGGGTGGATGGTACACCAGCATCACTCCTAAAAACACAGAAAAACACAGCAAAGGGAACTTAAAAAACCACCAAAAAAAGCAAAAAGATAGAACAGTTTTTCTCAACCTGTGGGTCTCCAGATGTTTCGGCCTTCAACTCCCTGAAATCCTAATAGCTGCAAAACGGGCTGGGATTTCTGGGAGTTGTAGGTCAAAACACCTGGGGACCCACAGGTTGGGAACCACTGCTATAGAAGATTCAAAATACAAGCAGGGCTTATCGGACCTGGTTGTTTCATTTCTCATACACACAATGTTAGTTGTGAATAAACAGTTTGATTAAACATGTTGAACTGCTCGTCTTTTTTGGTTCAGGAACCTTTCCCTACTCTTTTCATATTTTTCTAGCACAGGAACACCAAATTATACCTGTATTGTAAAGGGACCCACAGAGGAAGAAGCTCTCTCCCTTGTACTTAGAAGGCGAGCTTGAGAAACTGGCAGGGGTGAAAGAAGGGCCTCCCCAGAGGATCGGAGAGCCCAAGTTGGTTCATGGAGGGAGATACGGTCACAGATACGGTCCATGCTTTTTCTACCACAGGAACACCAAATTATACCTGTATTGTAAAGTGCATAGGCTGGGAAAATTCAACTGAGCAAACAAATTCATCAGAGGTTTCGCTTCACAACAATTGGTCATGCATGACCTCCTTTAACACAAACAACAATTCCCCAGTCCTTGTTAAGTAACCCATTCTCCAGTCTTTTCACATCACAGGGAATGTGGTACATTGTGTAACCTTTACAGTGTCAGCTGGTTCTTTTGGAGATAATGTTTGAGACCAAAACTAACAATCTGAAGGGTAACCACTATGCTCTACTTGAGGAATGGTCAAGCCTGATGGGGAAAGCCCTTACCAAACCTCAAGCAGTGTGAAATCACATTGCTTTACTCCATTTCCTTATTTTTTTTTAATCTTGTAAAAAATATCATAATTACACAACTGCAATGTGGCAGGGGAGGGGAGGCTATATCTCATAGCCTGGATAACCAGGGTGACAGCTCTAGGTTGAAAATGCTGTCGTTAAATGCCAGGTCAGTAAATGGAAAAACGACTGCCATCCAGGACTGAGATCTGGCTGGATGAGACGGGGGGGGGGGGGGTAATGTCTCTCAGATCTGCCCACTAGGATTCTCTGTGCACCAGTAAGCAAGGCCTGGGGGGCAAGGAGGTGGAGTTGCAGTGCTTTTTTGTGATTCCATCCATCTGACCAGGTTTCCCATCCCACAGCCTACAGCATTTGAGTGTATTTACCTAAAGGTGGTGACCGGATCAGAATAGGGATTCTGTTGGTGTACCACCCACCCTGCTGCTCAGAAGTCTCCCTTCCTGAGCTAGCCGGGGTAGTCTTGGGGTTGG
Organism: Anolis sagrei; assembly: GCF_037176765.1. Taxonomy (NCBI): domain Eukaryota; kingdom Metazoa; phylum Chordata; class Lepidosauria; order Squamata; family Anolidae; genus Anolis; species Anolis sagrei. Next base: position 11,589,468 of record NC_090027.1, on the reverse strand, counting down.
CATTGGAGTCTCCGCAGCTAATAGTGCTGGGAGACTTCAACATCCATGCAGAAACTGTGGTTCAGGACTTCATGGCCTCCATGGCAACCATGGGTCAGTCCCAGGTGGTGTCTTGCCCTACCCATGCTGCAGGACACACCTTGGTCCTTGTTTTCTGTGCAGGATGTGATTATGGTGATTGTGGTATGGAGGAACTTGTCATAGTCCTGTTGTCATGAACCGATCACTCCTTGTTCGGGTATAGACTTGCTGAAACTCCAAACTTCCACAGGGGTAGGGGACTGATTAAGATGGTCCATCCCAGGAGGCTTATAGATCTGGATAGATTCTTGATAGCTCATAGGGATTTTCCTGTCACCTTGGCAGGCAATTCTGTTGAAGCTCTGGCTGACCTCTGAAATGGAGAAATGGCCAGGGCGGTGGACACAATCTCTCCTGAACATCCCCTGTCACGAAGTAGAGCCAAATCAGCCCCTTGGAGTGGGCAGGGATGAAGCAAATGAGACGGAGACTAGAGTGATTAATCATGGGCTACAGCATATTTGAAAGCCTACTTCGTGGCAATGGAGGCAGCAGAGAAATCATTCCTTGCTGCCACAATTGCAACTGCAAGGAACTGTCCAGCTGAGCTGTTTTGAGTGGTCAGAGGTGATCAATGCCTCCTTGGAACACCTCAGTTGCAGCAGCTCCACTGGCTGTCATTCTGTTTCTGGGCACAATTCAAAGTGCTGGTTATGACCTTTAAAGTCTTAGATCAGGCATCCTCAAACTGTGGCCCTCCAGCTGTTTGGGCCTCCAACTCCCAGAAGCCCTAACAAGCTTGTTCAATTGTCAGGAATTCTGGGAGTTGAAGCCCCAAACAGCTGGAGGACTACAGTTTGAGGATCCCTGCCTAGATGGTTCAGGTCCAAGCTATTTGGCTGACCGCATTCCTTTGTACGCACCTGCCAGATCTTCATGAAAGGCCCTTCCTTCTCTCGGTCCCATCTCCATCTCAAGCTCGGTTGGTGGGAATGAGAGAGCGGGCCTTCCTTCTCAGTGGCTACCCAACTCTGGAACTCCCTGCCTAGGGAAACCAGAATGGCCCCCTCCCTGCTGCTCTTCTGATGGCAGGCCTTTTGATTCAGACAAGCTTTTAAAGAAGAAGGTGCATCTTCAGTTCAGGGGGTGCTGTGCTTTCAAACTTTGAATTTGTTTTAATGGTTTCTAACTGGGAATTTTAAAATTCTGTTTATATTTAATCCTGCTTTAATGTTTGTGTATTTTAAATAGTTATGCTGATGCTTGTACGTTAAGACACTTTGAGTCCCCTTCGGGGGAGATAAAATGGGGTAGTAATAATAATAATAATAATAATAATAATAATAATAATAATAGTTTCCATACTAATATGTTTCTGTTTGCTTGAGCAACACAATTAGTGCGAGACAACAGGTTGGTATGATGTGTCAGGAGGTCAAGAGGGATTTCCACATACCTAGAAAGATCTGGACATTAGCTTACTGTCAGGGTCTTTCCAGATGTTTTATTATTCTGGAGCAAATGTGTAAATTCTCCGGATTAATGCGGTTTGACCTGAGGTAGCAAGCTTGTTTTCTGCTTCCTTGCAGACTAGGACGCGGAACAATGGATTCAAACTACAAGAGAGGAGATTCCATCTGAACTTAAGGAAGAACTTCCTGACTGTGAGAGCCGTTCAGCAGTGGAACTCTCTGCCCCGGAGTGTGGTGGAGGCTCCTTCTTTGGAAGCTTTTAAACAGAGGCTGGATGGCTATCTGTCAGGGGTGATTTGAATGCAATATTCCTGCTTCTTGGCAGAATGGGGTTGGACTGGATGGCCCATGAGGTCTCTTCCAACTCTTTGAGTCTATGATTCTGATAACTGCTGAGATAGAACAATATCCACGTATTTCAAACATATCCTGTTAGCCTGCCTACAAGCAAAGTACCAGCCTCCACGGACAAGACACAGCAATGAAAAGGTTGCCTGGTTTGTCATGCAGAGCAACCTCAGTTTTTTAATTGCACAGCCAAATCTCTCCTTGCATCCAAGATAGATTTATGATTGGGTGAAATTCCCTTAACAACACACGCGTGAAGGCCTGGGAGATTGCTGTTGTTTAATTAATATTTGCAATTGTTTTCATTCTGACTGACCTTGGAATGTTCACAGAGGAACAGAAGGTGCTCAATTCTTGGAGAAGACTTTCTTTTTCTGGGAAATTTGCCAAATATGCATTAAGGTGGATTTTTTTTTAAAAAAAATGCTTTTAGGTGAAAATTTCCACTGATTTTCATAGCATCATATAAAATCCAGTCCAACCCCCTGCCAAGAAGCAGGAAAATTGCATTCAAAGCACCCTCAACAGATGGCCATCCAGACTCTGTTTAAAAGCCTCCAAAGAAGGAGCCTCCACCACATTCCAGAGCAGACAGTTCCACTGCTGAACGGCTCTCACAGTCAGGAAGTTCTTCCTCATGTCCAGATGGAATCTCCTTTCTTGTAGTTTGAAGCCATTGTTTTGCATCCTAGTCTCCAGGGCAGCAGAAAACAAGCTTGCTCCCTCCTCCCTGTGGCTTCCTCTCACATATTCATACATGGCTATCATGGCCATCCAGCCTCTATTTAAAAGCCTTCAAAAAAAAGGAGCCTCCACCACTGTTGGGGATTCCTTGTCTTCGGAAGAGGAAAGGGAACAAGGAAGTGCTCAGGAACTGGAGGGAGAAGAAGAATCAGTTGATGAGGGTTTGAAAGTGCCCACATTTCTAGAGAGACGAAAAGAGACAGAGCACAGATGGCGTTCAGCCAGAATAGCTTCTAAAAACGTTGAGCTAATTGGGAGACATCCTAGCTCCCAATTCAGGGCTATAAATGAGAGGCAGGAGTAGTCAGCTTTCGCTGGTAACAATGACCCTGATACTGAAGTTTTCACTCCAATGGAATCTGCTTTGTGTTTGCTGCTATGCTTATGGAACATGCTTATGGAACATGGCCATACAGCTCAGACAACTCACAGCAACTCAGTGACTCCGGCCATGAGAGCCTTCAACAGCACATAGACTACAAAGTTAAAACATGGTAAAAATCACATATTCATAAATCCATTATAAAAGTGATATTATTATCAATTACGACTGTATTAGAGTCCTGCCTAGTCAAATGGACCCACAATATTTTCATAGAATCATAGAAGCAAAGAGTTGTCAAGAAGCAGGAAAAATGCATTCAAATCACCCCTGACAGATGGCCATCCAGACTCTGTTTAAAAGCTTCCAAAGAAGGAGCCTCCACCACACTCCGGGGCAGAGAGTTCCACTGCTGAATGGCTCTCACAGTCAGGAAGTTCTTCCTCGTGTTCAGATGGAATCTCTTCTCTTGTAGTTTGAAGCCATTGTTCCGCGTCCTAGTTTCCAAGGAAGCAGAAAACAAGCTTGCTCCCTCCTCCCTGTGGCTTCCTCTCACATATTTATACATGGCTATCATATCTCCTCTCAGCCTTCTCTTCTTCAGGCTAAACATGCACAGCTCCTTAAGCCGCTCCTCATAGGGCTTGTTCTCCAGACCCTTTATCATTTTAGTTGCTCTCCTCTGGACACATTCCAGCTTGTCAATCTCTCTCTTGAATTGTGGTGCCCAGAATTGGACACAATATTCCAGGTGTGGTCAAACCAAAGCAGATTAGAGGGGTAGCATGACTTCCCTAGATCTAGACACTATGCTCCTATTGATGCAGGCCAAAATCCCATTGGCTTTTTTGCTGCCACATCACATTGTTGGCTCATGTTTAACTTGTTGTCCACGAGGACTCCAAGATCTTTTTCACATGTACTGCTCTCGAGCCAGGCATTGTCCCCCATTTTGTATCTTTGCATTTCGTTTTTCCTGCCAAAGTGGAGTATCTTGCATTTGTCACTGTTGAACTTCATTTTGTTAGTTTTGGCCCATCTCTCTAATCTGTCAAGATTTTTGAATCCTGCTCCTGTCCTCTGGACTATTGGCTATCCCTCCCAATTTGGTGTCGTCTGCAAACTTGATGATCCTGCCTTCTAGCCCTTCATCTAAGTCATTAATAAAGATGTTGAACAGGACCGGGCCCAGGACAGAACCCTGCAGCACTCCACTTGTCACTTCTTCCCAAGATGAAGAGGAAGCATTGGGGAGCACCCTCTGGGTTTGTGCATTTCACTCTCAATTTCTCAGAAGTATTACTCTTTTTGGATTACAGCTCCCAGAATTCCCTAAGACAGCATAGGCACTGGTCATGGTGAATTTGACTCTTCAATCTTCTTTCCATATGGCAGGAGAGGCATTTGAATATCTCCCTTTAAGTCCCTTTTTTGTCAGTACAAAGGAAGCAGGAATCATTCAGTTTAGGGAGCTTACTTGCTGTCAGAAGAAGTAGAACAAAGGTAAGTGAAGCCTTCACAAGACTAGCTCGAGTAAGCCATCTTTAATAAGGGGGTAATTATTCGACTTGAAGACACACAACAACAACAATTATTCAGACTTAAGTGCACAATCACTTTGCACTGGGCTAAAGTTTATGACAGGTGATGACAAGTTAATAAATGAGATGTTTCACCAGTACTTAAACAGCTGTTAACCAGTCATCTCCTGCCAATGGATAGCCTGAAGACAAAGGAGGGGAAAGAAGAATAAAAGGGGAGGGGAGGGGAGAGAAGGATGTGTGAGAGCAGATAGCTCCTCTCAAGCCTTTGACATGGGTTTTTTTGGGTTTGTAGAGTTAGCCTCGGCAATAAATCATCATTAACAATGCTGTCATTTATCAAAGAAAAGCTCTCGCTACAAAAGCCTTTGAAGTCCCAGCACCTATAATTTCCTACCTATAAAGAGGTACCTTTGTGTCTGTGTCATGCCTGAAACTGATGAGACCCAGAGGGGATTGAAGAGTTCATTACTAACACACACCCATCCAAAGAAGCATAGGCAAATATGGGGAGGAAGCAGTGCGGGTGGGGAGGGAGAAGACTTGGAGCCTTTTGATCACACGAAACATGGCTAGAAGCACCATGTCCATGGTGAGGTGAACTCTCAGATCTAAACATTGTGAGGAAGTAGATCCTGGATATCTTTCTATATGATGCCAGTGATAATAGTGGGTTGTTGTAGGTTTTTCGGGCTGTATGGCCACGTAGAGTGTTTGGAGACCAGGACATCCGTAGGGATACCAAGGTGCTTGTTTATAAAGCTATTGTCCTCCTAACCCTGCTATACGCCTGCGAGACGTGGACTATCTACAGACGTCACATGCAACTCCTAGAACGATTCCATCTCCAAAAATTCCTGCAAATCTCTTGGGAAGACAAGCAGACAAATGTCAGCGTGCTGGAAGAAGCAAAGACCACCAGCATTGAAGCGATGGTCCTCTGCCATCAACTCTGCTGGACCGGCCACATTGTCCGGTTGCCCACCCACCGTCTCCCAAAGCAGTTGTTCTACTCTGAACTCAAGAATGGAAAACGGAATGTTGGTGGGCAGGAAAAGAGATTTAAAGATGGGTTCAAAGCCAACCTTAAAACTCTGGCATAGACACCTGGAACTGGGAATCCCTGGCCCTTGAGTGCTCCAGCTGGAAGTCAGCTGTGACCAACATTGCTGTAGAATTTGAAGAGGCACAGATGGAGGGCAAAAGAGAGAAACTTGCCAAGAGGAAGGCGCATCAAGCCAACCCCGACCGGGACCGCCTTCCACCTGGAAACCAATGCCTTCACTGTGGGAGAAGATGCAGATCAAGAATAGTGCTCCACAGTCACCTACGGACCCACCGCCATTACACCGATCTTGGAAGACAATCCTACTTGGACTATGAGGCATCACCTAAGCAGAGGCGGCCCTAGGTAATTTTCAACAGTAAGCAAACAGTATTTTGCCCCCTCCCCCTCTCAACCAATCATTGATATATATTTTCTGTGTGTCGTGGGAGTTCTGTGTGCCATATTTGGTTCAATTCTATCATTGGTGGAGTTCAGAATGCTCTTTGATTGTAGGTGAACTCTACATCCCAGTAACTACAACTCACATATCTCTATTTTCCCCCAAGAGCGCCTCAGGAGCGTCCCTGGGCAAAATCAACTATATTGCAAATGCTTACTTTGCGTAATGGGTTGAGCCGCCCCTGCATCTGAGGATGCTTACCACAGATGCAGGTGAAACATCAGGAGATAATGCTTCTAGAACATACAGCCTGAAAAACCTACAACAGCCCAGTGATTCCGGCCATGAAAACCTTCGACAATACATTAAAGTGATGATACTCAGTGGTTTTTTAATCAGATCAACTAGTCTCTGCTCCTTCTTTTGTGCTTCTCTTCTTGATCTTGTGTTCAGACAAACAGCAATTTGATTTGTGTTGTCGAAGGCTTTAATGGTCAGAAACACTGGGTTTGTCTGGTCCCCAGGTTGAGGGATCACCTGGGGTTCACAAGCAGATACAGTGAAAACATCTGCCCTTGTGCTGTGCTACTCTGCTGCTGAGTACGCATGCCCAGTGTGGAACACATCTTACCACACTAAAACAGTGGATGTGGCTCTTTGTTGCACTCCAGGACAGGAAATGCCCTCTGACTTTAAACACCGTTGGATGGAAAACAAACCTTTCATTAAAGATAGTTAAAAAGCAATAAGGTAAAAAACACTTTAAAGAAATAGGGAAATCCAATTATGTAGGAAGATAAGCAGGAACAAAGTAATCCAGGGTAATAGTCCAGCAAAGTTCATAAAAACCAAGGTAAAACTTTTCAAATAAAATGCAAAGAATCAGGAAACATGAACCCAAGGCATGAATATAGAGCATACAATCCAAAAATCAAAACCATGAAACAAAGGCACTTAAAACATGAATTTCCCAAGCAAAACTTCCATGAACAAGAACGAGATCTTGACTGATTCTAAACGATGCTTCATCTGACTACATACCCTCTGTTATCTCCTTGTTAGCTAAGTCTTTCACATTCAGAAATTGGTTTCATTTTAACTGAGAATTTAATATCTTTTTCTCTCGGAGCCTGGCAGACAGCAGAAGCCACTGTTTGGCTCTCCTGTTTTGACTAATCTTCTCTTGTCTATCTATTTGCTCCTTAACTATTTGCTCCTTAATTTCTGCAGCTGGGCCAACTGCCAAGCTGTTTTCATGTTCCCTATCATGGGAACTCTATAGTAACAATTCAGAAAGCACACCATCATCCCCACACCCCTCAGGGACATTCTCATGGGAAACTACACTTTGAACAGGGATCTCCTGGTCATTCTCTGCATCAAGATCACTGACCACACCATTGCCATCTTGAAACTCATTGACATCACTCCCCACACCCAAAGCACCCTGATCCTTTAACACAATAACAGACTGAGCTCCAACACTCTTAATGGGACATGCCACATTATCACAGGGTGTCTGTGCCCTACACTACTGGAGAAATTACACTGCTTAGCCCAGTGGTTCTCAACCTTTCTAATGCTGTGACCCCTTAATACAGTTTCTCATGTTGTGGTGACCCCCAACCATAATATTATTTTTGTTGCTACTTCACAACTATAATTTTGCTACTGTTATGAATCATAATATAAATATCTGATATGCAGGATGTATTTTCGTTCACTGGACCAAATTAGGAACAAATATGTGAATACTGGTGGGATTGATGTCATTTGGGAGTTGTAGTTGGTGGGATTGACCTTGAGGTTGGAGTTGTAGTTCACCTACATCCAGAGAGCACTATGGACTCACACAATGATCGATCTGGACCAAACTTGCCATGAATACTCAACATGCCCAATGTGAATGAACACTGGTGGAGTTTGGGGAAAATAGACCTTGGCATTTGAGAGTTTTAGTTGCTGGGATTTATAGTTCACTACAATATAAGATCATTCTGATCCCCACCAATGATAGAATTGGGCCAAACCTCCCACATGGAACCCCTATGACCAACAGAAAATACTATGTTTTTGGATGGCCTTTGGCGACCCCTCTGAAACCCCCTCGTGACCCCCCCCCCAGGGGTCCCGACCCCCAGGTTGAGAACCACTGGCCCTGGTATTGCACAACCTGACATTTGTTGGGAAGTAGTAGCTAATACTACTACAAAGGTAGTGATATCTCTGGCCCATCCCCTGTTCGGATATCAGCCAGCACACCAATGCCTTAAATCAAGAAATAGTTTTCTGAGATCTACAGAGATGCTTGCAGGAACATCTCAGCAAGCGAGAGTCCAAAAGTGACAGGCTCAAACCCAGAACCTCAACCCATGGCTGATACCAAATGGGAGGCTCCCTCCTGGGCACATAGAAGACTGGGAGACTTGGAAGGCGCTGAACAGACTGTACTCTGGCACCACGAGTTTCAGAGCCAACCTTAAGAAATGGGGCCACAAATTGCAGTCCACGACATGCGAGTGTGAAGAAGACCAAACCACAGACCACTTATTACAATACAATCTGAGCTCTGCCACATGCACAATGGAGGACCTTCTTATAGCAACACCAGAGGCACTCCAAGTGGCCAGCTACTTGTCAAAGGATATTTAATATAATGCCAAGTTTTAAACTTTGTGGGGGTTTTTAACCATTACAACTGTATCCTTAGTTCGCTCCTGATACGATAAATAAATAAAATCTTGTCTGGTCTGGTTAGCTCATGGAAAACAAAGACAGATATGATAGGCACCAGGATCTTTAGATCCATGAAAAAAATGCCTTAAATTTGAGGAATCTACAGTGAGATTTGGTAGTACTTGGCAACATATACTGGTGGACTAATTCAGTAGAAGTCAGCTTTCTAGGTCCAAGATGAGCATTCGACAGCCAAGTGTCCTTCAGATATTTTGAACCAGAGCTCCTGTTAATGCCAACCAATTTGATCCATCAATAAGAATGAAGGCAAAATATATGGAGAATATCAGATACACTTTAACCAGACATAGGTTCAGCATGCCTCAAATCACCATTATCCGTTTATAGTGTGAGCTGAAGCCCAACAGCCAATCCTTTTGATCCTGATGGCACCAGAGTGATCTCACCCAAATGCCAGCATTAGCTCATGATTTGTGCCTCAGAGCAGGTACATTTTCAGGGTGGGGCATAAACATTGGATAACTATATACCTCATATGCAATTAAAATGACTATTATTCATAAATGTTTTTAAATGATCCCATTCTTGCTTAGCAATGCCTCTACTTAAGCTAAACCAAACAGACCTTTAATCTCAGACTTCAAGTGCACCTCCCTTAAAAGGAAAGGTAATTGTCCTATAATTCACAATTCAACCATCAAGGATGTTTCCCCAATGTCTGCCCCCCCCCCCCACTCTCAATATATGTGGACTTCTTTTATCTTAAAATATTATCTCAACATTCTCACCTCTTTTCTATCTCACTCCGCTCTTGGGAGCACATTATTCTAAATAAAAACATTTTTTTTTAAAAAAAAAAAAGGATGTTTCCCTATGTGCCTATTTCATTGGTGGGCTTAGAAGTTGTTGTTGTTCATCCATTCAGTCGTTTCCGACTCTTCATGACCTCATGGACCAGCCCACGCCAGAGCTCCCTGTGGGCTGTCACCACCCCCAGCTCCTTTAGAGTCAACCCAGTGACTTCAAGGATGCCATCCACCCACCTTGCCCTTGGTTGGCCCCTCTTCCTTTTTCCTTCCATTTTCCCCAGCATCATTGTCTTCTCGAAGCTTTCCTGTCTTCTCATGATGTGACCAAAGGACTTCATCTTGACCTCTAGTATCCTTCCCTCCAATGAGCAGTCATGCTTTATTTTCTGAAGTATGGACTGGTTGGATCTTCTCGCAGTCCAAGGCACTCTCAGAATTTTCCTCCAACACCACAATTCAAAAGCACCTCTCTTCCTTCGCTCAGCCTTCCCTAAGGTCCAGCTCTCGCATCCATAGGTTGCTACGGGGAATACCATTGCTTTAATTATGCGGATCTTAGTTGCCAGTGTGATGTCTCTACTCTTCACTACTTTATCAAGATTGGTCATTGCTCTCCTCCCAAGAAGTAAGCGTCTCCTGATTTCCTGGCTGCAGTCTGCATCTGCAGTAATCTTTGCACCTAGAAATACAAAGTCTGTCACTGCCTCTATTTGCCAGTTATCAATCATTATTTTTGCCATAATCTTGGGGTTTTTTTTTAAGTTTAGCTGCAACCCAGCTTTTGCCCTTTCTTCTTTCACCTTGATTAGAAGGTGAAAGATGACCGAAAGCTCCTCCTCGCTTTCGGCCATCAAAGTGGTATCATCTGCATATCTGAGGTTGTTAATGTTTCTTCCAGCAATTTTCACCCCAGCCTTGGATTTGTCAAGTCCCGCACATCGCATGATGTGTTCTGCATACAAGTTGAATAGGTTGAGTGAGAGTAGACAACCCTGCCGTATGCCTTTCCCAATCTTGAACCAGTCTGTTCTTACTGTTGCTACTTGGTCCTTGTACAGATTCCTCAGGAGAGAGACAAGGGGGCTTGGGATGCCCATACCACCAAGAACTTGCCACAGTTTATTATGTACCACACAGTCAAAGGCTTTAGAATAATAAATAAAACAAAAATAGATGTTTTTCTGAAACTCCCTGCCTTTCTCCATTATCCAGCAGATATTGGCAATTTGGTTTCTCGTTCCTCTGCCTTTTCTAAACCCAGCTTGAACATCTGGCAACTCTCGCTCCATGTATTGCTGGAGTCTTCTAAGACTCCAGCTTAGAAGTTATGGATATTCAAAGGTGAGAAGGGTGGCATATAAATGCCATAAACAAACAAACAAACAAATACTGAGTCTAGGTCAGAGCCCAATAATAATAATAATCATCATCATCATCTTTATTTACTACTCCACCACCATCTCCCCAATGGGGACTCGGGGAGACTTACATGAGGCCAAGCCCAACAGCATATTACAATAAAATAAAACCAAAACACAATAACAACATAGTAAAACACATACAACATATGAGTACAAAAAAACCCACAATAAAGCAAAATCGTACACCACTGTATCACAAAATCATACACTCACTGGTGACTTCTGGGTTCAGCCAGTCAACTAATCACACTACTTTTAACACTACAAGGTTGCCTGTACGAATACAGGGTTAGTCAAAATGCATAGGCCAATAAGCCATTCAATTGAATGGCTTATTGGCCTATGCATTTTGACTAACCCTGTATTATGGTGGAATTTGTGGTAAGCTGAGAATTTGTGAGAAGGCTGAGAGGAGATATGATAGCCATGTATAAATATGTGAGAGGAAGCCACAGAGAGGAGGGAGCAAGCTTGTTTACTGCTTCCTTGGAGACTAGGATGCGGAACAATGGCTTCAAACTACAAGAGAGGAGATTCCATCTGAACATTAGGAAGAACTTCCTGACTGTGAGAGCCGTTCAGCAGTGGAACTCTCTGCCCCGGAGTGTGGTGGAGGCTCCTCCTTTGGAAGCTTTTAAGCAGAGGCTGGATGGCCATCTGTCAGGGGTGATTTGAATGCAATATTCCTGCTTCTTGGCAGAATGGGGTTGGACTGGATGGCCCATGAGGTCTCTTCCAACTCTTTGATTCAATGATTCTATGATTCTATGATTCTAAGCCTTTATGACATCAAAGGCCATTGTGTTTTCCATTCACGAGATGAGTGTTATTCTATTTCTAAGCTCAGCACAACTTAACACAGCAATGCATCCAGACAGTTTTAATATATGGAATTCCTATAATGTTTCTTTTAATTACCCATGAACATATGCTCAATATCTCAGTCTAATGCCCTTTCAGAATAATTTACTATATTTTTTGTAAAAATTCAAAACTATCATGGGGAAGGCTGGGAGCGCATGACACATTGTTTGCTCAGTCTCCTAGGTGACAACTCATGAGGACTTCCAAGGGCTCTGCTCTTTCATATTATGCTGCTTCATCTTAAACAGAAATTTGAGCTTGTTATGAAGAGCTTCCGCCTTTGAATGCCCACATAGCACTTTGGCGCTGGGGCTTGGGGTGCTTTTCAAATTATTCCTCTCCAGACAAGAGTCTTCACCATCCAGCCACAAAGCCCTACCTAAGTTTGCAGCCAAGAACAGAATTGCCCTTGGATGCCAATTTCTATTTTCTCACGTGTGCACATGCTGAAATAGCACATTAAACCACTGTTGCCTAGCTTTGCCACAAGTTCTAAATCAAGATGAAAAGTGTAATAAATAAGCCACCTTAAGGGAATCAACCACGGGGATCTTATATCATCTTGGCAGCCATCTGTCAAAAAGAAAACAAGACAAATAAACCACCTGCATCTCTCAACGTTATCACCCAGGTAAATGTTCCTGGGTGTGTGGTATGAAATGAAATATTCCAAATATATACTGGGGGAGTTGTTTGTGAGATGCTTCTAGCCTGTGCAGACATTCAAGTTTCAGATAACCGGCGTGAAACGTGACGTGACACGTTGCAGATTCAACAACACTGATACAATCACAGGAGGGTGAGAATTTCACGTGGCTCATTTGTTTAATAAGAAGTTTTTAATGTATTGTCAAAGGCTTTCATGGCCAGAATCACTGGGTTGTTGTAGGTTTTCCGGGCTATATGGCCATGTCTAGAGGCATTTTCTCCTGACGTTTCGCCTGCATCTACGGCAAGCATCCTCAGAGGTAGTGAGCTCTGTTGGAAGTAGGAAAATGGGTTTATATATCTGTGGAATGACCAGAGTGGGACAAAGAACTTTTGTCTGCTGGAGCTAGGTGTGAATGTTCAACTGACCACCTTGATTAGAATTTAATTACTTTAATTTAATTTAATTACTTTATTTGTATACCGCTCTTCAGCCCTTAGGCGACTCAGAGCGGTTTACAACAATTTAGGTATAAACAATACAAAATCATTAAGCATTTAAAAGCAGTAGCATCACAAATCATTAAACATCAATATCAATACATCTCTACATCAATATAACAAAGCCATCAGGTCTCGTCAATGAAATCAATGAAATCAGAATCCAAACTCCGATATTCCGTGTTCCAATAATCAGTCAATCAATCACACTGCTTAGTTGAATGCCTGTTCAAACAGCCAGGTCTTTACTTTACTCCGGAATGCCAGCAAGAAGGGGGTCGATCTAATATCTGCAGGAAGGGCGTTCCACAGCCGAGGAGCAACCACTGAGAAGGCCCTGTCTCTCGTCCCCGCCAGGCGTGTTTGTTAAGCTGGCGGGATCGAGAGCAGGGCCTCTCCAGACGATCTTAATGTCCTAACTGGTTCATAGGAGGAGACACGTTTGGACAGGTAGGTCGGGCCAGAACAGTTTAGGGCTTTAAAGGCTAAAGCCAGCACTTTGAATTGTGCCCGGTAGCAGCAGTGGAGTGGTGTGCTCCCTGAGTGCCACTCCTCTTGGCATCCTGGCTGCCAGTCGTTGGACCATTTGAAGCTTCCGAGCAGTCTTCAGAGGCAACCCCATGTAGAGGGCTTGGAAGTGCCTGGGGGAATCTTTCTTTGAGAGGTGATTTGATGTGCCTGATTGTTTACTCTCTGTTGTTTTGCTGTTGTAATTTTTGAGTTTTTTAATACTGGTAGCCAGATTTTGTTCATTTTCATGTTTCTTCCTTTCTGGTGAAATTGTCCACATGCTTGTGGATTTCAATGGCTTTTTAAACATGGCAAATTATTTCACAAATGCAATGAGCCCTTGCTCTGCAGAGGACAATTTGAGAACCACTGGTTGCGCCGGGATTGTGGCGCAGCTGGCTGAGTGTCAGCTGCATTAAGATCACTCTGACCAAAAGGTCATGAGTTGGAAGCCAGCCCGGGTTGGAGTGGGTTTCCAACCAATTGTGTGTAGCCTGTTGTCGACCTTTGCAACCCAAAAGACAGTTGCATCTGCCAAGTAGGAAAATTAGGTACCACCTTAAAAGTGTGGGGAGGCTAAATTAACTGATTTATGAGGCCATAAAAAAGACTCCAGCAATGCTCTCCACCAAAAAAGAATGCGGGGAATTGGGAAGTGCTTCATCAGCGTCGCAGATGGACGATGAAAGCGACAGCTCCCCTGGTGGCCAGAAAAAGTTAAATAGCCTCTGTCTATGTCTGTATATGTTGTATGTCAAAATTGGCATTGAATGTTTGCCATATATGTGTACACTGTAGTCCGCCCTGAGTCCCCTGCGGGGTGAGAAGGGCGAAATATAAAAGCTGTAAATAAATAAATAAATATAAATAAATAATCACTATTTACCCAAGATAAACTTTAGAGAGGCTTTTTGAAAGCTGTATGTGACAGAAGAGTGATCTAGAAGGAGAAGAGCAAGAGAGAAGCTGAGTTAATGGTTCTATTGAGTTGGCCCTCCTCATTTGCAGATTTGACTTTTGTGGATTTGATCATTGATGGAGTTGATTAAAAATTTCTCCCTATGTTCTTCAATGAAATTCTGGGATCGGTTTCCACCAGGGATTGACCATAAAATAGCATTTTCCTCAACCTGGGGGTTGGGACCCCTGTGGGGGGGGGGGGGTTGTGAGGGTGTGTCAGGGGGTCCTCTGAGGATGCTTGCCATAGATGCAGGTTGTTATTTGCCGTGTCAGGGCAACCAGTCAATTGTATTACATTTCTAACAGAACAAACAAACAAACAGAAAAAATACAAAATGTGCAAGTTTAGTAGCTGATTAAATGTCCTTTGAGCAGTATCTGGCCACTTGGAGTGCTTCAGGTGTTGCTGCAAGAAGGTCCTCCATTGTGCATGTGGCAGAGCTCAGGTTGCATTGCAGCAGGTGGACAGTGGTTTGCTCTTCTCCACATTCGCATGTTGTGAATTCCACTTTGTGGCCCCATTTCTTGAGGTTGGCTCTGCATCTCATGGTGCCAGAGCGCAGCCTGTTCAGCGCCTTCCAAGTCGCCCAGTCTTCTGTGTGCCCAGGGGGGAGTCTCTCATTTGGTATCAGCCATTGGTTGAGGTTCTGGGTTTGAGCCTGCCACTTTTGGCCTCTCGCTTGCTGAGGTGTTCCAGCGAGTGTTTCTATAGATCTTAGAAAACTATTTCTAGATTTAAGTCATTGACGTGCTGGCTGATACCCAAACGGGATGAGCTGGAGATGTCTCTGCCTTGGTCCTTTCACTATTGGCTGCTACTTCCCGGCGGATGTCAGGTGGTGCAATACCGGCTAAGCAGTGTAATTTCTCCAGTGGTGTAGGGCGCAGACACCCCGTGATAATGCGGCATGTCTCATTAAGAGCCACATCCACTGTTTTAGCGTGGTGAGATGTGTTCCACACTGGGCATGCATACTCAGCAGCAGAGTAGCATAGCGCAAGGGCAGATGTCTTCACTGTATCTGATTGTGAACCCCAGGTTGTGCCAGTCAGCTTTCCTATGATATTGTTTCTAGCACCCACTTTTTGGTTGATGTTCAGGCAGTGCTTCTTGTAGGTCAGAGCACGGTCCAGGGTGACTCCCAGGTATTTGGGTGCACTGCAATGCTCCAGTGAGATTCCTTCCCAGGTGATCCTCAGAGCTCGGGATGCTTGTCTGTTCTTAAGGTGAAAAGCAAATGTCTGTGTTTTAAATGGGTTGGGGATCAGCTGGTTTTCCCTGTAGTAGGCAGTAAGAGCACCTAGAGCCTCAGAGGGAGGGAGGAGAAAGAGTGAGAGAGGGAGGAAAGAGGAAAGGAAGGAAGGGAAGGATGGAAGGAGAAAGAGGGAGGGAGGTAAGGAGGAAAGAAAGAGAAAAGGAAGGAAAGACAAAAGGGAGGGAAGGATGAAAGGGTGGAAGGGAAGGAGAAAGGGGGAGGGAAGAAGAAAGGAAGGTGAGAAAGAAGGAAGGATAGGATAGTGAGAGACAGGAGAATCTGAGAAAGGAACCCAAGGGGACACATTCGGTCTCCACACCTGGCTTTGCCCATACCTGATATTTACTATAGGTTGATTGTGGGGTGGTTTTTTAAAAATTTGCATTTGCTTTTTTATTGTTCTACTTCAGTATCCTTTTTTAGGAGCCCCCAGTGGCGCAGTGGGTTAAACCCCTATGCCAGCAGGACTGAAGACCGACAGGTCGCAGGTTCGAATCTGGGGATGAGCTCCCTCTATCAGCTCCAGCTCCTCATGCGGGGACATGAGAGAAGCCTCCCACAAGGATGGTAAAACATCAAATCATCCGGGCGTCCCCTGGGCAACGTCCTTGCAGATGGCCAATTCTCTCACACCAGAAGCGACTTGCAGTTTCTCAAGCCACTTCTGACACAACAAAAAAAAGTATCCTTTTTGAATGAAGAGCAATTTAGACATTTTGAAACTAAATAATTACATTTTAATAGCAATATTAGTGAATCATTGATGACTGGGTGGAAAATTGTGAGCTCGGAAAGTGCCCCAGATGGATGGGACCCACCTGCAAGACAGATTTGGGCCACCTGCTCAAATTACTCCATTTATGGTTTCGGGTTTAATAGTGACATTACAACACAGGAAGGAAGGGAGAAAGGAACAAAATCTGGGTACCACAAGCAGAGAGAGGAAGAGGCTTGGGGAGGGAATGGTTCCTTAGCAAGATCCTTCATTTGTGATGCAATTAGTGAAGTTAGGAGGCAAGAGATTCTTCCCCCTCTTGTTACCACCAGGAAATAGTTATTGTTTGATGCCGGTGATATGATCTAGTCTTCCTACACACGAATTGGCTTGAGGCATTCGTTATCAGCTTTGAGAACCGCTTCTAAGTTGCAACAGCTGGATATTAATTATGATAAAAGCAAAACAAAGGCTGTTGCTTTGTATTTTTTTAAAAAAACCCACATTTCCCCATGTATACTGTGGCCATGTAATTATTGGAAAAGTCCAATTGTATCATTATCTACTCCATTGTTCCCATTCTCTGCACATTAGAAAGAGATTATTGTATTTGGACCTACCAGGTTACATCTTGAATGACCCAAAAGTCCTTGAAATTCGGAGATCACAAAATGACATGGCACATGTTCTTTCTTATTTATTTACTAGCTGTCCCACATGTTGCTGTGGCCCAGTCTGTGTATAAGTATTTTGTGTGTGTATATGTGTGTGTATATATTTGTGCATATGTGTATATATGTGTGTTTGTATATATGTGTATGTGTGTGGTTTTGTGCATGCATTGTAATGTATTTTTTTTTGGCTTTTTAAGTCCCTTCTACTGTATTTTTCAGTGTTTTTATGAGTGATGGTCACTTGTTGGCCTGATATGTGCATTGTGACCAAATTTGGTGTGAGTTTGTCCAGTAGTTTGGTGTGAGTTTGGTGTGAGTTTGTCCAAATTTGGTGTGAGTTTGTCCAGTAGTGTGAGTTTGTCCAGTGCGCCAACTGCGATCGTACCTTGGGAAGGCGGATCTGGCCAAAGTGGTCCACGCCTTAGTCACCTCTAGACTGGATTACTGCAATACACTCTACGTGGGGCTGCCCTTGAAAACGGCCCGGAAATTTCAGATGATCCAACGGGCGGCAGCCAGGTTGTTAACTGGGGCTCCTTACAGGGAGCGATCATCCCTCCTGTTCAAGGAGCTCCACTGGCTGCCATTCATCTACCAGACCCAATTCAAGGTGCAGGTTCTTAGCTACAAAGCCCTGAACAGTTTGGGACCCGCCTACCTGCATGACCGCATCTCTGTATATGAACCCACACAATACCTTCAATCATCCGGAGAGGCCTTGCTCTCGATCCCACCAGCATCACAGGTGAGATTAGTGGGGATGAGAGAGAGGGCCTTTTCGGTGGTGGCCCCTCAACTCTGGAACTCACTCCCTAAAGATATCAAACAGGCCCCAACTCTGGCAGTCTTTAGGAAGAGCCTGAAGACCTGGCCGTTCCAGTGTGCCTTCCCGGAATAATGTTCCCATAGCACTTTGTCCTCCAAAGCACTTTATATTTCTTTAAGTCTGCTCGTATGCCCTTCCACAAACACCAGTATCACCTTCCGTTCACGTCCCAGCATTATTTCCAATTTTAACTCTACATTTGGCCTTCCCACTGTTTTTAATTGTGTGTTGTCTTATTGATAATGTTGTATTTTTGTGGTCTATGTTTTTAATTGCTTGTATTGTTGTTATTATTGCTTGTATTGTTGTGTTTTGGGCTCAGCCTCATGTAAGCCACACCGAGTCCCTTGGGGAGATGGTAGCGGGGTACATATAAAGTATTGTTATTATTATTATTGTATATATATGGTTATGGACATGTGTTGTAATGTATATTTATATATTTTGGGGCTTTTTAAGTCTCTTCTGCTGTATTGTTCAGTGTGTTTATGAGTGATGGTCACTCGTTGGCCTGATACGTGTATTGTGCCCAAATCTGGTGTCAGTTCGTCTAGTAGTTTTTGAGTTATGTTAATCCCACAAACAAACATTACATTTGTATTTATATACAGTAGATTTAGGTTTTGTGCAGTC
This sequence comes from Anolis sagrei, assembly GCF_037176765.1. Lineage (NCBI taxonomy): Eukaryota > Metazoa > Chordata > Lepidosauria > Squamata > Anolidae > Anolis > Anolis sagrei. The sequence continues at coordinate 11,571,058 of NC_090027.1, read as the reverse complement.
TCCTGGAAACTGAGACTAAAGACAGTTATTTTTTAAATTGCATATTTATTATTTAATGTATAGTATACATTTTCTGCAATGCTTATCATGGAATGCTTAAGCTTTTCATTTTTATTATGCTGGAGCTGAAAATCAAATCTAGATTACAGTGTGGTCCTTTTGATTTGGAATTGGTTCAAAGCTGCTCCATGGGAACTGTTCCCAAGAAGATCTCTGTCTTTCCTCCTGGGATCCATTTACCCAATATAATTATAGCACTATTGTTTCACTTAACCTCCATGGTTCCGCCCAATGGAATCCTGGACCTTCTAGTTTGGGGCTCTCTGACTGAGAATTCTAGATTCTCCTCACTAAGCTATCAGTCCCAAGATTCCATAGAAAGGGCCCTCTGTTATTGGATATGTTTCTGTTTGTGCAGCCTGGAGAGGTGAAAACCACTATGTACATATTTGACCTGTAGTGCTGGCCAAGTAAGTCCAGAATGCCTCATAATGGCAAAACAGGTTTCCAGCCTTCTCTAAAAGAGGCTCTGCTGAAGCTGTTATGGAGGGGGTTCATCTCTATGGACCCCATTTTACTGAAGAAGTACCAACCAGTATTGCTTTCTTGGGCAAGTTTCTTATGGCCTTGTAACATGGGGCTAAAATCAGTGGCATGCACCAATCTAACCCCGATCACCCATAGAGCCAGGCAGTTCCATGGGATGAAGAGGGCTGGGACTGGTGTGCTGCCACCCATAGCAACATGGGATGCTTCCTGTGTTGTCATTGACTTTAATGGAAAAAAGCCATGCATTCCACATGTGCACTACATTTCCCCCCATGGGATCAACAGCCAGAGGAGCTGGACGATGCAGGACATGGGCAGCGACTTCCCCAAGCCCTGCAACAAAGCGAAGCAATGTCCACCTGTTCTGGTACGGCTGTACCAGGAGCTCCAGCTTTATTTGCTTTGTATTAAATGTTTCCTTGCAGTCCAAGGTTTCAGGGACTCTGCAGATAGGTGGCTTCCTTTGGTTGCAGTCATAGGGCAAGTCACCTGTCCATCATCATTAAGTTTGGGTTCTGCCCCTTGCTCCGGGCAATTGGGAAGGGAAGGGAGCCATTTTTAGTTAGTCTCAGCAAGGAAAGCTAATGTGCAAGACGTATGCAAGCTTTCCCTGTACAAAAGCTTCAATCCTTAAGACCTTCTGGGGGAGAACAGTCTTAAGAGCACCCAAAGATTTCCAGGGAAGCAGTCCTAAAGCTTTGAGGAATTTCGGAGGGTAAACAGTTCGAAAGACCAAAGAACTCCAGCTGGAGAATATCTAAGCCTCTACTGGTAGGTCCACTTGGTGCTTCAAGATGCAGTTCGACCTGGTAGCGGAGCCCACATCAGTAAGGGTTAGATTACAGTCAGCCTGGAAGAAGTTAAAAAGGGAATTTTCCTTTAAAGTAAAGAAGAAGTTATTGAAGACAGTTGCCTGTCCTTCGTGGGCAAGTTTAGGAAGCTACCAGTTGCTTAAAAGCCTGGAATCATTTGTTTATCTTTACTGAAGACAAGAGAAGTTTCTGTTTGATTGTTCATTAATAAAAGACTTTGTTATACTTCACAAGCCATCCAAAGATCATTTGTGGTGGAAAGCCTCTGAGAACTTCTCCTTGGGCCCCCTGGCTTCCCACTGGGCAAAGGTTGCACATCCTGTTTTAAAGACAATTATTTACAGGCCCAGCGCATGACAGAACACCACCTTTTTTGGAAGCCGTTCGATAATGTGGTTAGTAGTCTTCCAACTCCAGGGGTTCCTGGATGGGATGGTTTATTTAGATCTCTTTCAATCTGCCTTCAGGACTGTAGGCAATTTGTTGGAGGATCTGTTCTGGTAAATGGACAAGGAAATATCTTCCTATTGGTTCGGCTGGACTTCTTAGAAGTTTTTGATGCCATTAACCATGGTATCCTCCTAAGACATCTCTTTGAAATGGGGCATTCTTTTATGGTGATTCTGGACCTTCTTGGAAGAGTGAACTTAGAAAAGTGGTGCTCAAACATTACTATTTGGTATCCTACCTAATTGTCTTTGAGATTAAATTCTGTGCCCATGAAGTGCTGGGAAGAGGTCATCTGAATGTTTTATTTTGTTATTTACACCATGCCAATGACACATAACTTTATCTGTGCTTCCAATAAATTCCAAGAAAGCCATACAGCCCAGAAAACCCACAGCAACCCGGTGATTCTGGCCATGAAAGCCTTCGACAACACGTCCAAGAAAGCTGTTTTGGTGTTAAGGCCATGTCTGTTATGAGTTGGTTGGGGGTGAACAAATTGAAGCTTAATCAAGACAGCGCTCTTGGTCAGTTGAAAGATAAATCAGAGTATAAAGTTTCAACCAACATAGAATCATAGAATCAGTACGAGATTACACTCCCCCTGAAATCTCAGGTTCAAAACTTGGGTGTTTGCAGAGCTAAAACAGGTGCACAAGGTGTGTCCATTTCTGGAGATATCAGATCTGGCTCACTGACATATGCCTTGATGACATCCCACTGGAATTACGCTAGCGCATCTACATAAGGCTGCCTTTGGGAACTTCAGCAGGTCTAAAAACTTTCATGCACACTGCTGAGACTGGTTATCAAACATGCTTAACTCTATGTTCGTACTGGATTCACTGGCTGCTGATTCATTTGGAGCAGAACAAGTGCTGATTTTTGTGTGTGTCAAGCACAACTTGAGAAACTGCAAATCGCTTCTGGTGTGAGAGAATTGGCCGTCTGCAAGGACATTGTCCAGGGGATGCCACGATGTTCTGATGTTTTGCCATCCCTATGAGAGGCTTGGAGGAAAGTGCTGAGAGTGCCATGGACTGCGAGAAGATCCAACCAGTCCATCCTCCAGGAAATAAAGCCCAACTGCTCACTGGAGGGAAAGATACTAGAGACAAAGTTGAAGTACTTTGGCCACATCATGAGGAGACAGGAAAGCCTAGAGAAGACAATGATGCTGGGGAAAGTGGAAGGCAAAAGGAAGAGGGGCCGACCAAGGGCAAGATGGATGGATGGCATCCTTGAAGTGACTGGACTGACCTTGAGGGAGCTGGGGGTGGTAACGGCCGACAGGGAGCTCTGGCGTAGGCTGGTCCATGAGGTCACGAATAGTCGGAGACGACTGAACGAATGAACAACAACAACAACAACATGAGAGGCTTTTCTCATGTCCCCGCATGAGGAGCTGGAGCTGACAGAGGGAGCTCATCTGCACTCTCCCCAGATTTGAATCTGTGACCTGTCGGTTTTCAGTCCCGCTGGCACAGGGGTTTAACCCACTACTGATAATATGCCCTATAGTGTATGGATCCCGACTGTATTATAGACTATATTGCCCTTCTATGGGCATTGTCCTGGTTTATTGTCCCTCTTTTTAGTAGCTTTTAGGTTGTTCCAGTTTCTTTATCTTCCCCTACTTTCCTTCTTTGACCTGTTTTAACTGCTGTTGGTAAAAGCAGAGTTCAAAATGCAAATGTAGTTAGTACTCAGTTAAACTGGCAGGTGGGAGAGGGCTGGAGGAGACAAAATGTTGCCCTTCCCTGTAGATTCAGCCAAAAGGAAACTGCTGCAGTGGTGCCTAGACTTTTTTTTGTTTTGTTTCTTTGTACAATAACGGTAGTCATCTCGATAGTGCTCTGGTGTTGATGGTCATGTGTGTCCTAAATTGTTATCTGTGAAATGTGGAAAGCATGTCTTATATTAACTGCCTTCTTGTTTTTAGGGAAAGGCGTCAAATTGGAGATGTCAAGCAGGAAACTAGGGACATTCGACAAGTAAAGTATATGTTCCGGCAGTGAGCTTGTGTCACCTCTTCACAGTGATACTAACGTTTCAAATATCCCTTTTAACATTCTGTTCCAAAGATAGTATAATCCTTGACAGCTTCAGTTCACAGGTGGAATGTGTATGTGTGTGTATACACACACACACAAATAACAGAACTTCTTCGACTGAATTGTTACTCCTAGTGCTATTGACTCAGCCCTGTCTCAACTCTGCCAAATCTTTCCAGGCTGCATGACTATCCCCTAAGAGGGTCAAACAAGTACAGTAATAATGCTGATGTTTGATCTCAGTGGCAGCCATGTAAACATGCTGCACTTGTGCATCAACTTTGGCACAGCACAGATGGCGATCCATCTGCAGCATGCTTTGATGCCATCTCCCCACACAGCAAGCAGCAGTCTGTTGGAGGAAGGTGCTGCTTATCCACAAAGGTTAGCCCAGGGCAGTTTACACCCAGCTCTTAATATCAAAAACACTGAGTTGGATAAATACAAGTAATGTAGGCATGAATCTAGTGAGTCCCACTCAATAGTGACATTAAAACTTTGTTGCCTTGGCAGAGCATAGGGACTTTGTCACACAAACTTATTATTTCATTGCAGGCTCACTAGCATTGATAGCAGATTCATGCCAAAGGTGGTTCCCAACCGGTGGTCCATGGACCACCAGTGGTCTGCAAGAACTAAAATATGGTCCACGGCCTCACTGTTACTACACCATTGCAACGAGAGTGATTGGTCTGTGTCCAATTCTGGGCACCACAATTAAAGAGAGATATTGACAAGCTGGAATGTGTCCAGAGGAGGGCGACTAAAATGATCAAGGGTCTGAAGAACAAACCCTATGAGGAGCAGCTTAAGGAGCTGGGTATGTTTAGCCTGAAGAAAAGACTGAGAGGAGATATGATAGCCATGTATTTTTAATTTATTTAATTTATTTATTTCGTATACTTCTACCCCACGCTTCTCAACCCCTGAGGGGGGGTCTCGGGGCGGCTTACAAAAAGGCACATCTTGGTGCCTACACAAATACAATAACATATAAAAACAGCAATTAAATGGTTAACAATTAAAACAATTAAAACAACAGTATATCTCACAGTCGATAGCTAATCTCAAACACAGCGTTCGCCAACTCAGAGTCCATATTTTGTTCCACATTGTCCATTCCTATCCGTCGTCACAGTCCTTTATTCATCTGCCAGATTGCCCAAACGCCTGGTCCCACATCCATGTTTTTAATTTCTTTCTGAAGGAAAGGAGGGATGTTGCTGATCTAATTTCCCCGGGGAGTGAATTCCATAGGTGAGGAGCCTATACAGGGGAGGCCCTGCTCCTCGTCCCCGCCAATCTCACTTGTGACAGAGGCGGGGCCGAGAGCAGGGCCTCCCCTGTATAAATATGTGAGATGAAGTCATAGGGAGGAGGGAGCAAGCTTGTTTTCTGCTTCCTTGGAGACTAGGACACGGAACAATGGCTTCAAACTACAAGAAAGGAGATTCCATCTGAACATGAGGAATTACTTCCTGACTGAGAGAGCTGTTCAGCAGTGGAACTCTCTGCCCCAGAGTGTGGTGGAGGCTCCTTCTTTGAAAGCTTTTAAACAGAGGCTGGATGGCCATCTGTCAGAGGTGATTTGAATGCAATATTCCTGCTTCTTGGCAGGGGGTTGGACTGGATGGTCCATGAGGTCTCTTCCAACTCTTTGATTCTATGATTTGATTCTATCTATGATTTGAAACCTTCTTATAGTGTCAAGGCAATGGGGATGTCCAGACGGGAGAGACTGACTTCCCATGAAAGGTGTGACAACGCTTACAGTAAATCGTAGCCGGATCAAATGTGTGTTAAAGAAAAACCTTATGATGTTAATTATTATGTGCAGCTGGTAATGTAGGTCAGCTAGCATGTTTGGCCCACACCCGGTGGGATATAACTGTATGGATTTTGTAATACAGTTCGGAGAAGCAATACGCTACTCTGAGGAAGAGAAGCAATATGCTGTAATGCTGCTAAGCTCTAACAGTGATGCTCTTTGCTATGGTGGAATAGCTATTTACTCAAGGTTTATGTTTTGCTCTCTCATTTGAATGAAGGTGAAGAAGCCTTTTTCTGTGTTACTTACAAAGATTTTGTAAGTTTGTTGCACTGTTTGATTTTGTATGCAACACTGCTGATAAGAGTAAAGTTTTTTTCCTGTTCTTTTTTCCTTTTGCCTGTGTGTCTTTTGCATGGGACTTGGCTAAAACATGCTCAGTGCAACAACAAGCCTCCTGACTGCTGATTCTCCTCCTTCTCTCTTCCCGAGGAGAACCGTTCCATAGGGTGCGTAGAAGTGGGGGCACCATGGTGTCTTCATTTTTAGGCCTGTTCCTGGGGTCATTTGTGGTGCTTATTCAGAAAATTGCATTGGATAGATCACATCAGCTCTAGATTATTAAACATGGTTTTCTGTGGGGGAGCAGATGGTGACTACTGGATGGTATATGTTCTGTATCAGAAACTAGAGCTGATGTGGTCAATTCAATGCAATTTTTCTCGATCATAACCCCAAATAACGAAACCGAATGTAAAGTTGACCAAAAACTGACTCGTAACCCTTTTGGTACTATTTTATTTATTTATTTATTTATTTATTTATTTTATTTGTATACCGCTCTTCTCAGCCCTTAGGCGACTCAGAGCGGTTTACAACGATCTCTGGTCAAAGTAGTCCCTGGTAAAGATGGTCTCTGGTCAAAGTGGTCCCTGGTAAACCCAGAACCACTGGGTTATGGAGATATGTAAAAGTTAGGCTTGTTTGATCGTGTTCGTTAGTTTCTAAAGTCGTTATTAATTCGTATTTAAATTAGTTTACGATCCAATATCGAGCCATGCAGGAATAGTGTGAAGAGTAATTAAGAATCAAAATTTTTTTCCAAATTTTCGTAATTATTTCGTAATTATTTTGTAATTATTAAGACGGGAAAGAAGGAGAGAAAAGGTGCCAGTGTTGCCTTTCCTCCCCATCCTCCTCCTCCTCCTCCTCCTCCTCCTCCTCCTGGAGATATTTTATTATCTTATTACTTATTTTATTATTTTATTATTTTATTTATTTTATTAATTTTAAGTGATTTTAATTTGTATTTTTACTAACTTAATGTATTTTAATTTCATCCTGAATTTATTTTAATTTGGTTTCTGTTAGTTGTAAGTTTTATCACCAACAGTCAGCAACAGAGGGAGAGGAATGCTTCAGAAGTTCCCCCTGTCCCGTTTGGAGGTGTTTTTTGAGCATTGCGCAATCGCATCCGCCATTAACGAATCGATTCATAGTTAACGAAATTTCGGAAATTTTGGAAGTCCTCTGAAATTCGAAACGCTGGTGCCCCCTGGAAACGAAACGAGTTTAGAACCAATTTTTTTCTTGATCAAACAAACCTAGTAAAAGTATGATTATGAGACAACGAGATCCCGAATTGCCACAATTTCATGAATGAAGAGAGGTGCTATCAAAGGTGATCAATCTAGTACTTATCCAGTATCAATAATAGCCTGACTGCAGTGGAATACCAGATTTGTGCGATAAAGTTCTAAATCAGAGTGTGGAAGTTACTTCCAAATCATTTCTTTACAACGACCAGGACAATAGCTCATTTAACAGTGAGTTTGTATCTCCAGAAATGCAATCCTTGAGTGGCTCTGTCACTTTTCAGCAGCTGAAGAGACTTCTTTCCTCATCAGAGCCGCCTGCACCTTGTCTACCGAACATCTGCCACATGGGGCCGTCACCTGTCACCTTTCCCCGACTTATTTTAGAAAAGAGAATATGCTGTGTGTAAATAATTCAAGGACCATCTTTGTTGACTTTTGAGATTACTTTACTTAAGCATCGCAAGACCGCAAACAGTCAATGAAGTGTACTTTTTGCATGTAGATTGGCAAGCAATCAATGACGGAGCTTCCATGCTTTACATTATTCTGTAGACATGGAGTGCTGTTGATACGATTTGAGAGTGGCACATGCTTGTGACTGAGGACTGGCAGAGAATGAGGAAGGAGTCACTTGAAGATGCAATGCTAAGGTTATTACTATTTCGTGTCAAAAGCATTGCATACATTAGTATAAAGCTGATAAAAATAGAAGGAGCACAAGTGGCTAAATATCTTGACCAAAATATTTTGACCAAAAATGGGTGTTGAGATTAATTTCACCATTCAGCAGCAGATCAGTTGCACAACTTCAGCGCTTTCCAGTAGCTTCTTCCTGCACAGTATTTTCAGTCAACTGCTCCCACAGCCTGCAGTCACTCTGGAACTCTTTTACACACACTTGAGCACATGCCCGGCCATTGTCAGTTTTACTATTGTCTTTCCCCCAGTCTAGATGACATTACAAACTTACCACAGCACACAATTATATCTTGTCTTAGCAGACAGGTTCTTTTAATCAATTACATAGAGCCTTCGACAAACAGCATCACAGCACAATGAGAGAAATATACACTGTACATGACTTCCTTATATACAATTCTATACAATTACACATAACAATCTCTGATTGGTTCCCAACTCATTAACTTAACTCAGACCCAGGATTACATCATTCACAATCACCTGGACTAGGCCAGAACACATTCCCCAAATGATTCCCTATATACAGTTAATGCATGACTCAGCATTTCCAATAGAAGCCCATTAGCAGTGCATGACTCAGCTATATTACATTACAATACATTGTAAAACCTGAGTCACTTGAAGATGCAATGTTAAGGTTATTACTATTTCATGCCAAAAGCATTGCATAAATTGGTATAAAACTGATAAAAATAGAAGGAGCACAAGTGGCTAAATATCTTTTGACCAAAAATGGGCAACACAGACCACATTGTCTGTAGCCTCAAACAAGTCTTCCTCTGTACATGAGGCAGGACATTGAGGAAAAGCATACAGATGCAGAGTTGTCTGTTCTGTTACAGTAAGTCGTAACAGGATCATGTATATATGTGTGTTAAAGAAAACCTTATGTGCAGCTGCTAATGTAGGTCAACTAGTAAGTTTGAACCACACCCGGTGGGGTATAACTGTATGGATTTTAGAATACAGTTCAGCTTTTGCTCTGAGGAGCCTTTGCTCAGGCATTTTGCTCAACCATTTCTACCATTTCATTTGGATAGAGATGAAGAAGCCTTATTCTGTATTGCTTACAAACATCATGTAAGTTTGTTGCACTGTTTGTAACATTGCAAGATTATGTTTTTTGATGTTTTGCAATATAGTCACTTAGGGAAAATGAAAGGAAAAAGGAAGAGGGGCTGACCAAGGGCAAGATGGATGGATGGTATCCTTGAAGTGACTGGCTTGACCTTGAAGGAACTGGGGGTGGTGATGGCCGACAGGGAGCTCTGGAATGGGCTGGTCCATGAGGTTATGAAGAGTCCAAAGTGACTGAATGGATGAACAACAAACAATATAGTCATGGATTAAAAAGCAGACTATGAAGTAAAAACATATTGATTATTATTTTAAAAAATAAAAATATTCTAATTTTGTGAGCCCTGACTTTGCTCTGCCACGGATATGATAGTACTAAATAGTGCCTACAATTGCTGGAAAAAAGCGGTGCATCTTTTTTGTCCCTCCCCATTTGCATTCATGATTTGTTGATCGGATCCTGAAGCCATCTCAGCGCATGTAAGAAGTTAACATCAAAGCGCTTGTGTGGAAGATCAGGGAAGGGGATGCGGAAGGGTGTGGGGAGTAAAAAGAAGGTGTTACATTACTGTCTGGTGCTTTCATAGGCTTTGGTATTTCCAACCGTCAAGATTTCAGCTTTGCTGCCATGTTGAACGAAACAAAGAAAACATGCCAAGGGAGGGGACGTAAAGGAGTCACCTGCCACATCCCAGGCACTTCACAAGTCACCGCAGCCTGCTAAGTGTCTTCCCTCCTCAGAAGACACAGTCACAACAGAGGTGCGAAGCTGGCACTTGAGCACTACTTAGAAAGCAGTTTACCTGTCATGGTTCTGCTCAAGAAAGTTTGGAGTGTCACCGGATTCTTTTCATTTCCATACCCTATTGCCAGGCTGATGAATTAGTCTCATTCTGGTTGACTTCTCTGTTGCGTGAGTTCATTCACCACCGCCCATCCTTGTCTCATTTTAACATTGCTCTGTGATGATTTTTTTAAATCCACGCAAAGAGTAATACTTATATACATATTTAAAGATTTTCCTATTTGATATGTGGTTTCTTTGTGGGGGGAGGAAAGGTTGTTTGCTTGTTTTGAGATGGCAACTCTGCTGGAATATTCCAAAAGTGAAAATGATGAAGGAGAATAAGCAGTCTGTATATTGGTGCACACAATATGCAGCTCCGATGTATTCAGTTTTATATTTTATTTTTAGTATGTTTTATCAAGTTTTTTTGTATTTTATGATGCTTTTATTTTATTTTATTTCTTATTTTTATTTTTTGCTATTTTGATTGTTAAGTTATAATTATGTTAGGTTCTTGTGGGTTTTTTCGGGCTATAGAGCCATGTTCTAGAGGCATTTCTCCTGACGTTTCGCCTGCATCTATGGCAAGCATCCTCAGAGGTGTGAGGTCTGTTGGAATTGGGACAATGGGTTTATATATCTGTGGAATGGCTGGGGTGGGGCAAGGAGCTCTTCCCTGCTGCAGATAGGTGTGAATGTTTAGCTGATCACCTTCATTAGCATTTGAAGGCCTGCCTGAGCCTGGGAAAATCTCTTGCTGGGAAGTGTTAATCTATGCCTGGTTTTTTCCTCTCTGTTGTTTAGCTGTTATAATTTTAGAGTTTTTTAATACTGGTAGCCAGATTTTGTTCATTTTCATGGTTTCCTCCTTTCTGTTGAAATTGTCCACATGCTTGTGGATTTCAATGGCTTCTCTGTGTAGTCTGACATGGTGGTTGTTGGTGTGGTCCAGCATTTCTGTGTTCTCAAATAATATGCTGTGTCCAGGCTGGTTCATCAGGTGCTCTGCTATGGCTGACTTCTCTGGTTGAAGTAGTCTGCAGTGCCTTTCATGTTCCTTGATTCATGTCTGGGCAATGCTGCTGCATTTGGTGGTCCCTATGTAGACTTGTCCACAGCTGAATGGTACACGGTAGACTCCTGCAGAGGTGAGAGGATCCCTCTTGTCCTTTGCTGAACATAGCATTTGTTGGATTTTCTTGGTGGGTTTGTAGATTGTTTGTATGTTGTGTTTCCTCATCAGCTTCCCTATGCGGTCAGTGGTTTTCTTGTCCTGAAATAAACTGTTTGTATGGTTTTTCTTTGGGCATTGAATGTTTGCCATATTTGTTGGAAACTGGGGAGATAAGGAGGTCCATGAATAATAATAATAATAATAATAATAATAATAATAATAATAATAATTATTATTATTATTATTATTATTATTATTTGAAACACAACAAGATGAATCCACAGCAAACAAGATCACTCTGCTGGCTGTTGTATTGGATCACACGTCGGACACTTCCCAAGTGTCTAGGACTGTGTGATGTATCGGCAAATAATGTGTGCAGATCCCAGTAACATGGCCTTTTGCAGCTGGCAGATGGTAATCTTGTCAGTGCCGATTGTGTTTAAGTGCAGGCCAAGGTCTTTAGGCACTGCACCCAGTGTGCCAATCACCACTGGGACCACCTTGACTGGTTTGTGCCAGTCTTTGCAATTCGATGTTTAAATCTTCATATCACGTCAGCTTTTCCAGTTGTTTCTCTTCAATCCTGCTGTCACCTGGGATTGCAACATCGACAATCCATACTTTGTTTTTTAACATGATTGTGAGGTCAGGAGTATTGTGCTCTAAAACTCTGTCAGTCTGAATTTGGAAGTCCAAGAGTAGCTTGACATGTTCATTCTCTGTAACTTTTTCCGGTTTGTGATCCCACCAGTTCTTTGACGCAGGCAGATGGGATTTGTGGCACAAGTTCCAATAAATCATCTGAGCAACGTTGTTATGCCTCTGCTTGTAGTCTGTCTGTGCGATCTTCTTGCTGCAGCTGAGGATGTGGTCTATTGTTTCATCTGCTTCCTTGCACTTGGGATCTATTGTCAACTTTTCAATTCTGGCTTTGATGACATTGGTTCTAATGGCTTGTTCTTGGGCTGAATTATTACTCTCACAACCACCATGTCAGACTACACAGAGAAGCCATTGAAATCCACAAGCATGTGGACAATTTCAACAGAAAGGAGGAAACCATGAAGATGAACAAAATCTGGCTACCAGTATTAAAAAACTCAAAAATTACAACAGCAAAACAACAGAGAGGAAACAAACAGGCACATAAAATCACTCTCAACAAGAGATTCCCCCCAGGCGCTTCCAGGCCATTGAATGCAAATCAAGGTGATCAGCTGAAACATTACCCTGGTCATTCCACAGATATATAAACCCATTTTTCCTACTTCCAACAGACCTCACTACCTCTGAGGATGCTTGCCATAGATGCAGGCGAAACGTCAGGAGAAAAATTGCCTCCAGAACATGGCCATATAGCCCGGAAAAATCTACAACAACCTAGTGAATTATTATTATTATGTATTGTCGAAGGCTTTCGTGGCTGGAATCACTGGGTTGTTGTACGTTTTTTCGGGCTATATGGCCATGTTCTAGAGGCATTCCCTCCTAATGCCTCTAGAACATGGCTATATAGCCCGAAAAAACCTACAACAACCCTATTATTATTATTATTATTATTATTATTATTATTATTATGGTTTGTTTGTTTGTATTGTAGCACTGTGTTTCTCAACCTGGAGGTCGGGACCCCTGGGGGGGTCAGGAATGGGGTGTCAGAGGGGTTGCCAAACAGCATCAGAAAACATACAATTCTGGAACCCCTTTGGCACAGAGGTGAAGATCTCTTTGCCTGTCCATCTTTTCCTTTTTGGAAACAGATGGTGAATCCTCCCACCAAAAGCCCTTCTCCTGCTGTGATTGGTTGGCCTCTCAGCTGGCCTCACAGCCAAGGGGAAGGCTGTTTCTGACACTCCAAGCAGGAAGGGGAGAGCAGGTGTGCTCAGCGCATTGTAACGTGGTGCACATGTGCGAGCCAAGGAGAGTGTCCCCCCAAATCCTGCCAGTCACCCAGTTTTCTGTGTGCCCAGGGGGGAGTTTCTCATTTGGTATCAGCCAATGATTGAGGTTCTGTGTTTGAGCCTGCCACTTTTGGACTCACACTTGCTGAGGTGTTCCAGCGAGTGCCTCTGTAGATCTTAGAACACTTAGAAAACTTTTCTGATAAGTTTTTGGTAAAATAAGTTGTCATTTCTAATGTAAGAGGATTTGATCTGGGTTCAAATCCCCACTCAGCTTTGGAAATCCACTGGTGACTATGGGCAAGTCGCACACTTTCAAGGCAAACCTGAAAAGGTTGCCAGAAGTCAGGCACCACTTTCATTTTGAGAAATATGTATTACATTAAAACCTTTTTAAAGTTTTCACAAATATATATATGCGATATATATATGCGATTTGTTTTAAAGTCTCAACATTTAGGAAAAACTTTAAACTGGGAAAATTAGAAATTGAAATGGACAGAATCATCCATGCCTAGTTGATGCCCTTTCTCCCCACTCTCTTATCTATATATTACTAGCTGTCCGCTGCCAGGCGTTGCTGTGGCCCAGTCTGGTGATCTGGAAAATAAAGTAATGAGAAAGCGTTGGTTTCTAATATATGTAATGTCTTGATATTTGTGGATAAACAGTATTTCTTGCTGTTTCTTTGTCAGTGTTGATGTGGAGAGTGTCTGGTTTGCCTACTCTGGAACATGCAACATATCCTTCTTTAGGGGTCCCTTTCCAATCTATGATACTATATCTCTGTGTGTGTGAATCATATCTATCTACTGTATATCTATGGCTCGATGGCTCTTTGTCAGGAGAACTCATTACATTATCTTGCCATGGTGAAGAGAGTTGGACTGGATGGCTTTAAGTATTTTCTGTTGGTCATGGGGGTTGTGTGTGGGAAGTTTGCCCCAATTCTGTCATTTGTGGGATTCAGAATGCTCTTTGATTGTTAGTGAACTATAAATCCCAGTAACTACAAATCCCAAATGTCAAGGTCTATTTCCCTGAAACTCCATCTGTGTTCATATTTGGGCACATGAAGTATTCGTGCCAAGTTTAGTCCAGATCCATCATTGTTTGAGTCCTGATATAGGTGAACTTCAACTCCCAAACTCAAGGTCAATACCCACCAAACCATTCTAGTGTTTTCTGTTGGTCATGGGAGTCCTGTGTGCCAAGATTGGTTCAACTCCATCATTGGTGGGGTCCAGAATGCTCTTTGATTGTAGTTGAACTATAAATCCCAGCAACTACAACTCCCAAATGTCAAGGTCTGTTTCCCTTAAACTCCACTGTGTTCATATTTGGGCATATGGAATATTCGTGCCAAGTTTGATCCAGATCCATCATTGTTTGAGTCCACAGTGCTGTCTGGATGTGCGTGAACTACAATTCCCAAACCCAAGGTCAATATCCACCAAACCCTTCCAGTTTTTTCTGTTGGTCATGGAAGCCCTGTGTGCTAAGTTTGGCCCAATTCCATCATTGGTGGGGTTCAGAATGCTCTTTGATTGTAGGGGAGCTATAAATCCCAGGAACTACAACTCCCAAATGTCAAGGTCTATTTCCCTTAAACTCCATCTGTGTTCATATTTGGGCATATGGAATATTTGTGTCAAGTTTGGTCCAGTTTTTTCTGTTGGTCATGGGAGCCCTGTGTGCTAAGTTTGGCCCAATTCCATCATTGGTGGAGTTCAGAATGCTCTTTGATTGTAGGTGAGCTATAAATCCCAAGAACTACAACTCCCAAATGTCAAGGTCTATTTCCCTTAAACACCATCTGTGTTCATATTTGGGCATATGGAATATTTGTGTCAAGTTTGGTCCAGTTTTTTCTGTTGGTCATGGGAGCCCTGTGTGCTAAGTTTGGCCCAATTCCATCATTGGTGGAGTTCAGAATGCTCTTTGATTGTCGGTAAATTATAAATCCCAGCAACGACAATTCCCAAATTGTTTTTTTTAGTGGAGGACATACATTGGGTTGTTAGGTGTCTTGTGTCCAAATTTGGTGTCAATTCCCCCAGTGGTTTTTGAGTTCTGTTAATCTCACAAACGAACATTACATATTTATTTATATAGATTATTTTCGTCCTCCTCCCCGCCTTGTGTCACTCACAGGCACCACGCTCCTTCCTTTGCTCTGTGGGGGATAACCATTAACTTCACGGCCTGCTTTCTTTAAGGCTCTGTGTTGCATTTGCTGGGAAATTTATGACCTGAGCAGCTTTGAAGTGGGCCTCCGATAACCATCGGAGGTATTTGGGTTTCATGACACAGTCACTCAGCGAGCTCTGAATGAAAAGGGTTTATGGGCAGCTATGTTTCCTGGAGCTATCGAGATGGCCAGCGCCACATTCCAAGGAAAGAGTGGCAATTAAAATACACAGGCATTTTCTTTAAAAAAAGAAAGCAACAACCAGCTCTAAGATGGCTTGAGCTTTAAGGATAAGGATGAGGAGAGGGGAGGGAGTATTTCCATTTAAATCAGAAGCAGCTCTCCAACAAGGGGACAGAAAGGGAGTGCTTTGTCGAATTTGTCCGGGGATTAGTCCAAGGGAACAAGAGGGCCTGAGACTTTCCCCTTTTCACACTTGGCTGTTATTCCCTATTACGCTACTTAGGCTCGGCTCAAGGAAAGTATAAGAGGAATTCTGTAAGGCCGAACAGGGTAAAGGGTTACAGCCTGTGTTGGATGGGGTCGCACTCCCCCTGAAGACGCAGGTTCGCAGTTTGGGTGTGATCCTGGACTCATCGTTGAGCCTGGAACCCCAGGTTTCAGCGGTGACCAGGGGAGCATTCGCACAGTTAAAACTCGTGCGCCAACTGCGCCCGTACCTTGGGAAGTCTGACTTGGCCACAGTAGTCCACGCTCTGGTTACATCCCGTTTAGACTACTGCAACGCTCTCTACGTGGGGTTGCCTTTGAAGATGGCCCGGAAGCTCCAATTAGTCCAACGCTCGGCAGCCATGATACTAACTGGAGCGGAGCGCAGGGAGCATACAACTCCTCTGCTGCACCAGCTCCACTGGCTGCCGATCTGCTACCGGGCTCAATTCAAAGTGCTGGCGCTGGCCTTTAAAGCCCTAAACGGTTCTGGCCCAACTTACCTATCCGAACGTATCTCAGCCTATCAGCCCACCAGGACCCTAAGATCTTCTGGGAGGGCCCTGCTCTCTATCCCGCCTGCTTCACAGGTGCGGCTGGCGGGGACGAGAGACAGGGCCTTTTCTGTGGTGGCCCCGCGGCTATGGAACGCCCTCCCCATGGAGGTAAGATCAGCCCCCTCATTGATGGTTTTCCGGAAAAGACTAAAAACCTAGATGTTCGAGCAGGCGTTTGGTTAACTCAGTGCAATAAGTGTAATGATTGAAGGACTGGCAATTTGGACGACGAAACTGGATCGCGATTTTAGTCAAGAGATGAATTGGATTGTTTATTGATATATGTATTGTGGATCGTGTTTTTATGCTTTTAAACTGTATACTGTTGTTTGTTATAAGTTGTTGTAAACCGCGTTGAGTCGTTGGCTAGGCTGAGAAACGGCGGTATAGAAGTATAGCAAATAAACAAATAAATAAATAAATATCTTTGCATTTTGTTTTTTCTGCCTAAGTGGAGTATCTTACAGTGACAAATGCAAGATACTCCACTTAGGCAGGAAAAACGAAATGCAAAGATACAGAATTTGGGACGATGCCTGGCTCGAGAGCAGTACGTGTGAAAAAGATCTTGGAGTCCTCGTGGACAACAAGTTAAACATGAGCCAACAATGTGATGTGGCGACAAAAAAAAGCCAATGGGATTTTGGCCTGCATCAATAGGAGCCTAGTGTCTAGATCTAGGGAAGTAATGCTCCCCATTCTCTATTCCGCTTTGGTTAGACCACACCTGGAATATTGTGTCCAATTCTGGGCACCACAATTCAAAAGAGGTATTGAGAAGCTGGAATGTGTCCAGAGGAGGGCAACTAAAATGATCAAGGGTCTGGAGAACAAGCCCTATGAGGAGCGGCTTAAGGAGCTGGGCATGTTCAAACTTCAAGAGAGGAGATGCCATCTGAACATGAGGAAAAACTTCCTGACTGTGAGAGCCATTCAGCAGTGGAACTCTCTGCCCCAGACTGTGGTGGAGGCTCCTTCTTTGGAAACTTTTACACAGGGGCTGGATGGCCATCTGTCAGGGATGATTTGAATGCAATATTCCTGCTTCTTGGCAGGGGGTTGGACTGAATGGCCCATGAGGTCTCTTCCAACTCTTTGATTCTATGATTCTATGAAACAGAAGATGAACCACAGGGGGGAAAAAGAGATAGGACAGTAGAAGACTTTATTTTTGTTAGTGATTATTTAGTTGTTGTGTTTTGTTTTGTTTTTTGGGGGGGTTTTGTTGGGTTTTTTTTTTTTTTGAGACCCTGGTGGTGCAGTGGGTAAAAGTGCTGAGCTGCTGCACTTGCTAACCGAAAGGTTGCAGGTTCAAATTCAGTGAGCAGGGTGAGCTCCCACTGTTAGCCCCAGCTTCTGCCAACCTAGCAGTTCGAAAACATGCAAATGTAAGTATAGAATCATAGAATCAAAGAGTTGGAAGAGACCACATGGGCCATCCTAGTCCAACCCCCTGCCAATAAGCAGGAATATTGCATTCAAATCACCCCTGACAGATGGCCATCCAGCCTCTGTTTAAAAGCTTCCAAAGAAGGAGCCTCCATCACACTCCGGGGCAGAGAGTTCCACTGCTGAACGGCTCTCACAGTCAGGAAGTTCAATAGGTACTGCTCTGGCAGGAAGGTAATGGCGCTCCATGCAGTCATGCCAGTCACATGGCCTTGGAGGTGTCTATGGGCAACGCCAGCTCTTCGGCTTAGAAATGAAGATGAGCATCAACCCCCAGAGTTGGATACGACTGGACTTAATGTCAGGAGAAAACCTTTACCTTTACCTATTTAGTTATTTATGTGTAATATCTTACATTTGGGGAAAATTCTGGGGGAAAACAGTTCCAAAGGAATCTACAAAGCCTTGACTGGTAGGTCTACTCGGGACCCAAGAAGCAGTTTGGAGCCGGGAGTAGAGCCCACACCAGCAAAGTTTAGAAAGTAGAAAGTAGATTGCCCAAGGAGGGGTTAAAAAAGGTTTTCTTAAAGAAAAGAAACAGTTCACGAAGCCAGTTGCCTGTCCCTTGTGGACAAGATTAAGAAAGCCACCAGTTGACTCAGAACCTTGAAGTATTTGTTTAATTTGTTGAAGATCTAAGAAGTATTTGATTGACTTAAGCAATAATAAAGGACTTTGTTAAACCTTTCAAGCTTCTAAAGACTCTGTATAGGAAAATCCTTAGGGCCTCTCACTCGAGGCACCCCGGCTTCCCTCTGGGCACAAAGAGCACGTCCTGTTCAAAAGCCAACTGCTATAGGCCCAGCACGTGACAGCACAAAAGCCTTATGAGATTCAAGGGTTTGCCTTAAGTTGAGAGAGAAACTCGAATGCACATGTAAACGAACTGTTTTCAGGAGGCATATTTTCTTCTTTCCCATCCCATTTTCCAAGGAAGAAGAGATTACTTTGCTGAATGTTCTCTAAATATTTTAAATAATAATAATAATAATCCTTTATTTATACCCCGCTAACATCTCCCGAAGGACTCAGAGTGGCTTACAAGAGGCCGAGGCCCAACACATCAATAAAACAACAGCATAACAAATACAACAATAAATAAACTCATAAAACAGCAATAAACATTAAAACAATAGCAATTAACATTAGACAATAACACCACGACGCATTTAAACTAAGGCCGGGCCAAATGTAATGATTAAACATTTTTAAAATGCTGGGCATGACAGGTGAAATGGATAGGTTTTTGGAGATAGGTGCGGTGTGCAGACAATCTTAATCTCTGGTAAAGCGCATTTGGGACATGATGCTAGGAGTTTCCTATTCTGGGAAGGCACACTGGAACAACCATGTCTTCAAGCTCTTCCTAAATACTGCCAATGTTGGGGCTTGTCTGATGTCCTTGGGGAGAGAGTTCCAGAGTCGGGGGGCCACCACGGAGAAGGCCCTGTCCCTCGTCCCCACCAATTGCGCTTGCGACGCAGGTGGGATCGTGAGCAGGGCCTCTCCAGATGATCGATCGAGTGGGTTCATAAACGGAGATGCGGTCACGTAGGTAGGCGGGTCCCAAACCGTTTAGGGCTTTGTAGGTAAGCACCTGCACCTTGAATTGGGACCGGAAAATGAATGGCAGCCAATGGAGCTCCTTGAACAGGAGGGTTGACTTCTCCCTGTAAGGAGCATCAGTTAACAACCTGGCCGCCGCCCGTTGGACCAGTTGGAATTTCCGGGCCATTTTCAAGGGCAGCCCCACATAGAGTGCATTACAGTAGTCCAATCTGGAGGTGACTAAGGCATGGACCACCCTGGCCAGATATGCCTTCACGAGATATAGTCGCAGTTGGCACACGAGTCTCAATTGTGCAAAAGCCCTCCCAGCAACCTCTGACACCTGAGCTTCAAGCGTAAGTGATGAGTCCAAGAGGACACCCAAACTGCGGACCTGTGACCCCATCCAGCACAGGCTGCCACCCTATAACCCGATCCGGTTTATGATCGACCAGAAGGACCTCTTTCTTGTCGGGATTAATCTTCAGCTTGTTCATCCTCATCCAGAAAACCACAGTGGCCAAGCACTTGTCCAGCACCCGAGGGGCTTCTTTGGAATTAGGTGGAAAGGAGTAGTAGAGTTGTGTGTCATCTGCATAGAGATGGCACCCAACTCCAAAACTCCGGATGACCTCTCCCAGCGGTTTCATGTAGATGTTAAAAAGCATGAGAGACAGAATAGAGCCTTGCGGGACCCCACAGGTCAAAGGCCAGGGGTCCGAGCAGGCGTCTCCCAGCTTCACCATCTGGGATCGACCCTCCAGGAAGGACCGGAGCCAGGACAGAACTGTGCCCCCGAGCCCCATCTCAGAGAGTCGTCCCAGAAGAATACCATGATCGATGGTATCGAAAGCCACTGAGATGTCCAAGAGAACAAACAGGGTCACACTCCCCCTGTCCAGTTCCCTGCGGAGGTCATCCACCAAGGTGACCAAAGCTGTCTCGGTGCCGTGGCCAGGCCTGAAGCCAGACTTTGACTGGTCCATTTTTAAAACCATTTTTATGGTGGCCACCACTTTTCCCTCATTGACTTGGATAAGAGGAAAGACCCCAGAGTGCCATAACTCTGATCAAAAGAGGGCATGCAAGTTCGAAGGATGGTGACCACTTTCCTTGCTTTTAGACAGCTGACATTCCTTCTGCCTTGTTAATCAATTCCTTATGGAGATTGAAAGTTCTCTCGGCTTCTTTTGGATCAACATATCTACTCAACTGACCTCCCAAAAAGTGAATCATTTCCAACCACGATTCCCAGTAGTTGGGAGATATATAGGAATGGTCTCTCTGAACTTTACTTAAATATCACGGGATGGAGGAACCACCATGAATATTAACCAGCCGTCTGCAGAAAGGTACAAAGAGAAATGCATAGACGTTCAGGCACATTTAGAAAACAACCTGGAGATCTGAATAGAACATATGCCTTTGAGAGAGCCGATTAAATTATGGTGCCCATGTAAGAAACATGAGGATGACATTTCTCAGAAAAGACACGACCGAAGTAGATACCACAAAATAAATGCATTCTGCTGGCATCTTACGTGATAGGTTGGACATTTTTTTCCCCAATGCACAACATCTGCATTCATTTCAGGTTCATGGAAGCAGAGTTGTACATATGTTGTTGTTGTTACATATGCAGATGCACATTCTCAGTCAATGTGCATTTGTCTACCTCTGCGGAAATTGATAGTAATTGGTTGTGTTTCTAGTTGTGCCGCTTTGCCATTCATTCCAAAGGCTTGCATCCCGGAACCACATTTGCGAGCTGATATGATAGCCATCTTCGGATATTTAAAGCGCTGTCATGTGGAAGCTGGAACGAACTTGTTTTCTGAGACTAATTTGTTTGACGATCATATGCAGAGATGCTATGCAATGTTGTTGTAGAGCCATCATAGAATCATAGAATCATAGAATCAAAGAGTTGGAAGAGACCTCATGGGCCATCCAGTCCAACCCCATTCTGCCAAGAAGCAGGAATATTGCATTCAAATCACCCCTGACAGATGGCCATCCAGCCTCTGCTTAAAAGCTTCCAAAGAAGGAGCCTCCACCACACTCCGAGGCAGAGAGTTCCACTGCTGAACGGCTCTCACAGTCAGGAAGTTCTTCCTAATGTTCAGATGGAATCTCCTCTCTTGTAGTTTGAAGCCATTGTTCCGCGTCCTAGTCTCCAAGGAAGCAGAAAACAAGCTTGCTCCCTCCTCCCTGTGGCTTCCTCTCACATATTTATATGTGGCTATCATATCTCCTCTCAGCCTTCTCTTCTTCAGGCTAACCTGCCCAGTTCCCTAAGCCGCTCCTCATAGGGCTTGTTCTCCAGACCCTTGATAATTTTAGTCGCCCTACTCTGGACACATTCCAGCTTGTCAATATCTCTCTTGAATTGTGGTGCCCAGAATTGGACACAATATTCCAGGTGTGGTCTAACCAAAGCGGAATAGAGGGGTAGCATTACTTCCTTAGATCTAGACACTAGGCTCCTATTGATGCAGGCCAAAATCCCATTGGCTTTTTTTGCCGCCACATCACATTGTTGGCTCATGTTTAACTTGTTGTCCACGAGGACTCCAAGATCTTTTTCACACGTACTGCTCTCGAGCCAGGCGTCACCCATTCTGTATCTTTGCATTTCATTTTTTTCTGCCAAAGTGGAGTATCTTGCATTTGTCACTGTTGAACTTCATTTTGTTAGTTTTGGCCCATCTCTCTAATCTGTCAAGATCGTTTTGAATTCTGCTCCTGTCCTCTGGACTATTGGCTATCCCTCCCAATTTGGTGTCGAATCATATAACACTTGGAAAGGATTGCGAGGACAATCTTGTCCAATCGTAGGAATCTATAGCTAAAACTCTTCTTTTTAATATAATTATTTTGATTTAAACAAATGCTACAAGTCTAGAGAAATTATACTGTTTAGCCAGTATTGAAGCACCTGACATCTGTTAGGAAGTAGCAGCCTGTAATGAAAGGACAAATAATAATATTTAACCTCAGCATACTGAAAGCCAAAACCAAGGTTACAACAACAGGTTATAGAACTCCAGTATACTGATGACAATGTCGTATGTGTGCATTCAGAAGAAGACCTACAAGCCACTCTAAACACCTTCACAGAAGCATATGAGAAGCTCAGCCTGTCATTGAACATCGAGAAAACCAAAGTGCTCTTCCAGCAATCACCAGCCAATTCCTCTCCAATGCCAGAGATACAGCTTAATGGTGTAACATTAGAAAATGTTGGCCATTTCCGCTACCTTGGCAGCCATATCTCTACCAAAGTCAACATTGACATCGAAATACAACACCGCCAGAGCTCTGCGAGTGCAGCATTTTTCCGAATGAAGCAGAGAGAGTTTGAGGACCAGGGCATCTGTAGGGATACCAAGGTGCTTGTTTATAAAGCTATTGTCCTTCCAACACTGCTATACGTCTGTGAAACATGGACTGTCTACAGACGTCACATGCAACTCCTAGAACGATTCCATCAGCGCTGCCTCCGGAAAATCTTGCAAATCTCTTGGGAAGACAAGCAGACAAATGTCAGCATACTGGAAGAAGCAAAGACCACCAGCACTGAAGCGATGGTCCTCCGCCATCAACTCCGCTGGACCGGCCACATTGTCCGGATGCCCGACCACCGCCTCCCAAAGCAGTTGCTCTACTCCGAACTCAAGAATGGAAAATGGAATGTTGGTGGGCAGGAAAAGAGATTTAAAGAAGGGCTCAAAGCCAACTTTAAAAACTCTGGCATAGACACTGCGAACTGGGAAGCCCTGGCCCTTGAGCGCTCCTGCTGGAGGTCAGCTGTGACCAGCAGTGCTGTAGAATTTGAAGAGGCACAAATGGAGGGCAAAAGAGAGAAGCATGCCAAGAGGAAGGCGTGTCAAGCCAACCCTGACCGGGACCACCTTCCACCTGGAAACCAATGCCCTCACTGCGGAAGAAGATGCAGATCAAAGCTAAGGCTCCATATTCACCTACCCACCCTGGAGGAGTATCCTACTCGGACAATGAGGGATCGCCTAAGTAAATAATAATAATAATCATAATAATCATAATAATGTATTTTGTTTTTGAATTCAGTAGTAGTAGTAGTA
This sequence comes from Anolis sagrei, assembly GCF_037176765.1. NCBI lineage: Eukaryota > Metazoa > Chordata > Lepidosauria > Squamata > Anolidae > Anolis > Anolis sagrei. Next base: position 11,547,888 of record NC_090027.1, on the reverse strand, counting down.
GTAGTAGTAGTAGTATCGTTCGAAAATACATCGCACAGTCCTAGATGCTTGGGAAGTATTCAACTTGTAATTTTGTGATACAAAATCCAGCATTTAGATCTCATTTGCATACACATACTGTGTTTTTGTGACAGTAAAATAATAATTAAAAAAACTTCATTTATATTCTGCTCTATCTCCCCAAAGGGACTCAGGGTGGATTCCAAACATAAAAGGCAAACATTCAATGCCCAAATACAACAACAATACATCCATACTAACAAAATTTATACAACCCAACATATAAATACAAATTATAACTTAACAAACTAAAATTAAATAAAAAGCACAGCTGTTATAACAGTATAACAATAATAAGACAAAGCATCAAACATAAAATGGAAACAATAATTTCCCATTTTGGGGGGACATCTCCGACCTGTTCAGATATCAGCCAGCAAGCCAATGCCTTAAAACAAGAAATAGCTTCCTAAGGTCTACAGAGATACTTGCAGGAACATCTCAGCAAGCAAGAGTCCAAAAGTGGCAGGCTAAAACCTGGAACCTCAATCAGTGGCTGAGACCGGATGAGAAACTCCCCCCTGGGCACACAGAAGACTGGTCGACTTGGAAGGTGCTGAACAGACTGCGCTCTGGAACCACAAATGCAGAGCCAACCTTAAGAAATGGGGCCACAAAGTGGAGTCCACATCATGTGAGTGTGGACTCAGCTCTTCATTCAATTCCTTATCTGCTGTTGCTACTTCTGACTCCCATGAATGCCCTTAAGGCCTTGAGACCAGTTTTCTCACAGAGAGAACCATCATTTCCCAAACTTGAATTTCCCAGACTTGAGAGCCCATCACCTTGTGCCAAAGGAAAGCTCACAATCCTCTCTAAATCATCAATTAAACCATCAGCCTTTGGTGGCGGATCTACAACATCCTCTGCCATCACTGTTTTGGCTGTTTGGGAAATTCCTCATGAAACGCTTTATGAAAAAGTGTTGCTTGGATTATCATTCTTTAAAGTTCAGACAACTCTCCCCGAGGGCTTCTAGAAATTAAATCACCTGAGCAGAGAATGGAATGAATCTCATCTCTCATGTGCAGGGCAATTGCCTTAACTCAGCAGCAAGAAGTACATATATTGCATGAAAAGGTCTCCTGTTCATTCTGTAGCATCTCCAGGTAATAAAGGGATGGATTTCCAGAGAGAGCCACTGACCATCAGTATTTCTGAATAGGTTAGTGGTCCAACTCTGTATGCTCTCTAACAACAACATGCACATGATTGTTACACAGTCTGTGATTTCCAAACATTGCAGCTCATAGATTGCATTTTGATGGCATGAGGCTATTATGTACAATCTTGGACCAGAAGTACTACGAAGCAGGGCCGTAGCCAGAAAAAAATTTCGGGAGGGGTTGAAATTTGGGGGGGGGGTTGAAAATTTCGCAGGGGGGGTTGAAACCTGCCTTCTACCTCACGCTGAAGCAAAGAGCACAGCAGGGGCAGAGCAGCCTTCAATAGCCTGCAGCTCCGCCCCTGTCAACCACCTCCACCAAGTCTGGCCTCCTTAATGAGAGCATTCAACATCCCCCCCCCCCCCCAACTTGGTTGCTTCAATACTGTTCTGTCTCGCGCTGGGCCTGTAAATAATTGTCTTTACAGGATGTGCAACCTGTGCCCAGCGGGAAGCCAGGGGGCCTAAAGAGACATTCTCAGAGGTTTCCACCACAAACAGTCTTTAGATGGCTTGAGAAGTACAGTTATTAATGAACACTAAAGTTAAGCAAATGATTCCAAGCTTTTAGGCAACTGATGAATTCCTAATCCTGCCCACGAAGGACAGGCAACTGTCTTCAATAACTTCTTCTTTAAAGGAAAATCCCCGTTTTAACTTCTCCCAGGCTGACTGTAATCTAACCCTTACTGATGTGGGCTCCACTACCGGGTCGAACTGCGTCTCGAACGCCGAGTGGACCTACCAGCAAGGCAGTAGATGTTCTCCAGCTGGAGTTCTTTGGTCTTTAGGGCTGTTTTCCTGGAAATTCTTTGGAGACTCTTAAGACCTTTCTCCCCTGGAAGGTCTTAAGGGGTGAAGCTTTTGTACAGGAGAAGCTTGCACACATCCTATACATAAGTTTTCCTTGCTGAGCCTAACTAAAAATGGCTCCCTTCCCTTCCCAATTGCCCTGAGCAAGGGGTGGGACCAAAACTTAACAATGATGGACAGGTGACTTGTCCTATGACTGCAACCAAAAGAAGCCACCTATCTGCAGAGTCCCTGAAACCTAGGACTGCAAGCAAACATTTAATACAAAGCAAATCAAGTTGGAGCTCTTGGTACAGCTGTACCAGAACAACTACATCGGCTATTGGTGCAAGTAATGACAGTGTGAATAAATTGCCAATATTTGCTTGAGATAGTGCTTGCAGTTCTGGAGGGACTCTTGATTTTTTGCATCTCATAGACCTAGCATGGGGATTTGGCTAACCAGTTAAAATTCATGAGTAAACCAGGTTTTTTTTAAAAAAAATCTGAAACATTTCGGGGGGGGTTGAACCCCTAAATCCCCCCCCCCCCTCGCTACGGGCCTGCTACGAGGGTTGAATGAAAAGTAATGCCTTCACCCTCGTACCTCCTCAACAGATGGCAGTACCGGTATGCGGCATGTACTGGCTTGTTCTGTAGACTCTCCTCTACAGTTCCATTTTGGCAGGAAACCTGGTTGTGTTGTTAAAGTGTGAAGTATGGAACCCTGCGCAGATGGTCAGTCAATGCAACTTAAGCAATGTGCAGTCATTGAATTCTTGACAACAGGAGGTGTCACCCCAAAGGAGATTCATCAGAGAATGCAAGCTGTTTATGGTGAGTGTGTTGATGTGAGTACTGTGCGTTGTTGGGCAAGTTTAAACATCTGAAACATCTAACTTGCATGACAAACAAAGAGTTGGACGTCCTGTGACAGCAACCACCAAGTTTCACAAGCAAAAGGTTGACAGATTGATTCAGGACGATTGTTGTATCACTCAGAGAGAATTTCAAGCATAATCGGCATTTCACAAGAATGTGTGGGTCACATTATTGCTTTGCTTGGCTATTGGAAGATTTGTGCACGATGGGTTGCGGAAACAGAGTGTCGACTTCTTCCGTGACGGCTTCAGAAAACATGTTCATCTTTTGCAGAAATGTATCCAATTCTCTGGTGATTATGTGGAAAAGTGAATAGTGGTAGTTAAAGAGCACATTCAAGCAAATTTCAAGCATAATCGGCATTTCACAAGACTGTGTAGGTTATATTATTGCTTAACTTAGCTATCAGAAGATCTGTGCACAATGGGTACCCAGGATGCTGACGCCTGGAATGAAAGCGCACAGACTTGAAACTTCAGAGACTAGATCTCACCATTGTACGAGATTCTCCAAACAGTCCAGATTTAGCAGCGTCTGACTTCCATCTGTTCCTGATAATGAAAGATCTGCAGGGACATCCTTATGCTTCTGATGAAGATGTTGAGAGAACTGTGAGACGCTGGTTGCGGAAACAGAGTGCCGACTTCTTCCGTGACAGCTTCAGAAAACTTGCCCATCATTGGCAGAAATGTATCCAATTGTCTGGTGGTTATGTGGAAAAGTGAATAGTGGTAGTTAGAGCACATTCTAAGGATTATTTATTAAAATATTCCCATCCAAACCCAAGTAATGAAGGTGGAGGCATTATTTTTCATTCAACCCTCATAACATTCCCTTTGATTTAAAATCCACATGGTGAATCTTTGAAGAAAGTCAAGGCATATAAAACTTTTTGAGCTCTACAGTGCTTGAATCCAGCACTGAAAGGAATGAAATGTTCTCGCTACCCTTTCCATGTGCATAACCAAACCTAGCTGTTGGATTGCAGCTGGGACATGCACCGTCCGTGTGAGTTTTGGGTGAGCAAAGGTAGCAAAGGCAAGCGGCCACATTGCTTAGCACTGCAATCTGCCCAGGACAGATGAGGTGTCTAAAATTACACGACTCAGCATAAGGAAATGAAACATTTTTAATTGGATTCTGCTTGCCCAGCGATCATGCCAGAGGCTGTATTATATGGGCTGTGTACATGTAAAATGAAATTTACGGCACATGTTCACTCTAGCAAGCACATCTGGGCTTTCCGCTCTTATCCAGAGGGTTCTGCAATCCATGGCTAGAGGAACGGGTTACTCAGAAGGAGTGGGGAAGGTCTCCCAGCAAAAGAAATGCAAAGAGATTGGTTTCAAAATCCTAGAGGCAATACCTGGGTCGGAGTTCAGCTTGTCAAAGAAATGGGGAGATTTCCAGAGGGGCATCTGCACCACCAAGAATCATAGAATCAAAGAGTTGGAAGAGACCTCATGGGCCATCCAGTCCAACCCCATTCTGCCAAGAAGCAGGAATATTGCATTCAAATCACCCCTGACAGATGGCCATCCAGCCCCTGTTTAAAAGCTTCCAAAGAAGGAGCCTCCACCACCCTCCAGGGCAGAGAGTTCCACTGCTGAACGGCTCTCACAGTCATAGAATCATAGAATCAAAGAGTTGAAAGAGACCTCATGGGCCATCCAGTCCAACCCCCTGCCAAGAAGCAGGAATATTGCATTCAAATCACCTGTGACAGATGGCCATCCAGCCTCTGCTTAAAAGCTTCCAAAGAAGGAGCCTCCACCACACTCCGGGGCAGAGAGTTCCACTGCTGAACGGCTCTCACAGTCAGGAAGTTCTTCTTCATGTTCAGATGGAATCTCCTCTCTTGTAGTTTGAAGCCATTCTTCCTCATCCTAGTCTCCAAGGAAGCAGAAAACAAGCTTGCTCCCTCCTCCCTGTGGCTTCCTCTCACATATTTATACATGGCTATCATATCTCCTCTCAGCCTTCTCTTCAGGCTAAACATGCCCAGTTCCCTAAGCCGCTCCTCATAGGGCTTGTTCTCCAGACCCTTGATCATTTTAGTCGCCCTCCTCTGGACACATTTCAGCTTGTCAATATCTCTCTTGAATTGTGGTGCCCAGAATTGGACACAATATTCCAGGTGTGGTCTAACCAAAGCAGAATAGAGGGGTAGCATTACTTCCCTAGATCTAGACACTATGCTCCTATTGATGCAGAAAGAGACAAAGCAAGGGATTCAAATTGCAGGAGCAATTGAGTCAAACTGAAGGAAAATAAATTCCACCTAAACTTTAGGAAGAACTTCCTGATAGTTAGAGTTATTGAACAGTGGAATATGCTACCGCCTTGGAGCATGGTTGAGTTTTCTTCCCTGGGAAGGACTTTGATTATGTGTTCCTTCATGTTGGAAGGGAGCTGGACTCTGTATTGTTGAATCATTTATATTATTTATTTACAGCTTTTATATTCCGCCCTTCTCACCCCACAGGGGACTCAGGGTTGATTACAGTGTACACATATATGGCAAACATTCAATGCCAATTTTTGACATACAAACATATACAGACATACACTCTACAGGAGCAGGGCTTTCTCAGTGGTGGCCCCTCACCTGTGGAACTCTCTCCCGGGGGAAATCAGAGCAGCAGCATCCCTCCTCTCCTTCAGGAGGAGGGTGAAAACATGGTTATGGGACCAGGCCTTTGGGCAACCAGGCAATTAAATAAGACAATCAGACGAGTAAGACCAGCAAGATTTACAAAGTGGAATTAAAAAAAATAGATCTATGAGATAGCGAACACTGATATTGGAGGAGGAGGAATTGGGTTTGTATTAGCTTTTTATTGATTTTATCGATTTTATTGGGATAATGCATGCATTTTTGGTAACTGTGTATTTGTTGTAGTGTTGTGATGATTGTTTTGTGATGCAGGCATCTAATCGTGCCTGCTGTTGTAAGCCGCCCTGGGTCCCCTTCGGGGTGAGGAAGAACCCCAAATAAATAAATAAATAAATAAATAAATAAATACACAGAGGCTATTTAACTTTTTTCTGGCCGCCGGGGTAGCTGTCGCTTTCATCGTCCATCTGCGACACTGATGAAGTACTTCCGCATTCCCCGCATGCTTCCCCGCTGGAATGCTTTTGCTGGAGTCTTCTTTATGGCCTCATAAATCAGTTAATTTAGCCTCCCCACACTTTAAGGTGGTACCTAATTTTCCTACTTGACAGATGCAACTGTCTTTCGGATTGTAAAGGTCGACAACAGGCTACACACAATTGGTTGGAAACCCACTCCAACCCGGGCTGGCTTCGAACTCATGACCTTTTGGTCAGAGTGATCTTAACGCAGCTGACACTCAGCCAGCTGCGCCACAATCCTATGTAAAATCATACTACGTATTTTTGACATTAATATTGAAATCTGAAATATATACAGAAAGTCTGGACAAGATGGAACTGTTATTTATCACCTCTGGAACTTTATGGGACATTTGGATTATTGTTGGATTATCATCTGTTGCTAAACCTTTTTGAAGGCTTTCATAGCCAGAATCACTGGGTTGTTTAAAGTTTTTTGGGGCTGTATGGCCATGTTCCAGAAGCATTCTCTCCTGATGTTTCACCTCCATCTATGGAAGGCATCCTCAGAGGTTCTGAGGTCTGTTGGAAACTAGGAAAATGGGGTTTATATATCTGTGCAACATCCAGGATATAGAAAGAACTCTTGTCTGTTGGAGGTAGGTTTCAATGGGCCACCTTAATTAGCATTTAATGGCCTAGCAGTTTCAAGGAGTGGCTTCTTACTGCCTAGGGGAATCCTTTATTGAGAGGTGGTTAGCTGCCTCTGATGAGAGAAGTCACTGGCCAAGATTTGTAGGAATGGGTGGTGTTGTGAAGTCACTCCAGATTGTGTTGTGTTGTCGAAGGCATTCATGGCTGGAATCACTGGGTTGCTGTGAGTTTTTTGAGCTGTATGGCCATGTACCAGCGGCATTATTTTATTTATTTATTTCCTATATTTATACCCTTCTCACCCCGAGGGGAGACTCTCCTGACGTTTCGCCCACATCTATGGCAGGCATCCTCAGAGGTTATTTACTTTATTTCGTATCAAAAGCGTTGCATAAATTAGTATAAAACCGATAAAAATAGGAGTGCAGGTGGCTAAATATCTTTTGACCAAAAACAGGCAACAGCAATGGCATTGTCTGTAGCCTCGAACAATTCTTCCTCTGTACATGAGGCATAGACCTCACAATCCTCAGAGGTTGTGAGGTCTACTGGAAACTAGTCAAGTGAGGTGGAATTTCTGTGGAAATTCTAGGAATTTCTAGGGTGGGGAAAAGAACTCTTGTCTGCTTGAGGAAAGTGTGAATATGCAACTGGCCACCTTGATAAGAATTTAATGGCCTTGTAGCTTTGAAGAATGGAATTCCATCTGAACATGAGGAAGAACTTCCTGACTGTGAGAGCCGTTCAGCAGTGGAACTCTCTGCCCCGAAGTGTGGTGGAGGCTCCTTCTTTGGAAGCTTTTAAACAGAGGCTGAATGGCCATTTGTCAGGGGTGCTTTGAATGCAATATTCCTGCTTCTTGGCATGGGGTTGGACTGGATGGCCCATGAGGTCTCTTCCAATTCTTTGATTCTATGATTCTAAGCCTGGCTGATTGCTGCCTGGGGTCCTTTGTTAGGAGGTGTTAGATGACCCTGATTTTTTCTTGTCTGGAGTTCTCCTGATTTTGAGTGTTCTTGTTCCATCTCCCAGGAGCCTGATATGCCTTACTTTATAGCTGCTTGAGGTTGCTTCCTCTTGCATTTTCTCCCAGGACTACTGCATCTTTGCAAGAGTCCTAAAAGTTAATAGTATCAGAGTCTGCAGGCCTCTTTGCAACTATTGGCTTAGAGAGCAGCTCTTTGAGTTTAGGGACAGCCTTTTTTCCCAGGGAAAGATCTCCATTTTAGATTCTCCCCTGCCTTTTCAGTTTGAGGAAAGATTTCAGACGTGCTGATGGCTAAGCAGTTAGCTCTGGGAGAACCATTGCAAAAACTATAAACTGAGTAAGATAAGTATTAAGCTATACTGAGTTATGGGTTGTTGTAGGTTTTTCCGGGCTATATGGCCATGTTCCAGGCCATATAGCCCGGAAAAACCTATAACAACCCATGGATTCCGGCCATGAAAGCCTTCGACAATACATTATACTGAGTTAGTTTAGATACAGTATATTGTGTATTGAGCTGTGTTGAGATATTTTAGATAAGCTTAGTTGAAAAGATTGAGTTATATAGGTTCTTGTGGGTTTTTTCAGGCTGTAGAGCCATGTTCTAGAGGCATTTCTCCTGACGTTTCGCCTGCATCTATGGCAAGCATCCTCAGAGGTGTGAGGTCTGTTGGAATTAGGACAATGGGTTTATATATCTATGGAATGGCTGGGGTGGGGCAAGGAGCTCTTCCCTGCTGCAGTTAGGTGTGAATGTTTAGCTGATCACCTTCATTAGCATTTGAAGGCCTGTCTGAGCCTGGGAAATCTGTTGCTGGGAGGTGTTAATCTGTGCCTGGTTTATCCTGGACACAGCATATTATTTGAGAACACAGAAATGCTGGACCAAACCAACAACCACCATGTCAGACTACACAGAGAAGCCATTGAAATCCACAAGCATGTGGACAATTTCAACAGAAAGGAAGAGACCATGAAAATGAACAAAATCTGGCTACCAGTATTAAAAAACTCTAAAATTATAACAGCTAAACAACAGAGAGGAAAAAACCAGGCACAGATTAACACCTCCCAGCAACAGATTTCCCAGGCTCAGACAGGCCTTCAAATGCTAATGAAGGTGATCAGCTAAACATTCACACCTAACTGCAGCAGGGAAGAGCTCCTTGCCCCACCCCAGCCATTCCACAGATATATAAACCCATTGTCCTAATTCCAACAGACCTCACACCTCTGAGGATGCTTGCCATAGATGCAGGCGAAACGTCAGGAGAAATGCCTCTAGAACATGGCTCTATAGCCCAAAAAAACCCACAAGAACCTAGTGATTCCAGCCATGAAAGCCTTCGACAATACATTGAGTTATATAATTATAGAGAGAGAGTTGTGACTGCTTTGTCTCCAGAACTGACCTTAAGTTATAGATAGGGAAAAAACTGCTTTTTTCTAAACCACAACAACTTTAGGTTAGGGTGTTAAGATTCCAGAATCTTTTCTGCCATCTGGAGAAAGGGTTGCCTCTGTAACTATAGGAAAGAAAGAATATTTTTGTAGCTTCATCTATTGACTGTTTGTTTGCAACTGTATGAACTGTGCCAAGTCTTCAAGGACTTTGTGTAAATAAATATTCTTTTTTGATGTAATAGCCCCCGGTGGCGCAGTGGGTTAAAGCACTGAGCTGCTGAGCTTGTTGATCGAAAGGTCGCAGGTTCGATTCCAGGGAGCGGCATGAGCTTCCGCTGTCAGCCCTAGCTTCTGCCAACCTAGCAGTTCGAAAACATGCAAATGTGAGTAGATCAATAGGTACCGGTCCAGCGGGAAGGTAACGGCGCTCCATACAGTCATGCCGGCCACATGACCTTGGAGGTGTCTACGGACAACACTGGCTCTTCGGCTTAGAAATGGAGATGAGCACCACACCCCAGAGTCAGACATGACTGGACTTAATGTCAGGGAACTACCTTTACCTTTACCTAGTCTCAATTGCTGAATATCTCAAGCTTCTCAATATAGGCACCTACAGTTCGCTCAGGCATAGAGAGAAGCACGTCGCAGTTTTATTTTTTTATATTGTCTGGGCGGACGGCACAGTTCTTTATTTACTGTTATGATTTTAGAGTTTTTTAATACTGGTAGCCAGATTTTGTTCATTTTCATGGTTTCTTCCTTTCTGTTGAAAACTCTGTTTTTAAACTCTGTTATTCTATAATTCTAAGTTCATCTGCTGATGAAGGATGAGGGAAGGCACTCCACTGCATTGCTCACGAGATGGTCTCAGGATGTGGTATAAGTGGATCATATAACTAAACGAGGGGAGGGGAAAATAACATTCTCCGAAGCTGCTAAAAGGTTGTGTGACATCAGAGCAACTACACCAATGGGAATTGGCACATATGCAAGTCAAAGTGCACCTTGAGATCAAAGTCAGTCGGCTCTTTCGCTCCAAAATGACACCGACGCCAAAACTTGCAATTATGTTTACAGCTCATCTGTTGCTCTACAAAGATATCTCTATTCTCACGATAAACCTTTGAGGAAGGCAAGGCTGAAATGCTACGGAAGCTTGTTTCAGGCTAAAACAGTCACCCACCTAAAATATAGACATCCCTAATTACAACTAAGTGCTGGTTTGAAAGCGCATAAAAAAGATCTTTTTCTTTTAATGCTCCTCTCTCGCTGACATCAAGCAATTCCCCATAAATTCAGATGAAAGCTGGAAAAGAGGGAGATGAATAATAAACTTTCGTTCCTCTTAAGTGCATCTCACTAGCGCCGTTGCCATTTCCCTTCATCCCACTTCACTTCATAAACAAGCTCAGAAGAACATGAGAGTCCCACTGGAGCAGGCCAAATGCTGCTCTCGTTGAGTTTCTCACCGTGGCTTATGGGATGCTCCAAAGTCAGGATTAGTCGTGCAACTACACTGAAGAATAAATGCAGCCAGGCAACACTTTCACTGCTGTGACACAGTGTGATGGAATCAAGGCAGCTGTAGTTTTGCAAAGTCTTTAGCCTTCTCTGCCAAACTGGGTGGGTACTTCACCCAGTCACAGGTCCGCAGTTTGGATGTCCTCTTGGACTCATCACTTACGCTTGAGGCTCTGGCGTCACACACACATCCCCCAAAACTTCTATGTTGGATGGACAACATTCTATATTTAGAATGGAAATGTGAAAGAAAAAGAAGCCAAAAATGGCATGGCCTGGACTCCCGTGGTCTTAAACTTTTGGAAAATGGAAATCTCCAGAACATTTTGGAGATTTTAAGATTTTGTCTGTATATATTTGTGTATATGTGTATATATGTGCGTTTGCATATACTCTATGAACAATTTATTGATTAGCCAGTTGGCCTTATCAAAACACACAGTGCAAACACAACATACAACATATATCAAGTCCTCTTAAAATAAAATAAAAAACATATAACCAGGAGTTAGTTTGCTTGAAACCAATGTAGCTTACCCATAGAAATATACATCAACTAATCTCATCTCCCCTACACTGCACCCCAATCTGATCTATGTGTTTGCCTATATAAATGTGTGCGTGCGTGTGGTTTTGCACATGCGTTGTAATGTAATTTTAATTTTTTTGGCTTTTTAAGTCTCTTCGGCTGTGTTCAGACGCCCGGATGTTTTGATGCTTTAGCATCCTTATGAGAGGCTTATTTATTTATTTATTTAAAACTTTTGTGTCCCGATCTTCTCTACCTCCATAGAGGGACTCAGACCGGCAAACAGCAAGGATTCAATGCGAACAATACAATCTAAAGCATTGTACATCAACAATAAATTAAAATAAATATAGACTAAAATACATAAAAGCCAGTTAGTCAAGATAAAATCATGTCCCACTCAGTCCGCATATGTGGTTGATAACTTTAGTCAATTGCCAGTCTCCGCCATCATTCTGGGAATGCCTCGTTCCATAGCCAGGATTTCACTAGCTTCCTAAAAGTCAGGAAGAAGGGGGCAGATCTGATCTCAATTGGGAGAGAGTTCCATAGCTGGGGGCCACCACAAAAAAGGCCCTGTCTCCCATCCCCACCAGACGCGATTGCGAGGGTGCTGGGACCAAGAGCAGGGCCCCTCCAAAAGGTCTTAACAGCCATGATGGTTCATAGGGGATGATACGTTCAGATAGGTAAACTTCTCTCATGTCCCTGCATGAGGAGCTGGAGCTGACAGAGGGAGCTCATCCACGCTCTCTCCGAATTTGAATCTGCAACCTGTTGGTCTTCAGTCTTGCTGACACAAGGGTTTAAGCCATTGTGCCACTGGGGGTTCTAATGTAAGTCTGGAATCTTGTTAGTAAATTGTGATGTCATAAAGTATACATTGATCACCACGGCCCCATCGACACTGCTGTATAATACATATAGTTCCATAATGCAGGGTGAACTCTTAAAATGCAGTCCAATGCAGTTAAACTGCATTATTTGGCAGTGTAGATGTGGCCGAAGAGTCTGATACACAATCTCAGCCTAAATTTTCCAAATCCAGTCACTCCATTTTCCTTTTAAATCAACAAGAAAGAGTAACTGTCAAAAAGCTGGACAGTACATCAGAGAGTAGACTTTCAAACAGAATACTGCTACTATTCAGTATTTATAGCGTGCACATATATCTATATGCGTGTCTATGTACTGATTTTATTTTTATTGCATTTGTTTGATCTCCCAGCGTGCCATCCTTAAGTCTGATTCTCAACAGAAAGGAGGCATATCAATCCAATAAAAAAACTATGCTCTGCTTCTTTCTTTTTTTCAATCTCTGAGCTCTAGAAAGCGATGTGTGTTTCATGTGCAAAGTACTGGAATTTAGCACTGGGTTCTGTGTCTGACTGCAGCATATCATAAGATCGGCTCTTAACCACCAACTTCAAAGGACAAACTATGAATTCTTGGCAAAAGCTATGACCATTTAAGTTAGCAATGTCAGCTGATGCCTGCTAATAAAATTACAGAAGGCATAAGATGTCTTTATCTGTTTGATGAAGTAAGGCGCTAGTAAGAACACTCCAAATCAGCGCCCCAGCACCACGGAGGAAACTAGAGGTGATATTTACCCCCTGTAATGGAATGAGCACCCAACAAAGAAAACAGGGCAAGGAGGAGAATAGTATACTGGTGGTGTGTGTTTGGCTGAGCTCTTTATTATATTTAAAATCCTATCTTAGGTACCCAGTGATGCCCGGATTAGGGATTTTTGTAATTACCAGAAGTAGACAAATATATATATTTTTTTATTTTATGAATGGTCCTATTAGAAAATGCATAAGGACATGGGTAAACTACAACTTCCATCATCACCTGTCATTGTCCCCAAAGAGAACAATAATTGAAGTTGGTCATGATGTGTATGTGTGCCAAGTTTGGTTTAGATTCATCATCAGTTGGGTTCACAGTACTCTGGATATGGATGGACTGCAACTCCATCATCCTTTGTCATTGCCCCTCAAACCCCACTTGCATTTAAAGTTGGTCATGATGGATATGAGTGCCAAGTTTGGTCCAGATCTATAATGGGTTGGGTTCATAATGCTCTGTGATTGTGGGTAACTTCAACTCCTAACATTATGGGTCAATTTTCCACAAACACCCCCAGGACTTAAAGTTGGCCATGATGGGTATGTGTGCCAAATTTGGTCGAGATCTGTGATCAATAGAGTTCTGAGTGCTCTTCAATTGTGAGTGGATTATAATTTCCATCATCCAAGGTCAATTCCCCCCAAACTCCTCTAGTATTTTTTGTAAGTCGTGGTAGGTATGTGTGCCAGACTTGGTCCAGATTCATCATCGGTGGGGTCACAGAGCTCTCTGGATGTGAGAGTCATCTTAGAACCTGCATACAATTTTTCACTTTTATTATAGACTAGCTTGGGGACACAGTGCTGCCCGGGTTATTAGAGAAAGTTGGCAATTGGGGTTCTGTATGCCAAGTTTGATCTTTATTGGTCATTGGATGAGGGTCGCATTGTTTTCAGGAAGTGAGTGAAGGTACTGCAAGTCCCATCATCCATGGTCCACCCTCCTCCAAGCACAGCAGGATGTAGAGTGGGTCATGGGGGCTCTGTGTGTCAAGTTTGGTCTTTATTGGTCATTGGATAAGGGTCGCATTGTTTTCAGGAAGTGAGTGAAGGTACTGCAAGTCCCATCATCCATGGTCCATCCTCCTTTAAACTGCATCAGGATGTAGAGTGGGTCATGGGGGCTCTGTGTGCCACATTTGGTCTTTATTGGTCATTGGCTAAGGGTCGCAGTGGTTTCAGTAAGTGAGTGAAGGTACTGCAAGTCTCATCATCCATGGTCCATCATCCTTCATATTGCAGCAGGATGTAGAGTGGGTCATGGGGGCTCTGTGTGCCAAGTTTGGTCTTTATTGGTCATTGGATGATGGTTGCAGTGGTTTCAGTAAGTGAGTGAAGGTACTGCAAATCCCATCAGCCATGGTCCATCCCCCTTAGAATTGCTTCAGGATGTAGAGTGGGTCATGAGTACTCTCTGTGCCATGTTTGGGCCTGGTCTGTAGGGGCTGCAGTGTTCTGTGGAAAGGGAATCTCAGCCACTTCAAAATGTTAGAATGTTAAGGCTGGCCTATAGAAACCATATGCAAATTATACCACAGTGGGAACCAATCAGAATGTTTGAATGTTAAGGCTGGCCAATCAGAAACCATATGCAAATTATACCACAGTGGCAACCAATCAGAATGTTAGAATGTTGAGGCTGGCCAATCAGAGACTATATGCAAATAATACCACAGTAGCAACCAATCAGAAAGCTGCCACATACACCTCCTCCACAAACATGCATACATACATACACTCTCTTTTATTATATTTATAGATATATATAGATATAGATGTGAGGCTTTTGTATGAGAGTTTTGTACTTTTAAAAGACTTTGCTTGTGAAGCACTTTAAAAGGTGGTGTAACCAAATACCATATACTGAATCCTGTTCCAAAATATCTTCAGCCATCTTCCTTGAAGTAAATCTTCACCTCAGAAACTGGACATAAGTCTTTTTTATAAGAAATTGAACAAATAAGTGTTTATTTAAAGATTCCCAGGCACACAAATCTTAGCTGGTTACACAGCAGTTTCTTCAGTTTTCTTTAGTATAGTTACTTTTATATCATGAACTTTTGAAACAGTTTCTATATAACCTCCAGGTTGGCTTATCTTCCTGCCAAACTGACTTTAATAACTTGCTGGACTTTAAAATGTTATTCTTTCTCAGTCTTCTGACTGGGTAAATACAATCTTGTAGTTTCTTTACCCAAGTGATAGGTTAAGCGTAAATTTGTCTCCCAAAGTACATTGGCTGGGGGAAAGGAATATATTCTGCCCATCTTGGCTCCTCCCTCCTGAACAACATCATCATTATGTTTACAAGCGAACATTTGGGAATTCCCATCACACATGAAATTTTAGATTTTTACCTATCTCTACATGGGGAATTGAAAGGAGATGTCGACAAGCTTGAATGTGTGGAGAGAGGGGCGACTCAAATGATGAAGGGTCTGGAGAACAAGCCCTATGAGGAGCGGCTTGAAGAACTGGGCATGTTTAGCCTGCAGAAGAGAAGGCTGAGAGGAGACATGATGAGGGCCATGGGAGGAGAGAGCAAGCTTGTTTTCTGCTGCCCTGGAGACTAGGACATGGAACAATGGCTTCAAACTACAGGAAAGGAGATTCCACATGAACATAAGGAAGAACTTTTTCACCATGAGAGCTGTGGAACTCTCTGCCCCAGACTATGGTTGAGGCTCCTTCTTTGGAGGCTTTTAAACAGAGGTTGGATGGCTATCTGTTGGGGATGCTTTGAATGTGATTTTCCTGCTTCTTGGCAAGGGGTTGGACTGGATGGCACTCAAGGTCTCTTCCAATTCTATGATTCCATTATTTACTCTACTGAGATCTTCTTTGGGGCTATCATGTTAAGTGGCTGTATATCAATAGTTACACAACACTATGGTCTATTCAGCTGTCTACCTAGTCCTAATTTCAGATTGCCACATGCTGTGGTCACATGAAAGGAGAGAAAAGAAGAGAGATGAGAGAGAAGAGACCCAACAGCCAAGAAGTCTCAGGCCTCCTCAATTGCAACAGAAGACATCTGCCATAGGCTTAAGTGTTAATGAGAGGTCCCAATGAGTGTCACAGAAGTTACCTCCAGCATTAGCCACTCTCCCCCTTTGAAGGTCAATGATGCCAATTCAAATGGTCCTGGTGAGAAGGGGGAAAAACTTCAATCAAGGGCTGCCGACTCTATTACTTGTGTTCAAACTCTCGCCAGTCATCCATGTAATTGAAATAGCTAAGGGGATTTTCTCAGAGCTGGTGTGAGGAGAAAGGGGAGGCTGGTCAGAAGCTCTACTTGGAAAGGCACCCCTAAGCGAGACCTCTTTTCCATTGAGACTGATGCTTTTAAGTTGCTTAGTTCCCTGTCAGTGTGAGGTTGAATTCAGAAGATCCTTTTCCTGTCCATAAGAGAAAGCAGGAAGGAAGACCTCTCTCTAGAACCTGCACCGTTGGAAATGACAACCTTCTTCAAACCTTCTCTAGTAATGTTTATCTATGATCCTGTTGCTTACTGTTTCCCGTATGTATGTTCTGATATGCAGCTTCCTTTATTCTATGGTTCCTGAGAACTTTATCAAAGGGACTGCAGACCATATGATCACTATAGCAGGCCACAGATCATACACTTGCTTGCTGTTTCGCTGCAAAAGATGTCCTGGCCAGATGGCACAGACAATTATCTCAAACATATCTGTAACTGGACTGATAAGTTTTTTACCTGTGTATGCTGAACACATGAAGGCTGTGAGTAAACCAAATGCTTCTAAAGCTTTGCTGTTTTTGTGCACTGGCAAATCTCTGTTTTCCTGATAGAGATAACAGAGATAACATGTTATTCAGTCTAATAACTGAAACCATTGCCTTGCATAATAATAATAATAATAATAATAATAATAATAATAATAATTTCTTTGTATTCTGCCATATCTCCCCGAGGAGACTCAGGGCAGAGTCCAGCATAATAATAATAATAATAATAATAATAATAATAATAATAATAATGTATTGTCAAATGTGCTGGTACGACTGTACCAGGAGCTCCAAGCTCCCTTTTGTTCTTCGAGCGTTTGCATGTGCTTGTTCTGGTCATGCATGTTGCAGTTGGATGGTTCCTGCTAGGCTGCAGTCATGGGACTAGCCACCTGTCTATCATCGTTAAGTTTTAGTTCCGCCCTTTTTTCCAGGTTCAGGAGGGAAAGGGAACCATTTTAGTTCAGTCTTACAAGTTGGAAGCTCAGCTACAGGACGTGAATTTTCTATCTGTAGAGAAGCTTTGTTTCTTACAAAGTCCGGGGGGAAACAGTCCCAAAAGATCTGGCTGGGGAATTTACAGCCTCACAGCTTTAAGAACAGTCTCTAAAGAAAGACTTTTAAGAGAAACAGCTTTACAGCACAACCCTTTTTGGGATTAGAGAAACGGACCTACAACTTTCATGGGAAAAATCCTAAGGACTCCAGCTGGAAATTCTTCAGAGCCTTGGATGGTAGGTCTACTCAGGTACCCAAGAAGCAGTTGAGAAGAAGAGTGGAGCCCACACCAGCAAAGACTAGAAAGCAGCTTGCCCAGGGAGGGGTTAAAAAGGGTTTTCATAGTAAAGAAATAGTTCTCCAAGCAAATTGCCTGTCCATTGTAGACAAGTTAAGAAGCATTTGTTTGATTTGTTGAAGACCTAAGATTATTTGTTGAAGACCTAAGCAATAATAAAGAACTTTGTTAAACTTTTAAGCCTCTAAAGACTTTGTATAGGAAAACCCATAGGGCCTCTCATCCGAGGCACCCCGGCTTCCCGCTGGGCACAAAGAGCATGTCCTGTTCAAAAGCCAATTGCTATAGGCCCAGTGCATGGCAGCACATTGAAGGCTTTCATGGCCAGAATCACTGAGTTGTTGTAGGTTTTTTCGGGCTATATGGCCATGTTCTAGAGGCATTCTCTATGGCAAGCATCCTCAGAGGTAGTGAGGTCTGTTGGAACTAGGAAAAAGGGTTCCACAGTTATATAAACCCTTTTTCCTAGTTCCAACAGACCTCACTATTCTGAGGATGCTTGCCATACATGCAGGCGAAACGTCAGGAGAAAATGCCTCTAGAACATGGCCATATAGCCCGAAAAAACCTACAACAACCCAATAATAATAATAATAATAATAATAATAATAATAATAATAATAACAACAACAACAACAATAATTGTTATTATAATCAAACTGCAAAGGTTCTGGCATCAACCAGTACAGGTGGTCCCAGTGATCATCAGCACACTGGGTGCCGTGCCCAAAGATCTCAGCCGGCATTTGGAAACAATAAACATTGACAAAATCATAATTTGTCAATTGCAAAAGGCCACCTTAGTTGGATATGCACACATCATTTGAAAATACATCACACAGTCCTAGACACTTAGGAAGTGTTCAATTTGTGATTTTATAATATGAAATCCAGGATATATATGTCATTTGCTGTGTCATACTGTGTTTTTGTGGCAGTATAGTAATAATAATTCCTGGTTGAATAGGCACTTCTGCCAATATGAGAATGGGCACATCCACACTGATGCTGGGTCTGATCTAAGAGAAGGCCAGCCGTGGATAAAGGGCACTGCCCTTAAATCTTTGTTCCCGTCCCCTTTCATAGTTCTGTGCCTTGACTTGCAAGAGTTCGATATATTGCCCCATTCTTGTCTTAGTGGCCAACTGGGCATGTGATCCCAACGTGCTTGGATTAACTTGCCTTAATCTGTTCTCCGGTATGTTCCCAATTGCAGAGAAGCCAACAAAGACAAAAGAGAAGGAGTTAACTAACCAACTGCGGCTTAAGACATGCCTGTACACTGCGGCACCCGTCCATCATGCTGACTGTCATAGCAAAATCAATTCCTTGTGTACTTTGGGGAATTACAGCTCTCATTTGGGTGTGATTTATTTGCTCTATAACATGAGCAGGGCTATTTGTTTCATCGTTTCAAAAGTTCAGCAAAATTGCTTCAAGTCCCTGGTTTTTCAAGAATGGCATAATGTGTGTCAGCTTCTCTCCAATGATATATGAATTATTGGATGGAAAGGAAAGTGCTTCCTCCATAGTCTTTGGTTTGCATTGCGCTGCATCTAGGTCCCCAGAGGATTTAAAAAGTGTAATATTTATATGGTGCATAATCCTGTGTCATGATATATAGCAGGGGTCCTCAAACCTTTGAAACCGGGGGCCAGTTCACTGTCCCTCAGACCGATGGAGGGCCGGACTATAGTTTTTTTAAAAAAAAAATTAAAAAATTCCTCTGCACATTGCACATATCTTATTTTGCTGCGTGGAAGGACCCTTAGAGGGGTTTCTTTCTCGCCCTCTTTAGGCAGTAATTCCAGGAGCAGAGAATGGGAAATCTTCCTATTTCTAGTCTGAACAAAATCTGGCTACCAGTTTTAAAAAAATCTCTAAAATTATAACTGTAAATAAAGAACAACACTCAAACACAGGGGAACTCCAGACAAGAAACAGTCAGGGCCAGCTAATCACCTCTCAACAAAGGATTCTCCCTAAAAACTGTCAGGCTATGAAATGGCAATCAAGGTGGCCAATTGAAACATTCATACCTACCTCCAACAGACAAGAGTTCTTTCTCCCACCCTGGATCTTCCACAGTTTTCCTGGTTAAAGGTTTTCCTCTGACATGAAGTCCAGTCGTGTCTGATTCTGGGATGTGATGCTCATCTGCATTTCTAAGTCGAAGAGCCGGCGTTGTCCATAGACACCTCCAAGGTCATGTGGCTAGCATGACTACATGTAGCGCCGGGGCAGCCCCCCTTGGCAGGCTCATGCTTCCCATCGGGTCTGACAGATAATGTGAGCCAGCCAACCGAGAGGCACTGTGGGGGGGGGGGGTGCTCCTCCTCCGTGGGCCAGATAAGGGCCCTTGGCGGGCCGGAAGTGGCCCACAGGCCGCAGTTTGGGGACCCCTGATATATAGCATACAACCCTCCATGTGTTGTTGGACTTTAAATCCAATCAGGTCTAGACAATATAGGATCATAGAATCAAAGAGTTGGAAGAGACCTCATGAGCCATCCAGTCCAATCCCCTACCATTAAGCAGGAAAATCGCATTCAAAGCACCCCCAACAGATAGGAGCCCTCGGTAGTGCAGTGGGTTAAACCCCCATGCCATCAGGACTGAAGACTGACAGGTCGCAAGTTTGAATCCGGGGAGAGGCGGATGAGCTCCCTCTATCAGCTCCAGCTCCTCATGCGGGGACATGAGAGAAATTTACCTATTCGAACGTATTCTCCCCTATGAACCATCAAGGCTGTTAAGATCTTCTGGAGGGGCCCTGCTCTCGGTCCCACTACCCTCGCAATCGCGTCTGGTGGGGACGAGAGATCAGATCTGCCCCCTCCCTCCTGACCTTCAGGAAGCTAGTGAAGTCCTGGCTATGGAACGAGGCATTCCCAGAATTATGGCGGAGACTGGCAATTGACTAAAGTTATCGACCACATTTGCGGACTGAGTGGGACATGATATTATCTTGATGAACTGGCTTTTATGTGTTTTAGTCTATATGTATTTTAATTTATTGCTAATGTACGATGTTTTAGATTGTATTATTAGCATTGAATCCTTGCTGTTAGCCGGTCTGAGTCCCTCTACGGAGATAGAGAAGATCGGGATACAAAAGTTTTAAATAAATAAATAAATAAATAAATAAGCCTCCCACAAGGATGATAAAAACATCAATTCATCCGGGCGTCCCCTGGCCAACGTCCTTGCAGGTGGCCAATTCTCTCACACCAGAAGTGACTTGCAATTTCTCAAGTCGCTCCTGACATGACAAAAAAAACCCGAACAGATGGCCATCCAGGCTCTGTTTAAAAGCCTCCAAAGAAGGGGCCTCCATCACACTTTGGGGCAGAGAGTTACACTGCTGAACAGCTCTTACAGCCAGGAAGTCCTTCCTAATGTTCAGATAGAATCTCATTTTTTGTACTTTGAAGCCATTGTTCTGCGTCCTACAACTCCAAAACTCAAGGTCAATGCCCACCAACCCTCCTAGTATGTTCTGTTGGTCATTGGAGTTCTGTGTGCCAAGTTTGGTTCAATTCCATCATTGGTGGAGTTCAGAATGCTCTTTGATTGTAGGTGAACTATAAATCCCAGCAACTACAACTCCCAAATGACAAAACCAATCCCCCCTAACCGTAACAGTATTCAAATACATCCTGCATATCAGATATTTACATTACAATTCATAACAGTAGCAAAATTCAAGTTATGAAGTAATAATTGAATAATGTTATGGTTGGGGGTCACCACAACATACAAGAAGCACTGCCTGAACATCAAGCAAAAAGTGGGTGCTAGAAACAATATTATACGAAAGCTGACTGGCACAACCTGGGGATCACAACCAGACACAGTGAAGACATCTGCCCTTGCGCTATGCTACTCTGCTGCTGAGTATGCATGCCCAGTGTGGAACACATCTCACCACGCTAAAAGAGTGGACGTGGCTCTTAATGAGACATGCCGCATTAAACTATGCCCTACACCACTGGAGAAATTACACTGTCTTGCCAGTATCGCACCATCTGACATCTGCCGGGAAGTAGCAGCCAATAGTGAAAGGACCAAGGCAGTGACATCTCCAGCCCATCCCTTGTTTGGGTATCAGCCAGCACGACGACTTAAATCAAGAAATAGTTTTCTATCTACAGAGACACTCGCTGGAACACTCCAGCAAGCGAGAGTCCAAAAGTGGCAGGCTTAAACCCAGAACCTCAATCAATGGCTGATACCAATTGAGAGACTCCCCCTGGGCACACAGAAGACTGGATAACTTGGAAGGCACTGAACAGACTGCGCTCTGGCACCATGAGATGCAGAGCCAACCTTAAGAAATGGGGCTACAAAGTGGAATCCACGACATGCGAGTGTGGAGAAGAGCAAACTACAGACTACCCACTGCGATGCAACCTGAACCCTGCCACATGCACCATGGAGGACCTCCTTGCGGCAACACCAGAGGCAGTCCAAGTGGCCAGATACTGGTCAAAGGACATTGAATCAACTACCAAATTCTGTGTTTTGTCTGTTTGTTTTTGTTAAAAATGTAATACAAATCTCTGGTTGCTGATGATACAATAAATAAATACCACAATATGACGAACTGTATTAAGGAAGGTTGAGAACCACTGCCCTAGATCCTCATAAACACATTTAATAAAGAGGGATACTAAAAGTCATGCTTGATAATCTGGGGAAGCAAAATCAGCAAACAGTTGCAGAGGACCCTCATTCCCAGGATGTTCCCAGGGTGTCTCCGGATGATTAATTGCATTTGGAAGCGAAATCTGGGAATTCTTGGAGAGCTCCCCAAAGGACATTGAGTCACAGTAATAGGGAAGCTTGCCATGGGTTTCAAACTGACGCCACATGACTGTTTTGGACCTGCAAAGTAGCGCATAAAAGAGATTGATGTGAGCCAACTCATTTGTCTAAATCAGACATAATCTGGAAGAGCTGCTCTCCGAAGCAATCTTCATGTTTGCCTCCCTTGTTCTTTCATCCTTCCTTGTTGTCACCGATGTTCAATGTTCGGAAGTTGCAGATAGCCTATCCTATTACCAAGTTGGTTGAGTAGTAAAAGAAACAATGGGTAATGACTGGGAGGCACATCCGCTTTGCAATTTCAAAGGAAAAGTGTGGGGGGAAACAGATCTTCTGGCATTAGGCCTTTCCCCTTACGCACACCCCTCCTCGATTGCCTTCAAAGTATAAGAAAAGTAACTTGAGCTCTTAGGGAGAAGTGACAGGAAGTGTAAAGCTTTCAGCAGGGGAACCAACCCTTTTTCTTTCCAAAATTGCTCTGTAAAGTTCAGGCGCTTGTTTGTTTTTTTGGTTATTTACCCTAAAGAAAGTGTCAGCCACGGTTGCCTTATAAAACGGCCTAAATTAGGGTAACATTGTTTTCAATTTTCGACCAGGTTTTCCAAACGTGCCCTTTTGTCAAAGCCGCAGCAGTTTCTCATTCTCCCCTTTTATTTGTCTCCCTGCTATGGCAGTGAAAATGTATTGGCTTTCCAGTTAGCGATTACACATCATCACATACCTAATTTATAACACCATACCCAAAAGAACAGATGTAATAAAGTGAGGCCAGGAAACCAGGGCTGTTATAAAACAGAGCCGTCAGCTCAAAGGGCTCCGCATGTGTTGCAAGGAAGGAGCCCTTGGGCACCCAGGCCTGGGGGCTTGGAGCTCATATAACCAAGCTTGTAAACTCCTGCCTCTGCCCATGTGGGTGGATACGGCAATACACAGATCTGAGGGTGCCTCTAGTACACAGCAAAAGGAATGCAGTTCCACACTGGATCTACACTGCCATATATAATCCAGAAGTGACAAGTGGAGTGCCGCAGGGTTCCGTCCTGGGCCCGGTCCTGGTCAACATCTTTATTAATGACTTAGATGAAGGGCTAGAAGGCAGGATCATCAAGTTTGCAGACGACACCAAATTGGGAGGGATAGCCAATAGTCCAGAGGACAGGAGCAGAATTCAAAACGATCTTGACAGATTAGAGAGATGCGCCAAAACTAACAAAATGAAGTTCAACAGTGACAAATGCAAGATACTCCACTTTGGCAGAAAAAATGAAATGCAAAGATACAGAATGGGGGACAACGCCTGGCTCGAGAGCAGTACGTGTGAAAAAGATCTTGGAGTCCTCGTGGACAACAAGTTAAACATGAGCCAACAATGTGATGTGGCGGCAAAAAAAGCGAATGGGATTTTGGCCTTCATCAATAGGAGCATAGTGTCTAGATCTAGGGAAGTAATGCTACCCCTCTATTCTGCTTTGGTTAGACCACATCTGGAATTATGTGTCCAATTCTGAGCACCACAATTCAAGAGAGATATTGACAAGCTGGAATGTGTCCAGAGGAGGGCGACTAAAATGATCAAGGGTCTGGAGAACAAGCCCTATGAGGAGCGGCTTAGGGAACTGGGCATGTTTAGCCTGAAGAAGAGAAGGCTGAGAGGAGATATGATAGCCATGTATAAATATGTGAGAGGAAGCCACAGGGAGGAGGGAGCAAGCTTGTTTTCTGCTTCCTTGGAGACTAGAACGCGGAACAATGGCTTCAAACTACAAGAGAGGAGATTCCATCTGAACATGAGGAAGAACTTCCTGACTGTGAGAGCCGTTCAGCAGTGGAACTCTCTGTGTGGTGGAGGCTCCTTCTTTGGAAGCTTTTAAACAGGGGCTGGATGGCCATCTGTCAGGGGTGATTTGAATGCAATATTCCTGCTTCTTGGCAGAATGGGGTTGGACTGGATGGCCCATGAGGTCTCTTCCAACTCTTTGATTCTATGATTCTATGATTCTATGATTACCTGCTTTGAATTGGACTATATGGCGGGCCCCTTCTACACTGTCTTTCCTTCTTTATTTTTTAATCTCTTTACAATAAATTTTCTCGATACATCATCAAAATCACTTTGTTTCCATATAACTCTTTTAACTTTTAATATACATGTCAGCTTATCATTTATTGCCAATTTCCATACTTTCTTGTACCACTCCTCTATTTGTATATTTATTTATTTCTTCCAGGCTCTGCTCTGAGGAGTGATTGGAGAGAATGAAGAAAAACCTTATGATGGTAATTATTATGTGCAGCTGGTAATGTAGGTCAACCAGCAATCTTGGACCACACCTGATAGGGTATAACTGTATGGGTTTTTAGAATACAGTTCTGGAGAGCTTTTGCTGTGAGGAAATTGTGCTCAGAGGCTCTGCTCTGAGGAGTGATTGGAGAGAATGAAGAAAAACCTTATGATGGTAATTATTATGTGCAGTTGGTAATGTAGGTCAACCAGCAATCTTGGACCCCACCTGATAGGGTATAACTGTATGGGTTTTTAGAATACAGTTCTGGAGAGCTTTTGCTCTGAGGAAATCTGTGCTCAGAGACTCTGCTCTGAGGAGTGATTGGAGAGAATGAAGAAAAACCTTATGATGGTAATTATTATGTGCAGCTGGTAATGTAGGTCAACCAGCAATCTTGGACCACACCTGATAGGGTATAACTGTATGGGTTTTTAGAATACAGTTCTGGAGAACTTTTGCTGTGAGGAAATTGTGCTCAGAGGCTCTGCTCTGAGGAGTGATTGGAGAGAATGAAGAAAAACCTTATGATGGTAATTATTATGTGCAGTTGGTAATGTAGGTCAACCAGCAATCTTGGACCCCACCTGATAGGGTATAACTGTATGGGTTTTTAGAATACAGTTCTGGAGAGCTTTTGCTCTGAGGAAATCTGTGCTCAGAGACTCTGCTCTGAGGAGTGATTGGAGAGAATGAAGAAAAACCTTATGATGGTAATTATTATGTGCAGCTGGTAATGTAGGTCAACCAGCAATCTTGGACCACACCTGATAGGGTATAACTGTATGGGTTTTTAGAATACAGTTCTGGAGAGCTTTTGCTCTGTGGAAATCTGTGCTCAGAGGCTCTGCTCTGAGGAGTGATTGGAGAGAATGAAGAAAAACTTTATGATGGTAATTATTATGTTCAGCTGGTAATGTAGGTCAACAAGCAATCTTGGACCACATCCGAGAGGGTATAACTGTATGGGCTTTTAGAATACAGTTCTGGAGAGCTTTTTCTTTGAGGAGATGTATGCTCAAATGCTCTGCTCTGAGGAGCAGGTTGGAGAAAAGCCGTTATGCTGTTCTAAAAGAGGCTATGGTGGAATAGCTGTTTGCTCAAGGTTTATGTTTTGCTTTCTCATTTTACTGAGGATGAAGATGCCTTATTTTGTGCTACTTACAAAGACTATGTACGTTTCTTGCACTGTTTGTTTTTTGTATGCAAGATTGCAAATTTGTATTTCATCCCTGCTATTAAGAATAAAGATTTTTCTGTTTATTTCTACTCTTGTCTGTGTGTCTTGTGCATGGGACGTGGCTAAGATCCACTTGCTGCGCAACAAACATAATGTTGGAACATTTTATCATTTGATGCTCTTGTAGAAAGCCCTAGAACAGTGTTTCTCAACCTGGGGGTTGGGACCCCTGGAGGGGTCACGAGGGGGTGTCAGAGGGGTCACCAAAGACCACAAGAAAACACCTTATTTTCTGTTGGTCATGGAGGTTCTGTGTGGGAAGTTTGGCCCAATTCAGTTGTTGGCAGGGTTCAGAATGCTCTTTGATTGTAGGTTAGGTGAACTATAAATCCCAGCAACTACAACTCCCAAATGTCAAGGTCTATTTTCCCCAAACCCCACTAGTGTTTACATGTGGGCATATTGAGAATTCGTGCCAAGTTTGGTCCAGATACATCATTGTTTGAGTCCACAGTGCTCTCTGGATGTAGGTGAACTACAACTCCCAAAACTCAAGGTCAATGCCAACCAAACCCTTCCAGTATTTTCTCTTGGTCATGGGAGTTCTGTGTGCCAAGTTTGATTCAATTCCATCGTCGGTGGAGTTCAGAATGCTCTTTGATTGTAGGTGAACTATAAATCCCAGCAACTACAACAGGACAAAATCAATACCCTCCCCCCAATCCCACCAGTATTTAAATTTGGGTGTATTGGGTCTTTGTGCCAAATTTGGTCCAGTGTATGAAAATACATTCTGCATATCAGATATTTACATTACAATTCATAACAGCAGCAGAATGACGATTATGAAGTACCAATGAAACTAATTTTCTGGTTGGGGGTCACCATAACTTGAGGAAGCATATGAAGGGGTCGTGGCTTAAGGAAGGTTGAGAACCACTGGCCTAGAAGTATTGCACTCAAATATATTTAGTAGGCCTGGGTAACAACGGAAAAATTTGTTTCTAAAATAGATTCGTTTTTTGGGAGTTTTTGCGTTTCGTTATTTAAAATAATTACAAAATTTTCCTTTAAAAAAGTTCGATATTTACGAAATTTCGTAAATGTGAAAAAATTACAAAACAATAACGAATCGATTTCTGAAACAATAACGAATCGATTCGTTAATGGCGGACACGACCGCGCAATACGCTAAAAAACCTCCAAATGGGACAGGGGAAACTTCTGAAGCTTAATTAAACCAAAAACAACTATAAAAACCCTTAGAAAACCAAAAACAACTATAAAACTTGCCCCAGACATGCGGAAATAATAACGAAACGACCTCAAAACGATAACGAAACGAATACAATAATGAAATACAAAACATTTACGAAGCGATTTAAAAATTCGTTTTTTTAAAAAAATTGCTCCAGACTGGTTCGTTATCGTTTTGTAATTGAAAAATTAACGAATTTTTAAACGAATTAACGAAACGAAACCGCCCAGCCCTAATATTTAGTGCTGGAATATATTATTAAGAGGAGAGTTGTTTTGCTTTTTTACTCAAGAGTTGATAGTATGTAATTGTATAGTCTGAGTAGTTTGAAAGTTCTGCAATGCTTGTTTGTATGCTTTATTTTGTCTCTTAGTTAGTTAGTTAGTTAGTTAGCTGGGTTTAGAAAAGGCAGAGGAACCAGAGACCAAATTGCCAATATCCGCTGGATAATGGAGAAAGGCAGGGAGTTTCAGAAAAACATCTACTTCTGCTTCATTGACTACTCTAAAGCCTTTGACTGTGTGGATCATAATAAATTGTGGCAAGTTCTTGGTGGGATGGGCATCCCAAGCCCCCTTCCCTCTCTCCTGAGGAATCTGTACAAGGACCAAGGAGCAACAGTCAGAACTGACCACGGAACAACAGACTGGTTCAAGATTGGGAAAGGCGTACGGCAAGGCTGCATCCTCTCACCCAACCTCTTTAACTTGTATGCAGAACACATCATGCGATGTGCCGGGCTTGATGAATGCAAAGCTGGGGTGAAAATTGCTGGAAGAAACATTAACAACCTCAGATATGCAGATGACACCACTCTGATGGCCGAAAGCGAGGAGGAGCTGAGGAGCCTTCTAATCAAGGTGAAAGAAGAAAGCGCAAAAGCCGGGTTGCAGCTAAACGTCAAAAAAACCAAGATTATGGCAACAAGAATGATTGACAACTGGAAAACAGAGGGAGAAACCGTGGAGGCCGTGACAGACTTTGTATTTCTAGGTGCAAAGATTACTGCAGATGCAGACTGTGGCCAGGAAATCAGAAGACGCTTACTTCTTGGGAAGAGAGCAATGTCCAATCTCGATAAAATAGTAAAGAGTAGAGACATCAGACTGGCAACAAAGATCCGCCTAGTCAAAGCCATGGTATTCCCTGTAGTAACCTACAGATGTGAGAGCTGGACCTTAGGGAAGGCTGAGCGAAGGAAGAGAGATGCTTTTGAGCTGTGGTGTTGGAGGAAAGTTCTGAGAGTGCCTTGGACTGCGAGAAGATCCAACCTGTCCATCCTCCAGGAAATAAAGCCCGGCTGCTCACTGGAGGGAAAGATACTAGAGACAAAGTTGAAGTACTTTGGTCACATCATGAGGAGACAGCAAAGCCTAGAGAAGACAATTATGCTGGGGAAAGTGGAAGGCAAAAGGAAGAGGGGCCGACCAAGGGCAAGATGGATGGATGGCATCCTTGAACTGACTGGACTGACCTTGAGGGAGCTGGGGGTGGTAACGGCCGACAGGGAGCTCTGGCGTGGGCTAGTCCATGAGGTCACGAAGAGTCGGAGACGACTGAACGAATGAACAACAACAGTTTGAAAGTTCTGCAATGCTTGTT
Organism: Anolis sagrei; assembly: GCF_037176765.1. Classification (NCBI taxonomy): domain Eukaryota; kingdom Metazoa; phylum Chordata; class Lepidosauria; order Squamata; family Anolidae; genus Anolis; species Anolis sagrei. The sequence goes on along the minus strand of NC_090027.1, from coordinate 11,519,483 downwards.
TGTATGCTTTATTTTGTCTCTTAGTTACAAAATAAAGGAGAAATACAATTTTCAATGTCACGGATGCTAGGAAGTATACAAAGGACTGCTTTTGTAAGTAGTGTTTCCAAAAAACTCCTCACTTTCTCAGGCTCCTCCTCATGAAATCCCTTCCGAACCGCAGTTCTGCTGAGGATTATCTTTGATGAGGAACTACCTGAAGCGGTAATTTATCTTCTAGTGTTTTTCTTCCGTGGAGACGCAAACTCTCCTAACTGGATTGTGGAATAATCATCCAAGATAGACAGAATACCCCTGGCTCTGATAACCCATATGGAGACAAAAGTTTAAGAAAGAATACGCCACATATTCGCAGATAAAAAGCCAACTTAGCATACAACTTGCCTCCGGTATGATGGCTCTTGAGTTTTTAAATGGAATGTAAAATTCCTGGATGTTTCTTTATCAATACTTTTTTTATTGTTGTTTAATAATCCTGGGTAATTGAAAAAAGAGACCCACTCTCAAGGGCTCGGCTTAGATAAAGGAATAAGAATGGGCGATTAAAGGCTCTGCATTTAGGTACCACAAAGAACTTCTACGTTCCTATTGTTCATTGTATCCACAAGAGGGATTACATCTATCTTCTGCTTTTTCTGCTTGTGTCCTTTCTTGTCTTTCTTCTTCTATTAGGAGGCTTCTGCAAAAATAGAGGGTCAAGCTACACTGACCTTAAGGAATCAACAGGATGTAAAGGACAGGTCTCTATTGAAGATGAAATGCAAAGGGATACTACACCTCTCCAGCTATGATCCCAGAGACCATTCGACAAAACAGCTTTATCCCACAAAGCTGCTAAATTGCAATCACGGCAAAATAAAAGCACCTTTTGGTGGGGCTTACCCCCGGTGGCGCAGTGGGTTAAACCCCTGTGCCGGCAGGATTGAAGACCGACAGGTCGCAGGTTCGAATCCGGGGAGAGGCGGATGAGCTCCCTCTATCAGTGCCAGCTCCTCATACAGGGACATGAGAGAAGCCTCCCACAAGGATGATAAAAACATCAAATCATCCGGGCGTCCCCTGGGCAACATCCTTGCAGATGGCCAATTCTCTCACACCAGAAGCGACTTGCAGTTTCTCAAGTCGCTCCTGACACGACAAAAAAAAAACACATTACATGGAACCGTGGTGGCACAATGGGTTAAACCCTTGTGCCGGCTGAACTGCTGACCTGAAGACCCGAAGATCGGTGTTTTGAATACGTGAGACAGGATAAGCTCCCGTCTGTCATCCCCAGCTTCCCATGTTGCCTCCCACAGGGTGGTAACACATCCGGGCATAAAAATCTATATAATAGGGCTGGGCGGTTTCGTTTCGTTAATTCGTAATTCGTTAATAATTCGTTAATTTTTTCAATTACAAAACGATAATGAACCATTCTGGAGCAATTATTTAAAAAAACGAATTTTCAAAAACGTTTTGTAAATGCTTCGTATTTCGATATTGTATTCGTTTCGTTATTGTTTTGAGGTCGTTTCGTTATTATTTCCGCATGTCTGGGCCAGTTTTATGGTTTAATTAGTGAAAAAAATTATAATATCACACCAACAGTCAAGATCAGAGGGAGAGGGAAGCTTCAGAAGTTTTTGGAGGTTTTTTAGCGTATTTCGCAGTCGCGTCCGCCATTAACAAATCGATTCGTTATTGTTTCGGAAATCGATTCGTTAATTTTTTACCATTTACGAAATTTCGTAAATATCGAACTTTTTAAAAGGAAAATTTTGTAATTATTTTAAATATCGAAACAAAAAAAACCCCCAAATACAAATCGATTTTAGAAACAAATTTTTCCGTTGTTACCCAGGCCTACTATATAAATAAAAATGTAATGTTCGTTTGTGGGATTAACAGAACTCAAAAACCACTGGACGAATTGACACCAAATTTGGACACGATACACTTAACCTGTTTCATGAGACCAATCACTCTCGTTGCAATGGTGTAGTAACAGTGAGGTCGTGGACCATATTTTAGTTCTTGCAGACCACTGGTGGTCCATGGACCACAGGTTGGGAACCACCTTTGGCATGAATCTGCTATCAATGCTAGTGTGCCTGAAATCTATATAAATAAAAATGTAGTGTTCGTTTGTGGGATTCACAGAACTCAAAAACCACTGGACGAATTGACACCAAATTTGGACACAAGTCACCTAACAACCCAATGTATGTCCTTCACTCAAAAAAAAAAAAGATTTTGTCATTTGGGAGTTGTGGTTGCTGGGATTTTCCAGCAGTCACTAGCCATCCCCTCCTCAATGCCAGCTTAAGGGTGCACCATTAGAAAATGTTGACCATTTCCGCTACCTTGGCAGCCACCAAAGTCAACATTGACACCGAAATACAACAACACCTGAGCTCTGCAAGTGCAGCATTTTCCTGAATGAAGCAGGGATACCAAGGTGCTTGTCTATAAAGCTATTGTCCTCCCAACCCTGCGAAACATGGACTGTCTACAGACGTCACATGCAACTCCTGGAACGATTCCATCAGCGCTGCCTCCGGAAAATCCTGCAAATCTCTTGGGAAGACAGGCAGACAAACGTCAGCGTGCTGGAAGAAGCAAAGACCACCAGCATTGAAGCGATGGTCCTCTGCCATCAACTCCGCTGGGCCGGTCACAATGTCTGGATGCCCGACCACCATCTCCCAAAGTTGCTCTACTCCGAACTCAAGAATGGAAAACAGAACGTTGTTGGACAGGAAAAGAGATTGAAAGATGGCCTCAAAGCCAACCTTAAAAACTCTGGCATAGACACTGAGAACTGGGAAGCCCTGGCCCTTGAGCACTCCAGCTGGAGGTCAGCTGTGACCAGCAGTGCTGCAGAATTCGAGGGGGCACGAGTGGAGGGTGAAAGAGAGAAACGTGCCAGGAGGAAGGCGCGTCAAGCCAACCCCGACCGGGACCGCCTTCCACCTGAAAAGCAATGCCTTCACTGTGGGAGAAGATGCGGGTCAAGAATAGGGCTCCACAGCCACCTACGAATCCACGAGGAAACCCATCATGGAAGACCATCTTACTCGTCCAACGAGGGATCGCCTAAGTAAGTAAGTAAGTGCTGGGATTTATAGTTCACCTACAATCAGAACATTCTGAACCCCACCAACAATGGAATTCAACCAAACTTGGCACACAGTTCTCCCATGACCAACAGAGAATACTGGAAGGGTTTAGTGGGCAGTGTCCTTTGGTTTTGGAGTTATAGTACACATACATCCAAAGATCACTGTGGACTCAAACAATGATGCATCTGGACTAAACTCTAATGAATACTCAATATGCCCAAATGTGAACACTGGTGGAGTTTGGGGAAAATAGAATCTTGACATTCAGGAGTTGTAGTTCCTGGGATTTATAGTTCACCTACAATCACAGAACATTCTGAACCCCACCAACAACAGAATTGGGCCAAACCTCCCACACAGAACCCCCATGTGGGCCACAGCAATGTGTGGCAGGGGACGGCCAGTAATCTATATAAATAAAAATATAATGTTCGTTTGTGGGATTAACATAAGTCAAAAACTACTGGGCGACTTGACACCAAATTTGGACACAATACACCTATCAGGCCAACGAGTGACCATCACTCATAAAAACAGTGAAAAACATAGCAGAAGAGACTTTAAAAGCAAAAAAAAAAATTTAAATGCATGTGCAAAACAACATATTTTACTATCCTTGTGAGAGGCTTCTCTCAGGTCCCCGCATGGGGAGCTGGAGCTGACAGAGGGAGCTTACTCATGCTCTCCCTGGATTCGAACCTACGAACTGATGGTCTTCAGTCCTGCCAGCACAAGGGTTTAACCTACTACGCCACCGGGGATCCTGTGAGAGAGGATGGGATGTAGTTCTTCTATATCTAGAAGACAATAGACGTCGCTGTGTTCAAGGTAGATCTACTAGATACATGTAAGAGATGCAGCACAAGGGATGTATCTACAGTGCAGATCCAGCCTTACATCGTGGCTTCATTGAGTTATTTTATTTATCGTGTCATCCGCAACCAGAACATTGTATTACATTTCTAACAGAACAAAACAAACAAACAGATTTTTAAAAAAACACAAATTTTGCAAACTTGGCAGCTGATTAAATGTCCTTTGACCAGTATCTGGCCACTTGGAGTGCCTCTGGTGTTGCCGCAAGAAGGTCCTCCATTGTGCATGTGGCAGGGCTCAGGTTGCATTGCAGCAGGTGGTCAGTGGTTTGCTCTTCTCTGCACTCGCATGTCGTGGATTCCACTTTGTAACCCCATTTCTTAAGATTGGCTCTGCATCTCGTGGTGCCAGAGCGCAATCTGTTCAGTGCCTTCCAAGTCGCCCAGTCTTCTGTGTGCCCAGGGGGGAGTCTCTCATCTGGTATCACCCACGGATTGAGGTGCTGGGTTTGAGCCTGCCACTTTTGGACTCTCGCTTGCTGAGGTGTTCCAGCGAGTGTCTCTGTAGATCTAAGAAAACTATTTCTTGATTTAAGTCGTCGGCGTGCTGGCTGATACCCAAACAGGGGATGAGCTGGAGATGTCTCTGCGTTGGTCCTTTCACTATTGGCTGCAACTTCCCGGCGGATGTCAGGTGGTACAATACCGGCTAAGCAGTGTAATTTCTCCAGTGGTGTAGGGCGCAGACACCCTGTGATAATGCGACATGTCTCATTAAGAGCCACATCCACTGTTTTAGTGTGGTGAGATGTGTTCCACACTGGGCATGCGTACTCAGCAGCAGAGTAGCATAGCGCAAGGGCAAATGTCTTCACTGTATCTGGTTGTGATCCCCAGGTTGTGCCAGTCAGCTTTCGTATGATATTGTTTCTATCACCCACTTTTTGTTTGATGTTCAGGCAGTGCTTCTTGTAGGTCAGAGCACGGTCCAGAGTGACTCCCAGGTATTTGGGTGCGCTGCAATGCTCCAGTGGGATTCCTTCCCAGGTGATCTTCAGAGCTCGGGATGCTTGTCTGTTGTTAAGGTGAAAGGCGCATGTCTGTGTTTTAGATGGATTAGGGATCAGTTGGTTTTCCCTGTAATAGGCAGTTAGAGCACCTAGAGCTTCGGAGAGCTTCTGTTCAACCACCTCAAAGCTCCCTGCTTGAGCGGTAAGTTTACTAGCCAAAACATCTCGAACAATCCTGCCATTGCTTTGTGTATACAATTTAGAAAACAGCTCATTACAAATAGGTTGACCAAAAAACTAATTGCCTCCAAAGGTCAAAGCTCCCATTCGTAATGGGATGGAACAAAAAGTCAATTAGAGGCCTTTTGTCTGAGTCAATGAGGATGGAGCATTCTAGGTACACTCAGGAACCACCTGCATTTCAAAGGGCTCTTGGGTTATTTTCATCAGGAAGCATTTGTGAGCAAAGCACTTTTGCCTCCCTGGGAGCGACTGGGAATAATAATATACAAATGACAGTGGCTTTTAAACTTGGAATAATGTATCATTAACCCACTGAAGTGTAAATTAAAACTAAGCCAAGAGAGTTCTTTATGGTGTTACCAGGATTTTTTACCATGTGGATTTTTGACTGTGTTTTGAAAGAAAAGATGTGTAGACTCATAAGGAGCAAATAAGACCTACAAGAAGCACAAAGGACAGATTTGTCAAGGACCACATTTTCTTAAAGATCTCTTTGCAAGATTCAGTATCAGGCCTGTAGCGAGGGGGTGGTTTTAGGGGTTCAAACCCCCCCCCCCCCGAAATGTTTCAGATTTTTTTAAAAAACTGGTTTACTCATGAATTTTAACTGGTTAACCAAATCCTCATGCTAAGTCTATGAGATGCAAAAAATTAAGAGTCCCTCCAGAACTGCAAGCACTATCTCAAGCAAATATTGACAATTTATTCACACTGTCGTTACTTGTAGCAATAGCCGATGTAGTGAAGCAACCAAGTTGGGGTGTGTGTTGAATGCTCTCATTAAGGAGGCCAGACTTGGTGGAGGTGGTTGACAGGGGTGGAGCTGCAGGCTATTGAAGGCTGCTCTGCCCCCTCCCGTGCTCTTTGCTTCAGCGTGAGCTAGGAGGCAGGTTTCAACCCCCCCTCGCAAAATTTTCAAACCCAACCCCCCCGAAAATTTCAACCCCTCCCGAATTTTTTTTCTGGCTACGGCCCTGTTCAGTATGATTTAAATGTCAGGTTTTACAATGTTTTGTAATGTAATATAGCTTCTATTGGAAATGCTGAGTCATGCATTAACTGTATATAGGGAATCATTTGGGGAATGTGTTCTGGCCTAGTCCAGGTGATTGTGAATGATGTAATCCTGGGTCTGACTTAAGTTAATGGGTTGGGAACCAATCAGAGATTGCTATGTGTAATTGTATAGAATTGTATATAAGGAAGTCATGTACAGTGTATATTTCTCCTTGTGCTGTGATGCTGTTCGTCGAAGGCTCTATGTAATTAAAAGAACCTGTCTGCTAAGACAAGATATAATTGTATGCTGTGGTAAGTTTGTAATATCATCTAGACTGGGGGAAAGACAATGGTAAAACTGACAATGGCCAGGCATGTGCTCAAGTGTATGTAAAAGTTTCCAGAGTGACTGCAGGCTGTGGAAGCAGTTGGCTGAAAATACTGTGCAGGAAGAAGCTACTGGAAAGCATCTTAACATCTTAACAGCATCCACCCAAACATCCAATTCACCATGGAAAAAGAAAATGAAGGAAGACTGCCTTTTCTAGATGTCCTAGTCATCCGCAAACCAGATAGATATCTACATAAAAACTCCAACCATCACCCAAGTAAAAAAAGAAGCACCATTAAAACCTTGGCAGACCGTGCAAAAAGAATCTGTGAACCCCACCTTCTCCAAGATGAACTGAACCACCTCAACTGGGCTCTCCAGGCCAATGGAGACTCCACCTCAGACATCAGAAGAACTGCAAGACCAAGAACAAGCCACGAGAGTCAAGATGAAGATCCACCCAGAGGAAAAGTGTTCTTGCCATACATCAAGGGAACCACTGACTGCATAGGGAAGCTGATGAGGAAACACAACATACAAACCACTTACAGACCCACCAAGAAAATCCAACAAATACTACGTTCAGCAAAGGACAAGAGGGATCCTCTCACCTCTGCAGGAGTCTACCATGTACCATGCAGCTGCGGACAAGTCTACATAGGGACCACCAAACGCAGCGCCCAGACACGCATCAAGGAACATGGAAGGCACTGCCAACTACTCCAACCAGAGAAATCAGCCATAGCAGAGCACCTGATGAACCAACCTGAACACAACATATTATTTGAGAACACAGAAGTGCTGGACCACTCTCACAACCACCATGTCAGGCTACACAGAGAAGCCACTGAAGTACACAAGCATGTGGACAATTTCAACAGAAAGGAGGAAACCATGAAGATGAACAAAATCTGGCTACCAGTATTAAAAAACTCAAAAATTACAACAGCAAAACAACAGAGAGTAAACAATCAGGCACAGCAATTCACTCTCAACAAGAGATTCCCCCCAGGCGCTTCCAGGCCATTGAATGCAAATCAAGGTGATCAGCTGAAACGTTACCCTGGTCATTCCACAGATATATAAACCCATTTTTCCTACTTCCAACAGACCTCATTACCTCTGAGGATGCTTGCCATATATGCAGGTGAAACGTCAGGAGAAAAAAAATTGCCTCCAGAACATGGCCATATAGCCTGGAAAAACCTACAACAACCTACTGGAAAGCGCTGAAGTTGTGCAACAGATCTGCTGCTGAATTGTGAAGTTAATCTCAACAGGGTGCATCTACATTGTAGAATTAACACAGTTTTATGTCACTTTGACTACCGTGAAACATTCCTTGAAATATCCTGGGTTTCCCTTAGTCCTCTTTCCCACCTGTTCTTTTTCTTTCCCTTCCCACTGATCATTTGTCATATATGCAATATTGATTTTGACCAGGCTCCACTAAGCCTTGTCAGTCAGGAGTTAGTCCTAAAGCGCTTCAGCAATGTCTCACTATTTAAATAGAGCAACATTTCATTTTGGAAAAAACCTGAGATACAATTTAGACTGAGCTGGAAAGTAGGAATTAAAAGTCTTTGATAATGTTGGATACGGCTCCGGCCCAGCTTATTTATCCAAACGTATCTCTCTCTACGTTCCACCTCATAATTTAAGATCTACTGGGGAGGTCCTGCTCTCGGTCCCTCCAGCGTCTCAAATGCGTCTGGTGGGGACGAGGGACAGGGCCTTCTCGGTGGTGACCCCCCGCTTATGGAATTCGCTCCCCAGCGAGATTAGATCGGCATCCTTCCTCCTTACTTTTAGGAAAAAACTAAAGACATGGTTTTGGAGCCAGGCCTTTGGCTAGTGGGCAAAACAGCACTTTAGGCACTGAACTCAGACAATAGGATTGTTTGAAAATTGGAAATGGCTTTATGACCTGTGATTATGTGATCTATGTGGTTATGTAATTTTAATTAATATCACTGTTTAATTGTTATGTAATGGATTTTATATTGCTGTTTTATATTGTTGTCTGGAGAATAAGCCCTATGAGGAGCGGCTTAAGGAGCTGGGCATGTTTAGCCTGAAGAAGAGAAGGCTGAGAGGAGATAAGATAGCCATGTATAAATATGTGAGAGGAAGTCATAAGGAGGAAGGAGCAAGCTTGTTTTCTGCTTCCCTGGAGACTAGGATGCAGAACAATGGCTTCAAGTTACAAGAAAGGAGATTCCAGCTGAACATGAGGTAGAACTTCCTGACTGTGAGAGCTGTTCAGCAGTGGAACTCTCTGCCCTTGAGTGTGGTGGAGGCTCCTTCTTTGGAAGCTTTTAAACAGAGGCTGGATGGCCATCTGTCAGGGGTGATCTGAATGCAATATTCCTGCTTCTTGGCAGAACGGGGGTTGGACTGGATGGTTGTTGTAGGTTTTTTTGGGCTATATGGCCATTGTCTAGAGGTATTTTCTCCTGACGTTTCGCCTGCATCTATGGCAAGCATCCTCAGAGGTAGTGAGGTCTCTCTTCCAACTCTTTGATTCTATTCTACGATTCTATGTCCGTGGTCACCCCAGTCTTTCTGCTTAGCCAGCTGTCCTGCAAAATTGTCCCTCCAGCTGTTATGAAGCAATGGGTTCCTGTTGCCAAGATATGGATTTGGTTTTAATAACAGTTAGTGCAAACATTGTAAATTTACTGCTGTGAGAGAGCGTTTTTGAAACCGTCCAAGGCTGGCTATAATTTTTCAACCGCACCAGCTGTTTGCGCTCTGCTCATACCTGACATGGCACTTTGAAATAGCAATCACTGTATTTATAAGAAGGGAAGGACTCATAAATATGTCAGGAACGGAATATACAATGCCATATTTCACCATTTTCTATTTTAAAATGGTGAGTTATGGCTACAGAAATGTGGGCCCATTAAAGGTGATATGATGTATTTTGTGTCTTGTTCAGGAGCCCATCCATCATGGAGACAATAAAGAAAACCGCACTTACTTTTTTTCCCTTCCCTGTCATCCGTAATTTATGATGCCCCAAAAGCTGTAACCTTTTGGCAGGCTTTGCAGAAACTGCGGCACTGTTAGCAACTAAATAACCTTTTATAAGGTTTTAAATGTGTTGCTACAGTCTCAATGCACTTGCTGTATCGACCCAAAAAATCTCGCGTTGGAAGGGGAGCGGGAGGGAAGGGCGCGGGGGGGGGGGGGGTGCAAGAACATGATCTATAGCCGGATCAATAAGGGGATATAGATTGTCGAAAGATGCTCCTAATGATTTTTGCCAGCTGTCATCTTTCAGCATGTGTCTCCCAAACCTTTAAAGCTCCAGTCTCCACTTAGATTAATTAACTTTGCCAAGGCTCTCAAAACACTGTGCCAAGGAGGAAATGGAGTCTGATTTGGTTCTCTGGAAGCCTTACCCCTTGGGGTCAGGTCACCAGGGGGTTTTAGAGGGGTCACAGTTGCAGCTGTCAAGTAGGAAATTTAGGTACCGCCTACCTGAGGAGGCTAATTTAACTAATTTATGATGCCATAAAAATCTCCAGCAAGCCTGCAACGAATGGGGAAGTACTTCATCAGTGTCACAAATGGACGGTGAAGCAACAGCTTCCCTGGTGGCCAGAATACCCTCAAGCCATAAAAATCTCCAGCAAGCCTGCAACGAATGAGGAAGTACTTCATCAGTGTCACAAATGGACGGTGAAGCAACAGCTCCCCTGGTGGCCAGAATACCCTCATGCCATAAAAATCTCCAGCAACCCTGCAACGAATGAGGAAGTACTTCATCAGTGTCACAAATGGACGGTGAAGCAACAGCTCCCCTGGTGGCCAGAATACCCTCATGCCATAAAAATCTCCAGCAAGCCTGCAACGAATGAGGAAGTACTTCATCAGTGTCACAAATGGACGGTGAAGCAACGGCTCCCCTGGTGGCCAGAATACCCTCATGCCATAAAAAATCTCCAGAAAGCCTGCAACGAATGAGGAAGTACTTCATCAGTGTCACAAATGGACGGTGAAGCAACAGCTCCCCTGGTGGCCAGAATACCCTCATGCCATAAAAATCTCCAGCAAGCCTGCAACGAATGAGGAAGTACTTCATCAGTGTCACAAATGGACGGTGAAGCAACAGCTCCCCTGGTGGCCAGAATACCCTCATGCCATAAAAATCTCCAGCAAGCCTGCAACGAATGAGGAAGTACTTCATCAGTGTCACAAATGGACGGTGAAGCAACAGCTCCCCTGGTGGCCAGAATACCCTCATGCCATAAAAATCTCCAGCAAGCCTGCAACGAATGAGGAAGTACTTCATCAGTGTCACAAATGGACGGTGAAGCAACAGCTCCCCTGGTGGCCAGAATACCCTCAAGCCATAAAAATCTCCAGCAAGCCTGCAACGAATGAGGAAGTACTTCATCAGTGTCACAAATGGACGGTGAAGCAACAGCTCCCCTGGTGGCCAGAATACCCTCATGCCATAAAAATCTCCAGCAACCCTGCAACGAATGAGGAAGTACTTCATCAGTGTCACAAATGGACGGTGAAGCAACAGCTCCCCTGGTGGCCAGAATACCCTCATGCCATAAAAATCTCCAGCAAGCCTGCAACGAATGAGGAAGTACTTCATCAGTGTCACAAATGGACGGTGAAGCAACGGCTCCCCTGGTGGCCAGAATACCCTCATGCCATAAAAAATCTCCAGAAAGCCTGCAACGAATGAGGAAGTACTTCATCAGTGTCACAAATGGACGGTGAAGCAACAGCTCCCCTGGTGGCCAGAATACCCTCATGCCATAAAAATCTCCAGCAAGCCTGCAACGAATGAGGAAGTACTTCATCAGTGTCACAAATGGACGGTGAAGCAACAGCTCCCCTGGTGGCCAGAATACCCTCATGCCATAAAAATCTCCAGCAAGCCTGCAACGAATGGGGAAGTATTTCATCAGTGTCACAAATGGACGGTGAAGCAACAGCTCCCCTGGTGGCCAGAACACCCTCATGCCATAAAAATCTCCAGCAAGCCTGCAACGAATGAGGAAGTACTTCATCAGTGTCACAAATGGACAGTGAAGCAACAGCTCCCCTGGTGGTCAGAATACCCTCATGCCATAAAAATATCCAGCAAGCCTGCAACGAATGAGGAAGTACTTCATCAGTGTCACAAATGGACGATGAAGCAACAGCTCCCCTGGTGGCCAGAATACCCTCATGCCATAAAAATCTCCAGCAAGCCTGCAACGAATGGGGAAGTACTTCATCAGTGTCACAAATGGACGGTGAAGCAACAGCTCCCCTGGTGGCCAGAACACCCTCATGCCATAAAAATCTCCAGCAAGCCTGCAACGAATGAGGAAGTACTTCATCAGTGTCACAAATGGACAGTGAAGCAACAGCTCCCCTGGTGGCCAGAATACCCTCATGCCATAAAAATCTCCAGCAAGCCTGCAACGAATGAGGAAGTACTTCATCAGTGTCACAACTGGATGATGAAGCAACAGCTCCCCTGGCGGCCAGAAGACCCTCATGCCATAAAAATCTCCAGCAAGCCTGCAACGAATGAGGAAGTACTTCATCAGTGTCACAAATGGACGGAGAAGCAACAGCTCCCCTGGTGGCCAGAATACCCTCATGAAAAGTTGGAATGTTAAATTGCCTGTGTGTCTGTCTATATATGTTGTGTGTCTATGGCATTGAATGTTTGCCATGTATATATACATTTCTGATGGTCTTAGGAATCCCTTTGGTAGAGAAGGCTGAAGATCTCTCCATCTGTCCTTACTTTTTGGAAACAATCGACAAATCCTCCCACCAAAAGCCCTCCTCCTGCTGTGATTTGGCTGACCTCTCAGACAACCTCTCAGCCAAGGGGAGGGCTGTTTCTGAGACTTCAAGCAGGGAGGGGACAGCAAGTATGCTCAGCGTATGACAGCATGATATGCATGTGAGGGCAAGGGAGAGCATGCAAGGATGGAGGGAGGCTCGTGCCAGCAAATCCCTTCAAGGTATGAGGAATCTGTGCATGAAGTTTGACCCAATTCTATCATTGGTGGGGTTCAGAATGCTCTTTGATTGGAGATGAACTATAAATCCCAGCAATTACAACTCCCAAATGTTGTTCTTTTTCCCCCAAACTCCTCCAGTGTTCACATTTGGGCATATTGAGTATTTGTGCCTAGCTTGGTCCAGACCCATCATTGTTTCAGTCCACAGTGCTCTCTGGATGTAGGTGACCTACAACTCCAAAACTCAAGGTCAATGCCCACCAAAGCTTTCCAGTATTTTCTGTTGGTCATTAGAGTTCTGTGTGCCAAGTTTGGTTCAATTCCATTGTTGGTGGAGTTCGGAATGCTCTTTGATTGTAGGTGAACTATATGTCCCAGGAACTACAACTCCCAAATGTCAAGGTCTATTTCCCCCAAACTCCTCCAGTGTTCACACTTGGGCATATTGAGTATCTGTGCCAAGTTCATCATTGTTTGAGTCCACAGTACTCTCTGGATGTAGATGAACCACAACTCCAAAACTCAAGGTCAGTGCCCACCAAATGCTTCCAGTATTTTCTGTTGGCAATGGGTGTTTTGTGTGCCAAGTTTGGTTCAATTCTATCGTTGGTGGTGTTCAGAATGCTCTTTGATTGTAGGTGAACTATAAATCCCAGCAATTTCCAAATGACAAAATCAATCCCCCAACCCCACCAGTATTCAAATGTGGGCGTATTGGATATTTGGGCCAAATTAGGTCCAGTGAATGTAAATATATCATGGATATCAGATATTTACATTACATTACAATTCAATTCATTATTTTTGATGAAGTAGCAACGAAAATAATGTTATGGTTGGGGTCATCACAACACGAGGAATTGTATGAAGGGGTTGCAGTATTAGGAAGGTTAGAAACACTGCCTTAGCCCATTCTGGCTTCTTAAATTGCATAAATGAAGTGGACCTCTTTATAAGAGAGCATTCACACTAAAGAATTATAGCAGTTCAGTGCTTCATTAACTTCCATCGTTTGAGCCTAAGAAATTCTGGGATTTGCAGTTTGTTGCGGCACTAAAGTATCTCACAAAACTAATTCTTTAGTGTGCATACATCCTGAATGATGAGATAGTCCTAATAATAATGCAATTTCCTGCTATATAGTAGCCAAATGTAATAACGGTATATGTTGGAATCTGGATTTAGTCAAAATTAGAGTTAAATTAAATCAATGGCACATACATTTGTAATGACTATCTTCAGTTTCATTGGTTGACTGGGGCTACTCCAAATGTTAGGAAGTCTGGATCCAGAAATTTGGGTTTTGGAGTAGTTTTAATTTATTTTGAGAGCCGGCATAATTCAGTGGTCCGAGCTCAGAACTATTATTCTGAAGGCTAGAATTTGAATCCATTGCTCAACCATTGAGACCCCTTGGGTGACCTTTGACAAGTCAATGTTGTGCTGGTACTGCTCTACCAGAAGCCTAAATTTCCTTTCTATGCATGTGTTTGTTTTGACCATGCATTTTGCAGTTGGGTGGTTATTTCCTGGCTGCAGCCATAGGGCCAGACACCTGCCTATTATCGTTAAGTTCTTTAGTTCCGCCCCTTTCCCCAGGGTTCTGGGAGAGAAAAGAAAGTTTTTAGTGCGGTCTTACAATTTAGAAGCTCAGTTACAGGACGTGAGAGCTTTTCCCACCTGTAGAGAAGCTCCGTTTCTTACAAAGTTCTGGGAGAAAATAGTCGCAAAGCCTCTGGGGAAGACAGCCCTAAAGCTTCTGAAGAAAACAGTTTTATAGATCCAAAGGTCTCCAGCTGGAAAATCTCTAAAGTTTTGGCCGGTAAGGTTTACTTGGGTACCCAAAAAGCAAATTGGAACCGGGGGTAAGGCCCCACGCCAGCCAGCCTAAAGACAGATTGCCCAGGGAGGGGTAATCTGTCTTTTGATTGTGGCGAGGGAGGGAAACTATTTCCTGATTAAAAACCTATTTGCTGCCTTATACTGATTCAGTTTCTTCTTTTATATTGGCTGGAACTTTCTGTGTGCTGTTAAACCTTTGTGCTTTATGTCACAGGCAATGAAACACTCTTGTATATAACGAAGTAACACAGTTTATTTATAACTTCTGGCTCCAACGCTTGTGGTTACACTTGTTTTTTGTTGCAATCTTGAGGCTTACAGTCAGTATCATTTACTTGGTTAACTTTTCTGAATAAACTTTCAATGTTTCACATTCACAAACATGTTACTTGCTTTACACACTCTTGGCTGAATTATATTCTGAACTAAGGCAACACTAGCTTTCTTTATGTTCCTTAAAACTCGAGCTCTATTTAACTAACTGCTTCTCTATATCAGAAGTCTTTAACACATCTTCATAACTGCTTATTTCTATCAGGCACTCAAAATCCAACTTTCCTCTTCACACACAGGTTCCTAACTGTCATTTTCAAACTCTCTCACTCTAACTGCCTCTTTCAAAACCTTGGCTCCACCCCTTTGGAATGTTTAGCTCTGCTCTCTCCAACTGTCATTTTGGCCTAGTAGCCTTTTCAAATCCTGGGCCTACGCTAATCTGCATATGACCAATCAGCTTCACATATGCAAATGAATCCTATCTCTGCTGTTGCTACCCTGTCTGTACCTATTTTTCCCTATCTGTCATATGTAACATAGAGCTATACACCAAAAATTTAACATAGAGTAGCAATTTCACTACAGAGGGTTTTCTTTGTAAAATAAATAAATAGTTCACGAAGCAAGCTGCCTGTCCTTTGTGGGCAAGTTAAGAAGAATTTTGTGTGTTTTGTTGAAGATCTAAGCAATAATAAAGAAACTTGTTAAACTTTCCAAGTTTCTAAAGACTTTGTTTAGGAAAATCCATAGGGCCTTTCACCCAAGGCACCCTGGACACAAAGAGCACGTCCTGTTTTAAAAGACAACTTCTATAGACCCAGCGCATGTCAGCACAAATGTATTGTTGAAGGCTTTCATGGCTGGAATCAGTGGGTTGTTATAGGCTTTTTGGGCTATATGGCCATTCTCTCCTGACGTTTCGCCTGCATCTATGGCAAGCATCCTCAGAGGTCAGACCTCACAACCTCTGAGGATGCTTGCCATAGATGCAGGTGAAACATCAGGAGAGAATGCCTCTAGAACATGGCCATATAGCCCGAAAAAACCTACAACAACCCTTGGACAAGTCACATTCTCTCAGCTTCAAATGATAGCAAAAGCAAGCCCTCTCTGAGCAAATCCTGCAAAGAAAATCCCGTGTTAGACTTGCCTTAGAGTTGTTATAATGCAGAAATGGCTTAAAAGCACTCAACATAATTTATTTTGGCATGACTGCTAAAAGACTGATGCTCCAATATTGGAAAGGTAACATTTCCTTACTTGTAATGCAATGGATTGAAGACTTAACAGTGTTTGCAACATTTAACTGAAGGATATATTGACCCAGTCTTCAAATCAACTTATATTTAGATATTTGGTTGGCTTTTATTGACACTTAAGAGCAATGGTTTTTCTTTTCTTCGAATCCCTTTGTTCCTTGGTGCTATAATGCAGAAACGTCACAATATGTAACTGAGATCTATGTAGTGTATTTTCCCTTTGCATAAAATATTTTGACAACACAGTTTTGTGCCTTAACTCTGATAAAGAGGATGTAATAAGAAGTTCTAAGGCAGGCATGGGCAAACTTTGGCCCTCCAGGTGTTTTGGACTTCAACTCCCACAATTCCTAACAGCCCATGCCTGGTCTAAAGCCACAAAATCATATATCCAAATGGACATGTTAAGACCTTATCCTATCAATCTGAAAGTCGGCATTTTGAATCCACGAGATGGGGTGAGCTCCCATCTGTCAACTCCAGCTTCCCATAGGGCAGTGGTTCTCAACCTTCCTAATGCCGCAACTCCTTAATACAATTCCTCATGTTGTGTTGACCCCTAACCATCACATTATTTTTGTTGCCACTTCGTAACTGTAATTTCGCTACTGTTTTGAATCATAATGTAAATATCTGATAGGCAGGATTCATGTATTTCCATTCACTGGACCAAATTTAGCACAAATACCTGATACACCCAAATTTTAGTATGGGGGGGGGTATTTTGTCATTAGGAGTTGTAGTTGCTGTGATTTATAGTTCACTTACAATCAAAGAGCATGCTGAACTCCACCAATGATGGAAATGAACCAAATTTGGCATACAAAACCAACAGAAAATACTGGAAGAGTTTGGTGGGCCTAATTGAGTTTTGGAGTTGTAGTTCACCTACATCCAGAGAGCTCTGTGGACTCAAACAACGATGGATCTGGACTAAACTTAGCATGAAGACTCCATATGTCCAAACGTGAACACTAGTGGAGTTTGGGCGAAATAGACCTTGACATTTGGGAGTTGTAGTTGCTGGGATTTATAGTTCACCTACAATCAAAGAGCATTCTGAACCTCACCAATGAAAAAATTGGGCCAAACTTCCCACACACAACCTCCACGACCAATAGAAAATACTGTGTTTTCTGATAGTCTTTGGCGACCCCTCTGACACCCCCTCGCGACCCTCCCAGGGGTCCCGACCCTCAGGTTGAGAAAGGCTGCCATAGGGGGACATGAGAGAAGCCTTCCACAGGATGGTAACATATTCAGGCATCCCCAGGCAACATTGTTGCAGATGGCCAATTCTCTCACACCAGAAGCGACTTGCAGTTTTTCAAGTCGCTTCTGACATGGAAAAAAATCCAATACGATCACATTTGAAAGAGACTACAAGGTCCATCCAGTACAACCCACGACCATGCGAAAATACACAGTCTCAATAGATGGACATCCGAGGAGATCCCACCACATCATGGTAACCCCATGGAGGAATGCTCTTAGTTAGCTGTACTTGTTCCTTCCTCTGAAATTAATTGGTGGAAGGGAATGAGGGTGAGATTGCAACTCGTTTTGTATTAATATTATGCATTTTACTGCTGTTATTTCTGCCCTAGATAGTTTAAACTTAATTGTAATTTATGTCTTGTCTAGTTTGTATGTTAATATTTGATGATCTTGGTGATACTTTGCTATTCATTTGAAATGTTTACGGATTGCTGAATTGTGGATATCCCGTCTGTTAAGTGAATTGCTGTTTGGTAATTGAATTATCATTCCCGCTCTTTCCCATGTTCAGATTATGAGTCCCATGCCTGATATATGGCATGACCTTCAAAAGAGAGATTAGTTGGCTGATGTGTAGAAGATGTGCTTTTTCTAATGCATGAAAATACTTGGAAGGAAGGGGCTAAGGAGGGAAGGTTTATTGCACGAGGTCAGTGACTATTGAATAATGCCTTCCCATTGGGAATGGGAAAGAAATGGTCACTGAAAAAAATGGATTAGCTGGAACCCTACTTCCACTTTGACATTTTGTTGCAGGTCCCTTGTAATGAATCCCTTATCTTAGCTGGCTGCCTTAAGCCTAAGGGAATGGGCAGTCAGTTAGGGTTTGGAGCTGTTAGAGAGAAGAAGAGTTGGTGTTAGTGAGAGCAAATTTGGGTTTAGAGAAGAAGTTTGGGTTAGTCTTTTGTGAGGTATTCAGAGTAGCTATTGAGTAAATAGCTAGAATACTATGGAGGAGCAGTACACCATCAGTGATCTGCTCAATTCCTAAGGAAGTCTAGCTCAGGGTATTTTTGGCTAGATTCCTAAGGGGTGTTTTTGGGAATTACTTTAAGATTCATTTTCCTGAAGTAATTTTCTGTGGTGGAACTTTGAAGACTTGTAACCCAGAAGATTTTAAGATTTTTACTCTAACGCAACCACAGCTTTTTATATCAGTATCTTACTGAAACCATTAAGTACTTGTACCTGAATTATTTGAAGCCTGTTCAATAAACGTTCTTGTTATTTTATTAACTTATACAAGCCTCAGTGTGAATACCTTTGTGGTCAAAGTATTGTCTAAAAGTCAGGTTCACAGCAACCTCTAAGAAAACTATAGCGACACAGTGTGTGTTACAGAACAAACTCTCAATATTACCTCAGCCTGATTAATACTGAAATGGTGGCAGCGGAACTCATTTGAAGAAGCAATTTAAGTCTCTCAGTTCTAGTGTTTCCCAGTTCCTACCTTTTTTTAAATACTAAGTGTCTCACTCCCTTCTCTGGTCTAATCTCCCCTGATATTGGTATGATCAGTGGGATATAGTTCAACAATAAAAATAAAGAGAAACCTAAATATACAGTTGGTTCAGCAACCGTACTCCCTCATCCTTTTGACAGCTTTACATATTTTGGGGTAAACAGCATGTTTTCATAATATTCTTAAGAGGTGCCTGTGTGTGTTTGTAGCTGATGGTGTGACTGTTATAATTTTGGTTGAGCAGCGTTGGGATTTTTATTATCGAATAAAATAGATATATTTCCCCCCAGAATAAAGTTCCCTACTTTTCCCTATGTCATTATATCCCTCTTGTTGACATTATTTATTATTTATTTATTTATTTATTATTTATTTCGGACATTTGTATCCCGTCCTATCTCACCGCAGAGGGAGACAGGGCGGCTAACAAAACGGCACCCCATGGTGCCCACAACCAAAAACATAACTATGCAATTTAAATAACAATAAAACAATATAAAACAGTATTAAACAGATACATTCAGACAAGTAAACTGGGCCAGAACCATTCAGGGCTTTATAGGCCAAAGCCAGCACTATGAATTGTGCTCAGAAGCTAATAGGCAGACAATGGAGCTGGCGTAGCATGAGCCTTTTACGGTCCCTGTACCCAGCTCCGGTGAGCAACCTGGCTGCCGAGCGTTGGACTAGTTGAAGCTTCCAGGCAGTCTTCAGAGGGAGCCCCATGTAGAGTGCATTGCAGTAGTCTATTCGGGATGTAACCAGAGCATGGACCACCATGACCTAGTCAGACTTCCCAAGGTACTGCCTGTACACCGCTCCAGTGAGGAATCTGGCTGCCGCTTTGGACTACTTGGAGCTTCCAAACAGTCTTCAAAGGCAGCCCCACATAGAGTGCGTTGTGGTAGTCTATTCGAAATGTAACAAGAGTTGGTTAGATCACACCTGGAATATTGTGACCAATTCTGGGCACCACAAATGAGGAGAGATATTGACAAGCTGGAATGTGTCCAGAGGAGGGTGACTAAAATGGTCAAGGGTCTGGAGAACAAGCCCTATGAGGAGCGGCTCAAAGAGCTGGGCATGTTTAGCCTGAAGAAGAGAAGGCTGAGAGGAGATATGATAGCCATGTATAAATACTTGAGAGGAAGTCATAGGAAGGAGAGAGCAGGCATGTTTTCTGCTGCCCTGGAGACTAGGACGCAATGGAACAATGGCATCAAACTACAAGAAAGGAGATTCCATCTGAACATGAGGAAGAACGTCCTGACTGTGAGAGCTGTTCAGCAGTGGAACTCTCTGCCCCAGAGTGTGGTGGAGGCTCCTTCTTTGGAGGCTTTGAAACAGAGACTGGATGGCCATCTATCGGGGGTGCTTTGAATGCATTTTTCCAGCTTCTTGGCAGGGGGTTGGACTAGATGGCCCATGAGGTCTCTTCCAACTCTTTGGTTCTATGATTCTATGTTTAGCCTGAAAAAGAGAAGGCTGAGTGGAGACATGATAACCATGTATAAATATGTGAAAGGAAGTCATAGGGAGAAGGGAGCAAGCTTGTTTTCTGTTGCCCTGGAGACTAGGACACGGAGCAATGGCTTCAAACTACAAGAAAGGAGATTCCATCTGAACATTAGGAAGAACTTCCTGACTGTGAGAGCTGTTCAGCAGGGGAACTCTCTGCCCCGGGAGTGTGGTAGAGGTTCCATCTTTGGAGGCTTTGAAACAGAGGCTGGATGGCCATCTATTGGGGGTGCTTTGAATGCATTTTTCCAGCTTCTTGGTAGGGAGTTGGACTGGATGGCCCATGAGGTCTCTTCCGATTCTATGATTCTATGAAGAGCATGGATCACTTTGGCCAAATCGGACTTCCCAAGGTACGGGTGCCCCATCTTGTTGACTTGCATCTGTCAAGTATGCCTCGCCTTTATGGGATATTTTCCCCCTTTAAAAATCACTCTTTTCTCTTTCATACGAGACAAATGGCCAGAAAACAAGAGGGGATTTTCATCCTAACCATTACTTTATTAGCATTATAAATAAAACGAAAGAGCATGTTATTAAATGTAAAATATGCCCATTTCTCCCACAACTTGCAGCGTAGTTCATAAATATGATGGCTTAATTTTTATCTGTAATTCAAATGGCTGATGAAGCATTACACAGCTCTGTTAATTGAAGTTGTTAACAAAGCTGGGTGGGAGGGAGATGGATTATTATGTGTAGGTTTTTATTCTTCAGGGGTATCATCATCACTGATCATAAATGGAAACAGATTTGTCACCTCCACATGCCACTGCCGTCTCCCCAAATGCAGCTGAAGCTGAGCTAGACAGACAGTTAATCCCGATGGGATGGAGGCATGAAAAGATGACGGAGTAATACTCATATGCAGAGACTTTTTCACACAGGGGGTAATTAATTTATGGAATTTGTGGCAGAAATTGCAGTGGGGGAGAACCAGCTCGCATGGCTTTGAAGAGAGTGGAGATCAATCTAAAGAAGATGTATTAACCACAAAAGAATCCCCTCCTGGTATGTTGTACTGCAGTTCCCACTAATCCTACCCATTACAGAGTAGTGGGGATGATGGCAGTCACTGGCCAAGATACTGTATATCAGTGGTTCTCAACCTTCCTAATGCCGCGACCCCTTAGTACAGGTCCTCATGTTGTGGTGACCCCCAACCATAACATTATTTTCATTGCTGCTTCATAACTGTAATTTTGCTACTGTTATGAATTGTAATGTAAATATTTGATATGCAAGATGTATTTTCAGTCACTGGACCAAATTTGGCACAAATACCCAAGATACCCGATATGCCCAAAATTTGAATACTGGTGGGGTTGGGGGTGATTGATTTTGTCATTTGGTAATGCTGGAGTTACTGGGATTTATAGTTCAGCTTAAATCAAAGAGCCTTCTGAACTCCATCAATGATGGAATTGAATCAGACATGGCACACAGAATTCCCATGACCAAGAGAAAATACTGGGAAGGTCTGGTGGACATTGACCTTGAGTTTTTGGAGTTGTAGTTCACCTACATCCAGAGAACACTGTGGACTCACAAGCAGTGATGGATCTGGATCTGGATCAAACTTGGCCCAAATACTCAATATGCCTAAATGTGAACACTGGTAGAGTTTGGAGAAAATAGACCTTGCCATTTGGGAGTTGTAGTTGTTGGGATTTATAGTTCACCCACAATGAAATAGCATTCTGAACCCCAACAAATATAGAATTGGGCCAAACATCCCACACAGAACCCCATGACCAACAAAAAATACTGTGTTTTCCAACGGTCTATGGCGACCCCTCTGACACCCTCTTGTGACCCCCCCCAGGGGTCCCGACCCCCAGGTTGAGAAACACTGTTGTATATACTCAAGTATAAGCCTAGTTTTTCAACCCTTGTTTTAGGCTGAAAAAGTCTTCCTCAGCTTATACTCAAGTCAAGGTTATTTATTATTTTACTCTGTCATTATTGTTGTTATTGTTATTATTATTCTTACATTTATTATTTTACTCTATTATAATTATAGTTATCGTTTTACTTTATTATTATTACATTTATTATTTTATTTTATCATTAAACTAGCCGTCCCCTGCCACGCGTTGCTGTGGCCCACATGGGGGTTCTGTGTGGGAGGTTTGGCCCAATTCTATCACTGGTGGGATTCAGAATGCTCTTTGATTGTAGGTGAACTATAAATCCCAGCAACTACAACTCCCAAATGTCAAAATTCTATTTTCCCCAAACTCCACCAGTGTTCACATTTGGGCATATTGAGTATTCTTGTAGAGTTTGGTCCAGAACCATCATTGTTTGAGTCCACAGTGATCTTTGGATGTAGGTGAACTACAACTCCAAAACCAAAGGACACTGCCCACCAAACCCTTCCAGTATTTTTTGTTGGTCATAGGAGAACTGTGTGCCAAGTTCGGTTCAATTCCATCATTGGTGGGATTCAAAATGCTCTTTGATTGTAGGTGAACCATAAATCCCAGCAACTATAACTCCCAAATGACAAAATCAATTTTTTTTTTGAGTGAAGGACATACATTGGGTTGTTAGGTGTCTTGTGTCCAAATTTGGTGTCAATTCGTCCAGTGGTTTTGGAGTTCTGTGAACACCACAAACGAACATTACATTTTTATTTATATAGATTTATTATTTTACTCTATGATTACTGCATTTATTATTTCACTCTATTAATATTATTCCATTTATTATTTTATTGTCTTTATTATTATTGGAAAGATACGTAAGCACATTTACATTGAAGAAGGTTAGGGCAGTCTTATCTTAAAGTGCAATTCTATATAAATATTCAAAAACATTTAACCTACTGATGCATCAATTAATGTAATTTTATTGGTATCTATTTTCATTTTGAAATGAACCAGTAGCTTTTGAATTTCTCATCCTCGGCTTATACTTGAATCAATCTGTTTTCCCAGTTTTTGTAGTAAAATTAAGTGACTCGGCTTATACTCGGGTCAGTTTATACTCGAGTATATATGGTATATAGGAATGAGTGGTGTTATGAAGTCACTCCAGATTGTGCTGTCGAAGGCTTTCCTAGCCAGAATCACTGGGCTGATGTGAGTTTTCCGAGCTATTTGGCCATTTTCTAGAAGCATTCTCTCCTGATGTTTTACCCACATCTATAGCAGGCATCCTCAGAGGTTGTGAGGTCTGTTGAAAACTAGGCAAGTGAGGTTTATATATCTGTGGAATGATGTCCAGGGTGGGATAAAGAACTCTTCTCTATGTGGGGCAAGTGTGAATGTTGCAATTGGCCAACTTGATTAGTATTACAAAATTAAAATGAAAAGTATTGGGTAAATTTTTCATGTGGGCCATGCCTGCGTATTGAATATTGCATCGTATATATGAATTTAACTAATTTGATATGACTTACAACAATTAACTAATATTTGCACAGTCCTGATAGATATATAATTAGACATACATGTATGTACTCTGTAGTTCTTTACCTCAAATTAACTGTGACATATAAACACTTTTTAAGAAATGATCTAAATGATCAAGGACCTGAATAACAAGCACTATGCATGATATCGAGCTAGAATTTAGAGGCCCCCACCCAGGAGAGAGGAGCCCTTAGGTCCACCAAGGAGGATCCGGTACTCTGGCGAGCGAAGAGAAAAGAACCAAAGAATTTTCCCTGATTTTTCCCAAATAAATCTCACCAAAGTTGAAGAAAAGCCACCGAGTTGTATTTATTTTGTTCAGCTGGAACGGATGTCAAACCGCGATAGTTTGTCAGGAGAGACATACATGCAATACATTTTGGTACATTTTTATAGGAAAACAGAGCTGTCAAAGTTCAAATTTCCCACCCCTGCCCCTCAGCCGGTATCTCCCTGATTGGCTGTTGACATCAGCTGGAGGGGAGGCGCGTCCGGCGAAGCCACACCTCAGCCAATCAGAGAACCAGCGCCGCTTTGGGCTCCCAACCAATGGGAATGGAGGAAGCAGTCCTTGGGAAGAACAATGAAGCAAATGTCCAGATGACTGAATTAGGATGACTTAATGTGTCCAAACGGCCGGCGATAAATCAATGAATAGATTCCTCAAGGTGGTCAGGTTTCTTGAAAGGTTGGGATATGCAGATATGGCTGGCATGATCACCCAGCCCTGGTATTTCCTTGTCACAGATATGAGTTCATTTGGTTATCTTATGTTTTTCTTGGTCCATGGGGAAATGACAAAAGGGAGGAAAGCTGGGACATTTTATTGGGGGGGGGGGATTAGTTACAATGTTAGGAAGGGGAAAAAGCAAAGAAATGAGTAGGCTTCTGAGTTGCAGCTACTGCTGTGCCCACGTCCATGCGGTTGGCCCAAGTGGGGCAATGGAGAACTCAGGAACTCCCTGCTGCAGGTCAGATCAAATTGAAGGCAGGGAGTTCCATGTTCGCCCTCATGAGGAGTGGCTTGAAGACCTGGGCATGTTTAGCCTGAAGAAGAGAAGACTGAGAGGAGACATGATAGCCATGTATAAATACGTGAGAGGAAGCCACAGGGAGGAGGGAGCAAGCTTGTTTTCTGCTGCCCTGGAGACTAGGATTCGTAACAATGGCTTCAAACTACAAGAAAGGAGATTCCATCTGAACATGAGGAAGAACTTCCTGACTGTGAGAACTGTTCAGCAGTGGAATTCTCTGCCCCAGAGTGTGGTGGAGGCTCCTTCTTTGGAGGCTTTTAAACAGAGGCTGGATGGTCATCTGTGGGGGGTGCTTTGAATGCAATTTTCCTGCGTCTTGACAGGGGGTTGGACTGGATGGCCCATGAGGTCTCTTCCAACTCTATGATTCTAATGTTTATTACCAACACTGAGTAGTTACTATCCAAATTATTAGTAGCTTCTAAATGACAGTCAATGTTTCAATGAGTACCAACCATCTAACAAACTGTCAGGCAGATGCCAAGTATGACCTAACATCGAAAGCAATGTTTTCTATTGAAAAAGGTGAGGGGGAATTGGAAACAGTAGTCGATGCAAACTCAGGCGTATGTAGATAATTATGGAAGTAATTGGAAGGCAACTTGCCCCGAACTGGACCCTTTATTACCCTCCACCTCAGCCTGCAAGGCAGCTTTTACTATATTCTGTTATGCATACAAGACAGCGGCATATTGATCAGAGTCATAAACAAAGAGTCATTATTTCACCGCCTTAAGTATCTATATTTTGAGCAAGCTGTTTAAAGTAATAATTATTTGACTTCTCCAATAACGGCTTGTTAGCAATGGGCTATTTGTTTTATAGAGAAAGGGCTGCCTACTGTGAGTGGGTATTAAATGTTTTATTGATGCAACTATACCAGGAGATTTCGGATGTGAGCTCTTTAAACATTGCGTCCTATAAGGAAGGCCACAACAGAAACCGCATACTGGCATTACATGAATTAATTCAAGTCCTATTAAAGGGCATTGCGCCTCAATAGAAGAACAAAGCAGCCAAAAGACAAAGATGTTCATAAAGTGTTGATTTATATGCATTATAGATAAGTGATGCTGGAGGATAATTCTACAGATAATATGGGCTGCTAAAAAGATGTACAAGGGAATCAAATCAGTCAAGGAAACTACAGCCCTGAGTTGGCTGAACCTGAGAAAGGTGGATGATGATTAGAAGTCTTGGAATTTGCTTTAAGTGGAAGTTCAACTTTGTTGTGCATAGCATGTTTCAGTCAGGTCTGGTGAAGAAGACACAATAACATTGCATAAAGGCAAGAGGAAAATGAACAGAAAAAAACTTTACTCTTATCAGCAGAGTTAAAACATAAACTTGCAGTGTTGCAAACAAAACAAACAGTGCAACAAACTTACATAGTCCTTGTAAGCAGGGGCGGCTCATCCATTACGCAAAGTAAGCGGTCGCAGAACACTTTTTTTGCCAGGGGCGCAGAGGCGCCTCTGTAAATGCCCCTCGACCGCCACTTGAGGAGCATCCCTCCAAGTCACAACAGCCCTAGCAGTCTGGGGGGAGCCTCGGCTTTCTTGCCTCGCTGCTGGGCAAGCCTCTTCCCAAAGGGGCCGGGCCCTTCAGCCTCGCCTAGCACCTCTCATTCCTGCTCCACCCGGCCACCGGGTGCGCAAGCAGAGCCGGCGCTCAATCATTCTCTGCGCTCGATCCCTTCCCCATGACCAGCTCCCTTTCCCAATCCCCGGCGCTCCACCCGCCTCCTCTCCTCCCCCCAATCCGCGGGTGGGCCAAGGGGCGGAGCCGCCGCGTCTGGCCCACTTCGGGTCCGGAGGCATGTCTGGCGACCCCAGCATGCGCACCAAAAGTCGCCTCTTCTCCTGACTTTCTCTTCAGCCATTGGGACCAAGAGAGAGAGAGAGAGCCCCTCCGGCTGGAGGTATCTCCCAACTCCTTTGTTTTTGTGCCTACCTTCAGGAAAGGTGGACATCTCCACCTCCCTCCCTCTCTCTCTCTCTCTCTCTCTCTTGGTCCCAATGGCTGAGGAGAAAGTCAGGAGATGAGGTGACTTTTGGTGCACACACCGGGGTCTTCAGGCACACCTCCGGACCCAAAGCGGGCCAGGCAAGGGAGCAAGTGCAGCAAATGTAGTTACTGGGATGTATAGTTCACCTACAATCAAAGAGCATTCTGAACTCCATCAATGATGGAATTGAACCAAATATGGCACACAGAACTCCCACGACGAACAGAAACTATATATCAATGATTGGTTGGGGGGGGGGGTGCCAAAATACTGTTTGCTTACCTTTGAAAATTACCTAGGGCCGCCTCTGCTTGTAAGCAATACAACTTCCTCCAAATGAGTGAGCAGTACAAAAGGTTGAGCAAAATGCCTGAGCAAAGGCTCCTCAGAGCAAAATCTAAGCTGTATTCTAAAACCCATACAGTTATACCCCATTGGGTGTGGTCCAAACTTATTAGTTGATCTACATTAGCAGCTGCATACAATAATCAACAGTATAAGGTTTTCTTATAACACACACACATACTCGATCCTGTTACAACTTACAGTAACAAACTTTGCAGCAAATAATAACAGATATGCAAACATATTCATCTTAGGTTGTTGTAGGTTTTTTCGGGCCATATGGCCATGTTCTAGAGGCATTCTCTCCTGGAGTTTCGCCTGCATCTATGGCAAGCATCCTTAGAGGTAGTGAGGTAGGGGTTTTTTTTTGTTTTTGTTTTGGGGTTTGTTTTTTTTGTCGTGTCAGGAGCATCCTGTTATGAGAGAATTGGCCGTCTGCAAGGATGTTGCCCAGGGGATGCCCGGATGATTTTTTCCAACAGACCTCACTACCTCTGAGGATGCTTGCCATAGATGCAGGTGAAACGTCAGGAGAAATGCCTCTAGAACATGGCCCTATAGCCCGAAAAAACCCACAAGAACCTAGTGATTCCAGCCATGAAAGCCTTTGACAATACATAGATTTTTTTTTGGTTTTATCATCCTTGTGTGAGGCTTGTCTCATGTCCCCGCATGAGAAGCTGGAGCTGATAGAGGGAGCTCATCCGCCTCTCCCCAGATTAGAACCTGCGACCTGTCGGTCTTCAGTCCTGCCGGCACAGGACTTTAACGCACTGCACCACCGGGAGTCGTGACTCCCAACTACAACTCCCTAATGACAAAATCATAATGGTGTGATTTCATTCATTGGTTGTTTTGTTTTTAAGGTACTCATTATGCACAGAGCATTTTTAGATAGATAGATAGATAGATAGATAGATAGATAGACACACGCACACATACATACATACATACACACACACACACATACACATCCCCCTCTCCTTGATCTGGAAACACATACTTCTCTTTCCTCTGTGTTTTTCCTCCTTCCCGTCCAGGAATTTTGCAAATATATTCTTTCAAGAGCAAGTGGTGAAGATCTGGAATGTGTTTTGTGAAATATGGTGAATGCAAATACATGCCGGTCTTCACTTTTTGCTGCAATAAGAATAATAAAGGGAACACTGACATCAGCCTGAATGTCGAATTAACTTTTGCATAATGTGGTGTGAGAACAAGGTGTTGAAACCTGTGCGTGAGACTTTCCAAACTGCAGCGAAGAACCGTTCTGGCAGCCCATCAGAAACCGTAGACACTTTCCAGAAGTCTGGATGGAGGGACGTACTTTTGGGTCAATGTTAACAGCTCTTGGGTTGCTCCTGCTCAGCTTCTCAAAGCCAGCCATCTTGTCTTATTTGTTCAATTGGTTTATTTCAAGCTCGTGAGTTCTGAAGAGCAAGAATTACCGCCTTGTGGGCTCCCTCAGAAGGAGCTGCTCTGGTTCCAGAAACATTGGCGGCCTGTTCTAATTCAACTTACAAGGTTGCTTTTAGAATAACCACAGGAATGCTTTGAGCCGGGTTAGGGATGGCCGGAAAGGCGCAGTTTCATGTTTCTCGGAGTGATGCCTAACAGAGTTCCTCCATCCAAAACGTCTGCGATTTTAAAAACATGAATTCCCAGTTCCACAAAGGAAAGAACCATGCTGTTTCATAGTCTCAAACATTTCATAGATTAAATAAGTGCACATTAGTGACACTTCTGGTCTCACCCCAAAGATTGACCTCATATCCACCCCAAGTTAGGCATTGCAGAGGCTCGCTTCTTGAGCCATGCACAGCTTTGAGAAAGGGTGACGCTATGATTCATGAAGCTCTCCAGACGGGAATACCATTTTGCTCAGTCTCGTGCATTCTATTTCTGTTTTACTGACTATTCTAAAGCTTTTGACTAAGTGGATCATAATAAATTGTGGCAAGTTCATGTTGGTATGTGGATACCTTGGTGACTTGTCTGTCTCCTGAGGAATCAGCACAACAACCAAGTAGCAACAGGAAGAAGAGACCATGGAACAACAGACTGGTTCAAGATTGGGAAAGGAGTACGCCAAGGCTATATACTCTTCATCATCATCATCATCATAACTTTATTTGTACCCCGCTAGCAGCTCCCGAAGGACTCGATGCGGCTTACACAGGCCAAGGCCTCAAAACA
This sequence comes from Anolis sagrei, assembly GCF_037176765.1. NCBI lineage: Eukaryota > Metazoa > Chordata > Lepidosauria > Squamata > Anolidae > Anolis > Anolis sagrei. The sequence continues at coordinate 11,490,351 of NC_090027.1, read as the reverse complement.
CAATACAACAATACAATACCTAAAGCAAATTAAAAACAGTTAAGCAGAATAAACAACAAACAATAAACAATACATCAAGACACTATAAAACTGGGCCGGGCCAGAGTAATGGGTACAAGATTAAAAGTGCTGATGTGGCAGGACGTATGTAGGATTATAAGTAAGTGCAGTGTGCGGTGTGCAGTAATCTTAGTTCTACTAAAGTGCTTCTAGGATTTGGTATGGGAGGTTCCTAATCTGAGAAGGCACATCGGAAAAGCCAGGTCTTCAAGTTTTTTCTGAAGACTGCCAGTGTAGGGGCCTGTCTACGATCTCTCGGGAGGGCGTTCCAGAGTCGGGGGGCCACCACAGAAAAGGCCCTGTCTTGAGTCCCCAACAAGCGCGCTTGTGACGCAGGCGGGATCACGAGCAGGGCCTCTCCAGATGACCGAAGTGAACATGTGGGTTCGTAGACGGAGATGTGGTCACGCAGATAGGGTGGTCCCAAACCGTTCAGGGCTTTGTAGATAAGCGCCTGCATCTTAAATTGGGCTCAGAAAATAAACGGCTGCCAGTGGAGCTCCTTGAACAGGAGGGTTGACCTCTCTCTGTAATGAACCCCGGTTAACATCCTGGCTGCTGCCCATTGGACCGGTTGGAACTTCCGAGCCGTTTTCAAGGGCAGCCCTACATAGAGCGCATTGCAGTAATCCAATCTAGAGGTGACCAAGGCATGGACCACCCCGGCCAGATCAGCCTTCGTGATCTACTCTTACCTAACATATTCAACTTGTATGCAGAACATATCATGCCACGTGCTAATCTAGATGAATCCAAGACTGGATTTAAAATTGCTGGAAGAAATATTAATAACCTTGTTTATTTATTTATGGCATTTGTAGTGTGACGGCGTGAGTGGTGCCACCTATATGTAGAACTATTAGTTGCAAGATTTAAACTGTTGTATCATGCTTAATCCTGCCTTTTCACCCTGCTTGTGTATAGTTGGATTGATTACTTATAGCTGTCAATCAGTATTGTTTGGCTCCACCTCTTCCTGGAGGAGGGGAGTGCTTCCCTTTTCATTCTGCCATCAGAGTTTCTATTGGGTGGACGTGAGTAAGAGACTTGGCTATAAAAGCCCCTGCTTAAATTACCTCTCAGCATCAGTTCTGAGTTTTTTTACCCTTGAGACTTATGCTTCATGTTCAGACCAACCTGAACAACGTTGGAAGTCTCAAGCGCCTTCAAACCAGTTCTTTTGGCACCAGAGGAAGATCCTGAGTCTTCAAACATAGGCCATTTGAACTGGGGTTGTGGTTTTCTCCGGCATTCACAGCTATTGAGGAAAGAGGAAACAGGAAAAGCTTCTCAGCTACAAACTCCTTGGACTTCAGAGATTGTAAAGTATATTTCCTTTATCCCTGTTGAAACATCAAGCTTATGCCTGAGAGAAATAACTCACTGTGAACAATGAATACCATTTCGAGTTATCTGTTGTGTTTTGGTCTTTGGGAGTTCCAGTTTCCTATAGGAGGGCAAGAAGCAATCCCCTGGGGAAAGATGCCACGTCCATGCCTCTCTCATTAAGAGTTATAGCCCCCAGGCACGACGGCACATATAGCCCGCCTTTCTCAGCCTTAGGACGACTCAAGGCGGCTTACAGAATTGGCAGAATTTGATGCCACACATTTATAAAAATACAGTTTAAAACATTCCACCTAATATTATAAATAATAATAATAATAATCATCATCATCATCATCTTTATTTATACTCCGCTACCATCTCCCGAAAGAGAACTCAGGGCAGCTAACATGAGGCCAAGCCCAAAGATACAATACAGCAAAATAAAAATAACAAAAATTACATCAGAATAAAATACATATAGTAGCAAAAACACATATAAAACCATTAAAAACATATAATTACCAGTGTCATCCTGTTAAAATCATTATCCAGCAGCATCGTCTAGCCATTCCATATTCATTCTTCCTATTTCGTAATTATTTATTCCACTGCATTTACAAACGCTTGTTCAAAAATCCAAGTTTTTACTCTTTTCCTGAAGGTCAGAAGGGAGGGGGCCAATCTAATATGTAAGCTGCACCAAGTCCCTTGGGGAGATGGTAGCGGGGTACAAATAAAGTTTTTTTTATTATTATTATTAATATCCTTAGGGAGGGAGTTCCACAACTGAGGAGCCACCACTGAGAAGGCCAGATATGCAAATGATGCCACTTCTATATGCAGATAATACCACTTTGATGGCTGAAAGCAAGAATCAGCTGAGGAGCCTTCTAACCAATTTGAAAGAAGAAAGTGCAAAAGCTGGATTGCAGTTAAACATTTTTAAAAAAAAAACCAAGTTGATGGCAACCAGACTGATTGATAACTAACAAATAGAGGGAGAAAATGTGGAAGCAGTGACAGGCGTTGTATTTATAGGCACGAAGATGACTGCAGACGCAGATTACAGCCAAGAAATCAGAAGACGTTTCCTTCTTGAGAGGTGAGCAATGACCAATCTCAATAAAATAGTGAAGAGTAGAGACATCACAATCACAACGAAGATCCGCATAGTTAGAGCAATAGTATTCCCCATAGGAACCTATGGATGTGAGTGTTGGACCATAAGGAAAGCTGAGCGAAGGAAGAGAGATGCTTTTGAACTTTTGATGTCTCTTGTTCACCCTCCAACTTGTTCCGATATGGAGGAAGCCTGTGATGACAGTGCAGGACCCAGTCCTGAGACTGATAAATCTGTGTGGGAATCTGCAGTCAGGTCCCAGGACAAAAACCTGGATTTTCATCCTGTCGGAAGCTCCCATAGTCTTCCCCTTGTTTTTCATCTTTTCAGCTTCTATGGAAAATTATTGGGCACAAAAACATGGAAGCGGTCATCGCTAATAGTCAACACGGATTTATCAAAAACAAGTCATGCCAGACTAATCTGATCTCTTTTTCCTGCAGAGTTACAAGCTGTTGGGAATGCCGTGGATGTAGCGTACCTGGATTTCAGGAAGGCCTTCGACAAGGTCCCCCATGACCTTCTGGCACACAAACTAGTCCAATGTGCGCTAGGCAAAACTACGGTTAGGTGGATCTGGAATTGGTTAAGTGGACGAGCCCAGAGGGTGATCACCAATTCTTCCTCTTCATCCTGGAAAGAAGTGATGAGAGGAGTGCTGCAGGGTCCTGTTCAACATCTTCATTAATGGCTTAGATGAAGGGTTAGAAGGCATAATCATCAAGTTTGCAGAAGACACCAAATTGGGAGGGCTAGTCAATACTCCAGAAGACAAGAACAGAATTCAAAACGATCTTGACAGATTAAAGAGATGATTGGCCACATCTAGTAAAATGAAGTTCAACGGGGACAAATGCAAGTTACTCCACTTAAGCAGAAAAAATGAAATGCAAAGATAACAGAATGGGGGACACATGTGAAAAAGACCTTGGAGTCCTCATCTACAACAAGTTAAATATCAGCCAACAATGTGATGCAGCAGCAAAAAAAAAAGCCAATGGGATTTTGGCCTGCATCAATAAGAGTACAGTGTCTAGATCAAGGGAAGTCATGCTACCCCTCTATTCTACCTTGGTTAGACCACACCTGGAATACTGTGTCTGTTCTGGCACGGCTGTACCAGGAGCTCCAACTCTCTTTTCCTTTGTTGAGTGTTAGCATGTATTTTAAAGTTCTATGCATTTTACAATTAGGTAGCTTTCCTTAATTTGCAGTTATTGGGCAAAGGACCACTCAGTCATCATTAGGTTCTCTAGTTCTGCCCCCTTTTGGGTTTTGGGAGGGGAAAGGAGCCATTTTAGCTCCTTTAGGGGAAAGGAGCCATTTTAGCTCAGTCCACACAGACTGAAGTCTTTGTACAGGACGTAAATCAGGTCCTCCTGTAGAAAGCTTCGTCTTTTAAAGTTTGGCTGGGGAATACTGTCTCAGCATAGCCTTTGCTGGGAATTTACAGCCTTATAGCTCCTTTACTGAAGGGATCCAGCCACACAGCGCTACAGCCAGCCATTGCTGGGAACTGAAAGTCTACAAAGGACTCTGTTTGGTAAGGGCCACTTGCAACAGCCAGAAGCAGTTGGTACCAGGTGTAGGGGTCCCACGCCAGCAAGGCCTAAGACAGACTGCCCAGATAGAGGTTAAGGATTTCCCCGATAGCGAAGAGACAGTTTATGAAGATAGTTGCCTGTCCTCTGTGGCCAAGATTGAGAAAGCCACCAATTGGTTAAGAAAGGCTTGAAATAGTTGTGATTTATTGAAGACCTTAGCAACAATAAAAAAAAAATTGTTCAACCTTTAAGCAATCTAAAGACGCTGTTTAGGGAAATCCTAAAGCTTCTCATCAGGAGGCAGCCCCGGTGTCCCGTTGGGCACACAGAATATATGTCCTGTCTACAGTTTCTTGCCAATTCTGGGCACCACAATTGAAGGGAGATATTGACAAGCTGGAATGTGTCCAGAGGAAAGGTGACTAAAATGATCAAGGGTCTGAAGAACAAGCCCAATGAGGAGTGGCTTAAAGAGCTGGGCATGTTCAGGCTGAAGAAGAGAAGGCTGAGAGGAGACATGATAGTCATGTATAAATATGTGAGAGGAAGTCATACGGAGGAGGGCGCAAGCTTGTTTTCTGCTGCTCTGGAGACTAGGACAAAGAACTACAAGAAGGGAGATTCCATCTGAACATTTGGAAGAACTTCTAGACTGTGAGAGCTGTTCAGCAGTGGAACTCTCTGCAGGGGAGTGTGGTGGAGCCTCCTTTTTTGGAGGCTTTGAAATAGAGGCTGGATGGCCATCTGTCAGGGGTGCTTTGAATGTGATTTTCCTGCTTCTTGGCAGGGGGTTGGACTGGATGGCCCACGAGGTCTCTTCCAACTCTATGATTCTATGAGTCTAAGTGTGTATCCTGGTTTTTACCTTGAGTCCACTAGTGAGGATTTGGAGTAAAAATAGAAATGGTAGAAAAATGCTAGGACTGGGGGGAAAGTAGAAATGTTAACAAAATGCAAATCCAAGTAGCCCCCTCTAGAATGCATTGCTTTGATCCAGCTGTGGGCTGAGACGAGATAAGACATGGCTGTTGGCCAAACTTGAGTCTTTGCATGCTCTGTCTGCTTGTTCCATGTGATCTTAGAACAGTGCTTTTCTGTGATTAGAGGACCCAGTTTACATACGAAGATAGTGTCACAAGTCATCCTCGCCCCCCACATACACATACAGCCTCTAGGCTGGCTTGATGTAAATGCACAAGTAATGTCAACCTTCCTTGATTATTAGAAAAATATGAAACTAGACATTTTTGACTCTTACTTGAAAAATCAGAATATATGAGTGTTGAATGAAAAGTAATGCCTCCACCTTTGTAACTTCTCAACAGATGGCAGTACTGGTATGCAACAGGTACTGGCTTATTCAGTAGACTCTCCTCTACAGTTCCATTTTGGCAGGAAGCCTTAGCATTGAACAGTTGTGTTGTTAAAGTGCGTAGTATGGAACGCTGTAGTTAATGCAACTTGAGCAACATGTAGTCATTGAATTTTTGACAGCAGGTGTCACAACAAAGGAGATTCATCAGAGAATACAAGCTGTTTATGGTGATTGTGTTGATGTGAATACTGTGCATCATTGGGCAAATAAGTTTAAAGATGTTGAAGTGGGAACATCTGACTTGCATGACAAACAAAGAGTTGGATGTCCTGTGACAGCAACCACTTCTTCCATGACGGCTTCAGAAAACTTGTTCATCGTTGGCAGAAATGTATACAATTGACTCAAAGGATTACCACCTCACCCACCTCATAGGAAACCTGCTACAAAACAGGAGCTTTTTTGTTGAGTTCTAGGGCCAAAGCAGCAGATGGCGGAAACAGAAGAACGGCCTGCCTCAGGGGAGCATGCTTGCTCCATCCATGTTCAACATTTACACAAATGACCAGCCATGGCCAGAAGGAACAGAGAGTTTCATCTATGCTGATGATCATGCCATTACCGCTCAAGCAGGGAACTTTGAGATGGTAGAACAGAAGCTCTAGGTGCCCTCACTGCCTATTACAGGGGAAACCAGCTGAACCGTAATCCATCTAAAACACAGACATGTGCTTTTCGCCTTAAGAACAGACAAGCATCCTAAGCTCTGAGGATGACCTGGGAAAGAATCCCACTGGAGCATTGCAGCACACACAAAGACTCTGGACCATGCTCTGACCTACAAGAAGCACTACCTGAATATCAGGCAAAAAGTGGGCGCTAGAAATAATATACGAAAGCTTACTGGCACAACCTGGGGATCACAACCAGATACAGTGAAGACATCTGCCCTTGCACTATGCTACTCTGCTGCTGAGTATGCATGCCCAGTGTGGAACACATCTCACCACACTAAAACAGTGGATGTGGCTCTTAATGAGACATGCCGCATTATCATGGGGTGTCTGCGCCCTACACCACTGGAGAAATTACACCATTTAGCCAGTATTGTACCACCTGACATCCACCGGGGAGTAGCAACCAGTAGTGAAAGGACCAAGGCAGTGACATCTCCAGCCCACCCCCTGTTTGGGTATCAGCCAGCATGCCAACGACTTAAATCAAGAAATAATTTTCTAAGATCTACAGAGACACTCGCTGGAACACCTCAGCAAGCAAGTGTCCAAAAGTGGCAGGCTCAAACCCAGAACCTCAATCAATGGCTGGTACCAAATGAGAGATTCCCCCCTGGGCACACAGAAGACTGGGCGACTTAGAAGGTGCTGAACAGACTGCGCTCTGGCACCATGAGATGCAGAGCCAACCTTCAGAAATGGGGCCACAAAGTGGAATCCACAACATGCAAGTGTGGAGAAGAGCCAACCACAGACTGCAATGCAACTTGAGCCCTGCCACATGCACAATGGAGGACCTTCTTGCAGCAACACCAGAGGCACTCCAAGTGGCCAGATACTGGTCAAAGGACATTTAATCAACTACCAAGCTTCCAGACATTGTGTTTTGTCTGTTTGTTTATTTTGTTAAAAATGTAATACAAATGTCTGGTTGCTCATGATATGATAAATAAAAAAAATAAGGGTCATTGTAGTCAGAGAAAGCTGACTACTCCTACCTCTGATTTATAGCCCTGAATTGGGAGCTATGGTGTCTCCCAATTAGCTCAGCGTTTTTAGCAGCTATTCTGACTGAACGCCATCTGTGCTCTGTCTCTTTTCGTCTCTCTAAAAATGTGGGCAATACAACTGTTTTTGTTCTCTCCTGACATGATAAATAAATAATCCAATTGACTGGTTATTGTGTGGAAAAGTGAATAGTGGTAGTTAAAGAGCACATTTCTGCATTTGATTTATTAAAATATTTCCATCCAAACCCAAGTAGCGGAGGTGGAGGCATTACTTTTCATTCAACCCTCATATTAGAAACCAGTAAGGGGAAAAAAAGTCAAGCTTGGACTGGACTAGAGTCCTGTTTTACATACTTGAAGCAATCTTAGATTGCAGCAATGACACTTTTTAACAGCAGCCAAGAACATGTTATAAGACAAGTCCCATTCTGTTCCACGTTATTTAAAAAGAATCCTTGCGTTGTGGAAGGAAGATTTCCACTGACATTAATGATATAATTAGACTTATGAGAATAAATATGGCATTAACTCAAATGAAAGGTGATAGCAGTCGTCCCAAGTCTTACTTATTGAACATAGCAGCAGTGACAGTTTTCTGGTTCTATATTGAGCACATGTCATGCTTTCCTTCAAAGGAAAGTACAAGAGTCTCAAGACCATGACATCGTTCACAAGAGCATGCAATAGGCCAGAATACCATGGATTCACGCAAAGTTATAGTTTCCCTTGTTTTTAGCTGTATTTTTAAGTCAGTGTTTCTCAACCTTCCTAATGCCGCGACCGCTTAATACATTTCATGTTGTGGAGACCCCTAACCATGAAAATATTTTTGTTGCTACTTCATAACTGTAATTTTAGTATTATTTTGAATCATCATGTAAATATTTGATATGCAGGATGTATTTTAATTCACTGGCTCAAATTTTGCACAAATATCCAATATGCCCAAATTTGAATACTGGTGGGGTTGGGGGGGGGGGGGGGACAGTGTGCTGGTACGGCCAGGGGCGGCTCAACCATTACACAAAGTAAGCATTCGCAGTATAGTTGATTTTGCCCAGGGGCGCTCTTGAGGCGCTCTTGGGGGAAAATAGACCTTGACATATGCGAGTTGTAGTTACTGGGATGTATAGTTCACCTACAATCAAAGACTCTCTGTAGGAGCCTGATGCAATAGATCCAGCTATAGGAAAATAAGGAGGTATATCCTTACTGATTCCCCTGCTCTCTAAAAACATAGCCATTATCGGAGTGCATAGTTTACAAAGACATTTTGTGGGGCTAGTATCATGTATTATGTTCTGCAGTTGATGGTGGTTGGTGATGGAAGGGTTAATGTAAGTATTATTTCTAAAGGGTTGAGTTAAGTAAGAGTTCATGGGTAAAAGCAATTAAGGGTGGTATGCAGCTAGGTGTTTCTGGATATAAGGAGCGAGTCTTGGGACTGATCTTCGGGGAAAAGGTATTTGTCTTATCTTGGTGGTAGATGCTGCTGGTTTTCCCCCAGGTTTCTGGATTTTTGGTATCCTGACCCTGTCTCCTGAACCCTTGGAGCCTTGAAACTGGCTTTTGACGACGGTATAGACTAGGGGTCCTCAAACTTTTTAAACAGAGGCCCAGGTCACAGTCCCTCAAAGTGTTGGAGGGCCACATTATACATAGTTTGAAAAAAAACACGAATGAATTCCTATGCACACTGCACATGTTGTATTAGTAGTGCAAAAAAACCTTAAAAAACAATACACTAATTAAAATGAAGAACAATTTTAACAAATATAAACTTATTAGTATTTCAGTGGGAATGTGGGCCTGCTTTTGGCTGATGAGATAGGATTGTTGTTTTTGTTGTGTGCTTTCAAGTCATTTCAGACTTAGGTTGACCCTGAGCAAGGGTCAGGTAAATGACCTTGGAGGGCCATATCCGGCCCTCGGGCTGTAGTTTGAGGATCCCTGGTATAGACTCTTGATACCTCACTGAACTCTCGGCATTTGACCACTGGACTGGACCCTTATTATTTACTTATTATTTACTATACTTGTATACTGCCCCTCTCAGCCCGAAGGCGGCTCAAGGCGGTTTACATTTGGCAATCAATGCCCCACAAGATAAAATACAGTAAAAACAATGACATATAGTATAAACCGTATAAAAAAATAAACAATTAAAATCATAAAATACAGTTCTCAGCATCTCATCATTAAAATCATTTTCCGTCGCATTATCCTGTCATTCCATGAGTCTCAATTAATCAGTTATACTACGTTTGCAAATGCCTGCTCGAACAGCCAGGTCTTAACTCTCTTTCGAAATGTCAGGAGGGAAGGGACCGATCTAATGTCCCTAGGGAGGGCGTTCCATAGCTGGGGGCCACCGCTGAGAAGGCCCTGTCTCTTGTTCCCGCCAATCGGATCTGTGAAGAAGGCGGGACCAAGAGCAGGGCCTCTCCAGATGATCTTAAACACCTAGATGGTTCATAGGAAGAGATGCATTCAGACAGGTAAACTGGGCCAGAACCGTTTCCTATATTTCTACCCCGCCCTTCTCACCCCCGAGGGGAGACTCGGGGCGGCCTCACAAAAGCATCATAGGATGCCAAACATCATAAAAACAATCAACACTATGGTGTAGCGTTTGCTATCAGTTTTTGTTTTGTATTCTGTGGCTGAGTGCTACCTTTATGTTTTCTATTTTGGATTATTAAAACAGCCAGAAAGTAAGTGCTGTTTTAATTAAACTGTTTTATACAAACTGTGTGTTTGTTTAGTTCATCTCTGCCTCGGTATCGGCAGAGTCCCGGCAGCATGACAGTTAGCATGGCCTAGCTATGAAGATGTAGCTACACAATGTAGTATATCTCCTGATGCAGTATCACAGCCCAAGTTTCTACACATCTCCGGCCAAAGCAACTGGGATGCCATATTGATGAATAAGCTGGTATTGACCCTTACAGCCTTAGAACCAAAATGAGAAATGTCCAAAGATTTCAGTGGTTTTGTAGCACTGCATAAGATCCACAGCTTCTATGAAAGTGAAAATGAATCACATTGGCACCTACTGAATCAGAATTAATCAGATTTACCACCATCACGAATGCAAGTAACAATGAGCAGAGCGGTGCCCTCTTCCCTGCTTCTCCTCTCTCTTCTACCAGGGCCGCCTTTGCTTTGACTCTCCAGCTGCCTGGGAAACATGCGGCTCATTCCTTCCCTCTCCTCGGCCCCAACTGCAGCCGCGGAAAATAATTGGGTGCAGCAGGGCTGGTGGCTTTAATCCTGGTCCAGGTGGCTGGGATCCAGTGCAGGATTTACCATGCCCTGACCCTGAGCTGTCAAGACCGAGCAGTTAGATAAATGGGGTGGGTGGTTTCGTGTAATAATCGTTTGTTTGATGTGACAGGCCTGATAGGCGTTGATTTACTTACAGACTGATAGGCTTTTAATTGAGCACCGCCATCCCAGTCACATCAAAGGCCGGGAGGCTGACAAGGAGGGCCTTTTACTGAAAACTCCCAATGACTGACAGATCCTGCATGTTACCTCTTCCTTGCCAGAAAGGCGGGCAATGTGTTTTCCTTGATGGGCCAAGCCCAGGTGGAATATCTTCCTATTCAAATTCCCTGGTGGAATATCCTCCTATTCATTTCACCAGGGAACCTGCTCAGTAAAACATTCCACTCAGGACACAGCCATAGCCTGCTACAAGCATGTTTAGCATAGTGATAGTATCACATAGTGCTAAACATTGGGTCGGGACCCCTGGGGGGGTCACGAGGGGATATCAGAGGGGTCGCCAAAGACCATCAGAAGATACAGTATTTTCTATTGGTCATGAGGGTTCTGTGTATGAAGTTTAGCCCAATTCTCTCATTGTTGGAGTTCAGAAAGCTCTTTGATTGTAGCTGAACTATAAATCCCAGCAACTACAACTCCCAAATGTCAACGTCTATTATCTCTAACCTCCTCCAGTATTCACATCTGTGCCAAATTTGGTCCAGTGAATGAACTCCACCAGTGGGCATATTGAGTATTCGTGCCAAGTTTGGTCCAGATCCATCATAGTTTAAGTCCACAGTGCTCTCTGGATGTAGGTGAACTACAACTCCAAAACTCAAGGTCAATGCCTATCAAACCCTTCCAGTATTTACTGTTGGTCATAGGAGTTCTGTGCGCCAAGACTGGTTCAATTCCATCATTGGTGGAGTTCAGAATGCTCTTTGATTGTATGTGAACTATAAATCTCAGCAACTACAACTCCCAAATGACAGCATCAATCTCCCCTTCAACCCCACTAGAATTCAAATTTGGACGTATCAGGCATTTGTGCCAAATTTGATCCAGTGAATGAAAATGCATCCTGCATATCAGATACTTATATGACGATTCATAACAGCAGCAAAATTACAGTTGTGAAGTAGCAACAAAAATAATGTTATGGTTGGGGGTCATCACAACATGAGGAACTGTATTAAGGGGTCACGGCATTAGGGAGGTTGAGAACCACTGACATAATGGTTGAATAGTCCTTTTCTCAAAGGCTTGGGAACCAGAGTCTTTTGTGTTTCAAATACTTTTGGGTTTTGTATTTCCATAATGAGATGTACTAGAGATTGGGACACAAGTCTAAGCACAAAATGTTTTGGATACATATAATCTGAAGGTCATTACACTCACAATCTATATAAATAAAAATGTAATGTTAGTTTGTGGGATTAATATAACTCAAAAACCACTGGACAAAATGACACCAAATTTGGACACAAAACACCTAACAACCCAATGTATTTCCTTCACTCAAAAAACTGATTTTCTCATTTGGGAGTTGTAGTTGCTGGGATTTATAGTCCACCTACAATCAAAGAGCATTCTGAACCCTACCAATGATGGAATTGAACCAAACTTGGCACACAGAACTCCCATGACCAACAGAGAATACTGGGAGGGTTTAGTGGGCAATGTCCTTTGGTTTTAGAGTTGTAGTTCACCTACATCCAACAATGATGGATCTGGACCAAACTCTACACAAATACTCAATATGCCCAAAAGTGAACACTGGTGGAGTTTGGAGAAACTAGAATCTTGACATTTGGGAGTTGTAGTTGCTTGGATTTATAGTTCACCTACAATCACAGAGCATTCTGAACCCCACTCATGACAGAATTGGGCCAAACCTTCCACACAGAACCCCCTTGTGGGCCACAGCAACGCATGGCAGGGGATGGCTGTATAAATTAAAATGTAATGTTCGTTTGTGGGATTAACATAACCCAAAAACCACTGGACAAATTGACACAAAAGTTGGACACAAGACACTTCTCAGGCCAATGAGTAACCGTCACTCATAAAAACTCTGAAAAACAGCAGAAGAGACTTAAAAAGCCAAAATTTTCAAAAATACAGTACAACACATGTGCAAAACCACATATATACACATATACACAAATATTGTCAAAGGTTATTTGTGTATATTATATATACACAAATATATGCACACACACTCACACACACACATATATATATATATATACATACTAGGGCAGGGCAACCACGGAAAAATTTGTTTCTAAATTCAATTCGTTTTTAGGGGGTTTTTGCGTTTCGATTTTTAAAAGAATTCCGAAATTTTCCTTTAAAAAAATTCGTTATTTACGAAATTTTGTAAATTATGAATCAATTACGAATCGATTTCAAAACAATTATGAATCGATTCGTTAATGGCGGGCGCGATCGCGCAATACACTAAAAAAACCTCCAAATGGGACAGGAAGCTTCCCTCTCCCTCTGTTGTTGACTGTTGGTGTGATAATTTTTTTTTCACTGAGAAAACAAACAGCAACCCTAAAACTTGCACCAGACATGCGGAAATAATAACGAAATAATTTCGAATCAATTACGAATCGATTTCGACACAATTACGAAACAATTACGAAACGAATTGAAAAAATTCGTTTCGTTTTTTAGTTGCTCCTGAATGGTTCAATATCGCTTCGTTATCAAAAAAAATAACGAATTACGAATTACGAAATTAACGAACGAAATCGCCCAGCCCTAATACATACACAAAACACATATAAACAGACTGGGCCACAGCAACCCCTGGCAGGGGACAGCTAGTATCTATATAAATAAAAATGTAATGTTCATTTGTGGGATTAATATAAATCAAAAATCCACTTGACGAATTGCCGTCAAATTTGGCCAGAAGACCCCTACTAACCCAATGAGTGACTATAAATCAAAAAAATGATTTTATCATTTGGGAGTTGTAGTTGCTGGGATTTATAGTTCACCTACAATCAAAGAGCATTCTGAACTCCACCAATGATGGAATTGCGCCAAACGTAGCACACAGGACTCCCATGACCAACAGAAAACACTAGAAGAGTTTGCTAGACATTGACCTTGAATTTGAGAGTTGAAGTTCACCTACATCCAGAGAGCACTGTGGACTCAAACAATGATGGATCTGGACCAAACTTGGCACGAATATTCCAAATGCCCAAATACGAACACAGATGGAGTTTGGGGAAAATAGTCCTTGACACTCGGGAGTTGTAGTTGCTGGTATTTATAGTTCACCTCCAATCAAAGAGCATTCTGAACCCCACCAATGATACAATTGGGCCAAACTTTCCGCACAGAACCCCGAGGACCAACAGAAAATACTGTGCTTTCTGTTGGTCTTTGGCCATCCCTCTGACACCCCCTCGTGACCTCCCTTCTGGGGTCCCGACTTCCACTGGTGTAGATGGTGTAGAAGGGGCAGGCAGAGGAGGGCCATACAAAGCCTGGAAGGCCTCCAAATAATATTAATGTGAGGAAGAATATGTGGCTGTCATCAGAGGTGACCCTAGGTAATTTTCAACAGTAAGCAAACAGTATTTTGGTGCCCCCCCCCCCCCAACCAATCACTGATATATTTTTTTGTTCATTGTGGGGGTTCTGTGTGCCGTATTTGGTTCAATTTCATCATTGGTGGAGTTCAGAATGCTCTTTGATTGTAGGTGAACTATACATCCCAGTAACTACAACTCGCATATGTCAAGGTCTATTTTCCCCCAAGAGCGCTTCAAGAGCGCCCCTGGGCAAAATCAACTATACTGCGAATGCTTACTTTGCGTAATGGTTGAGCCGCTCCTAGCTGTCATGGAACAGCAGAAGATTGAATTAAACTCCATTTTCCACCCAGGGACGTGAGTGTCCTTAGTCCTACTCCAAATACTCCATTAAATGGGCACCACCCTGTCTTCCAGATTCTCCTCATCCTCACCTGTGGATACAGACAACATGCCTCCAGTTCAAACCTGAAGGAAATGAATTTATTCACTAAGTCCTGAAAGTGGCACAACCACTGAACAATCACACATCCTTTCCCCATCCTCCCTTTTAAAAAAATGTCACATCTTTCAAACCATATTTTGTTTATTATCCCGGTGCAGATGGTGCCAGAAGCTTAGAATGGCGTCAAATGTTTTCCATGATCAGAAAAGGCCAATGGTTTGGCAGCAGTTTGAAATGCTGAGGAGGGGTGTGCGTAGAGTTAGGGAGGCTTTTGCAAAAGTATCGGCTAATGACATATCAAAACAGGGTATTTTCAAGACCTTTCAAGAAGATGGCTCTCACTGAGATTTGTTGTTTGTCTTAAGGAGCTGGTAGAGGAGGACCTGCCTATAGAAATACTCTTTATTGGCCAAGCTAATGAAAAAAAGGGGGTCAAGAGCAGCTGATGGGAATGTTTCTGCCTATGACTAAAGGTGCTTCTGCACTGTTGAGTTAATGCAATATGGTGCCATTTAAAATGCTCAATGCTATAGAATCCTGAGATATGTAGTTTTGCAAAGTCTTTAGCCTTATCTACTAAAGAATAATGTTGTGCCTCATCAAAATACAGCTTGCATGCAGGGGCTTCTGCACTGTTGAGTTAATGCAATATGGTGCCATTTAAAATGCTCAATGCTATAGAATCCTGAGATATGTAGTTTTGCAAAGTCTTTAGCCTTATCTACTAAAGAATAATGTTGTGCCTCATCAAAATACAGCTTGCATGCAGGGGCAGCAAAGTACGTAAAGTACGCAAAGTAAGTAAAGTTACGCAAAGTAAGTAAAGTAAGCAATTAGTCCAGCGGTCGGCGGCCAGGTTGTTAACTGGATCTGCATACAGGGAGCATACCACTCCTCTGTTGCGCCAGCTCCGTTCCACCGACCGCTGGACTAATTGGAGCTTCTAAGAAGTTTTCAAAGGCAGCCCCACATAGAGAGCGTTGCAGTAGTCTATTCGGGATGTAACCAAGGTGGACCAGCTGTTAGGATTTCTGGGAACTGAAGACCAAAACATCTGGGGACCCACAGGTTGAGAACCACTGCTCTAGATGGAGGTGAACTACAACTCCAAAACTCAAGGTCAATGCCCTCCAAACCCTTCCAGTATTTTCTGTTGGTCATTAGAGTTCTGTGTGCCAAGTTTGGTTCAATTCCATCGTTGGTGGAGTTCAGAATGCTCTTTGATTGTAGGTGAACTATAAATCCCAAGAACAACAACTCCCAAATGACAAAATCAATCCCGTGTTCCAACCCCACCAGTATTCAAATTTGGGTGTATCAGCTATTTGTGCCAAATTTGGCCCAGTGAATGAAAATACATCCTGCGTATCAGATATTTACATTATGATTCAGGACAGTAGCAAAATTACAGTAATGAAATAGCAACAAACATAATTTTATGGTTGGGGGTCACCACAACATGAGGAACTGCATTAAGGGGTTGCGGTATTAGGAAGGTTGAGAAACACTGACTAAAAGGGTTCCTAAGACCATCAGAAATATGTGTTTTCTGATGGTCTTTGATAACCAATCTGAACACCCCCCCACCTTATGACCCACCAGGGATCCCCACCCCCAGGTTGAGAAATGCTGATCTAGATGGACTACAGTAGATTGCCCATCCCTGTCTTGTGGATAGTAATAGTAAGCCAGGTCCCCTAGTTCTAAGCATTCAGCAGTTTAAAACTGGATCACCCACCGACTGTTTTAAAATCTCACATGTTTTCCATGATTTTAAATATAAATTATTTTGACTGTCTCCGTGATTAAATATTTTCTTTGAAATTAGGTGGTCCCAAAAAAAGAAATGTTTCTGGAAATGAAAAGAGGGGCGGAAATAACAACACAAATCCATTTCTTCTTCTTTTTTTGTCATTTGCAACCCATAAAAATGCCTATTGTTATGAAGGGCTCATAAATAATCTGATTTTGGCATGCTTTCATATGAAACTGAAAATGAATAAATTAAACCTGATTTACAGCCTTTTTCTCTTTCGTCGTCTTCCTCTCCTCCTTTATTTTTTTTTCTAATTTTTATGAGAGCCATTCCAAACATTTTATGTAACGTGCGTGCCAGAGAATGGGTGCCAAATGGTTTAAGGCTCCGGTATTGATATTATATAAATTAAGATGTTTTAATTTGCATAGTTTAATTAACTAATACTGCCAAGGAGAATAGAAAAACAGAGGTGGGAGATGAATGACTGCCTTTAACAAATAAAGGGCCTTCTTGAAAACGATTCTCCGCATCCTATCTTCGCACGAGAATTTGGCGACACTTGCCATTAAGACGCCTGCTGCAGATTTCCATGCCTGAGCTGCCAGCTTTGCTTTCTCCGTTTCATTTGTAATCTGGTAGCTCTTGGTGGCTTTTCTTCCAATCCTTTGAACTTAAAATGATGGTCACATCTCAGCCTCGTGGTAATTATGGATCCAGACTCAAAAATCACAATATTGGAAAGGACTTGTTCTGTCGCCGCTGGGCCTGTATTTTGTTCATTCGTTCAGTCGTCTCCGACTCTTCGTGACCTCATGGACCAGCCCACGCCAGAGCTCCCTGTTGGCCGTCACCACCCCCAGCTCCTTCAAAGTCAGTCCAGTCACTTCAAGGATGCCATCCATCCATCTTGCCCTAGGTCGGCCCCTCTTCGTTTTGCCTTCCACTTTCCCCAGCATAATTGTCTTCTCTAGGCTTTGCTGTCTCCTCATGATGTGGCCAAAGTACTTCAACTTTGTCTCTAGTATCTTCCCTCCAATGAGCAGCCGGGCTTTATTTCCTGGAGGATGGACTGGTTGGATCTTCTCGCAGTCCAAGGCACTCTCAGCACTTTCCTCCAACACCACAGCTCAAAAGCATCGATCTTCCTCCGCTCAGCCTTCCCTAAGGTCCAGCTCTCACATCCGTAGGTGACTACAGGGAATACCATGGCGGATCTTTGTTGCCAGTCTGATGTCTCTACTCTTTACTATTTTATCGAGACTGGACATTGCTCTCCTCCCAAGAAGGAAGCGTCTTCTGATTTCCTGGCCACAGTCTGCATCTGCAGTAATCTTTGCACCTAGAAATACAAAGTCTGTCACGGCCTCCACATTTTCTCCCTCTATTTTCCAATTGTCAATCATTCTTGTTGCCATAATCTTGGTTTTTTTGACGTTCAGCTGCAACCCGGCTTTTGCGCTTTCTTCTTTCACCTTGATTAGAAGGCTCCTCAGCTCCTCCTCGCTTTCGGCCATCAGAGTGGTGTCATCTGCATATCTGAGGTTGTTAATGTTTCTTCCAGCAATTTTCACCCCAGCTTTGCATTCGTCAAGCCCCGCACATCCTCGCATGATGTGTTCTGCATACAAGTTAAAAAGGTTGGGTGAGCGTATGCAGCCTTGCCGGACGCCTTTCCCAATCTTGAACCAGTCTGTTGTTCCGTGGTGGGCCTGTATTTGGTTGGCTTTAAATATAGGATGTGTAACCTTTGCCCAGGGGGAAGCCAGGGGCCTAAGAAGAAGTTCTCAGAGGTTTCCACTCCAAAAGAGTCTTGATATGGCTTGAAAAATACCACAAAGTCTTTTATTAATGAATCAAACAGGTACTTCAAAGCTTTCTTGATAAATAATTAGTTCTCTCAATCTTGCCCACAGGGGACAGGCAATATCTTCAATAACTATTCTTTAAAGGAAATTTCCCCTTTTTTAACTTCTCCCAAGGCTGACTAAAATCCAACCCTCACTGGTAGGCCTGGGTAACCACGGAAAAATTTGGTTCTAAACTCGTTTTGTTTTTAGGGGGCCCCTGCATTTCGTTTTTTTAAATAATTCCGAAATTTTCCTTTTAAAAATTTCAGAGGGGTCGCCAAAGACCATCAGAAGATACAGTATTTTCTATTGGTCATGAGGGTTCTGTGTATGAAGTTTAGCCCAATTCTCTCATTGTTGGAGTTCAGAAAGCTCTTTGATTGTAGCTGAACTATAAATCCCAGCAACTACAACTCCCAAATGTCAACGTCTATTATCTCTAACCTCCTCCAGTATTCACATCTGTGCCAAATTTGGTCCAGAGAATGAACTCCACCAGTGGGCATATTGAGTATTCGTGCCAAGTTTGGTCCAGATCCATCATAGTTTAAGTTCACAGTGCTCTCTGGATGTAGGTGAACTACAACTCCAAAACTCAAGGCCAATGCCTATCAAACCCTTCCACTATTTACTGTTGGTCATAGGAGTTCTGTGCGCCAAGACTGGTTCAATTCCATCATTGGTGGAGTTCAGAATTCGTAAAATTATGAATCGATTCGTTAATGGCGGACGCGATTGCGCAATATGCTAAAAAAAACCTCCAAATGGGACAGTGGGAACTTCTGAAGCTTCCCTCTCCCTCTGTTGTTGACTGTTGGTGTGATAAAACAAACAACAACTATAAAACTTGCACCAGACATGCGAAAATAATTCCGAAATAATAACAAAATAATAACAAAATAATAACAAATTAATAACGAAATAATTACGAAATAAATTGAAAAAATTGTTTCGAATCTAATTAACTCCTCACACTATTCCTGCATGGCTCAATATTGGATCGTAAGCTAATTTAAATATGAATTAATAACGAATTACGAAATTAACTAACGAAACCGCCCAAGCCTACTCACTGGTATGGGTTCCACTGCCAGGTAGAACTGCTTCTCGAGCGCTGAGAGGACCTACCAGCAAGGCAATGGATGTTCTCCAGTTGGAGTTCTTTAGACCTTAAGGCTGTCTTCCTGGAAACTCTCAAGGCTGTGGAAGGCTTCCCTGGAGTTCTTAGGAGACTCTTAAAGCTGTTCTCCCCTGGAAATTATTTCCCTGGAGATTCTGTTAGAGTTTCTGTGACCCTGGAATTCTTTCCCTGGATGTTCATAAAGGTTGAAGCCTTACACACACATCCTATACATTGGTTAACCTGGCTGAAACTAAACACAAAATGGCTCACTTCCCTACCAAAGCCCAAAAAGGGAACCTAAGGATAACTGACAAGCAATTGACCCAATAACTGCAAAGTAAGGAGAGGCATCTAACTGCAAAGGCATATAATTTCAAAATACATGCAGCAATGAACAAATAGCAAGATAAGCTGGAACTCCTGGCTGTACCAAAACAGGACTGGGGCTGCCCTTGAAGACGGCCCGGAAGCTTCAATTGGTCCAACGTGCGGCAGCCATGATACTAACAGGAGCGGGACACAGGGAGCATACAACCCCCTTGTTGTACCAGCTCCACTGGCTGCTGATTTGCTACCAGGCTCAATTCAAGGTGCTGGCGTTGGCCTATAAAACCTTAAACGGTTCTGGCCCAAGCTACCTATCCGAACGTATCTCTGCCTATGAACCCACCAGGACTCTAAGATCTTCTGGGGAGGCCCTGCTTTCGATCCCGCCTGCATCACAAGCACGGCTGGCGGGGACGAGGGACAGGGCCTTCTTTGTGGTGGCCCCTCGGCTGTGGAACGCCCTTCCCATGGATATTAGATCAGCCCTTCGTTAATGGTGTTTCGAAGAAAACTAAAAACCTGGCTGTTTGAACACGCGTTCGGACAAATAGTGCAATGAACGATGAATATAGGAACGGAATTATGGATGACGAATTGGATCACGATTTTAGTTACGAGACGTGGATGTGTTGTTATTGATGTGTCATTATTTCGTATATTTGCTGTTAATGGTTTTTAATACTGTATGTTGCTCGATTGACTTTTGCTCTTGTTGTGAACCGCGTTGAGTCGCCTATGTACTGCCATTGTTGTTATTTTGCTTATTGTTTGATTTGCTTAGTATTGCGGTGTTATGTTATTTGCTTATTGTTTGATTTGCCTTGTTGTTGTGATGTTATATTCTCTATTGTATTGTGTTTGAGGCTTCGGCCTGTGTAAGCCGCATCGAGTCCTCTGGGAGATGCTAGCGGGGTACAAATAAAGTTAATAATAATAATAATAATAATAATATGGGCTGAGAAACTGCGGTATACAAGTAAAGTAAATAAATAAATAAATAAATAAGGACTGAAAAGTCATTTAGTGAAAACTGTCCCAGTTTTGAAGAGACCGTCCAGATTAACTCTCTACCATCCCACTTTTTCAGCAGCTTTAAAAATGTTCCAGCTTCTCTTTACCTCCCACTTTCCACTTTTGCTCTCACCTTATTTATTTATTTATTTATTTATTTTGATAAGACCAACTGGCTAATCAATAAAATTGTTGTTGTTATTTATTTATTTATTCATTTACGACATTTATATGCCGCCCTTCTCACCCCGAAGGGGCCTCAGGGTGGCTTACAAGATATATAGCTCAACAAATATCCCACGTATACAGAAATTTGAAAACAATAGAATTCAGCGTATAATTGCATAAACTTGTTGTACTGTTCAAATTCACAGTGATCACAAACAATATTATATGGATTTTTGTACAACTCAGAGTAGGTTTCACTTTGCTATCAAACACCACCACACTAGAGCTGTAGATTTGGTAGTTTATTGAGGAAAAGTAAAGTCAAAACATAGAGGAAGCAATGCAAAGTTCCAAAGACAAAAGTTAAATGCAAAAACAGAGTTCCCAAGATCCATAGGAAAAAACATGAAGCATAATCCTTTAGGCAATGATCAAGCAAGAGTCCATGGTAAAACAGTGAAACACAAAATCCAAAATCCCAGATTCAGGAAGCCAAAAGCGTGCTGCTTAAAGTCAAGGTTAATTCCATAGAAGCTTGCATGGAAAGAGCCACGTTGAACTGACATTTTCTCTTTGTCAGTCAGAGACCTAAATACCCTTTGCAACCATGAAGGCATTGCGCTGACCTTTCACAGACTTGGCTTCTTTCTTACTAGCTAAACGAGAACTCCTCCTGACCCTCCAGTCTAAGCGTTCTTGCCTGCTCATTAATTCACTATCTTCAGTGCTCTCCTTATCAGTTTGGTCCAGCTTGACCAAATCACTGTGGGAAGGCTGAGCAGGTGAAGACAACTCCACCTGGCCGTTATCTAGCTCACTGGCATTCTTTTCCCTTAAGAACTGACTTGTTGTCTCTCCTGTTGCATTGTCTGAGACAGGCACAGAAACAGGCCCAGAAATCTGAATCCCATCATCTTCTTCATCAGGGAACAATTCTGGTTCACCAGACCCACAAGGTTCAGTTTCAGACTCAGAATCAAACTGAGCCACAACGGTACAATCACTTTGAAATAGTATCAATGCCATGTCTTCTTATGGGCAAATGTAGTTCACCTACATCTGGAGAGCACTGTGAACCCAAACAATGATGGATCTGGACCAAACGTGGCATAAATACGCAATATGTCCAAATTTGAACACTGGTGGAGTTTGGGGAAAATAGATCCTGATATTTGGGAGTTGTAGTTGCTGGGATTTATAGTTTACCTACACTCAAATAGCATTCAGGTGAAAGCTCCGTTTTCTGCCTCGCAACCCTGCCTCGCAGCCCAGCAGGGAGAGTCAGGCAAAGGAGACTTTGCGTAAGGTCAGGCCTCGAGTGGAGCCTCCATTGCCTGGCTCTCACATTCGCTAGCCGGTGGGGTTGCAAGGCAGGCAAAGGTGGCTCCACTCAAGGCCTGTTCTCGGGTGAAGCCTCCCTCGCGACCCCGCTGGCCGGTCAGCAGGGAGAGTCAGGCGATGGAGACTTCATGCAAGGCCAGGCCTTAAGCAGAGCCCTCATTGTCTGGCTCTCGCACTCGCTGGCCGACGGGGTTGTGAGACAGGCAAGGGTGGCTCCACTCGAGGCCTGGCCTTGGGTGAAGCCTCCCTTGCAACCCCACCGGCCGGCCAGCGAAGAGAGTCAGGGGAGGGAGACTTCATGCGAGGCTAGGCCTCGAGCGGAGCCCCCATTGTCTGGCTCTCACACTCGCCGGTTGGCGGGGTTGCAAGGCAGGTGAGGTAGGCTTCGCCTGAGGCTTCTTCGCCTGCTCAAAATGGGTACCTCCCTTGCCTGGCTTGTGCCCCTGCTGGCCCAGCAAGCAGCAAGAGCCAGGAGAGGGAGGCAGCCATTTTGAGAAGGCAAAGGGGGCGGGGCCAAAAGAGGCGGCCTCGCAACTCCTCAGAAATTGCCAAATGACCCCCCTGGGGGTCGCAACCCCCAGGTTGAGAACCGCTGGAATAGAGTGAGGAAAGGAGGCGAATGTATGAAATGAAGGGAGGGAAGGAGAGAAAGGAAAGGAAAAAAGGCATTGTGTGGTAGGCCTTCTAAGAGCTGGAGAAAGGAGAAAGTAGGCGGG
The DNA here is from genome assembly GCF_037176765.1 of Anolis sagrei. Classification (NCBI taxonomy): domain Eukaryota; kingdom Metazoa; phylum Chordata; class Lepidosauria; order Squamata; family Anolidae; genus Anolis; species Anolis sagrei. The sequence goes on along the minus strand of NC_090027.1, from coordinate 11,467,669 downwards.
CAACACGCCCAACAATATCTGAGCAATAGGAGGTATAAATGGTAGTGAATTCATAATATCAAAGGTAAAGGTCAAGGTTTTCCCCCTGACATTAAGTCCAGTCGTGTCCAACTCTGAGGATTGGTATTTATTTATTTATCATGTCATCAACAACCATACCATTGTATTACATTTCTAACAGAACAAAACAAACAGATTTAAAAAACACAAATTTTGCAAACTTGGTAGTTGATTAAATGTCCTTTGACCAGTATCTGGCTACTTGGAGTGCCTCTGGTGTTGCCGCAAGAAGGTCCTCCATTGTGCATGTGGCAGGGCTCAGGGTGCATTGCAGCAGGTGGTCTGTGGTTTGCTCTTCTCCGCACTCGCATGTCGAGGATTCCACTTTGTAGCCCCATTTCTTAAGATTGGCTCTGTATCTCGTGGTGCCAGAGCGCAGTCTGTTCAGCGCCTTCCAAGTCGCCCAGTCTTCTGTGTGCCCAGGGGGGAGTCTCTCATCTGGTATCACCCACGGATTGAGGTGCTGGGTTTCAGCCTGCCACTTTTGGACTCTCGCTTGCTGAGGTGTTCCAGCTAGTGCCTCTGTAGATCTTAGAAAACTATTTTTTGATTTAAGTCGTTGACATGCTGGCTGATACCCAAACAAGGCATGAGCTGGAGATATCACTGCCTTGGTCTTTTCACTATTGGCTGCTACTTTCCGGCGGATGTGAGGTGGTGCAAAATTGGCTAAACTGTAATTTCTCCAGTGGTGTAGGGTGCAGACACCCTGTGATAATGCAGCATGTCTCATTAAGAACCACATTCACTGTTTTAGTGTGGTGAGATGTGTTCCACACTGGGCATGCGTACTCAGCAGCAGAGTAGCACAGCGCAAGGGCAGATGTCTTCACTGTGTCTGGTTGTGATCCCCAGGCTGTGCCAGTCAGCTTTCGTATGATATTGTTTCTAGCACCCACTTTTTGCTTGATGTTCAGGCAGTGCTTCTTGTAGTTCAGAGCACGGTCCAGAGTGACTCCCAGGTGTTTGGGTGCGCTGCAATGCTCCAGTGAGATTCCTTCCCAGGTAATTCTCAGAGCTCATGATGCTTATCTGTTCTTAAGGTGAAAGGCACATGTCTGTATTTTAGATTCTTTAGGGATCAGTTGGTTTTCCCTGTAATAGGCAGTAAGAGCACCTAGAGCTTTGGAGAGCTTCTGTTCAACCATCTCAAAGCTCCCTCCTTGAGCGGTAATGGCACGATCATCAGCATAGATGAAACTCTCTGTCCCTTTTGGCAGTGACTGGTCATTTGTGTAAATGTTGAACATTGATGGAGCGAGCATTGGTGCTCATCTCCATTTCTAAGTCAAAGAGCCAGAGTTGTCCGTAGATACCTCCAAGGTCATGTGGCCAGCATGACTTCATGGAGCACTGTTAATATCATAATATCAAACCATCATTAAAAAGTTAAAAATGTAAAAAGCTGACTTGTGCTTGCATTTTCTCTCCCAATTCCCTTTTCTTTTGGGGTTGAACTGAACGGGTCTTGTAGGATCTTGCACTTCCCAGCTGACTCGAGCAAAAGCAAACTGCTGCAGTTTCTCCATTCTTCCTCACTAATAACTTTTGCCTTTTTGACCACGCTGCATTGTTGGTTGGACACGTTTCCTGGTTTTCGTTTGCAAACTGTTGGAAGGCATGACACACACTGTAGTAAACCGATGTCTTGCTCCTTGAGCACCATATGCAAATAATCATGAAAATTGCATTTTCTTCAAACACGGTATATACTTTTTCACAAAAGATCTCTCTCTCTGTTTAAAATAAGCAGAAACATGTAATAGTAATAATTCGTGTCACACTGACCTGATGATGTCAGAAGCTATAAGTGTGCTTGGATCTGCTGCTTGTCCCAGCAGGATAGAAAAGTATTTTTCTCTTCTTCTTTTTTTTTCTCCCCCTGAAAACCCTTTGATAAGTGTGTTGAAGTTCCCTTCCCTTTGTGCTATCCATCCTGTAGCATTTCACACCAGGAAGTCTCTCCATTACATCAACAACAGGAAGATCCCACTGGCTTGCCACAAAGAAAAACAGCTGTTAGTCACACATCAAGGGAATGAAAGATTGAAAGGGGAAGGGGGAGCGAAAATAAATCACACACACACCCCATGCTTACACGGTCCTTTAATGCTAATCAGTGGGCTGAAAAAAAGGATAACCAAAGAGGGTGGAGCTGTTCAAACTTGTGATTTGGGGTGTATCATTCAATATTAGAGATGGATGTCTTCGACAAGGTCTCCATGACCTTCTTGCAAACAAACTACAAGGGTTGGATGAAAAGTAATGCATCCACCTTTGTTACTTGGGTTTGGATGGGAATATTTTAATAAATCAAACGCAGAAATATTCCTTAGAATGTGCCATTTAATAACCACTATTCACTATTCACTGTGTGCCAGGTTCAATTCCATCGTTGGTGGGGTTCAGAATGCTCTGTGATTGTAGGTGAACTACAAATCCCAGCAACTACAACGCCCAAATGTCAAGATTCTATTTTCCCCAAACCACCAGTGTTCACATTTGGGCATATTGAGTATTCGTGTAGTTTGGTCCAGATCCATCGTTGTTTGAGTCCACGGTGATCTTTGGATGTAGGTGAACTACAACTCCAAAACCAAAGGACACTGCCCACCAAACCCTTCCAGTATTTTCTGTTGGTCATGGGAGAACTGTGTGCCAGGTTCAATTCCATTGTTGGTGAGGTTCAGAATGCTCTTTGATTGTAGGTGAACTATAAATCCTAGCAACTACAACTCCCAAATGACAAAAGCAATTTTTTTGAGTGAAGGACATACATTGGGTTGTTAGGTGCCTTGTGTCCAAGTCTGGTGTCAATTCGTCCAGTGTTTTTTGAGTTCTGATAATCCCACAAACGAACATTACATTTTTGTTTATATAGATAAGCAAATGTTGTTTACTGCTGTAAATACTGATTATAAACGGTTCTATAGTATGTAAGCATCAGTTTAATGTGACTTAACAATCAAAACAACATGAATCACTCAATAGTTGCTAACGAAGTTAAAGGCAGAGTGTAGACACTGTTGTGAATTCTAGTCGACAAGGGTCTTGGAGTTGTTTTAACCTCGTTTCATTTCGGGAAGCTTTCCCTTTATCAGTTTTCTATGATTTCTTCACTACTGAAGGCCTGACAGCAAAGCCAAATCTGTGTAATAGAGAAGATATCACTGAAAAGTTACACTTTGGTGAAGAAATCACAGAAACCTGACGAAGGGAAAGCTTCCCAAAATGAGGTTAAAACAACCCGGGGACCCTTGTCATCTATTTTTTGCTTCTTCAAGAACATTACAAGTATCTCTTTAGTCCAATATTCACTATTTGAACTCAAGATACAGCCAAGAAGAAAATGACAAAGTTTTGACTTAACTAGAATTCAAAACAGTGTCTACACTTGCCTTTAACTTCGTTAGCAACTATTGAGTGATTTATGTTTATTGTTGTATTGTGGGCTCAGCCTCATGTAAGCCGGGTCCCTTGGGAGATGGTAGCGGGGTTACAAATAAAGTGTTATTATTATTATTATTATTATTATTATTATTATTATTAAAGATATTAATAAGGAAGAATGCAGAAGCTGAGAGGTAGTACAAAAGATTGTTTTTGCCTGACATTATAGGGAAAGGTACAAATGTCAAACGATTCTGACCCTTCCTGTCCTCAATGGAGTTGAGTAAAGACTGCTTTTGCACTTTGAACTTTGCTTGAAGCAGTTGAAGTAGGCTGAAGGGGGAAGGTGGAAGGTGGAGAAAGAAACCGGGACTCCTTAAAATACATTGAGAAAGTGGGATAGTAGAGGATGAACGTGTCCCTGCCAAATTAGAAAAATTGAAGGGTATAGTGACCAAATATCTACCACAAACGGGGAAAAAAGAAGATAAGAGAAACTGGGATGGTGAAGTCATGGAATGGGAGACGATTAACTAGTACAAGATTAATAAAGATGTCAAAAGGTATCAATAAGAAAGAATACAGAAATTGAGAGGGAGTACAAAAGATTGTTTTTGCCTGACATTACAGGGAAGGGTACTGATATCAAACTATTCTGACCCTTCCTGTCCTCAATGGAGTTGAGTAAACACTACTTTTGCACTTTGAACTTTGCTTGAAGCAGTTGAAGTAGGCTGAAAGGGGAAGGTGGAAGGCGGAGAAAGAAACTGGGACTCCTTAAAATACTTTGAGAAAGTGGGATAGTAGGGGATGAACCTGTCCCTGCCAAATTAGAAAATTTGAAGGGTCAAAGAAATAAGAGACATGGATGAATTAACTTTTTTGATGAGGAAAAATACCGGAAAATCGGTAAAAAGGACTGGACCCTTTTTTATGACTATGAAAAAAAATAGAAGAAAAATAGAGGATAAGAACACATACATGTGATTAAGAAACACTTAGAGAAAATCCTGAGGCTGGAGTGGAAGTCATTTTAGAACTGTTTGTGTGTGGGTTTTTTGTTTGTATGTATGTTTGGTTTTTTTGCATTTTTTCCATTTTTTGTAAAAAAAAAAATTGGACTTCTTTTTTAATTTTTTGAAATTTCTTTTTTCTGGTCTTTTCTCTTTTTTCTGGTCTTTTCTCTTTTTTCTGGTCTTTTCTCTTTTTTTCTCTTTTTTCTCTTTTTTCTCTTTTTTCTCTTTTTTCTCTTTTTTCTCTTTTTTCTCTTTTTTCTCTTTTTTCTCTTTTTTCTCTTTTTTCTCTTTTTTCTCTTTTGGTGGTGATCGGGTTTCCTACTTTTCTATCTTCTTTGGAAATGTTCTCCCTCTTTCCTTGTGTCAATGTTTAAAATATTCAATAAAATTATTTTAAAAAGAAAGAAAGAAAATTTGAAGGGTATAGTGACCAAAAATCTACCACAAAAGGGGGAAAAAGAGGATAAGAGACACTGTGATGGTGAAGTCATGGAATGGGAGACAATTAACTGGTACAAGATTAATGAAGATGGCAAAAGATATCAATAAGAAAGAATACAGAAATTGAGAGGTAGTACAAAAGATTGTTTTTGCCTGACATTATAGGGAAGAGTACTGATATCAAACAATTCTGACCCTTCCTGTCCTCAATGGAGTTGAGTAAACACTACTTTTGCACCTTGAACTTTGCTTGAAGCAGTTGAAGTAAGCTGAAAGGGGAAGGTGGAAGGCGGAGAAAGAAACCGGGACTCCTTAAAATACATTGAGAAAGTGGGATAGTAGAGGATGAACCTGTCCCTACCAAATTAGAAAATTTGAATGGTATGGTGACCAAAAATCTACCACAAAAATATGCTGACCTCTCTTTGCCTTATAGAAGGGCTGTCCTAATTTGTTTGTTTGTTTACAGCTTTTATATTCCGCCCTTCTCACCCCGCAGGGGACTCAGGGTGGATTACAGTGTACACATATATGGCAAACATTCAATGCCAATTTTGACATACAACATATACAGACATACACAGAGGCTATTTAACTTTTCTGGCCGCCAGGGGAGCTGTTGCTTTCATTTTCCATCTGCGACGCTGATGAAGCACTTCCGCATGCTTCCCCGCTGGAATGCTTTGCTGGAGTCTTCCTTATGGCCTCATAAATCAGTTAATTTAGCCTCCCCACACTTTAAGGTGGTACCTAATTTTCCTACTTGACAGATGCAACTGTCTTTCGGGTTGCAAAGGTCGACAACAGGCTACACACAATTGGTTGGAAACTCACTCCAACTCGGGCTGGCTTCGAACTCATGACCTTTTGGTCAGAGTGATCTTAATGCAGCTGACACTCAGCCAGCTGTGCCACAATCCCGCTGCTGGATTAAATAATGTGGATTAAAGTAAAAATGGGGGTCAGCTGCTGACTCTTAATTTTAAGCTGTCAAAGAAAAATTTGGGAGCTCAAAATGCTTGTCTCTTCCTTGAGATGAGTAATGGAAGCCGTTCTTCCCAGGCTTGCATCCGGTGAGTTCTGCTGGCATGTTTACTTCAATATCCAGTTGCTTGGTGGGGAGGGGGCTGTGAAGGCAGAGGAAGACTAGTAATTACAACTTCAAAATAAAGACTCTATTTTTACTCATGCCAAAAATCTATGCGGCTTGGGTTTTGTTTTTTATTTTCTCGAAAGGAGGAGGGGAAACCCCTTCTTTTGCTTGTCATTTTACATCTTGCAATTTTGTCAGTTGTTTTAAAACATGTCTCCTGCAATAAATAAGATCATCTTTCTGCACTTGTTCGGCAGGAAGAAACAAGGCCTTTCCCAGCGCAAGGTGGGACTTGCTGCAAGCGTTGGGGGGAAGAGAGGGAAACTGCTGACACACATTTTCTTCCACCGACTCAGCTGAAAGGGACTGTTATGATTTGAGTAAAGACTCCCATCATCTTGTTTCGAAGGAGGCTAATAGATGATGATTTACCCATAAAATAAAAAGGCGTACAGCAAACATCCAAGAGCAAATGAAACCACTCCTTCTAAAAAGCCTTTGAGTCATCTTCGCTCCATTAGGGAAAGGAGCTGATATATGATCTGTTCTCGCCTGGGGTCCAACAGGCCAAGTTAAGTGCAAGATGGCCCTGACTCAGGACTTAATTCCAGCTGCCTTGGCCAGCATTACCATGAATCAATGGGAAGCTACTGCGTCAGACAACAGATTCCAAAGTGGCACATTTTCCTGCCCCTGCCCTCCCAAAAAACCCAAATCTATATCAGGGTGGGAATAATACAGCCTTGTAAACATTGTTGGATTCTAACTGCCAGGATCCCAGGCCAAAACAAGCAATGGTGAGGGATATTTATTTATTTATTTCGGTCATTTCTACCCCGCCTTTCTCACCCCCTAGGGGGGACTCAATGCGGCTTACATCCGGCACAATTCGATGCCCACAATTACAATAAAATGCAATAGCAAAACACAATAGATTAAAAACAGACAATTAATACAATACAATATAACACAATACAATATCAACTAAAAACCGCTCTAAAGCCTGCGTTCATCGTGTTCTAAAATCCGTCAATCCATTTAGCATTGCCATAGTCCTTTCCAACTCTAGTCTTCATTACCATGTTACCCTGCCAGACTACCCAAATGCCTGGTCCCATATCCATGTCTTCAGCTTTCTCCTGAAGGATAGGAGGGATGTTGACAACCTAATTTCCCCGGGGAGTGAATTCCACAGGCAAGGGGCCACCACTGAGAAGGCCCTGTCTCTCGTCCCCACCAGCCTCACTTGTGATAAAGGTGGGGCCGAGAGCAGGGCCTCCCCAGAAGATCTTAAACTCCGTGGTGGGGCATAGAAGGAGATACGTTCGGACAAGTACACTGGCCGGAGCCGTAGAGGGTTTTAAAGGTCAAAACCAGCACTTGTGCTCGGAACTGGATCGGCAGCCAGTGGAGCTGACGTAACAGAGGAGTGGGTGTTCTGGTGCGGCTGCACAGATAGTGGGTGTTCTGGTACGGTTGTACCAGGAGCTCCAGCTTCTTTTTCTTTCTTTGAGTGTTTGCATGTATTTCAAAGTTCCATGCATTTTGCAATAAGGTGGCTTCCCTTGGTTTGCAATTATAGGGCCAATGACCCATAAATCATCATTGGGTTCTTTAGTTCCGCCCCTTTTTCTGGGTTTAGGAGGGAAAAAGGGGACCTCTAGTTCAGTTCTCACAGAGAAGCCTTTCGTACAGGGCGTGAGTCTGTCAGGGGTGATTTGAATGCAATATTCCTGCTTCTTGGCAGGGGGTTGGACTGGATGGCCAATGAGGTCTCTTCCAACTCTTTGATTCTATGATTCTATGAGTCAGTTCCACCTGTAGAAAGCTTCGTCTTTTACAGCTTTTGCTGGGGAAGTACAGTCAGCTTTTGCTGGGGGAATTCAGTCCCACAGCTCTACAGAGAAGCATAGCTTTTGCTGGGGGAATTCAGTCCCACAGCTTTACAGCCAGCCTTCGCTGGGAATTGAAGACTTTCTTTCCTCTTGGAAATCTACAAAAGGACTCTGTTTGATAAGGACCACTCGCGGCAGCCATAATGCAATTTGGACCGGGTGTAGGGACCCACGCCAGCAGAGCCTAAGACAGATTGCCCAGGTAGAGGTCAAAGATTTGCCTGATAGAGAAGAAACAGTTCATGAAGATAGTTGCCTGTCCCTTGTGGACAAGATTAAGAAAGCTACCAGTTGATTCAAGGCCTTGTAGTATTTGTTTGATTTATTGAAGACCTAAGCACTAATAAAGAAATTTGTTAAACTTTCCAAGTTTCTAAAGACTTTGTTTAGGGAAATCTATAGGGCTTCTAATCCGAGGCATCCCCGGCGTCCCGTTGGGCATACAGAGCATGTCCTGTCTACAGACCTTTTCACTGGCCCAGCGCGTGACAGCACAGTGGGGCTGGCGATCCAATAATATCTAGTTTCTAATGATATACAATTTAAAGTTTATATTGAAACGATCAACACACAAGATTGAAGAATAAAACATAAGCAAAATACAAGGGTTATCCGTAAAGTAAGGTTACAAGGCACGTAGTTCTCACAGGGAATTTTCATGGAGGAAGTTGGTATCTCTGCCGTGTAGCGAGAAGCCAGCAGAACTGAACAAGCAGTGCCAGTTGTCAGTAGCTCATCAACTGGCATTGTGGTAAAGATTAGAGATGAGCATCCACATTCCGTTTCCCTTCTGTCTGTCTCCTTCATAACAATGCATGTCTGCACACCGCTCATGCAACACAACTCTGTGACTTCCTCTCACAGGGATGAGGGAGCAAGCTTGTTTTCTGCTTCCCTGGAGACTAGGACACGGAACAATGGTTTCAAACTACAAGAAAGGAGACTCCATCTGAACATTACGAAGAATTTCCTGACTGTGAGAGCTGTTCAGCAGTGGAACTCTCTTGCCCGGAGTGTGGTGGAGGCTCCTTCTTTAAACAGAGGCTGTGTTCCGTCTCCCAGGAGACTGTTTTTGCATTACCTTTTAATTGCTCAGGGTGTCTTCCTCTTGCATTTCTCCCAGGCTGCTGCAGCCTTTGCAAAGTCCTAAAGGTTAGCAGCTTCAGAGGCAAAAGGCCTGCCTGCAGGCCTCTTTGCCATGATTGGTCTAGGGAGCAGCCCTTTGAGCCCGCCCCTGCTCCCAGGGAAGAACCTCCATTTTGGAATCCTTCCTGCCCTATTCAGTTTGAGGAAGGATTGCAGCCGTGCAGACGGCCATGCAGCTAGCTCTGGGAGAACCATTGCAAAAACTACTTTAACCTAGAATACTTTATAGATAAGTATTAAGCTATACTGAGCTAGTATAGATAGTATATTGTGTTTTGAATATATAGTTATAGAGAGAATTGGCACTCCTTAGTCTCCTGAACTGACTTTAAGTTAAAGATAGGGAAAGAACGTGCTTCTTTCTAAACCACAACAGTTTAGGGTGTTACGATTCCAGAATCTTATCTGCCATCTGGAGAAAGGGGTTGCCTCTGTAATTATAGAAAGGAAAGAATATTTCTTAAGTTCCATTTATTGTCCATTTATTGACTGTTTGATTGCAACTTAATTATCTGTGCCAAGGACTTCGTGTAAATAAATATTCTTTTTGATATTTAAAACCAATACTAGTCTCAGTTGCTTTGTATTGTAAGTTTTCAAGATAGCCAACTGCTGTTCACTCAGCAATAGAGGAAAGCACGTGGAAGTTTTATTTTTATAGTGTCTGGGCGGACGGCACAGGCTGGATGGCCATCTGTTGGGGGTGCTTTGAATGCAATTTTCCTGCTTCTTGGCAGGGGGTTGGACTGGATGGCCCATGAGGTCTCTTCCAACTCTTTGATTCTATGATTCTACAAGAGTTGTTGACTTCATTTGGTTAGGATGTTTTAAGCCCCCCTGTCACAGCCCTGATATCATACACAATGACTATCATCTGTTCACTAAATTGAAGGAATACCTGGGTGGAAAACACTTCTGACGATGAAGAGAATACTTGGAATTGTCAAAAGTCACCAGGAAAAGTTTGTGTTTCTTCCTAGTATAATTCTAACACTAAACACAACTGTGTTTGGGCAGTTTTTATTTCTCTTTTCAAGAGCATGGGCAAGGCACTGTGTGCTGTCACGCGCTGGGCCTATAGCAGTTGGCTTTTGAACAGGGTGTGCTCTTTGTGCCCAGCGGGAAGCTGGGGTACCTCGAGTGAGAGGCCCTAAGGATTTTCCTATACAGAGTCTTTAGAAGCTTGAAAGGTTTAACAAAGTCCTTTATTATTGCTTAAGTCTTCAACAAACAATCAAATACTTCTTAGATCTTCAACAAATTAAACAAATGCTTCAAGGCTTTGAATCAACTGGTGGCTTTCTTAATCTTGTCCACAAGAGACAGGCAACTGGCTTCGTAAACTTTTTTTTTCTTTAAGAGGAAAACCCTTTTTAACCCCTCCTTGGGCAATCTACTTTCTAAACTTTGCTGGTGTGGGCTCTACTCCCAGCTCCAAACTGCTTCTTGGGTCCCGAGTAGACCTACCAGTCAAGGCTTTGTAGATTCTCCAGCTGGAGTCCTTTGGGACTGTTTTCCCCCGGATGCTGTGAGAAATGAAGCTTCTCTACAGGTGGAGCTAATCCACGTCCTGTAGCTAAGCTTTCCAATGCCAGACTGACCTAAAATGGCTCCCTCTCCTCCCAGAGCCCTGAGGAAAGGGGCGGAACCAAAACTTAACAATGATTGATGGGTCATAGGCCCTATAATTGTAAACCAAGGGAAGCCACCTTATTGCAAAATGCATGGAACCTTGGAATGCATGCAAACACTCAGTAGAAAGAAATGAAGTTGCAGCTCATGGTACAGCCGTACCAGCACACACTGCGATTTGATTGCGAAGTAGAAGCAATGGGACAAAAGGGAAAGATCAGGCTCCAAAAGTTATGGGAGGAATCAACCCAGGCCGTCTCTTGCAGGACGCCTTCAAGTATAGTCCTTCCAATTCCCACAACATGTGCGGTGGGAGGAAGGGGGAGCATTACTGTAGACATCACAAAACATGTGGAAAATAATGAAAGAACCAAGTTATATCAGGAATATCAAGACTTGGAGAGGGAAGTAGTTGATCAAAGGACCGGGAAGTCTCTTGCAGGAAGTCTGCAAACAGCCGTTCCTTCCTTCCTCGGTACATTACAATCAGACTTGTAAGAGAAAGGATCTGGTCTGACAAAATAATGTATCTTCCTTAATCGAGTGTTGCTTTAAAAACACAGGTGTGACCTTAACAACAGGATACTGAAATACACGCAAATCACTACCCACCACCTTGAGTTTCATAGGCACTGAATTTGGCTCAAGACTCAGACTTCTGGAACAAGATAACAAGCTAATCAAGCAAACAGTGATAGTGATCATCACCAAGTTAGGGTGCTTGCCAGGATGGTTCCCACTCTTTGGCAAAGTGAAGCATCCGCTTCAAGTGGGGGATACTGGGATTGGCAGCTCCCCAGCTATTGCTCTGCTGCTGGACAAAGTTCCCTGTGCAACACAGCCTGCTTTGAGCTTCTTTATTCCAGATGAAAAACAAGACATGTGTAGCTAGGTCATAGTAAGTGTGGTCAAGATAGAAAAAGTTATTAATGAGGAAGAATGTACAAGTGGAGAGAAGATTTATTTATTTATTTACTTTATTTATTTTATTTCTATACCGCTTTTCTCAGCCCTTAGGCGACTCAAAGCGGTTTACACAACAATGCAGAATATCACAAAACAGTATAATGCAATTATAACATCAACAATTAACAACAGTATAACAATCATAACGCCTCAACAATAAAATCAGAATCCACTCTCATTATCCATTGTTCCGTATTCCTATGTTCAATTTCACTGTTTAGTCAAACGCTTGTTCGAATAGCCAGGTCTTCACCTTCCTCCGAAACGGCAACAGCGAGGGGGCCGATCTGATGTCTGCAGGTAGGGCATTCCACAGCCGAGGGGCCACCACTGAGAAGGCCCTGTCTCTCTTCCCCACCAGGCACGCCGGCAATGCAGGTGGGACCGAGAGCAGGGCCTCCCCAGACGATTTTAGTGTCCTGGTTGGTTCATAGGAGGAGATGCGTTCGGAGAGGTAAATAGGGCCAGAACCGCTTCGGGCTTTATAGGCTAACGCCAGCGCTTTGAAATGTGCCCGGCAGCAAACTGGCAGCCAGTGGAGTTGGCACAACAGAGGAGTTGTATGCTCCCTGAGTGCCGCTTCTGTTAGCAACCTGGCTGCCAAGCGCTGGACCATTTGAAGCTTCCGAGCAGTCTTCAAAGGCAACCCCACGTAGAGAGCGTTGCAGTAGTCTAAGCAGGATGTAACAAGAGCATGGACCACCGTGGCCAAGTCAGACTTCCCAAGGTACGGGTGCAGCTGTTTGCTTTTGCCTAATTCTGCAAGGAAGGGAAAGATTCTATCTCTTCCAGCACTGAGTTAATTGCATTCAAACTCCTTTTGCACTTGGGATTCAGTGTGCAGAAAATTTGTTGGAAACAGCAGCCTTCTCAAGCCTCCACTAGTTGTTTGTTATGTATATACGAGGGTTGAATGAAAAGTAATGCCTCCACCTTCGTAACTCATCAACAGATGGCACTACTGGTATGCGGCAAGTACTGGCTTGTTCAGTAGACTCTCCTCTACAGTTTCATTTTGGTGGGATGCCTTAGCATTGAACGGTTGTGATGTTAAAGTGCCAAGTATGGAACCCTGCACAGACAGTCGGTCAAAGCAACATGCAGTCATTGAATTCTTGTTGAGTGTTTTTGTGCATTGGCATGTCTTTGTCCCTAGCAGTTCAAAGACATACCTAGGTACATTGGTTTAACAGCTGAGAGACCTAGTTGCCTTGGATGCTGGTGAACATCACTTTTCAAAAGGTTGTGACTTCTAACTTACTTACATAGGTGATCCCTCGTAGCCTGATGGTGATGGTTCTCCAAATGTAGTGCTTTGGCAGTGGGTCTATAAGTGGCTGTGGAGCCCTATTCTTTTTTAAAAAATCTTTATTGAATATTTACAGATTACAAAGTTAAAAAAGAATTTTAAAAAAGAAAGAGAAGAGAAAAAAGAAAAAAAGAGTAAAGACTAGATAAAAGGCAAAAAAGCGAGAGAGATTTCACTTCCAAACTTCTTCCTTGAGGGTTTTTCTCTTTTTCTTCTTTCCTCACTGTCCCCCTCTCCTTTCTCTCCTTCTTTTCTCCCACTCTTCTTTACCCTCTATTGCAGGGGTCCCCAAACTATGGCCCGCGGGCCACTTCCAGCCTACCAAGGGCCCTTATCCGGCCCGCGAAGGAGGAGCGCCCTCCCCCCCACACACAGTGCCCCTCCGTTGGCTGGCTCATGCTATCCGTCAGGCCTGATTGAGGCGCTTTACTCGCAAGTAGGCCGCACGGGGCTGCTCCTCCCTTGGCAGGCTCACGCTATCCGTCAGGCCTGATGGACAGCGTGAGCCAGCCAAGGGCAGCTGCTCCGCATGGCCTACTCGCGCGTAAAGCACTTCGTGAGGTGCTTTACTCGCAAGTAGGCTGCACGGGGCTGCTCCTCCCTTGGCAGGCTCACGCTATCCGTCAGGCCCGATGGCCAGCGTGAGCCAGCCAAGGGAGGCTGCCCCAGCGCTCCATGCAGTCATGCTGGCCACATGACCTTGGAGGTGTCTACGGACAACGCTGGCTCTTCGACTTAGAAATGCAGATGAGCACCATACCCCAGAGTCAGACACGACTGGACTTCATGTCAGAGGAAAACCTTTAACTAGGAAAATTGTGGAAGATCCAGGGTGGGAGAAAGAACTCTTGTCTGTTGGAGGTAGGTATGAATGTTTCAATTGGCCACCTTGATTGCCATTTCATAGCCTGACAGTTTTTAGGGAGAGGTGATTAGCTGGCCCTGATTGTTTCTTGTCTGGGGTTCCCCTGTGTTTGAGTTTGTTCTTTATTTACAGTTATAATTTTAGAGTTTTTTTTAATACTGGTAGCCAGATTTTGTTCAGACTAGAAATAGGAAGATTTCCCATTCTCTGCTCCTGGAATTACTGCCTAAAGAGGGCTGGAAAGAACCCCCTCTAAGGGCCCTTCCACACAGCAAAATAAGATAGGTGCAATGTGCAGAGGAATTTTTTAATTGATTTTTTAAAAAAAGCCTGTAGTCCGGCCCTCCATCGGTCTGAGGGACAGTAAACTGGCCCCCGGTTTAACAAGTTTGAGGACCCCTGCTCTATTGGGTGATAGATACTTTATTTCCTTTTTCTCTCATTGAGATATTCGGTTATAAGTGTCCAATCTGCTTTCCCCTTGTCTTTCCTTTAGATATCAAATAGGTTAATCTATCCATATTCCTTATGTCCACAATTTTTTTGATTCCAATCAACCAATTTGGGTACGTCCCATTTTCTCCATATTTTCACATAACAAATTCTGGCAGCTGTTGTTGCTAGGAAGAGGAGTTTATCTATATTGTTCTCTAATTTTTGTTCATTTATTCCTAATAGGAATATCTCTGGTTTCAGTGATATCTTTATTTTTAATATTTTTTGTAGATTTTTGTGTATTTCTTTCCAATTTTCTTTTTGCTTTTTTTACATGATCACCACATGTGGTATAAGGTTCCTTCCATCTGTCCACGTTTCCAACATTTAGAATTTATATTTTTATAATATTTCTTTAATTTATGTGGTGTCATGTACCATCTATGCATCATTTTTGTCCAATTTTCCTTTAAATTATAAGCACATGTGTATTTTAATTTTTTATTCCAGATTGTTTCCCATTCTTTGATTCCTATTTGTCTTCCAATATTTTTTGCCCACTTTATCATGCATTCTTTTACTCTCTCTTCTGCTGTGGAGCCCTATTCTCGATCCGCATGTTCTCCCACAGTTTGGACATCGGTTTCCAGGTGGAAAGTGGTCCTGGTCAGGGTTGGCTTAATGCTCATTTCTCCCTTTCACCCTCCATTCATGTCCAAATTCTGCAGCACTGCTGGTCACAGCTGACCTCCAGTTAGAGCTGTGGAGCCCTATTCTTGATTTGCATGTTCTCCCACAGTGAGGACATCGGTTTCCAGCTGGAAAGTGGTCCTGGTCAGGGTTGGCTTGATGCGCATTTCTCCCTTTCACCCTCCATTCATGTCCAAATTCTGCAGCACTGCTGGTCACAGCTGACCTCCAGTTAGAGCTGTGGAGCCCTATTCTTGATTTGCATGTTCTCCCACAGTGAGGACATCGGTTTCCAGGTGGAAAGTGGTCCTGGTCAGGGTTGGCTTGATGCGCATTTCTCCCTTTCACCCTCCATTCATGTCCAAATTCTGCAGCACTGCTGGTCACAGCTGACCTCCAGTTAGAGCTGTGGAGCCCTATTCTTGATTTGCATGTTCTCCCACAGTGAGGACATCGGTTTCCAGCTGGAAAGTGGTCCTGGTCAGGGTTGGCTTGATGCGCATTTCTCCCTTTCACCCTCCATTCATGTCCAAATTCTGCAGCACTGCTGGTCACAGCTGACCTCCAGTTAGAGCTGTGGAGCCCTATTCTTGATTTGCATGTTCTCCCACAGTGAGGACATCGGTTTCCAGCTGGAAAGTGGTCCTGGTCAGGGTTGGCTTGATGCGCATTTCTCCCTTTCACCCTCCATTCATGTCCAAATTCTGCAGCACTGCTGGTCACAGCTGACCTCCAGTTAGAGCTGTGGAGCCCTATTCTTGATTTGCATGTTCTCCCACAGTGAGGACATCGGTTTCCAGGTGGAAAGTGGTCCTGGTCAGGGTTGGCTTGATGCGCATTTCTCCCTTTCACCCTCCATTCATGTCCAAATTCTGCAGCACTGCTGGTCACAGCTGACCTCCAGTTAGAGCTGTGGAGCCCTATTCTTGATTTGCATGTTCTCCCACAGTGAGGACATCGGTTTCCAGGTGGAAAGTGGTCCTGGTCAGGGTTGGCTTGATGCGCATTTCTCCCTTTCACCCTCCATTCATGTCCAAATTCTGCAGCACTGCTGGTCATAGCTGACCTCCAGCTAGAGCTGTGGAGCCCTATTCTTGATTTGCATGTTCTCCCACAGTGAGGACATCGGTTTCCAGGTGGAAAGTGGTCCTGGTCAGGGTTGGCTTGATGCGCATTTCTCCCTTTCACCCTCCATTCATGTCCAAATTCTGCAGCACTGCTGGTCACAGCTGACCTCCAGTTAGAGCTGTGAAGCCCTATTCTTGATTTGCATGTTCTCCCACAGTGAGGACATCGGTTTCCAGCTGGAAAGTGGTCCTGGTCAGGGTTGGCTTGATGTGCATTCTCCCTTTCACCTTCCATTCATGTCCGAATTCTGCAGCACTGTTGGTCACAGCTGACCTCCAGTTAGAGTGCTCAAGGGCCAGGGCTTCCCACTTCTCGGAGTCTATGCCACAGTTTTTCAGGTTGGCTTTGAGCCATCTTTAAATCTCCCAAAATTACATTTCTCATTCTTGAGTTGGGAGTATAGTAAGTGCTTTGGGAGACGGTCATTCGGACAACGAGGCCAGTCCAGCAAAATTTATTGCATAGAGGCATTGCTTCAAAGTTGGTGATCTTTGCTTCTTCCAGCATGCTGACATTTGTTCACCTGTCTTCTCGTGCCTTTCCAGTTTTTCAAAAAGATAATGAATCTCATTTCCCAAATGGCTTTTGTTGTTGTTCATTCGTTCAGTCGTCTCCGACTCTTCGTGACCTCATGGACCAGCCCACGCCAGAGCTCCCTGTCGGCCGTCACCACCCCCAGCTCCTTCAAGGTCAGTCCAGTCACTTCAAGGATGCCATCCATCCATCTTGCCCTTGGTCGGCCCCTCTTCTTTTTGCCTTCCACTTTCCTCAGCATAATTGTCTTCTCCAGGCTTTGCTGTCTCCTCATGATGTGGCCAAAGTACTTCAACTTTGTCTCTAGTCTCCTTCCCTCCAGTGAGCAGTCGGGCTTTATTTCCTGGAGGATGGACTGGTTGGATCTTCTCGCAGTCCAAGGCACTCTCAGAACTTTCCTCCAACACCACAGCTCAAAAGCATCAATCTTCCTTTGCTCAGCCTTCCCTAAGGTCCAGCTCTCACATCCGTAGGTGACTACAGGGAATACCATGGCTTTGACTAGGCAATGGATCTTTGTTGCCAGTCTGATGTCTCTACTCTTGACTATTTTATCGAGACTGGACATTGCTCTCCTCCCAAGAAGGAAGCGTCTTCTGATTTCCTGGCCACAGTCTGCATCTGCAGTAATCTTTGTGCCTAGAAATACAAAGTCTGTCATGGCCTCCACGTTTTCTCCTTCTATTTGCCAGTTGTCAATCATCCTTGTTGCCATAATCTTGGTTTTTTTGATGTTTAGCTGCAACCCGGCTTTTGCGCTTTCTTCTTTCACCTTGATTAGAAGGCTCCTCAGCTCCTCCTCGCTTTCGGCCATCAGAGTGGTGTCATCTGCATATCTGAGGTTGTTAATGTTTCTTCCAGCAATTTTCACCCCAGCTTTGCATTCCTCCAGCCCCGCACAACCTCGCATGATGTGTTCTGCATACAAGTTAAAAAGGTTGGGTGAGAGGATGCAGCCTTGTCGTACGCCTTTCCCAATCTTGAACCAGTCTGTTGTTCCGTGGTCAGTTCTTACTGTTGCTACTTGGTCCTTGGACAGATTCCTCAGGAGGGAGACAAGGTGGCTTGGGATGCCCATCCCACTAAGAACTTGCCACAGTTTATTATGATCCACACAGTCAAAGGCTTTAGAATAGTCAATGAAGCAGAAGTAGATGTTTTTCTGAAACTCCCTGCCTTTCTCCATTCTCCAGCATCCGGATATTGGCAATCTGGTCTTTCGTTCCTCTGCCTTTTCTAAACCCAGCTTGAACATCTGGCAACTCTCGCTCCATGTATTGCTGGAGTCTTCCTTGCAGGATCTTGAGCATTACCTTACTGGCATGAGAAATAAGGGCCAGTGTATGGAAGTTTGAGCAGTCTTTCGCATTTCCTTTTTTTGGTATGGGGATATAAGTTGATTTTTTCCAATCTGATGGCCATTCTTGTGTTTTCCATATTTGCTGGCATATGGCATGCATCACTTTGACAGCATCATCTTTTAAGATTTTAAACAGTTCAGCTGGGATCCCGTCATCTCCTGCTGCCTTGTTGTTAGCAATGCTTCTTAAGGCCCATTCAACCTCACTCCTCAGGATGTCTGGTTCTAATTCATTCACCACATCGTCAAAGCTATCCTCGATATTATTATCCTTCCTATACAGATCCCAAATGGCTATGGAGATTCATATTTTCCAAAAACTTAGGTAGGCTGAAGACAAAGGGAAAAACTGAGAGGACAGAAAGTGGGACATTTTGAAAGCAGCTGAACAAGTAGGAGGACAGAGGATTAATTGGGATTAACCCTGTCAAACCGGGACAGCTGAGGATATGAAAGTAATCTATTAATTTCAACTCTGGTGGACGAATTGTTGAGCTAAGAACTGATTCTATTTAGGTGAATACAATCTTGGTGTTTGCCTCAGGCAGAGAGCTATCTTTTCACTGGTGTCAGTCATTTTGCACAATCTCTCTGGCCTTGTTCTTCCATTCTAGAAGCATTCCGCGCACACAAAAGACATTTCCAAGAGCTAAAATGTTCTGAAAACCACTGTTTTAGGATATGTGTAATGAGAAAGCGTGGGTTTGCCGCAGCTGATGATAGCTTCCTTCAAAAGCTAGGGCAACGGCCACCACAGAAATCACTTTGGGAAGCTAGTATTACTCCTTTATCCATCATTACTGACATGTTTCCTGTGTCGGTGACTTTGCAGACAGGTCTGTTATTGATGGACCTTTTCCAGTGGTCTCTTGCCATCACTTAAAACATGTTTTTCCTTTTCTTTCCCTCTTTTTTTTTTGAAAAAAACAAGCAAACAAGGCAAACACTGGCTATCATTGAGGGTTGTCGTCAGGCAGGAAGAAAAAAAGTTTATCTTATGAACCTCTTTTTCCTTTTTTTTTTTTTAGCAGAATGTTACTAAATTGCTGGAATCAGACTAGAAATATGTACAAGGCTTGATGGACACCCTAATCTGTGTGTTTTGCAAGGCAATCCTTCCAACATCTAATTGCAACTTGCTGAAAGATCTTAAAATACAGGAGGAAAACAAAGGTCTTCGTTGGATGGGTTTCAGCATACAAAATCCAATTCCTCGGCACTACTCAAATGCTGTTTTTTGTTTTGTTTTGTTTTGTCATGTCAGGAGCGACTTGAGAAACTGCAAGTCGCTTCTGGTGTGAGAGAATTGGCCGTCTGCAAGGACGTTGCCCAGGGGACGCCCGGTTGATTTGATGTTTCTATCATCCTTGTGGGAGGCTTCTCTCATGCTGGAGCTGACAGAGGGAGCTCATCCGCCTCTCCCCGGATTCGAACCTGGCACAACCTGGGGATCACAACCAGACACAGTGAAGACATCTGCCCTTGCGCTATGCTACTTTGCTGCTGAGTACGCATGCCCAGTGTGGAACACATCTCACCACGCTAAAACAGTGGATATGGCTCTTAATTAGACATGTTGCATTATCACAGGGTGTCTGCACCCTACACCACTGGAGAAATTACACTGCTTAGCCGGTATTGCACCACCTGACATCCACCTGGAAGTAGGAGCCAATAGTGAAAGGACCAAGGCAGAGACATCTCCAGCTCATCCCCTGTTTGGGTATCAGCCAGCACGTCAATGACTTAAATCTAGAAATAGTTTTCTAAGATCTACCGAGACACTCACTGGAACACCTCAGCAAGCAAGAGTCCAAAAGTGGCAGGCTCAAACCCAGAACCTCAACCAATGGCTGATACCAAATGAGAGACTCCCCTCTGGGCACACAGAAAACTGGGAAACTTGGAAGGCGTTGAACAGACTGCGCTCTGGCACCACGAGATGCAGAGCCAACCTCAAGAAATGGGGCTACAAAGTGGAATCCATGACATGCGAGTGTGGAGAAGAGGAAACCACTGACCACCTGCTGCAATGCACCCTGAGCCCCACCACATGCACAATGGAGGACCTTCTTGCGGCAACACCAGAGGCACTCCAAGTGGCCAGATACTGGTCAAAGGACATTTAATCAACTACCAAACTCGCAAATTTTGTGTTTCGTCTGTTCGTTTGTTTTGTTCTGTTATAAATGTAATATAATTGACTGGTTGCCCTGACACGACAAATAAAAATAAATAAATACCCTGCAAGGTATAGAGTAAATAAATAACTGGAAATAGCTAATCGTAACAGTTGAAGAAAAGAAGAAGAAATATTAAAATTATCGCCAGTCGTCTTGAATTCCATCTCAAGAGAAAGGCAAGATCAACACTCAATAAAGAAACAAAATAATCCATCATAGCTTTGGATACAAGGTTTCAGGCACTGTTTCCAAAACTGAGCAGGGATTAATCTCTTCGACAGTGAACAGTGAGGCGATGAAAGCATGTTGTATTCAAGTCTGAACCCATTCCAGTGCTTCCCAGTTCTAGGAAGACATCACAACATTAAACAAATCCCTGCCTCTCCTTTTATGTGCTTTCATTTGTCTCTTTGATTGTGGAAAAAAGAAGACGTTTCGCAAGAATGTCCATCAGAGGCGAAACCTTCCCCATTTTTGGTGTTTGCCTATTTGTTTGCAGTTGCCTGCCAGCTTGAATTTCTCTTAAGCGATGGTTTTGTTCCACTTTGCTGGTCCCATGGCCCCACATGTCTTTTCCTTGGTTCTGCTCCCTTTTCAAAACCTGGCGAGAGAAAATACTTTGCCAAACTACAGCCTTGAGAATAGCTGTTGGAGAGCTGTATCCTCCTTCCAAAGTAAGGTTGGCAAACTCTCTTGCCTTATGCACTTGAGCACCTTCTTCTCAGTAAAGTAAAAGTAAAGGTTGTCCCCTGACATTAAGTCCAATCGTGTCCGACTTTGTGACTCTGGTGCTGTTAGAGAGCTAAAATTTAGGGGGTCTTTGCCAGGAGGCAGAGACCAATTAGACCCCTCAAAGAGTTCTTTTTTCCCTGGCGAGACAGAGAAGCATCCCATATTTTTCCCTAATTTCCCAATGAAAAGTCTCATCAGTTGAAGAAAAGCCATCGAAGTTTAATGCGATTCAGCTGAAACCGGATGCAAAGCTGCAATCATTCGCCAAGCTAAGCATGAGGAGATTACACCAATGCAGTCATATTTATAGTAAATTCAAATTTGTAGAGTTCAAACTCCCCGCCCCGGCTTCCCTGTTGTTCCCTGCTGTGATTGGGTGATGGGCAGACACCTGGGAGGCGCCCCTCCCGCCCCGGTGCTTCTGGACCAATCAGGAAGCTCCAGTGGTCCGTAGGATCCAATGGGGAGACCTCTGCCACCTGGTGGCGACAGCCAATCAGGAGAGATGGAGGCGGGATGATGGAACACAAAGGAATCTGGGAAGGAATCTTTAAACAAAGGAATGCCATGTGCTCTGTGAGACAAAGAGCCCATACAGGGCTGCTTTGAGTGTTGTGAATCAACATGTGTCCTTCCTGGCTGTGAGACAGGGGAACAATGCCTGGGGTTAATGCTATCAATGGGAAGTAAACAAAAAGCAGAGGGGAAGATTTCCCCTTATCTTACAGAAACTTTTGTCAAACAGTTATTTAGGCCAGGTGGTTCCCTTACATATTTCTTTGGAGGGAGAAGGGGCAAATGGTCAGGAATACAAGGAAACATAAAAACCATATAGAAATTATACACAGGGAAATCGTATGCAGCTATCTTCCCATTCAGGACCCCAGAGAGAGATTAATAATACCAATTATAAAAATCAGACGATATCAGGACACAGCATGAATTCATAAGTTGTCTTGAAGAAAGTTCATGGGTAGAGAGCGAGTCCTTGAAGAGAGTGAAGTCCAGGAAGGTAGCAGAATTCAAAAAGCCACCAAAGGGAGTCTATGGAGTTCCACTGGGTCAAGATGCAAAGCCCTGCAGCGCTGGGATGGAAGCCGGTCCCATGGTCCTTGGAAAACTACAGCTCTTGAGAGAGAGGCAGAGACCCCAAGGTCTAGCCATTCCCAAAGTTTCATGGGGTCCTCATTGTTTGCTAAGGCCTTGACAAATTGACCAAGACTTAACCCCTATTGTGCAGTCTGGTACCTTTGTCCTTTGCAAAACTATGTCACCATCCCTTGTTTGGGGGGGGGGGGGTCATGCTCGGCTTCAGTGCTCATCTCCATTTCTAAGCTGGAGAGCCGGCGTTGTCCATAGACACCTCCAAAATCATGTGGCCAGCATGACTGCATGGAGTGCTGTTACATTCCCCCCAAAGCGATACTTATTGATCTACTCACATTTACATGTCCCCAAACTGCTAGGTTTGAAATTAGGCAAGTTTAGGCAAACCCCCACCCTAGCAGCCTTCAAGAAAGATCTAAAAACTTGGCTTTTCCAATGTGCCTTTGGAGAGTGACCATATATTCCAGTCTTGTTTTTTCACCTACACTGTTTTCCTCATATTGCTCTTCCCCCCACTTTATTGAAAATGTAATTTCTCTGTTCAGTCCCCTATTAGCTCCCCTCCCCACAAAAATATACCTTTCTCATTGCTATCTCATCCAGAGTTTTATCATTTTATGTCGTGAAATTTGGCCCACCCACTGTGTTTGATTTTTCATTACGTTATTTTGCACTGTTTGTTTTACCTGATGGTTTTATTTATTTTATTGTGATTTTGTTGTTTATATATTATTTTGCTGTAATGTATCACTGGGCTTGGCTTCAAGTAAGCTGCTCAGAGTCCCCTTTGGGGAGATGGTGGCGAGGTATAAATAAAGATTATTATTATTATTATTATTATTATTATTATTATTATTATTATTATTTGAAACACAACAAGATGAGTCCACAGCAGACACTCTGTGACCGCATCTCTGTATACGAACCTACACGATCTCTTCGGTCATCTGGAGAGGCTCTGCTCTTGATCCCACCTGCATCGCAGGCGCGATTGGTGGGGACGAGAGAGAGAGCCTTTTCGGTGGTGGCCCCTCAACTCTGGAACTCACTCCCTAAGGACATCAGGCAGGCCCCAACTCTGGCAGTCTTTAGGAGGAGCTTGAAGACGTGGCTGTTCCAGTGTGCCTTCCCAGAATAATGATCCCATAGCACTTTGTCCTCCAAAGCACTTTACATATTAGGTCTGCTTGTACGTTTTCCACAAACGCCACTTCCACCTTTTCGCCCATGTCCTGGCATCATTTCCAATGTTAACTTTACATTTGGCCTTCCCACTGTTTTTAATTGTGTGTTTTCTTATTGTTAATTGTTGCATATTTTATTGTCTATATTTTTTTTTATTTGCTTGTATTACTGTTGCTATTGTTTATTGTTGTATTCTGGGCTCGGCCTCATGTAAGCCGCACCGAGTCTCTTGGGGAGATGGTAGCGGGGTACAAATAAAGTGTTATTATTATTGTTGTTGTTGTTGTTGTTGTTGTTGTTGTTGTTGTATTGGATTACACATCAGACACTTCCCAAGTGTCTAGGACTGTATGATGTATCGGTGAACAATGCATACAGATCCAAGTAAGTTGGCCTTTCGCAGCTGGCAGATGGTAATCTTGTCAGCGCTGATTGTGTTTAAGTGCAGGCCAAGGTCTTTAGGCACTGCACGCAGTGTGCAGATCACCAATGGGACCTCCTTGACTGGCTTGTGCCAAAGTCTTTGCAGTTCGATCTTTAAATCCTCATATCGTGTCAGCTTTTCCAGTTGTTTCTCTTCAATCCTGCTGTCACCTGGGATTGCAACATTGACGATCTACAATTTGTTTTTTAACACAATCGTGAGGTCAGGAGTATTATGCTCCAAAACTCTCTGTCTGAATTTGGAAGTCCTAGAGGAGTTTGCCATGTTTATTCTCTGTAACTTTTTCCAGCTTGTGATCCCACCAGTTCTTTGTGGCAGGCAGATGGTCTTTGTGGCACAAATAATAATAATAATAGAGGGGTATTATTATTATTATTTGTGGCACAAGTTCCAATGAATCATCTGAGCAACGGTGTTGTGCCTCTGCTTGTAGTTTGTCTGCGCGATCTTCTTGCAGCAGCTGAGAATGGGATCTATTGTTTCATCTGCTTCTTTGCAGAGTCTACATTTGGGATCTGTTGTCGACTTTTCACTTCTGACTTCGATGACATTGGTTCGAATGGCTTGTTCTTGGGCTGCCAGAATCAGGCCCTCCTTTGTCTCCTTTTTCAGAATTCCATTTGTGAGCCACAATCATGTTTTTTCTTTGTCAATTTGGTTCTCAATTTTTGCCAGGAACCCCTACCCCAACAACCCCTCCCACTATCTTCTCATCCCCCTCCTTTCCCCACCCATACCCACCCACAATTCTGTCCTTCACAATCTGTCTAAATTCTGTGACTTTCTATCACAATGATTGTTCCCCCTCTTTCGTTGTAAAGAAAAAACTGTATAAAAATATTAATTAAAAAAAAATTTGCCAGGAACTGTCCATGGAGTGCCTTCTTTCGCCAGTTTTCTGTTCTGCTCTGGATTGTGTTTTTATGGTATTCACCCTTTGTCTTTTGCACTTGAAGCAGTTTATTATTATTATTATTATTATTATTACTACTACTACTACTACTACTACTTTACTGACACGAAAGCACAGTATGTCACAGCAAACGAGATCTATATGCTGGATTTTGTATCAAATCGAATGTTTCCCAAGCGTCTAGGACTGTGTGATGTATTATTATTATTATTATTATTATTATTATTATTATTTGAAATACAAGATGAGTCCACAGCAGACACTCTGCTGACTGTTGTATTGGATCATGCGTCGGACACTTCCCAAGTGTCTAAGACTGTGTGATGTATTATTATTATTATTATTATTATTATTATTATTATTATTATTATTAGAAACACAACAAGATGAGTCCACAGCAGACACTCTGCTGGCTGTTGTAGTGGATCACATGTCGGACACTTCCCAAATGTCTAGGACTGTGTGATGTATCGGCGAATAATGCGTGCAGATCCCAGTAAGGTGTCCTTCTGCAGCTGGCAGATGGTAATTTCGTCAGCGCCGATTGTGTTTAAGTGCAGGCCAAGGTCTTTAGGCACTGAACTCAGTGTGCCAATCAGTGTGGGACCACCTTGACTGACTTGTGCCAGAGTCTTTGCAGTTCGATCTTTAAATCCTCATATCGTGTCAGCTTTTTCAGTTGTTTCTAGTTAATTTTGCTGTCACCTGGGATTGCAACATCGACAATCTATACTTTGTTTTTTAACATGATGATGATAATGATTATTATTATTGACACAAAAGCACAGTATGTCACAGCAAATGAGATCTATATGCTGGATTTCGTATCACAAAATCACAAGTATAGGACTGTGTGATGTATTTTCAAATTATTATTATTATTATTATTATTATTATTATTATTATTATTATTATCCTTGCAGCGGAAAGGTACTACAGTAGCTATCAAAGGAGCATAGGAGACCATTCTTTGTTTACTGTCCTATTATCTAGCTACCTATCATCTATCAAAAAAATCACAAATCGAACACTTCTCAAGCGTCTAGGACTGTGTGGTTTATTATTATTATTATTATTATTATTATTATTATTATTATTATTATTTGAAACACAACAAGATGAGTCCACAGCAGACACTCTGCTGGCTGTTGTATTGGATCACATGTTAGACACTTCCCAAGTGTCTAGGACTATGTGATGTATCGGCAAATAATGCGTGCAGATCCCAGTAAGGTTACCTTCTGCAGCTGGCAGATGGTAATTTCATCAGCGCCGATTGTGTTTAAGTGCAGGCCAAGGTTTTTAGGCACTGCACCCAGTGTGCCAATCAGTGTGGGACCACCTTGACTGTCTTGCGCCAGAGTCTTTGCACTTTGATCTTTAAATCCTCATATCATGTCAGCTTTTCCAGTTGTTTCTCTTTATTATTATTATTATTATTATTATTATTATTATTCTCAACCTCTCAACCTCTGAGGATGCTTGCCATAGATGCAGGCGAAACGTCAGGAGAAATGCCTCTAGAACATGGCTCTATAGCCCGAAAAAACCCACAAGAACCTAATTATTATTATTATTATTATTATTAGGTTGGCAGAAGCTGGGGCTAACAGCGGGAGCTCACCCCATCCCACAGATATGAACCGCCAATCTTCTGGTCAGCAAGTTCAGCAGTTCAGTGGTTTAACCCACTGTGCCACCGGGGGCTCAGTAAGAAAGGAGAAAGAAAAAGTGAGGTAGAAATGCAATCGCCTCCCTTTTCCGCCTTTGCTTTTCGTTTCCAATCCAGCTTGCGGTCATTTTTGGAGTCAGGTCTCCCAATGAGGGAGAACTGACAGATGTGACAAGCAGCGTGATTGATTGCGGTTGGGAAAGTAGTCCTTGAAGCATGCCATGTGACAGTCCTTTCTCCGCTTGGGGGGAAAGGCTGCCAAATCCTTCTTCCCAGAATTTCAGAGCACGTGGACCCTGGCTGTAATGGGTGGCCGCATGCACTTAATAATAGCAACATTGTTGCAAACCAAAGCATCTGCCAGGATCTAATATGATTAATTATACAGCTCACTTGCTCTCCCTTTTCTTTCCTTTTCTTTCCTTCTCGAGGTAGCTATGTAACCGAAAACCTGCCTTCTGCAATGCAACAGAGGGAGAGAGAAGAGGACTCCAGTTCCCCAGGAATGGAAGCTTTGGAGGCCTGCAAAGCGTCTATTCACAGTTCGGAAAACTCTGCCGGAAGCCTGTTCCTCCCCAGGCTGCCCAGTCCTGCCGCCAACAATTGCCGTGTGGTGTTCCGTTGGCAAATTCTATTCCGTCACTCAGACATGCCGGAAAGGAAATGGGAAACTGTCAAACAATCTGAGTTATAAATCTGTTAGCGGTACGCCATGCCAATCAGAGAGGCAGGTTGACTGGGCTTTGGATGGGTAATTTGTTCCAGATAAGCCTTGATCTTTATTTTACTGAGTTTTTCCAAAAAGGATCGCGGCGATGACATCACCCTGGATGTACTGTATATTTGCCCTTTCACTTTTCCTCGTCTATACGGGCAGATTGGTTCAGTCTGTGCCGAACTGTGATAATGCTTCTTTCATAAGGAGGAATCTATGTGATGGAGGCCATGGTGACCGTCAAAGCTAAGGCTAGGAAGTTACTTGTAATAAAGCTTATTTCCACTCATTTAGTTTTCTACTAATGTTATAGGATTCTTGCAACTTATAGAATCATAGAGTTGGAAGAGATCTCATGGGACATCCAGTCCAACCCCTTGCCAAGAATATGGCATTCAAATCACCCCTGACAGATGGCCATCCAGACTCTGTTTCAAAGCTTCCAAAAAAGGAGCCTCCACCACACTCCGGGGCAGAGAGTTCCAGTGCTGAACAGCTCTCACAGTCAGGAAGTTCTTCCTGATGTTCACATGGAATCTCCTTTCTTGTAGTTTGAAGCCATTGCTCCGCGTCCCCCACCTTAGACCATCACTCCTTTAGCAGCATACCTGCAATATTTCAAAGGTACTGGACTCCATCACACGTTGTTTAAGCAA
This sequence comes from Anolis sagrei, assembly GCF_037176765.1. NCBI lineage: Eukaryota > Metazoa > Chordata > Lepidosauria > Squamata > Anolidae > Anolis > Anolis sagrei. The sequence continues at coordinate 11,440,101 of NC_090027.1, read as the reverse complement.
ATGGAAGCATGCCATTATTGCAGCATTTCTCAACCTGGGGGTCGGGACCCGTGGGGGTTGCAATGGGTCATCAGACCATCTGCCTGTCCTTCTCTTCCTTTTTGGAAACAGACAGTGAATCTTCCCACCTAAAGTCCTCCTCCGCTGTGATTAGCCGGCCTCTCAGCTGGCCTCTCAGCCAAAGGGAGGGCTCTCTCTGAGACTCCAAGCGGGGAGGGGAGAGCAGGCATGCTTGGCGCATGGCAGCATGGTGCACATGTATGGGGTAAGGGAGAGCGTGCAAGGCTGGAGGGAGGCTCATGCCAGTGAGTCCCTGGAAGGCATGGGGATTCTGTGTCGGAAGCTCAGCCCAATTCTATCGTTGGTGGGGTTCAGAATGCTCTTTGATCTTAGGTAAACTATAAATCCCAGTAACGACAACTCCCAATGTCAAGGTCTACTTTCCCCAAACTCTACCAGTGTTCGCATTTGGGCATGTTGAGTATTTGTGCCAAGTTTGGTCCAGATCTATCATTGCTCGCTGGATATAGGTGAACTACAACTCCAAAACACAAGGCCAATGTCCACCAAACTCTTCCAATATTCCCTGTTTGTCATGGGAGTTCTGTGTGCCACGTTTGGTTCAATTCCATGGTTGGCGGCATTCAGAATAATCTTTGATTGTAGGTGAACTATAGATCCCAGCAACTACAACTCCCAAAGGACAAAATCAATACACTTAAAAACAATCGGCGCTGACAAAATTACCATCCACCAGCTGCAAAAGGCCACTCTACTCGTATCTGTACACATTATTCACTGATACATCACACAGTCCTAGACATTTGGGAAGTGTCCAATACAAAAGCAGCACAGTTATTTTGTCTGCTGTGTACTAATCTTGTTATGTATCAAATAATAACAATAAACTTTATTTATAACCTGCTCTTTCTCCCTGAAGAAATCACAGTAAATAATCACTTCGCAAGGTAAGGTTTCAAGTTCATTTCAACAACATTGGACTACTATCTATAAAGATTGAATGAAAAGTAATGCTTCCACCTTCGTTATTTGGGTTCAGATGGGAATATTTTAATAAATCAAATACAGAAATAATCCTTAGAATGTGCTCTTTAACTACCACTATTCACTTTTCCCCATAATCACCAGACAATTGGATACATTTCTACCAACAATGAACAAGTTTTCTGAAGCCGTCACAGAAGAAGTTGACACTCTTTTCCGCAACCAGCGTCTCACAGTTCTCTCAACATCTTCATGAGAAACATAATGATGTCCCCGCAGATCTTCTTTCATTATCAGGAACAGATGGAAGTCAGACGGTGCTAAATCTGGACTGTATGGAGGATGTCGTACGGTGGTGAGATCCAGTCTCTGAAGTTTGAAGTCTGTGCACTTTCATTTCAGGCATCAGCATCCTGGGTACCCATTGTGCACAGATCTTCTGATAGCCAAGCAAAGTGATAATGTGACCCACATGTTCTTGTGAAATTCCGATTATGCTTGAAATTTCTCTCTGAGTGATACCACAATCGCTCTGAATCAATCTGTCAACCTTTTGCTTGTGAAACTCAGTGGTTGCTGTCACAGGACGTCCAACTCTTTGTTTGTCAAGCAACTCAGATGTTCCCACCTCAACATCTTTAAACTTTCTCGTCCAATGACACACAGTATTCACATCAACACAATCACCATAAAACAGCTTGCATTCTCTGATGAATCTCCTTTGAGGTGATGCCTTCTGCTGTCAAGAATTCAATGACTGCACATTGCTTAAGTCGCATTGACTGACCGTCTGTGTAGGGTTCCATACTTGGCACTTTAACAACACAACCATTCAATGCTAAGGCTTCCTGCCAAAATGGAACTGTAGAGGAGAGTCTACTGAATAAGCCAGTACCTGCCACATACCAGTACTGCCATCTGTTGAGGAGTTACAAAGGTGGAGGCATTACTTTTCATTCAACCCCTCGTACTTACTCTCAAGCTTATTCCAAACAGGAACAGCTGACAAACCAAAAGTGGAGCTAAATAGCATTGGACCAATCTCCTCCTAGTATGACTAGCAAAAACAACCTCCACCTGCAGAAATATAACATCCAAACCTTCCCATAGAAACACGGAAACTATACTGTTCTGCATTCAGCCTTGAATACAGTCTATTTGGGATGGGTTTGCCAAACTATTTTAAGATGATAGGAACTGCACCGGAGTCACCTCCTGCTGATGTCTCTTAACAAAGTCTGGCTCTGTAAATGCTCTGACTCAATTTCACTCTGTCACCTTCTCCCTCATCACAGATTTTGAGTTCTCAGCGGAGCTGTCAGTCTACTTTGTGTGTGCATGCACACCTGTTTGCGAGTCTTTTTTTAAAAAAGCACAAAATTCACCATTGCCAGCAGCTTCATAGTATCCACCATCAATAATTCTGGATGAATCCATTCTTGGAAAATTCCTACCTGGAAAGATTTATGGCAGTATTCTCTGCTGCTCCAGTAGCGATTGTTTGCCATGCCAGTCATGCCCGCTTTCCACTTGTCTGCGATACTCATCAATCTACCTGACCATTGCTAGATTCTATCTCTGCACTAAATTATTCTCTGGCAACCCATGATTACTTTTTCCCCCCACAGCCCTAAAGAATCTCATTCCAGCCAACGAGAACTTTGCAATATTTGGGGTTGGATGATGAGCATTTTCATTTCCTTAGTACCCAAAAATCCTATGGCCCCAGCTTTCCAAACTTCCATTCCATGGGAGAAGGGCCCAGGGAGGCAGCTCCAGCTTGTCTCCTGCCTGTGTCATCAATTGGGAGCCCCTGCTCCCAGTACCAACTGCTGCTCTGGGACCAGAGCAAAGAGAGAGGGGCCCAGGAAGACAGTTCCATCTTGTCTCCTGCCTGTGCCATCAGTTGGGAACCCCTGCCCCCAGCACCAACTGCTGCTCTGGGACCAGAACAAAGAGAGAGGGGCCCAGGAAGACAGTTCCATCTTGTCTCCTGCCTGTGCCATCAGTTGGGAACCCCTGCCCCCAGCACCAACTGCTGCTCTGGGACCAGAACAAAGAGAGAGGGGCCCAGGAAGACAGTTCCATCTTGTCTCCTGCCTGTGCCAACAATTGGGAGCCCCTAACCCCCAGCACCAACTGCTGCTCTGGGACCAGAGTGAAGAAAGGGGCCCAGGAAAACAGTTCCATCTTGTCCCCTGCCTGTGCCATCAATTGGGAGCCCCTGCCCACCACACCAACTGCTGCTCGGGGACCAGAGTGAAGAGAGGGGCCCAGGAAGACAGTTCCATCTTGTTTCCTGCCTGTGCCATTAATTGGGAGCCCGTGCCCCCAGCACCAACTGCTGCTCTGGGACCAGAGCGAAGCAAGAGGGGCCCAGGAAGACAGTTCCATCTTGTCTCCTGCCTGTGCCATCAATTGTGAGCCCCTGCCCCCAGCATCAACTGCTGCTCTGGGACCAGAGTGAAGAGAGGGGCCCAGGAAGACAGTTCCATCATGTCTCCTGCCTGTGCCAACAATTGGGAGCGCCTAACCCCCAGCACCAACTGCTGCTCTGAGACCAGAGTGAAGAAAGGGGCCCAGGAAGACAGTTCCATCTTGTCTCCTGCCTGTGCCATCAATTGGGAACCCCTGCCCCCAGCACCAACTTCTGCTCTGGGACCAGAGTGAAGAGAGAGGCCCAAGATGACAGTTCCAGCTTGTTTCCCACCTGTGCCATCAATTGGGAGCCCTTGACCCGAGCACCAACTGCTGCTCTGGGACCAGAGTGAAGAGAGGGGACCCAGGAAGACAATTCCACCTTGTCTCCTTCCTGTGCCATCAGTAGGGAGCCCCTAATCCCCAGCACCAACTGCTGCTCTGGAACCAGAGAGAAGAGAGAGGGGCCCAGGAAGGCAGTTCCATCTTGTCTCCTGCCTGTGCCATCAGTTGGGAACTGCTGCCCCCAGCACCAACTGCTGCTCTGGGACCAGAGTGAAGAGAGAAGGGCCAGCTGGAGCCAGGGCTTCCCAGTTCTCAGTGTCTATGCCAGAGTTTTTAAGGCTGACTTTGAGCCCATCTTTCAATCTCTTTTCCCGCCCTCCAACATTCCATTTTCCATTCTTGAGTTCAGAGTAAAGCAACTGCTTTGGGAGACGGTGGTTGGGCATCCGGACAACGTGGCCGGTCCAGCAGAGTTGATGGTGGAGGACCATGGCTTCAATGCTGGTGGTCTTTGCTTCTTCCAGCATGCTGACAGTTGTCCGCTTGTCTTCCCAAGAGATTTGCAGGATTTTCCGGAGGCAGCGCTGATGGAATTGTTCCAGGAGTTGCATGTGACGTCTGTAGACAGTCCACGTTTCGCAGACGTAGAGCAGGGTTGGAGGGACAATAGTTCTATAAACAAGCACCTTGGTATCCCTACGGATGTCCCGGTCCTCAAACACTCTCTGCTTCATTCGGAGAAATGCTTCACTTGCAGAGCTCAGGCAGTGTTGTATTTCAGTGTCAATGTTGACTTTGGTGGAGAGGTGGCTACCAAGGGATCAACATTTTCTAATGTTACACCATTAAGCTGTATCTCTGGCATTGGAGAAGGATTGGCTGGTGACTGCTGGAAGAGGACTTTCTCGATGTTCAATGACAGGCCACGCTTCTCATATGCTTCTGCAAAGGTATTTAGAGTGGCTTGTGGGTCTTCTTCTAAATGTGCACAGACAACGTTGTCATCAGCATACTGGAGTTCTATAACCAATGTTGTTGTAACCTTGGTTTTGGCTTTCAGTCTGCTGAGGTTAAATAGCTTGCCATCTGTCCAATAGATGATTTCCACTCTGATGGGAAGCTTCCCATCAACAAGATGAAGTATCATAGCGATGAAGATAGAAAATAAAGTTGGGGCAATAACACATCCCTGTTTGACCCCTGATTCATCCTTAAATGGGTCACTAGATAACTAGATCGATAGATAGATAAATAGATAGATAGATAGACAGACAGACACACAGTCCACTTACCTCATTTCCAACAGACCTCTATGCAGATACCCTCACTGATTGACTTTGCACCTGCAAGGCCATTCAATGCTATCCAAGGTGGCCAATTGTAACATTCACACTTGCCTAAAACAGACAAGTGTTCTTTCTTCCACCCTGGACATAATTCCACATATATATATATACATATATATATACACACACACACACATACATACACAGTCCAC